>NC_133758.1:40171250-40798125 GCF_036562045.2 Rhinolophus sinicus
CAAAAAAGATATAGTCCAGTACCTGAAAATGTTCTTTAATTGGAATTTGAAACAGGGTCTTTTCAGATATAATGAAGTTAAGATGAGGTCATACTGCAGTAAGGTGGGCCCAAGTCCAATATGACTGGTGTCCTTGTAAGAAGAGACAGATTCACACACAGGAGCGGAGAATGCCATGTGAAGACAGAGGCAGAGACTGGACTGATGCATCTACAGGCCAAGGAACTCCGAGGATTGCTTGAAGGTAAGAGAAAGGCATGCAACACCAGAAGGTAAGAGAAAGGCATGCAACAGATTCACTCCTAGAGCCTTTAGAAAAGGCTTGGCATGGTCAAGTCCTTGATTTTGGACTTTCAGCATTTAGAGCTGTGAGAGAATAAATTTTTGTTGTTTTAAGCCACCCAGTTTATGGTATTTACAGTAGCCACAGGAAATGAATACAGCTGCCTTTGAGCTGGAGTCATGGATGCCTGCTGCCACCACCAGCAGCAGCCCCTCCCAGCTCTCACACCCAAATCACAGGGGCATAGATCCCAAAACAACTATGTGCCTGTGGATGTGTGTGTGCGGGGAGTAAGTGTAGGGTGAGTGGTGAACCACACACTCTCTCCTGCATACTGCCATACTGGCCTGGACTCTAGAAGCTCTGGCTCAGTTTTCCTGCTACATAATCCCTTGTCTAATTCTTTCCACCCTCTTCTTCTAGGACACTGTATCCCATTCTTCATCCCCTGTATCCACTCTCTATCCTGCTGAGATCAAGCTGATCACCTGAATCATGTGACATCGGCTTCTAGTTTTCAGTACAGAGTCTGACCTGCATCTGAGCCAATGTTTGCCACTCATCCCTTAGCAATTGTGTTTTGCACCTCTCGGTGGTTGTGGGGCAGCATCACTCTCAGCAGGCTCTCCGGCATGTACCTCCACACCCTGAGTCCCTCCCCCACTCCCAAATAACCCCCACTGGGGAGGTCCAGCACCACTTCCAGCTGGCCCATTTGAGTTAGGGAGGCAGACCTGAGGATTTCAGACTTTGACGTGCACTGTCCTTAACAAAACTGCCAGCTAACCCTAGAATGAAGGTGTGGAGCCCATCCCTACATACAAATGGATAGGTGCCCACCACAAGATGACACAGTAGAAGAAACTGATAACTTCATTATCATGACACACACTGAAAATGATGCTGGAGTGAATGGGCAAGGCAGCTTGTGGCTTCAGGTGATTAGTCATCTGACCACCCAAGCTCTTCTGGGCTACCTGAGGAGACCGGTTTCTCCACACATATAACCGATTCTGAGTGGGGAGCTGTGCCCTGAGGTGAACACAGTGCAGTCCTTGGACCAGTGAAAATCGGGAAGTAATGAAGACAGGTGTGTGGGCAGATGGCATCTTTCCTTCCCATAATAGGACCTAAGAAGTGAATCCACCTGAGCTCACCTGCACTGCCCATGGTCCCTGTCGCACTCTGAGGTGGCAGCTCCAGCAGCAGTGCCACTCCTAGAGCAGTTGCAGCCTTCGCAGCCAGCCAGGGGGTGGAAGCTGAAGGAATGTGTGTCACACACTTCACACTGGGGCCTGACCGTGCGTGGAGGGCAGAGGCACTTCCCCGTCGTCTCCTCACAAAGGCGCCGGCCACAGTTGCATGCTGGCCAGGGGATAAGGAGATACAGTGTAAGACTTAGATGCTATTTGACCTCCAGTAGGACTGTACCCCGGATTTCCAGAAGCTTCTAAGGAGTCTGGGAGAAATGTCTTGCTTTTCCTTCATTGTGGCATTATGGACCATGGTTGATATAAAAGGCCCTTTCTGGAGGCAAAGACCAACCACAACAAATGCTCATGGATATAGTATGTGATACAGTGTGTGAATGCTGAATGAAGCACAGGTGGACCCACTTGTTCCAAGATAGTTCGCCACTCCAAGGAACCCACTGAGCTGCTGTTATGGGCCGTTCTAATGTGAGGCCTCTCATTCATTGGAGGTTCTGCTCCTCACAGGCTCCCTGAAGTGGCTACACATCACCCCAGTGCACTGCGCCCAGGGTTAGGCCACACCGTAGCAGTAGGGCCTTCATTAGGCAAAAGCTGGTCTCCATGTGGGGCCTCTGTTTGCACCACACCTGCACCTCTCACTCCGCCACATAGCCTGGGCTGGCCCTATGTCTCAGGCAGCAGGATGGTTCTTCGATAAAGGTCCACAGGCTTCTCATTTAGTGAGTAGTATGCCCCTGTGACCCCGCCTCTTCTCTCATCTCAACTGAGTTTTGGTTAGGCTGCAAACACTGAAAAGGCTTCCAATTAGAAAGGGTATTGAGCTGTCCAATATTTTGATGTTTAAGGCTATTTACACTCACATGCTTTGTCAAGGGCATAGGTTGTGTAACCTGGGAAACACAAATATTTATCATTTAAAACCTTGCTACTCAGCAAGGTCCATGGGCCAGTGGCATAGGTATCATCTGAATGGTTATTAGACATGCAGACTCCCAGGCCACAGCCCAGGCCTCCTGAATCAGAACCTGCATTTTCACAAGATCCCCAGGTGAGTTTCTAGCACAGTGGAATTTGCAAAGCCCTGTCCTAGATGAGCATCAGCCACCTGGGACTAGGGACAACCTTGGATGACCCAAATGTGCACTTACGCTTGCAGTGTGGGAATCCATAGTAGCCCGTTCGACAGCGGGTACACTGCCGCCCAACGACGCCGGGCTGGCACAGGCATTGCCCACCCTCCGGGCTGCAGTGATGGCCAACCGCTCCGGTGGGGTGGCACTCACAGGGCAGTGCACCTTCGTGGTAAAGGGCCACCAGGGACCTGGCGGAGTTCTTACAGAATCCAGAGGCTGTCTGGGGGCTGTGGAGACAAAAGCAACTCATGTGATGTCCCAGGAAGCATGCCCAGAAGTGGCCCCAACTTTCCCTGCACACTTGCTCCACCAAACTGTGTTTTTGGGGATGGACTCTGGCTCCGGAGTCTGGGAAGATATGGGAGGACACCCATATCTCAACGCCAGTGACAGCCACCCTTCCCCTTATCCATTCACTCCAGAACATGTCACAGACATGGTGGGAACTTTTGGTGGCTGGAATAAAAGGGTATAAATTTGCCTGTAGGATGAATGGTATGACATAGATTATATTTCAATAAAGCAGTTACAAATAGTTACATCTAAATGTGTAATGATACACCAATAACAATAATAATGAGGAGGAGGTGAATTGTCAACATTTATTGAGTATTGCATGCTAGAAGCTTTGCCTACATTTTACTTAAACTCACAACCATAAATTAGGCCTAAGCCCCATTTTACAGGTAAGGCAACTAGAAGTTAACTAATATTCCCAAGGCCCCAGAGCTACAGAGTGGCCAAACAGGCATTCAAATCCATAGATGTTAGACTTCAGAGCCTTTGCTCTTAATATTTCCTATACAGGCGACTTCTGCTTTCCAGGCCCCCTGGAGCTCCTGGGTTCCTCAGGAAACCTACAAGATGGCAGGGTGGGTGTGCAGAAGAGAAGGACAGGAAATGATGCTCAGGGCTGCCCTAGGCTCTTGGCCTTCAATGACTCAAGGAGAGAGAATGAGGAAGTCTGCCTTGCTGCAATGCTCCCCACTCAGTCAGATGGCAATGGAGCATGGGAATCTGGGTTGACGTGCTTCCCAGTGGAGGGTACCCGGTGTGTTACCTTAGGAATCTGAGCTGGACAATAGGAAACGGTGAAGAGGAAAAGTAATCCCTGAGCAGCCTATGTTTGGAGGGTCACCCTCTGATGAGATCACAGTTGAGGATGGGAATCTTGTCCAGATGCGCATGACAAGGTCTACTATAGGACAGTGTTTGCAGAGGAGAAACACTTCCTTCCTGGGACCCAGGATGCGTGACCACTCCCTTGGGCCACATGGAGAGGGAAAAGAGAGATCCAAGGGCCAGTCCTTCCCTGGGCCTTGTTCTGGGCAGGAATATGGGAGAGCCTTATGCATTCCAGGACCTTTCCACAAAGTGATACTTACTTGATATAAAAACTATTTCTTCCACAATTGGTGATAAACTCAGATGACTTGTCCACTGATTTTTTGTGAAGTATTTGGTAGTTGTAGTTCTCTGCAGGCACCACTAGAACACGGACCTAAAGGAAACCCATCAACATGTCTTTGGATTTCTAATAACAAGGCATACCTATCGCTATTCATTATACTCTCTCTTTACTAAGGCCAGTGTTCTGATCATTAAGCCCAAGACCAAATGAAATAGGATTTATGGGAAAAAGAGAATCACAAGAACACCCCTAAGCCAGTATTAAAGGCTCAATCTATGATTTTATGTAGGAAATGATAACAAGTGTTGGGCAGACCTCTTGGAATGCCTGTTCAGAGAAGCAGCAGCCTCACATGCTGGGCAGGGACAGGAGACCTGGGGATGGGGGGGGGTGGGGTGAGCAGGGGCCTGTTAAGATGGCCAGGGCCCCATGGGATCCATGCCTGGAATGCCCTTGGATCTCCAGGGGATGTTGCTTTGTATTTTTAGAGGAGAGAGAACTGAAACGACAGGATCAATGGCGAAACTCACGCCATAGCTTGCCCCTGAAGTTTATATCATACCAGATGCTCTATCATGAATAATTGTAGTCCCAGTTTTTAAAAGCACTGCTGAGTTCTCTGTATCTGTATAAATGAAACTATGCCAGCGACAAATGCTGTGGAAAATTTCAAATGTCTTTGTCAACTACTCACCAACTTACAGCTTACAGAGAGACTTATTTATTGAATTGGTCTCATGTTATTCAATTCAATAAACATTTGCCAAGCTCCAGGTGCCAGGTGGGATTCTAGGCACAGGGGAGACAAAATGAATAAAGTCAGGCCCCTGGCCCTAGGAAAATGAGATTCTCTGAGACAGAAGAAGGCACAAGCAAGGAATGAGAGGGCCACAGAGCAGGGTCTGGGGAAAGTTGTCTGGCTATGTGGAAGGCTTTATAGGCATTAAGTGACCATGATTCCATCAAGCAACGTAATGAACAGCGCAGGGGAAACCTGAGGCTGTGCAGGTAACAGGCTAAGTTTGAGGGACTTGGGAGATTTCTGGCTATAGAAATATGCAGTAGATGGTCCCACATTAGGACTGGAGCTCAGGAAAGACCGGAGACCAATTCACAGATGTGGGTGTCATTTTCACAGAGGAGAGAATAGAATCAACAGAGGATATTACCTGAGGAGAAGTGATAGAACAAGGGGGCTCAGGGTCTACCCACGGGAATGCCAATATATGGGGACAAAGGGAAAGAGAAATCACTGAAGAAGCACTAGAGAAAGTGAGGGGAAAAAGTAGCTATGGAAGGAAGAAGAAGGAGAAGGAAAAGAAGAAGAAGAAGAAGAAGAAGAAGAAGAAGAAGAAGAAGAAGAAGAAGAAGAAGAAGAAGAACAACAACAACAACAACAACAACAACAACAACAACAAAGGAGTCTAAAATGCTTCTGACAGAGACCAGTCAGGTGAGGAGTGAGGATGGACTGATGGAGAGTGAGACAGAGCTTCTTGCAGGGGAGCTTTTTCTCCCTATTCACTTCTCTATTATTCCAATTTCATTTGATTTTAATTGTCACACACATTTTTTTTTTTATAAAAGGTAGTTGTAAATTTCAAATATTTTTCTATAAATATGACTCCAATTCCTTGGAGGAATTATCATCATGAGCCAAACAGACACACAGAATGGCCAAGGCAACCATGTGAAGAGCAGAACACACCAATACTAAGGACTTTGCTTCTGGAACCTTCACAGTCACGGCCACCTCAGGCTCCAAGATGTCAAACTCAATCTGATCTTCGGCAATCACTTGGTCCTGGCATCCAAGCACATGGGGGCAAAAAGAGGCACGGAAGACACCTGGGGGCAAAGAGCAAGGAGTTCCTGTCATACCAGGCCTAGTGAGGCAGGTAGCCACGGGACCCACTCTCTGTAGCTCACCAGGCCGCAGCTGGCCTCCATCCACAGACACCTGTGCAGGAAATGTCGGGTGCACTGGTTGATAAAAATGGATGACAATGACATATCGGCCCAGACGTGGTACAAGTCCTCTCAGTGTCACTTGGTTCTAGGAGGAAAAAGGGGAAAAATAAAACCCCTTGAGCTTCATAGCTATTAATAATTAGAATCACATGCTATTTAGAGGTTAAAAACCAAAACAACCTAGGCATTTACCCAAGTGAAGTCAAAATTTTCACTTGAATGTTTACAGCAGCTTTATTTATAATTACAAACACTAGAAACAACCCAAGTGTCCTTCAACTGCAGAATGGATAATCCAACTGTGGTACAACCATATGATACTGGAGGGAGTGTAATTTAGTACAATCACTTTGGAAAACTGGTTGGTTGTTTTTGCCAAAGTTGAACATATAACTGAGCAATTGCACTCCGAGGTATGTACCCAACAGAAATGCAAAATATGTTTGTCAAAAGGCTATACAAGAATGTTCACAGCATTCAAGTACTACTTATAATAAAGAGTCAGACTTCATTTTTCACGTTTGACCACTGATGGTTGCCAAGCCCTACTGTCTTTTACTCTACACCTGCCCAGCCAATAAGAAAGCCCAGGTGCTCATCCTTTGGCACAGGTGGAAAGTTCAAACTACACAAATTCTAGCCCATGAGAGAGGAAGCCCTCACCCTGGATTCCTCCCCTCCCCTTCCCCCTTGCCCAACCACAGTGAAAAGCAGAGTCACACCTCTCCTTTTGCTCAAGCTTGAGCATGAGCCCTGCTTTCCCCAGAAAGCCTCACTATATGAGTAATAAGTCTTTTCAAACCCTCAAAAAACTGCAAAAATAACAACATCAATAATAAAAGTTTATCTTCATCTTTCAGATGAGAACCCTGACTCGGGGAAGGTAGGTAACTTGCTGAACATGAAGGTCAAACACTAACTTGACTACAAAACCAGGACTGAAACTCTATTGTCTTGATTTCAATTCATTTCACTCTGGTATCGTAGTCTGCTTTTCCCATACAGGATCTTATTAAATTTTCTCGCTCAGATCTGTTAATTTCCTAATTCAATTCAATGGGAATGGACACAAGCTAGCTCTAGTATTATAAGGACATAATATCATCAGAACAAATTTTAAGGCTTGTGATTTTGTAGTTTACAGTGAAAAAATGCATTTCCTTACTACATTTCATCTTCATGCTCTAGGTGATTAATCGATAAGCATTTATTGGGAATTTCCTTCCTGCAATGCATTGCATTGGTGAAGTTGGTGATACAAAAAATTTTGTTAGCCACAGCAGGTATTCTAAAAGTACTCACATTCCAACTTGGGAAGGTAATAAACTCAAAAATGTTAAATAGCAGTAGCCCATGAAGGTATGAGGTATCACATGATGGGTAATGAGAAGTTGCCAAATGCTGTGTAGACACAGATGCAGGAGGGAAAGAGACCATCAGGATGGGGTGGTTGTAAAGATTAACCTGATGCCTGCATGCTGGAGTCCACAGTTGAGAGCAGAGGGTGGGTCTCAAAATTTAAGGGTATCTGAATCTCTGTGGGGTTTGTTAAGACACAGATTCCTGGGCCCCATCTCCAGAGTTTCTGATTCAGCAGATCTTGCAAATATGCATCACTAACAAGTTCCCAGGTGATGCAGATGCTGTTGGTTCAGGGCCACACTTTGAGAACCACTCATGTAGAAACAGCATACTTCTGGGAGTCCTACCTGTGGTGCCTTCAAGGTGACTCCAGTAACAATATCAGCAGAAGGTGAAACATCCTGGGGTAGTAGATAGGGAGACCCACCATTTGGGACATCCAAAATTAATGTTGCTGGAGGAGTTTCAGGAGATAGGGAGACACAAGTGGCCCTGAAAAATAGAATATTTAAAAATGTGGAGTTCTGGTTAAGATGGTAGAGTAGGTAAACACTGTGCTTGTCCCATGACCACATTAAAATGACAACTAAATTACAGATCAACCTGGAGAACCATCTGAAGACTAGCTGAACAGAAGACCTATAACTAAGGGTATACAGAAGCCACACCGAGACTGATAGGAGAGGCAGAGACATGAAACAGGCTGATCCCAAACCAATGTGAGAATCAGGAGGGATATCTCAGTTGCAGAGGTTCCCCCTAAAGAGCAAGGCGTCCCAGCCCCACATGGGGCTCCCCAGCCTGGAGCACCAGGGCCAGGAAGAGGAGTCCCCAGAACATCTGGCTGTGAAAATCAGTGGGGATTCTGTTCATCTGATCAAGATGGAAGGCCAAGGGAAACCCAGGTGTTCCTTTTAAAGGGCCCAGCACAGATTCTCTCACTCCCAGGAACTTACCCTGGGCTCCAGTGAAGGGATGAGCTTGTGAGATGCCAGAGACATATAGGGTAGGCTGAGTTGAGTGGCTTCAGAGCAAGAGATGGAGGGAGAGCCTCCAGTGTTCTTGTGTTGAGCCTGCCTTCCCTATAGCCTACAGGTGGGTGCCATCTTTCCTGTGTTTAGCCCACTCTCCACACGGCCAAATCTGAACCTGCATTGGCCTGGTGAAATCCACTGGCTCCATACTGGTGACTCCCTGGGACGCCACCCCACCCAACCCATGGACTGCTGGAGGAATTTTTTGGTGGTCAGTGATCGGCAGGCAGCCTGTGTTGGCCTACACTACAGACTTACTTGGAAAACTCTTGAGGGTCCACAGGACCCAGGTAGGTGGTAGTTGGCCTCAGTGTACTCTGACCTTTTTGAGTGGCCCCAGGATCAGCACTGATGCTAAATCTGAAACTGCACTAACCTGGTAAATACCACTTGCCCTATCCTGGTGACTCCTTAGACCCTGCCCCACCCAACCCATGCACCTCTTGAGGCTTTTTCAACATTCAGGGGGCAGCCAGTATTGGCCTGCACTGCAGACTTTCTTGGACAACTCTTGGGAGTCTGTATGCCCCAGGTGGGCTGTGGCTGGCCTCGATATGCTCTGAGACTTTTTAGAGGCCCCAGTCTCAGCACTGATGCCAAATCTGAATCTCCACTGACCTGGTGAACACCACTCACCCCATCCTGGTGACTCTGTGAAATGCCATCTCCCCCAGCTGGCTTACCACCCTTCACTTATTCAGTGGCTAAGCCAG
Organism: Rhinolophus sinicus; assembly: GCF_036562045.2. Classification (NCBI taxonomy): domain Eukaryota; kingdom Metazoa; phylum Chordata; class Mammalia; order Chiroptera; family Rhinolophidae; genus Rhinolophus; species Rhinolophus sinicus. Next base: position 40,180,372 of record NC_133758.1, read on the forward strand.
CAGTCAGAGTCAGGCCTCAGTATGCCCTATGTCTTCTACTAAGCTGCCCCAGGCAGGGTACGCATGGCAGCTGGCCTTAGTCACAGCGTGGCCTCTCCCACACCCCTTCAGGTCCAGCACAGGCAGCAACCAACCACAGATTGCTTTGCAGCTCCTATCAGATAACCTTGGGCTGGTCACAGGCAGAGGCTGACCTTGGCCTGCAAGGGAGCCCCTTCCAAGAGGCCCCAGAAACAACACATCTGGGAGTCAACTTCAGACCATTCCAGAGCACTACTCAATTAGCCACACAAACAGCATACCCAAAGGGGTGGTCTTGACAGGGGTCAGAGCCTACAGGGACAAATCCCAATCCATGGGGTCAGCCCCTACACAGTAGCCCATATGCTGTGGTTGTGGCCAATCATCACAGCCGGTAAGCCTGAGGATCAATCCCTCCAACTGATGTGCCAACAGCAATCAATGCTCAACTACAATAAGAGGGCACACACAATCCATGCAAGGGACATTCAGGAAGCATCAAGCTTAGGAAACCAGGGAGACTGCACCAGTGGGCCCCACAGGATACCTACTACATAAGGCCACCCTGCCAAGACCAGGAGATGTAGCATATCTACCTAATACATAGAAACAAACACAGAGAGGAAGCCAAAATGAGGAAACAACTAAATATGTCCCTAATTAAAAAATAGGAAGCAACTCCAGAAAAAGAACTACACAAAATGGAGGCAAGCAATCTACCAGATACAGAGTTCAAAACACTGGTTATAAGGATGCATAAGGAACTTAGTGAGAACTTCAACGAATAGATAGTAAGCATAAAAAATGACATAGAAATCATAAAGGAGAACTAGTCAGAAATGAACTACAATAAGTGAAATGAAGAATACACTAGAAGGAATCAATAGCAGATTAGATGAAGCAGAAGATCAAACAAGCGATTTGGAAGCCAAAGTAGCAGAAAACACCCAAACAGAAGAGCAAAAAGAAAAAAGAATTTTCAAAAACGAGGTTAGTTTAAGGGATCTCTGGGGTAACATCAAGTGTAACAACATTCACATCATAGGGGTACCAAGAGACGTGAGAAAACAAGGGATTAAGAATATATTTGAATAAATAATGTCAGAAAGCTTCTTTAACCTGGCAAAGGAAATTGACATACAAGTCCAGGAAGCTCAGAGAGTCCCCAAAGAAGATGACCCAGACCGCAACACATAATTAAAATGCCAAAGGTTAAAGACAAAGACAGAAACTTAAAAGCAACAAGGGAAAGGCAACTAGTTACAAGGAAGCTCCCGAGAGAGATTGTCAGCTGATTTCTCAACATAGACTTTGCAGGCCAGAAGGGATTGGCATGAAATATTCAAAGTGATGAAAAGCAAGGACTTACAACCAAGACTACTCTACCCAGCAAGGCTATCATTGAAAATTGAAAGAGAGATAAAGAGCTTTCTAGACAAGAAAAAGCTAAAGGAATTTATCACCACCAAACCAGTATTACAAGAAATGTTAAAGTGACTTCTTTAAGAAGAAGAAAGAAAAAACACAAAAAATATAAATAGTAAAATGGCAATAACTATGTACCTATCAATAATCACTTTAAGTGTAAATGGATTAAAAGCTCTAATCCAAAGAAATATTATAGATGAATGAATAAAAAACCAATATCCATACATAGCCTCTTTACAAGAGACCTACTTCAGATCAAAAGACACACAGACTGTAAGTAAAGGGATTGAAGAAGATATTTCATGCAAATGGAAAAGAAAAAAAAAGCTGGGGTAGCAATACTTATATCAGAAAAAATTAACTTGAAAGCAAAGACTTTAATAAGAAAAAAATAAGGATGTTTCATAACAATAAAGGGGTCAATCCAACATGAGGATATAACCCTTGTAAATAGTTATGCACCCAACATAGGAGCACCTAAATACATAGAGGAAATACTAACCAACACAAAGGGAGATACTAACAGTAATACAGTCATATTAGGGGACTTTCACACCCCATTGACACCAATGGACAGCTCTTCCAGACAGAAAACCAACAAGGAAACAGTGACCTTAAATGATGTATTAGACCAGATGGATTTAATTGATATTTTTAGAGCATTTCAAACAAAGCAGGAGAGTACATTCTTTTCAAGCCCACAGGGAACATTTTCCAAGATAGACTACATGTTAGGCCATAAAACAAGTCTCAATAAAGTTAAGAAGACTGAAATCATATTCTCTCACCACAGTGGTATGAAACTAGGAATCAATTACAAGAAGAAAAAAAAAAGAAAACTGAAAAACACACTAACACATGGAGACCAAATAACATATTACTAAAAAATTAATGGGCTAATGATGACATCAAGGAAGAAATTAAAAGATACCTTGAGACAAATGAAAATGAAAACACAACAACCTAAAATCTATGGCAAACAGTGAAGGCAATCCTAAGAGGGAAATTAATTCATAGCAATACAGGTCTACCTCAAGAAACAAGGAAACTCTCAAATAAACAATCTTAACCTTACACCTAAAGGAACTAGGAAAAGAACAGCAAACAAAGCCCAAAGTGAACAGAAGGAAAGAAATATAAAGATTAGAGAAGAAATAAACAAAATAGAGTCTAAAAAAATAATACAAAAGATCAATAAAACTAAGAGCTGGTTCTTTAAAAATATAAACAAAATTGAGAAACCTTTAATCAGACTCATCAAGAATAAAAGAGAAAATCCAAATAAATAAAATCAGAAATTAAAGAGGAGAAGTGACAAGTGACACCACAGAAATACAAAGGATTATGAGAAAAATTACGAACAATTATATGCCAATAAATTGGACAATCTGGAGAAAACGGATAAATTCCTAGAAACATACAATCTTCCAAGACTGACTCAAGAATAAACAGAAAATCTGAACAGACTGATAACTACAAATGAAATCAAATCACTAATCAAAAAACTCCAAACAAACAAAAGTTCTAGACCAGATGGCTTCATAGGTGAATTTTACCAAATATTCAAAGAAGAATTAAAACCTATCCTTCTCAAACTATTTCAGAAAATTCAAGAGGACTGAAGGCTGCCAAGCTCATTCTACAAGGTCACCATTACCCTGATCCCAAAACCAGACAAAGACATTACAAAAGAAGAAAATTATAGGTCAATATTCCTGATGAATATAGATGCAAATATCCTCAACAAAGTATTAGCAAACAGAATTCAGCAATGCATTAAAAAGACCATACACCATGATCAAGTGGGATTCATCCCTGGCACACAAGTCTCAAAACCCACAAATCAATTAACATAATATATTACCAAAACAAAATGAAAGATAAAAATCATATGATCATGTCCATAGATGCAGAAAAAGCATTTGACAAAATCCAGCATCCATGTATGATAAAAACTCTCGAAAATTGAGGGAACATACATCAGCATAATAAAGGCCAAATATGACAAACCCACAGCTAACATCATAACCAATGGGCAAAGCTAAAAGTGTTCTCCTTAAGATCAGGAACAAGATAAGGTTGCCCACTTTCTCCACTTTATTCAACATGTATTGGAAGTCCTAGACACAGTAATCAGACAAGAAAAATAAATAAAAAGCATCCAAATTGAAAAGGAAGAAGTAAAACTGTCATTATTTGCACATGACATGATACCATAGAGAGAACCCTAAAGATTCCACCAAAAAACTATTAGAACTGATAAATGAATTCAGTACGTAGCAGGATACAAAATTAACATTCAGAAATTGGTTGCATTTTTATACATCAATAACAAACTATCAGAAAGAGAAATTAAGAAAACAACCCCATTTACAATTTCATCACCATAAAATTAAATATCTAGGAATAAATTTAACGAAAGAGGTAAAAGACCTGTACTCAGAAAACTATAACACACTAAAGAATAAAATAGAAGAACAAATAAATGGAAGCATATATCATGCTCATGGATAGGAAGAATTAACATTATAAAAATGTCCATACTATCCAAAGCAATCTGTACACAATGCAACCCCTATCAAAGCACTAGTGGCATTTTTCACAAATCTAGAACAAATAATCTTAAAATGTGTATGGAATCACAAAAGACCCCAAATAGCCACAACCACCTTGAGAAAGAAGAACAAAATTAGTGGTATCATGCTACCTGATATCCAACTATACCAAAAGGCTATAATAATCAAAACAGCATGGTGCTGGCATAAAACCAGACACAAATAAATGGAAGAGAATAGAGAGCCCACAAATAAATCCATGCATATATAGTCAATTAATCTATGACAAAGAAGGCAAGAATATACAATGGGGTAAAGACAGTCTATTCAATAAATGGTGTTGGGAAAATTGGACAGATACATGCAAGAAAATGAAACTGGACCCCCTTCTTATACCATATACAAGAATAAACTCAAAGTGGATTAAATATTTAAATGCAAGTTTCGAAACCATAAAACTGCTAGAAGAAAACATAGAGAGTAAACTGTCTGACATTGCTCTTAGTAATATTTTTTTTGGATATATCTCGTTGGGCAAGGGAAACAAAAGAAACAAATAAATGGTACTACCTTAAACTAAAAAGGTTTTTCACCGCAAAGGAAACCATCAACAAAATGAAAAGGCATCCTACTGAATATTCGCCAATGACACACCTGATAATGGGCTAATATCCAAAATTTATAAATCACTCACACAACTCAACACCAAAAAAAACTAACAATCCAATTTAAAAATGGGCAAAGGACCTGAACAGACATTTCTCTAGAGGACATATAGATGGCCAACAGACATATGAAAAGTTGCTCAAGCTCACCAATCATCAGAGAAATGCAAATTAAAACCAAGTGAAATATCACCTCACACCTGTCAGAATGTTTATTTTTTCATCAAAAAATAAACAAACAAGTCCTAGTGAGGATGTGGAGAAAAGGGAAACCTTGTGCATTGATGGTGGGATTGCAAATTAGTGCAGCCAATATGAAAAATGGTTTGGAGTTTTCTTTAAAATTGAAAATAGAAGTACCTTATGACCCAGAAATTCCCTTCTAGGTATTTATCTGAAGAAAAAGAAACTGATTTGAAAAGATATATGCACCCCTATGTTCACTTAGCTGTTTAAAATAGCCAAGACATGGAAGCAACCCAAGGGCCCGTCAACACGTAGATGATTGGATAAAGTACATGTAGTATATATGGAAGATGCAGAACATTACTCGGCCACAAAAAAAGAATGAAATCTTACCATTTGCAACAACATGAATGGTTCTAGGGGGTATTACGTTACATGAAATAAATCAGACTGAAAAAGACAAATACCACAGGATCTCACTTACATGTGGGATCTAAAGGACAAAATAAATCAACAAACAAAACAGAAACAAACTCCGGTTGCCAAATGCGAGGAGGTTTGGGGGATGGGTGAAAAGGTGAAGGGATGAAGAAGTACAGGTTGATAGTTACGAAATAGTCACAGGAATGTAATGTACAGCATAAGGAATATAGTCAATAACATTGTAATAACTAGGTATAGTGCTGGGTGGGTACTAGACTAATTGGGGAAGATCACTTCATAAATTATAAAAATGTCTAACCACTATGCTGTACACCTGAAACTAATGTAAAATAATACTGAATGCCAAGTGTAATTGAAAATTAAAAATAAAATAAAAATAAATAAAAATCTTATTTAAAAAATAACCATAAAAGGGAGAACTGTCCATTGGTGAAGATATAGACTCTGATCATAAGACCGTGTGAGCATCAAGAGGACCCAGTCTCCAAGGAACCACAGGACTGTGGAGATCTTTATAAAAAGACTCAGTGCCATGGACTTGTCAAATGTATTCTAGCCACCCGCTCAATACAAAGAGCCAAAACAGAGAGAAAATCTTAATTTTGAAGGAAAGCAAACAATATAGAAACTTACTGAAACCTCCCTTTCTAGAAATAAAATTGTTAAATGAGATCAATGCAATGAAACATTATTCACCTCTAAATATAAATGTTCACATAAAACTGTATAAAGACAAAGAAACAAATACATGTCATTTATATAGGCAGAGCCAGATTTCATTGCCTTGGTAATTTTCATAGTCCTAGCCATGTGCACAGATTTTATGACTACGTCTATAAATTATTTTTGAATCCACATTAAAACAACCCTATTCAAAACCCCAATAAGCCTTGGTTAGCTAATTCTTGTAACATAGTTGTGAGGTGGGTCATTATCTTCATGGTTATTTAAATGAAGAGAGTCAGACACAGAGGGATTCAAGGACTGTAACAAAGTGAGTCTTTGCAAGGGTTCAGAATAGAACTCAGAGTAACTGCCCCTCAGAGCTAGGCTTAACCATTTCCCCCCAGTTGCTACTGTGTGGGCTTCCTGATATGAAATTCTGGAAAGACTGTTGGGGTAAATGATTTAGCTGTCTTTTTTTTTTTTAAATTCATCACCAGTCTTTAGCACCTTGACCTATGATCACTTCTGAGGTGAAGTATAAAGTTGCAGCCTTATAGCGTTACAGTATCACTCAGAGGATAAATAAGGGAGAAAGGAAGAAAACACATTACCTTGGATTAACAAATGGCCCATAACTGGCAATGCATTTGACTTGAGGTTTCAAATATTCAGTTGAGAATTCTTCAATGGGTATGATACAAACTTGATGCTGTTGAGCAAATACAATGCAAAAAGGTATATTGCAATTATCGGCAAAATCAGTGGTATGGTCAAACACACTCTTTAAAAAAGCTATTAAAAATTCATCCAGAAAAATTATAATTGTTATTTTAAAGTAGTAACAATTGCAGAATAGCATTCTGTATGGCATTATTATGTGCAACAAATCCTTTTTTGCTGTTATTCAGGGTCAGTGACTAAACTGCTCTTAGAATAATTATGTAAATAAAATCATTTGAAAGTTTGAAAACAACTCTTTTTCAGTGACTTTTGATGCCTTTTTTCTTTCCTGCCCTGGGTTGAAGCTGGCTCTTCAGACTCCTTGGCAGAGAGTGGTGGCGGGGGTAGGAGGCAGCCAGGGATCCCGCTATTCAAACTGAGGGCTGCTCCTGGTACAAACAATCCTTCTTAACAGAGGGTGACTTGTATCTCAGGCACATTTGGACTTTGTTGAAGGAACTGGCTCCTGAGCTAGCTTTTGAGTTGCACAAGAAATTCAGTTATTATTAGTGTATTTCATTTTAAATCAAAACTGTATTACCAGCTTGTTCATAAATTTATTCAGTGTCAACAACAACAATTTTTATTGAACACCTACTATATGCCAGGCACTGAGACTGGGGGATCCTCCAAACCCAAGCTAGATAGCAGTCCAGCTCTCACAGAATTTATAGTCAATCAGCCTTGAATCTGAATGATGTTTGATTACTTCAGAAAGGGTAAACTTATGCTTAAAATAAAAGATGGAGCTTTGGGTCCCATTATAATTTCGAAAGATGAGGAGATTAAGATTTAGTTGGATTGTTATGTTTAAATGTAATCTTAATTTTAAAAAGAAAGTCTTAAATTATTATATACTTTATAGAATAATTTTTAAAAATTGAATTCCAGGTACTTCTTAAGAGAAAGCTCAAAGGTTTTAATACTTTCAAATACAAATATTAAAAACATGTTAGAACAGGATGGCCTGGCATTTTCCAGGATGTGATGCATGATTAATATTAGCAGTGACAGAAAGTAGCTTCATAGTTAATCTTCTACTAAATCTGGCCACCACTTCCTGTCCCAGATCCCACTGCCTCTGTTTATCACAATTCTCAAAATTCAAATTGTGTTATTAAAAGGGTGGGTATGTTATAAATTAAAAAAAAGAAAAAAAAAGGGTGGGTATGAAGCGCATTTAATCTGGCAAACTTGGCATTTTCACTCTTAATAGTATATATCTATTTAACTGAATAATGCTCTTTTTGAAAAAGAGTGAGAATATTCTGGAAAAAAACAAACAAACCAGGTATTACAACCTTTAAAATTCTGAAGAAATTTGCCAAAATGCTAAATAAATACAATAAAATAGTAAAATCAAAAAGATTATACACAATGACTAATGGCATTTCTCTATACAAATAATCGTAGCAAACTAGGAAATATAATGACAAACCATATTTCATTCATAATAGTAACAATGAATAAAAATTAATAAAGTAAGGTTTGTGAGATGTGCTTGAATTTGATGATTGAACTTTGTTAGGTGTTATAAAAATGGCTCAAACAAATGAAGAGGCAAGACAGATTTCTAGATGGGAAGAATAAACATCCTAAAACTGGACATTCTTCACAGGTTAATTTTATAGATGTAATGCAAACCCAGCCAACATTTTAATAAGCTTTAAAAAAAACATACATATCAACAAAATGCCCCTAAAATCCAATGGGCAAAACAGAAGCATACCAGAAGGAATCGGGCTGTACGTGCTTTGAGCCGAATGTCTGCATCTGCTAATAGCTCATACACTGCAACGCGACTCCTACCATCAGTCACAACACTCCGGCAGAGGACGCTGAAAAAGGAAACAGATTTCTTAGGCTGACTCCCTGGTCTGCCTCACTTTGTGCCTTCCTTGAGGTGGCTGACTGGTCGTCAGTTTCTCCTGTTTATAACCCGGTGGCTAACAAGGAATTCATTTTCCTGCACGATGAGTTTAAGAGGCATGCAGCCCGTGACGACTATAGGGAAAGAACCTCCCCACTGTGGCCTGAGCCATACTTCTCAGGGCGAAAGGCCGTGCTTATCTTTTCCACTGGTTTTATGGAATGAGTACTTGGTTTAGTCACCGAGAGAAAGAGCCCCAGGGTCGGTAGTGTCTGGTCTTTAAGACACAGCCTACTTAGAAATTTACCAAGATCCTCGGTACTGTTGGCGATTCAAGTTGCCCATTGGCCTCACAACCACCATTCCGTGCCATATGGGTAAGGATGGCTGGTCTTACACGTCATAAGAAACCCAGAGTTTGCCTTTGGAAGCCCAGTCTGTTCTTCCTCATCCTTCCTCCCTCATTTCTACCAATGGTGCTCTTTCCCTCCATCCCATTAGACAAAATGTAGAGTTCAGAAACATTAAAAAGTTCACAGTATTGAACCAAAGAGTACACTTTAATGATAAAACCCATAAAGGAAGTCTTTTTTGAGGAATGTTTCTGACTTCATACTCTGTAGCAACTTTTCTGCCTGTAAATATAATTTGAAATGAGGGACATACTAAAGCAAAATGACCATTTTTGGGAAATATTTGAAATAATTTATGCAATGACTTTTGGGGTGAAGATTAAAATGAGATAGTACGTAAAGAGCTAAACACAGTTTGTGGCATATATTAGAAACTCAGTAAACAGTCATTTTCTTTTATGTGTATGTTGTGGGGGGGTGAGTATGTTTGTCAACTAAAATGCATTCATTCCTTTTGGATTCAAGCATAATCCTGGAAGTTAAACACATTGAGTGATTCACTTAGATGTAGTTTGATCCTTATCCTCTATCAAATTCTTAGTAAGAGTAGACTAATAGCAATAACTGGATTGATTTAATCATTAATGATCATCTCTCTTACAGAGGGCAGATCGAATTTATCATAGCACAATTTTCAAAATGGTATTCCCACTAGCACCACTACTTTTCTGCTCGCATATTGTTTTTTGGGGGTTTTGTTTTGTTTTGTTTTTTAACAACGTAGAACTCACTTGAGAAATGCTAGTAAAGGTTCAAACCTCAGCAGATGTTGCAATGTTGAAAGGGCCTATTATTTGAAATAGGTTTTTATGAGTCAAGTATTTTCCAATTGCACATTTTTGGACTCCAGTATATGTAGCCTGTTCATTTTCACTTGTCCAGGCAAAGGAGAGAAAAAGGAAATATTTCAGAGAAGTGAAAAAATATCATGGGACCTTCCTGGGAGTGGTTAATACGTGCAATACAAGTGATTCCTAGTCTAATACAATACTTCCTTGGAATTGTAATCGTGGAGACTGGCAGTGGAGAACATTGGTGATGTCGTGTCCACAGCCAAAATAATCTGCCGATTATCGTGCAGTTCTTCCCACATCGTTTTGTGCTCAGACAAAGGTCACGAAACAATGCTTATGGAATCCTAGAAGGTGTCCTTTCTTTCTTTGGTCGTGAGATCCCTCCTCTCCTTGGCATAGATATTCTCAGCCTCTTCTGAGATGACTCAGAGAGTTACGAGGGTCATTTTGAATGCTTCCTCGTGTCCTCTTAGTCATCTCCATTTTGTATCCTGTGGAGTAGGGACCAAGCCATGTGATGAGGAAGGTGGAAGGCACTTGAAAGCTGAGCTAGAGGGTGGACTTGGACATTCCAGGGTGTGGAGGAGGCTTGCCCCAGGCCCTGCGGCCAACAGTCTCCAGGATTCAGAAGGAGAGCTGACCCACCCAACTGGGAGTATACATTCCAGTGGTTGCTGATGTCACCTATAAATGAAACTAATATTTTCAGATAATGACAGAAATTTTTTGGTCTATGTCATGCTCCTATTAAAAATTCAAACACAATTATATTCTTTGTTGTTTTTATCATCAACCCAGAGAAAGGGGCAGATTACTTTTTTTATAAAATGATTTTTAAAAGAAGCCTTCACAGTTCCTTTTTAGGGTTGCTGAGAGCGTGATGTTAATTCAATAACCATTTCATCAAGTTTCATAAAAGTTTCCATTCTAAGCTACTACAAGTAACTCTTTTCATAAGTTCTTTTATTTGCAAAACAGGGAAAATGTCCAACTACTTGAGGTCATCTTGTGTTTGACAAAAAGCAACATGAAAGGAGAGGTAACAAAATGTTCAAGTCCTTGGCCAAGAACTGAATGGGTTTATTGCCTTTCTTCATCTGCCACCTCAAGAGACTGACTTCTAGTGCAATTTATAATACAATTAATTTCATGTGGAAACACCCTTTGCACTGCTTCTTTAATTAAAGCATACTCTGAACATTTGCATATATTTTGAAATGTTATGCAAAGAAAATAATTTTTAATAAATCCCTATCAGAGCTCTTGGAAGAGACGAACTTCATCAGGTGAAATTTTAGAATCCTTTGTCAAATTATTTTTCCCCTGACAATCATCAAACATTAATTATCCTAGCTCTGAAAGGCATGCTGGGAAGGCAGGTATGATACAGAACAAGACTCTTCCCCTGTGCCACACACTCAGGTACTCTGCACAGTGTCTGAGGGGAGAGCACCGAGTTCATTGCACCACACAGGGGTGGCAGAGAATAAAATACGTATAAATGTTGTGCTGCTTCATGTGAATCTGAGCCGGAATGGTAAGCAGAACACACAGCTTTTCAAGAAAACGCAACAATTCAAGACGCTGCCCAGAGAAGCCACCCCATACCCACACTGAGGGTGATGTTGGCTTACTCCACCCGTCACCTGTTTGTTTTCAACATCAGCCTCAAAAAGGAATACACTTTCCAGTCCAAGTAAGAACCAAAGTTCCCAAAGCTGACCTCCTGATTGTTCAGTGACAGAGGAATCCCCAGGGCGGCACTGATTACCTGTACTTGCAGCTGTAGATGTTCACCTGGCTGCCCAGGACAGATCCAGAACTCTCCACGTGTACATCAACCACAGACAGCTGCTCTGCTTCCGCGGAGTACTCGACCACAACCACATAGTGGCCTACCTGCGGGACCTGCAGGCGCAGGTGCAACTCCACCTGTCAGAGAGCCCGAGCCGACAGACGTGAAATGTAGTGGATGCATTTACACAGGCAACTGTGAAGATAGGGCTGAGAGGACACCTGGAAGTAGTTTCCTATGTCATCATAGTAAGACATGGGAACCCATAGGTAGGGATGCCAGATTAAAAAAAAAAAGGATCTTTCATTAAATTTGAAATTCAGATAAACAACACATAATTATTGATTGTTTACCTTCAATTCAAATTTAATCTGGTCTTTTTATTTTCTAAATCTGGCAACCCTATATTTAGGGGCTCCTACTCTTTCTACCCATATACTTGCTTTGTTTCTCAAGGCAAAAGACACTCCACAACTTGAAGTAAAAAAAGGAATTTCCAATGGAAGATAAGAGGAATAAAAGTATGCCTTGAAGTTCTTGAACTGTTCTTTAATTTAAAAAGAAACTTTAAATTACATGGGTGCAAATAATGTAAAGTGATACTCACACTCTACTCCTGGGATAATGACAAATAACAGTTTGTTTTTCATACTTCCAGACCATTTTCTACATTTGAAAATGCACACACACACACATACACACACATATATACTTGTTTTTTAAAAGAAAAATTGTGATCATAGTAGGCAGTCATGGATGCTTTTGCACCATCATGGCAGAGCTGGGTACCTGTGACAGAGACTGCATGGCCCATAAAGCCCAAAAATATTTACTGCCCAGCCCTTAACAGAAAAAGTATGTCTGTCCCTGACATCACCTATTGGTTAAGGACTTGGAACCTGGAATCATACTGCCTCCAGCTGCTTGACCTAGAGCTGTATGCCTCAGTGCCCTCTGTAAAAATGAGGTTAACGATAACATCTTTTCAAATCATTATGAGGATTAAATGAACTAATATGTGAAGAGCTCTTAGAACTGTATTTGATATCTTGTAAGTACTATATAAAGAGTGACAATTGTAACTATGAGCATTGCTTTTTGCCATGACTTGCTTTTTTTACTCAAACGTATTTCATGTGTCTATAGCAGTACATACAGATATACTTCATTTTTCTAGTGGCTGCCTATCATTACATAATATGAATGTAAAATAATTTATTTAACTAATCATCTATTCATGGACACTTAGGTTGGTTCTAATTTTCCCTATAACATATAATGTTATATGATCATCCATATATATGTATATATGCATATATGTATGTATTTGTATGTATCTGTATGTATATGTATATTGCATATGTATATGTATATGTGTATGTATATATCATTAGGCTAGTATTTTTATAAGATTCCTAGAAGTAGAATTTCTGGGTCAAAATGTATGTGCAAATTTAATGCCTGAGCCAATATTAGAACTACAGTTCTTAGCAGTTTAACCAACTTCAGCCCATAAACTCAGGCCCAGGCAAGCTTTACCACATTTAATTAAAATCCTCCTTCCCCTTGCCTTCAGGGAATTCACATTTACTGTTCCTTCTCCATAGCTCTGAACCACACAACTGCTATTTTCCACAGTGATCTTTCTATCACTTAAATAGTAGAAAGACTTCCCTCAGGGGGAAAATGTGGATTATTCACACCACTTTTCCACTCTGTGTTACAGAGTGAAATATGGTGCTGCCGTTGGCCCATGTGGAGAGGTTATTACAAGCATTTCTCCCCTAGGTATCTCCAAACAAGGGCTCGTCTGCCTTTACCCCACGCACAGGCCAATGATGTATTGACTTTTCTCCCAGAAGTTATTATTGGCTGCCAGTGCTATCATAGCAGTATTGGAAATTCCTTTTATTTTTTTCACTCTGAGTCCTGTAGGTTGATTTTTGGAGGTCTTATGGGAAGAGTTTGAATATACCGGGGGTGCCAAAAAATGTACACACATTTTAAGAGATGTTATCTATGCTCAAGCAGTAGTTCGCCATAATCAGAATTGTCTGGACACTGATGGGAACCACTTTGAGCACCTCTTATAATTGCAGAAGTCAAACATGACTTGTATTCATCTTTTTTTTTTAAATCAGTATATTGAGTATTACAATTAACACAGTTTTCTCCTCTCTTAAAATGTGTATACATTTTTTTTTGGCACCCTCTGTAGTTGATGGTCAAAGTGGGTTTTGAGAAACTCAGATATAAGACATAAAAATGGCAAACAGAAACTTTACTGTTTGTTAGCAACTATTTATCTTTTAAAAAGGGAATTTTAAGAAAACCAATTTCAACCTGGAGGGATCTTTCCAGTTTTATGGCACAGAACTGCCCTCATCTAGTTATCAGTGTTTCAGGATAGACATAAGCGGTGGTTGTATCAAACCTGTTGCTAACAAAAGCTAACTAACATGTCTGATGTCAAAATAAGGATTCAAAACGATTTGGTCAACATATACTTATTAAGCACCTATTCTATGCCAGTCCATCAGCAAGGTGATGGGCACAAAATGGGAAACAAGACAAACCTAGTCTCTGCTCTCAGACAGACTTTAATCAAATAATTAGATAATTACACAAATACAGTGTGAAATTAACATACGACAAATGCTCAGAAGATGTGCTAAGTGGGGTACCTGAGCTAGTCAGGTAGATGAGGGGAGAGGGGAGGACTTCTTGAAGAAGTTGAGTGCTGATGAACAAGAAACGGATAACCAGGTCACGAGGGGACAGAAGAGCATTTGGGCAGAGGGAACGGCCTGCAGTAGGAAGTTACTCTATGGCACACAATGTTCTAGGGTAAGAAATGGAAAGCAGGCCAAAGTAGTGAGGAACAGAGAGCAAGAGGAGGTATGATCAAATTGGGAGGTAAGATGGCAGCCTTACAGGTCATTAAATTTTTTGTGTCTATCCTAAGAGCATAAGATGTTACTGTAATGTTCCACTTGTGTATGTGTGAGCGTGGGGTGAGAGGATCAGTGATGATTAGATATTTGTATCAAAATAAGTATGCTGCCTATAGTATGAAGAATGGATTGGGAGATGCAGTGGATGAGAGCAGATGTGGGTGAGCTAACTGGGAGGCTACTGCAGAGAGCCTTATAAAAAGGTGATGGTGTAGTGGACAAGATGGTGGTGTATTGGAAAGATAAATGGAGAGAGGTGGAGATATTCAAGAAAAATCCATCCTAGGATTTACTGGTTTAAACATAACAGATTAAATGCATATATTTATTAATATTCCCTCTCAGAACTCCACATAAATGAGTCGGTTTTTTAAAATCATAAACCCACAAAGAAAAAAAGAGAATAGGAAAGAGGAAAAGAACAGACTAGAGAAATCAATAAAATTTTGAAAGCTGAAAAGCAAATGGATGTAAACTAATTAGACCAGAGAAAGCTGAAACCTAAGTGTCTGTGTGTGTGTGCAGGGTTGGGTTGGGGACTAGAAAAAAAAAAAAAAAATTGAGGAGCTCTCCCAAAGCATAAAACAAGATAAAGAGATTGGAAAGATGGGTTAAAGATTAAAAAATTAATTATCAAAGAAGTAACTGAAGAAAGATTCCCAGAATGATGGACAGAAGTTTCTAGGCTAAAAGGGTCTACTGAGAGCCCAGCACCTTGGCTGAAACACTACCTACATGAAGGCACATCCTTGTGAAATTTCAGAAAATAAGACATAAAGAGATGATCTGGGTGCCTGGTTAGCTCAGTTGGTTAGAGCACAGTGCTCATAACACCAACGTCACTGGTTTGATTCCCACATGGGCCAGTGAGCTGTGCCCTCCACAACTAGAGTGAAAACAGTGACTTGACTTGGAGCTGATGTGTCCTGGAGAAACGCACTGTTCCTAGTAAAAATTTAAAAAGAGAGACAATCCCAAAAGCTCTAAGAAAGGAAAAGCAGGTGGCAGCCAAAGAATTGGGAATCAGAAAATCATGTCACAATAGCAACACTTGAAGTTAGAAGTCCATGGGGAAATGTGATCAAATTATGGAGAGAAATGATTTCTAAACTAGAATTCTATATCTAACCAAAGTAAAAAACTCAAGATTGAGAGTAGAATAGAGATATTTTCAGATATGCAAGGTCTCAAAAAAACAAACAGAAGTACCTGACTCTGGGTGGTGAACACACAATGTGATATATAGATGATGTAATACAGAATTGTACACCTGAAATCTACGTAACTTTACTAACAATAGTTACGCCAACAAACTTTAAAACAAACAAACAAACAAACAACAACAAAAACAGAAGTATCTCCTTTTGTTGCCTTTCTCAGGAAGCCATTGGAGGATATCTACCAAAACGAGAAAGCAAATTTTAAAAAAGAGAAAGAATGGAAGTTCCAATAGTCAGGAAAAAGAGGATCCAATACAGTGGAGATGAAAAAAGAGTTCTAGGATGGTGGGGTGGTGATAAAAATTTTTAGGAAATGGCTATGCCTTGAGCCTAGAGACTATATTCCAGAGTAAAAAGAGATGAAGAATTCCAGGAGAGATGTCTCCAAGGAGAAATGGAGGAGAGGAAAAAAGGATGAAAGGAAAGGAAGGAGAGATGAAAGGAGGGAGGGCATGTGATATATTTGAATTGAGATGGAATTTACAATCTATCTGAAAATCTGGAAGAAATAGTAAAAATAAAATTTCTAGACAACAGTAAGTTGGAGGTTGGTTTACAACGGGGAGATGAGCATTGTAAAGTCTGCGTCAAGTACAAGAAGAGAACAGAATTACTGAATAACTTGAGACTTTGTTTGAAAAATTTATACTTTAGAACATATGTTAAAACGTTAAGGGTAACCATTAAATGACCAGAAAACAATTAAGACTTACCAAACAAGCAGGGAAATAGAAAAAACTGTCTCAAAGAGAAATCAGAAAAGAAAAAAAAATTAAGATAAATAAAAAGCTGGTAAATTAAATAAGATGATAAAAATAAGCAATCACCACAAATTATCAATGGATTAAAGTCATGTTGTAAAACAGAGATAATCAGATTAAAATAAAAAAAAAATCTAGTTATGTATTTGTTTACAAGAGACAGAGGCTTGCCTGGTGTACAAGAGGTGGTCTGACTTAAAAAGATTCTGGCCAGATTCTCTTTGTCAGAGAGAATAAAGAAGGGAGACGCAGGTGGCAGTGAGTGCTGGAGCTGGGAGGTAACAAAGAAATGGCAGCAGCGCAGCCTCACGGCAGTGTGTGAGACAAAGGACTATCAGTAAGCAAAGGAGGCCACTCAGGAAAGGGAGAGCTGAACAAACACAGAGAGAGCGGGGGAGGCCTCTGTCAGAACCAGGCAGCTCCGTCCCTCACAGATGCCTGGGAGACCTGAATGCACTCAGTTCCTGCCCCTGCAGTCCACCCTCTGTCTCCTTCGAGGGGGGGAATGGGGGCACACCCCTTCACATGAGCTAGATTTGTGGCTTGCTCTTCCTCTCAGCCTAGAGTCCCAACTAGAACACACACTAGCGATATGGCTAGTAGTTCCTGCCTGATCACCTGTGCTGGGCACCCCAACATGAGCCCCTCATAGATGACCTTATTTAAGAGTACCCGTGAGGTGGCTATTATTCTTATCCCCATTTTGTATACTAGTAAATTCAGGCCCAGGGAGACTTCACTGCTAGTTTCTGGTGACTCAGGAACCCAGACAGTTTCACTCCAGAACCATCCCCTTAACCACCACACTATACAAAGTTTCCAAAGTGAACGAAGAATTACTCTGCATGGCTCTAGGTGGCTATGCTGGCCAAAAGTTAGATATTATAATGAACTCTAGTTCGGCTTAATATAAAAAGGACTTTCTAATAATGACAGTTTCTTTAAAAATGGAATAGGCTACCTTTAGAAGAGGTGAGTCATCCATTGATTTAAGTATTCAACAGAGGCTAAAGGAATATCTAACAAGAATAATGTAGAAAAGATTCCTTCACAGGCAGAGGAATCAAATAAGTTCTAAGACCTCTTCTAACATCAGCCGTCTCTGAATTTTAGTACAATGATCTATTACACGTCCAATAGAACTTTTGGTGATGGCAAAAATATTCTGTGCAGATGTAATTACTGAGCACTTGAAGTGTGGCTAGTGCACAAAACAGAGGAACTAAGTTTTTAGCTTGACTTAAGTTTAATCAATTCAAATTTATATAGCTACATGGGGCTAGTGACTAGTGTATTAGACAGCACAAATCTGTGAGCACTTAAATCAAACAGTAAAAAGGATTGTTAAATACAACTGGACAGCCCAGGGCTTAGTCTTATGCATCATGCAACTATAGTAGTAGCTCAGGGCTATGGCTCTGGGCTAAGTCAGAGGCCAGGCACCTCCTGATGAATCATCAGCATAACTTCCTGGAGGTTAGCCTTTCACAGCTGTACCTCCTGCTGTCTGGGGACACACACACACACACACACACACAATATGTATGTATGTAGATATACAGCCTGGGTAGGGAAGGATACAGTGGGGTATTAAAATTAGAATGAAGAGGTAAGATCATTTCATTTATTTTACGCATACCTATATTACTTTACTTGTTATAAGTATTTACTTTTTTTGTAAAATAAAAATTCCAATGAAAAATAAAATGAAGACTAAACGTAAGAAATATCCTTCATATCCTATAACTGCTACCTCGAAAATGTTGGGAATGTAGTTGAAAAAAATGTATACATCTAAATATCCAGGAATGATGAATACCATATATATTTTAATTCCACAAATTTAATCCCCAGAATAGAATGAATAGTTTCCTCAAAGGTACAGAACAAAATGTTGTAGGTGATAAGGAATGGAAATATTGTGGAGGAAGATTTTTTTCAGGGCCTTCATTTTGAGGTATTGCATCGTGTGTTCTTATTGTTATTGTTCACATACAGTACTTCTAACTCAAATCTTAAATTAGTATAGTCTTAAGTTGTTTTGAGGCTCAAAGAACTCCTGGAAGAAAAGTAATACCAATACCTGTAGTAACCTGTTCTCCACGCCATGAGGAAGGAGCCTTGGGGTGTAGCAGTTCCAGATTCTGAGCTCAAGGAATTCAGCTGCTACAAATTACCTAGCCTATGGGGATGAAGTCAGTGAGCACTGCATCCTTTTAGGGTAAGCTGTGTAGTTTCTGGAGGTGTTTTAGAGAGCGCTTGCCCTGCATCAGGTAAAACAGGATGCCCCCCTTAGAGGTCCAGAGGATCAAAAGGAAAGGCTTCTGTGGTCACCCATGGTCCTGCCATGTCTAGATAGTGTTTCAAGACTAAAATTACCATGGCTCAGTGTGGTGTATCACCCAGCCCCAAACTAAGGCAGAGAACTCAGTACACCTTCAGTGAACACTTCTGAAGAATCCTTCCAGGTTCCCCTGAGTTTGAGAAGCAATAGCGGTCAAGGGTTTTGGAGCAGACACAGACCTGGGGAGGTACCGTGTTTCCCCGAAAATAAGCCCTAGCATGATTTTTCAGGATGACATCCCCTGAACATAAGCCCTAATGCATCTTTTGGAGCAAAAATTAATATAAATCTTATTTTCAGGGAAACATGGTAGTAATGGCTTTGACAGTAAGTAAAAGGCTGTCCCACCTCTCTCCCACTGAGGTCCGCCATGACTGGGTGTGCAGGGGTGGGCTGCCTCACTGCCAAGGGTCTCGGCTCCCCATCAAGCAGGAAGCGTCTGGCCTCACAAGCGAGGGCACAGGAGAATCGGGTCACTGGCAAATGCTGGTAAAGCAAGCAACTTCAACAATGACAAAATACAACAGTTACAACTGAGAACAAAACACAGATCATCAAAGCACATCCCCAAGGACTCTTATCCATTCCATTCATTTATCATTCCCTCAACAAACTCTTATTGTATTCCTCCTATAGAAATTGGGTGGTAAATTTTCATCAGCATGAGGAATGGAAGAAGCAAAGGTCTACAAACCCACATTTTATTTTAAACTCCTCTTTTCATGGGATGCACGACTTTGAGGGTATTACTTGGACGTGCATCAGCATTTCTACATGCTGGAGGGTAGGCGTTACACTCCAGTGCCAGCTACCGTATGCAAAGTGTTTTGTGATTCTTATGCGAAAGACAGTCAACTGCCACAGAGAGTAATTACCCAGAGAATCCTGCTCTAATTGTGACCCTGAGGCCTATCTCTAATCCTTGCACCAAAGGCTCCTGATTAGAGGACCCCCATGATGAACCTGCTGTCCACACTAACTTTGCTTGGGGAGGTCCCTCGTGGGCACATGGCTCTGTGACAGGCAGCTGCAGCGAGGAGGCCTCATAGTAGTCCCTGGGAAGTAGCACCAGGTAGTCCTAGGAAATAATGACCAAAAGGACGATTATTTATTTTGATGGTGGCCCTACTTTCAAAATAAAATAGCCAAGCATACGAAATTGATCATAACCAGGTAAAGCTCGCTAGTTAAAAATCCACATCAGTTGCTTTGTTCTGCCTCCTGACTCACCAGAGCACACACATCAACTCACACAGGTGCTGTAAGATTGGAGACAAGCACCTCTGGGTGAACTTTGCTATCATCAGATCTCAGGGGAAATTTTATTGTTTCTTCTGGGTTGTTTATAAATTCAAAAACAAACAAAGATAATAAACTGTCGATGGATAAAACGTTCCTTTGAAAACTGGTGACCTCATCACTACAGAAAAACACTGAGTTGTTTATATGTACCATGGCTTTTTATTGCCACATCAGAGCAGCGCTTGCCTGGCTTGGTGTAAAAAGTGATGTTTTATGATTCTGGTGAATCAGAGACTGAAACTGGCCTACTGCCTATTCTAGGGTATGAGAGGAAGAACATGTTCCACCGAGTGTGCCAAACAAAGCCCACAATGTAAAGTCAACTATGCAGCACTTCAGGAAAGAGCAGAACTCCAGACTTCTGAGTGGCGAATGATTTGACAACTCTGCAGCAATCCTGGCATCACTGCCTATCTGCAGAGGGAAGGAGGGAGGGAATGTCACCACAACTGTGAAGAGACTCATACATGGACCATAAGGCTTTTACTCTCTTCAAGATCCGTAATTTGTCTAAAATGGAGAAAAAGAGAAATATATGGGAAGGTGAAAGTAGTAGATGGCGATCCAGGGGTCTCAGTGGTCCACCACAGTGGTCTGATTACCTGAATGGGTTTTAATTTAATAATGGTTATTGTTCTATTAGTAAGTTTCCTTAGGTTGGGGCCGTATCTCCTCATTACTGTATGGTCTCATAGCTCCTAGGACAATAAAAGTTGATAATAGGTGCTCAATAAAATAATTTTAGAGAAAGTAGTTTCATAATATGGAAGGATACATATGAATTACTACACAATTGCACTGACTAAATGTCCTGAAAATCTTCCATGCCTATGAAGTAACTTTTATAATGAATTTCATTTTTCCATTCGTCCAATTTTATATACCCATTATTGGCCTCAATGAAAATTTCCTCTTCCTCATTTCTAGCATCTATGAAACATTCTTAAACTTTCTTAAAGCAACAAAACTTTCTACCAAGAAGATGCAAGAAAAACAGGGACTGAATGAAGAACATAAATCTTCACATTATCTTTATAAGATCCCAGATTTGGAAGGACCTATAAGGGTAAGCATCGTAAAAAAGAAGCAACTGAGGCAGGCTTGGAGTCAGGGACTTGCCTAAAATTTGCTAACATAGCCAATCAAAGGGGCTACACCAAAAGGAAGTTTTGTTTTCCTCTCTTAGTGAATGAAACCAACTATTGCCAGACTTTATTTTGAAAAGATCTTGCTAGAAACAAAAGCAGACATCCGAGAAGGGTTTCTCAGATAGCATTTTTCATTCCTTCAACTCCTCATGGCTTTCTGTCTATTCTATTAAGGTTCAAGGACACAGCCTTTCTCTTGATGAAGAGTTCTTTGTCACTGGCAATCTATTTGGTGACATTATTGCCTACATTTAAGATAGAAGGCAGGAAGAGTATCACTATGAAGCCTTGGTTCCTCCAGTCTGTTCCTTCTCTTTCTACACCAAGAACGTCACTGATTTTAGAATCTTCGCTTCCTCTAGTTTCTTCTGATTTACTCAGCACAATTCTCAGAGAGGCTGATCTCATAGATGCCCTTCTGGTTCACGATGAAAAATTCCAAAGAAACTTTTGAAAGTCTGGGATATATGCTCGTTAAGATTTTGCATTTATTTTGATAACTTCAAAATCGTTACGAGTTATAATTTGGTGTGATTTTTGTCTGTGAGAAGCTGGATGGAGTACTATAAAAAATATTTTAAGTTGGTTCCTATGTCATTATGTCAAGTGAGGGCAAATGTCACCATAGGTTCCTGTGTCTAAAAGGGAACCAGCTATGATTTTGATATCTTATAGTCACTGTGGTTCACTGTGGATGGGACCAGCTCCAAGAGGGGAAGAAGCTCCACTAAGAACTATCTCTTACCAGGAGGACTCCCTCTGCCTTAATGCAAGCAATCCATGTCCCTGGTGCAAGTGAAAATGGCTCTGCAAAACCATGTCCAGGGACGGTGACAAAGGCTGGCTCCTTACTTGGCAGGAAGATGATCTCTTTGCTCTGAGCAACACCTATCAGAAATAAAAAGAATTGCTTAGGGCATTTTTCTAGCAGTCAGTATTAGGATTTTAGATAATCAGTTTCAGACATTCAGTTTACATCTGAAAAAGTATAGGGTAGCTTACTGATCATATGTACTGATCTTATTTTTTTTAATTGTATGGGTGCATAAGCATATGTAGAAGATAGACTAGAAAGATATTAATGAAATGTTAGCAGTAGCTATCTATGCTGGGATTGTGTGTCACTTTTTATTTGTTAAATGATTAAGCATAGTAATACATGTAAACTACTTAGAAAAATTCTTGACAAATTTTTTTAATTGCCAAAAGAAATGTAATGATAATTCACAAGGAAGAAGAAAATAGATACTGTGTTTCCCCCAAAATAAGACCTAGCTGGACCATCAGCTCTAATGTGTCTTTTGGAGCAAAAATTAATATAAGACCCAGTCTTATTTTTACTATAATATAAGACAGGGTGTAATATAATATAATATAATATAATTTAATATAATACAATACCAGGTCTTATAGTAATTAATGCTCCAAAAGACGCATTAGAGCTAATGGTCCAGCTAGGTCATATTTTTGGGGAAACATGGTAATACACAATAAGCACTCAATATCACTAGTACCCAAGTAAATGAAAATTGAAAATAAGAACATCATTTTTTCAAGAACAATATAATTTTCACCTATCAAATTAGCAGAGTTCTTTAGTGGTGATATGACATGTTGAACATGAAACAAGCAATGTAGGAACACTCAGGTAGAAGGGGAATTAGTACCACTTTTCTGGAAACCATTTTGACAATTTCTGAGCTCTTAAAAACTTTCTTACCAATTGGCCTGGTGATTCCACTTTTAAAATCTATCCTGTGGAAGTGTTCTAAAATGTAGATAGAAACTTATGGGTAAAGATTCTCACTGCTGCATGACAGTAAACAGAACAAAAAAGTGGAAATGCCTTCACTATCTAACAGTGGAGGAAAGATTAAGCAACTTATGGTATAACTGTGTGGTGGGATCATGCAGGGCCATTCAATGACATGGGGGAAGTTTATGAAGCAGAATAAAAAAACTGAAGGTCAAGTATAATTTCAACAATGTTTTAAAAAAAGGGCATGGAAGAAAACCTGGAAGGAAATGTACAAAGTGTCACAGATGAGTTCCTTGATGGGGGAGTTGGAGTTATTTGCTCCTGTGGTCTTTAAGTATTCAATATATTACATAAGATACTAAGTATTTTCCATTTTATTTACATGTAATTCAAAATTTTTAATTTCTTTTGAAGAACATGCATTCATTTTGAAATAAGAAAAAGTTTTGCTCTCCACGCCCCTCCATCTGGACCTGTGCTTACTTCTCCGCATTTACCTGAAGCCACAAAGTGTGCCCTGCAGGCTCCAACAGTACCCTGTTAACCTTCCTGGGAAACCCTACATTCCACCCACCTGAACCAGGTCCCAGCCCCGGATTTTAGGTGCTATTTATTTAAAAAAAAAAAAAAAAGAAAGAAACTGTAGGTCTCAGCAGGCACCAAAGCCCACTGGGGCAAATCCCACTCCTGGGGGTAAGCCCCCCACACAGCAGCCTGTAAGCTGTGGACATGGCCAAACCCCACTGCCAGTAAGTATGAAGGTCAATCCCACCCACCAACATGCCAACAGCAATCAAGGCTCAACTATAACAGGAGGGCACACACAACCCACAAAGGGGACATACCTGGAGCACCTGGAGTAGGTGACCAGGGAGACTGTGCCACTGGGCCCCACAGGACACCTACTACATAAGGCCACCCGGCCAACACTGGGAGACATAGCAGATCTACCAAATACATAGAAAGAAACATATAGAGGCAGCCAAAATAAGGAAACAAAGAAATATGTCCCAAATAAAACAACAGGAAAGAAAACTCCAGAAAAAGAACTAAATGAAACATAGGCAAGCAATCTACAAAACACAGAGTTCAAAAGAATAGTATAAGGATGTTCAAGAAACTTAGTGAGAACTTCAACAAAGAGATAGCAAGACTATAACCATAAAAAACAACCACCAGAAATGAAGAATACAATAACTGAAACAAAGAATGCACTAGAAGCAATCAATAGCAGATTAGATGAAGCAAAGGATCAAATCAGTGGTTTGGAAGACAAGGCAGCAGAAAACACCCAATTGGAACAGCAAACAGAAAAGAGAATTTTGCAAAATGAGGATAGTCTAAGAGACCTCTGGGACAACATCAAGCATAACAACATCACAGGGGTATGAGAAGGAGAAGAGAGAGAGCATGGAATTGAAAACCTATTTGAAGAAATAATGACTGAAAACTTTCCTAACCTGGCAAAGGAAATAGACATACACGTCCAGGAAGCACAGAGAGTCTTAAACAAGATGAACCCAAAGAGGCTCACACCAAGACACATCATAATTAAAATATCAAAGGTTAAAGACAAAGAGAGAATCTTAAAAGCAACAAGAGAAAGACAACTAGTTAAAAGGCAGCTCCCATGAGACAGATTGTCAGCTGATTTCTCAACAGAAACTGTGCAGGCCAGAAGGGATTGGTACAAAATATTCAAAGTGATGAAAAGCAAGGACCTACAACCAAAACTACTCTACCCAGCAAGGCTATCATTTAAAATTTAAGGAGCGATAAAGAGCTTCCCAGACAAGAAAAAGTTAAAGGAGTTCATTACCATCAAACCAGTATTACAAGAAATGTTAGAGTTTTTTTTTTTTTTTTGGTCAAGATAGTGGAGTAGGTAAACACTGTGCTTGCCTCTTCTAACAACCACATGAAAATTATAACAAAACTACAGAACAACCATCATTGAAAATTGCCTGAAGTCTAGCTGAATATTGGAAGTCCTACAACTAAAGATATACGGAAGAAACCACATCGAGATTGGTAGGAGGTGCAGAGATGCAAAACAGACTGGTCCCACAGTTAAAAATCAGGAGGAATATCGGCTGCAGAGGTCCCATGTTAGAAGTGAGGGGAATCCATGCCAGGTTCACCAACCCATGGTTCCAGTGCCAGGAAAAGAAGTCCCCACAACTTTTGGCTATGAAAACCAGTGGAGATTGTGGCTAAGTGAGACAGGGCTGCTGGAGTCCCAGGTTATCCTTTTAAAGGGCCCATTTATGGACTACTCACTGAAGGACCCACTCTGTCCGAGCTCCAGCACTGGGGAAGCAGCTCAAAAGTCACCAGGGACATATGGGGAGGAACTGAATTGTCTGAATCCAGAGCAAGGGCTACAGCAGCAACTTCCTCCCAGACAGAAGTGCTGGCAGAAGCCACTGTTTCTTTGTTGAGCCCTCCCCCTTCCCAACCTTGGTGATTCCCTGAGACCCTGCCCCATGCAACTTCAGGACACACCCAAACCACTTCCAGTGGCTTTTCCATACAAATGGCCTGTCTTGGCTCATGCTACAGATTTGCTAAAAATCTCTCAAAAGTTCGCAAACCCCAAACAAGCAGCATCTGGTTTTGGTATGTTCTATACTTTTTGATAAGCTGCCCCAACTCCAGCATTGGCAGCAGCCAGCCTTGATTGGAGGCTTGGCCTCATCCAGGCACAACTGAGCCCAGCGTGGATGGGGGCCAGCTGCAAATTGCTTTGTGGCTCATGTCAGGTGGTTCCAGGCAGGGCACAGGCTGCAGCTGAACTTGGCCTGTGGTTGGGTCCCTCCCAGGAGGCTGCAGGGGCAGTATGCCTTGTGGCCAGCTGCAGACCTGGCAGGAGCACCACCCATCCACCTCTGAGGGTGTCACACCCAAAGGGCAGACTGGGCTTGTGCCAAAGCCCTGCTAAAGTGAATCCTGCACCATAGGGTCAGTCCCTGCACCACAGCTCCTCCACTATAGTCATGGCCAGTCCTCACAGCCAATCAGCCTGAGGGTCAATTCCTGCCATTGATGTGCAAACAGCAACCAAGGCTCAACTACAACAGGAGGGCACACACCACCTACACAAGGAATATATCTGGAGTACCCAACTCAGATAACCAGGGAGACTATGCCCTGGGTCCCACATGACACCTACTACATAAGGCCATTCTACTAAGAATAGCAGGAGACATAGGAGACATAGCAACTCTACCTAATACATAGAAACAACCACAGAGAGGCAGCCAAAATGGGGAGACAAATAAATATGTCCCAAATAAAAGAACAGAACAAAGCTCCAGAAAAATAATTAAACAAAATGCAGACACACAATCTACCAGAGGCAGAGTTCCAAACACTGGTTATAAGGATGCTTAAGGAACTTAGTGAGAACTTCAACAAAGAGATAGGAAATATAAAAATGGAGATAGAAAACATAAAAAAAGAACCATTCAGATATGAAGAATGCAATAACTGAAACAAAGAATACAATAGAAAGAATCAACAGTAGATTAAATGAAGCAGAGGATAAAAGCAGTGATTTGGAAGAGAAAGTAGCAGAAAACCCTCAATCAGAACAGCAAAAAGAAAAAGGAATCCAAAAAATGAGGATAGTTTTTTGGGACAACATCAAGTGTCCCAAAATTCACATCACAGGGGTACCAGAAGTAGAAGAAAGAGAGCAAGGAATTTAAAACATATTTCAAGCAATAATGATGGGAAAATTCCAAAACTTGGTAAAGGAAATAGACATATAAGCCCAGGAAGCACAGAGTCCTAAACAAGGTGATTCCAAAACCAAAAATATTACAAGAAAGAAAGGAAGGAAGGAAGGAAGGAAGGAAGGAAGGAAGGAAGGAAGGAAGGAAGGAAGGAAGGAAAGAAAGAGAAAGAAAATTATATTCCAATATCCCTGATGAACATAGATATAAAAATCCTCAATAAAATTTAGCAAACTGAATTCAACAATACATTAAAAAGATCATACACCATGATCAAGTGGGATTTAATCCTGGGATGCAAAGCTGGTTGAATATCCACAAATCAATTAACATGATAGAGCATAAAAAGATAATGAAAGATAAAATTCATATGATCATATCAATAGATGCAGAAATGATGTTTGACAAAAACCAGCATTCATTTATGATAAAAATTCTCAGCAAAGTAAGACTTGAACATACATACCTCAACATAATAAAGGCCATATACAGCAAACCCACAGCTCACATCATACACAACAGGGAAAAGCTAAAAGCGTTCCCCTTAAGATCAGGCACAGGACAAGGATGCCCACTACTATCACCAGTTTTATTCAACACAGTATTGGAAGTTCTAGTGACAGTGATAACACAAGAAAAAGAAATAAAAGGCATCCAAATGGGACAGGTAGAAGAAAAACTGTCATTACTTGCAGATGACATGATACTATATAGAAAGAACCCTAAAGATTCCACCAAGAAACTATTAGAACTGATAAATGAATACAGTAAAGTAGCAGGATACAAAATTAATATTCAGAAATTGGTTGCATTTTTAGACACCAATAATGAACTACCAGAAAGAGAAATTAAGAAAACAATCCCATTTACATTGGCATCAAATAAATAAATAAAATAAAATATCTAAAAATAAATTTAACCAAGGAGGTAAAAGACCTGTACTTAGAAAACTATAACACACTTAAGAAAGAAATTAAATAAGATATAAATAAATGGGAGTATATACCGTGTTCATGGATAGAAGAATTAACATTGTTAAAATGTCCATATTACCCAAAGGATCTATAGATTCAATGCAATCCCATTTTTCACAGAACTAGAGACAAATAATCTTAAAATTTATATGGAACTACAAAAGATCCTGAATAGCGACAGCAATCTTGAGAAAGAAGAATAAGATTGGTGGTATTGTGCTACCTGATATCAAACTGTACTACGAGTCTGTAATAATCAAAACAACATGGTATGGGCATTAAAACAGACACATAGATCAATGGAACAGAATAAAGAGCCCTGAAATAAACCCACACCTATACGGTCATTTAATCTATGACAAAGGAGGTAAGAATATATAGTGAGGTAAAGGCAGTCTATTCAATAAATGGTGTTGGACAAAGTAAACAGATATATGCAAAAAATGAATCTGGACCACCTTCTTACACCATATATGAGAATAAACTCAAAATGGATTAGAGATTTAAATGTAAGACCTGAAACCATAAAACTCCTAGAACAAAACACAGGCAGCAAACTTTCTGGCATTGCTCTTAGTAATATTTTTTTTTCCTGATATATCTCCTCAGGCACGGGAAACAAAAGAAAAAACAAACAAACGGGACTTCATCAAACAAAAAGTTTTTGCACAGCAAGGAAAACCACCAACAAAATGAAAAGACAACCTACTGAATAGGAGAAGATATTCACCAATGATATATCTGATAATGGGTTAATATCCAAATTTTATGAAGAAATTACACAACTCAACACCAAAAGAACTAACAATCCAATTAAAAAATGGGCAGACAACCTGAATAGACATTTCTCCAAAGACATGCAGATGCCCAATAGGCACATGAAAAGATGCTCAACATCACTAATGATCAGAGAAATGCAAATTAAAACCACAATGAGATATCACCTCACACCTGTCAGAATGGTCATCATCAATAAATCAACAAACAACAAGTGTTGATGAGGAGGCAAAGAAAAAGGAACACTTTTGTGTATTGTGGTGGGATTGCAAATTGGTGCAGCCACTGTGGAAAACAATTTGGAGGTTCCTCAAATTTAAAAATAAAACTACCTTATGACTCAGCAATTCTACTTCTGGATATTTATCCAAAGAAATAAAAAACACTAATTGAAAAGATATATGCACTCCTATGTTCACTGTAGCACTATTTACAATAGGCAAGATACAGAACCAACCTATGTGCCTATCAATAGACAATGGGATAAAGAAGAGGTGGTACATATATACAATGGAATATTACTCAGCCATAAGGAAGTATGAAATCTTACCATTTGCAATAACATGGATGGACCTAGAGGGTATTATGCTAAGTGAAATAAGTCAGACTGAGGACAAATACCACATGATCTCACTTATATGTTGAATCTAAAGAACAAAATAAATGAACGAACAAAACAAAAAGACTCGTAAATACAGAGAACAAACTGATGTTTGCCAGAGGTGAGCAGGGTTCGGGGCTGGGTGAAAAAGGTGAAAGGATTAAGAAATACAAATTGGTAGTTACAAAATAGTCATGGGCATGAAAATACAGCATAAAAAATATAGTCAATAATATTGTAATAACTATGTATGGTGCCAAGTGGGTAGTAGACTTATCAGGGTGACCAATGTATAAATTATATACGTGTCTAACCACTATGTTGTATACCTGAAACTAATATAAAATAATATTGAACGTCAACTGTAACTGAAAAAATAAATTCATAATTTTTTTAAAAAGCTAAAACTAATAGAAATTTTGAAAAAAAAGAAAATGTTTTGGTTTTCTGTTTGTTTTCGGGATCCAAAATGTTTTCTTTTGCATTAAACAAATAGAAAACCTTTTGTAGAAGGTTCAGAAACAAGGAAACATCTGTGTCCAATTGAAACTCTTTCTTCAGAAGAGATGTTTACTCCAAACATTGTACTACTCCTTGTATTACTCTCCTGTTCTAAAAATATCTATGGCCCACTAAGTATTAGGCCTAGAACTAGGTTCTGGGAAAGAGGCAGTAAACACAGCCGCATTGCCTTTGCTCCCCAACAGGACAGGGGAGGTGAGGAGTTAGACACCAGAAAACAGGAGAATACAGTACAGCATGGACAGTAGCATCTGGGAGGATGCAGAGCTTACCACAGGAATACATAATGGGGGCTCCTGACTCAGACATGGGGGCTTAGGAATGGAGTCCCATGAGAAAACAACCTAAAATATGCTCCAACCGTCTGAGTAAACAGAGGAAATTGCTGATGGAACTGTCATGTACGGTCTATTAAAAAGAGTTTGGGCTCTGAAGCCTGGGACTTGTCTACAAAGGCCAGCCATGTGCTTAGGCAATTTACTGTACCTCTCAGTTCTGTTTCCCCTTCTACCCTCTTTAGTCCACAAGGTTCTTATCATGTCAGAAAATGGATGCCCAAGTCCTCTGTAAATGAAAAAGCAAGGCTGCTAGTTCTTCCTATTGGTTATTAATCAACCTGCAGCCTCATGAGCTTGGCTCACATAACTCGGGTGCATCATTTCTTCCCCCATGTCTGACTCTGCTGTGAATGCTAAACACAGATGTTTAAATTTCTATCAAAAATTAAATCTCCATTGGTGCCATTTTGTATTCTTGTGGGATTCCTAGTGCTTCCTGGAATCTGTTTCCAGGACTGGCAGAACCCCTAACTCCTTGGGGAGCAGACTTCCTAGCTTCTTCTCTGTGCTAAGATTTGCCCTCTGACTGTGCTTCTTCTCCTCAGCCCTCAGGAATCCCTCACCCCTGAAATTTCTCTCTCTGGAACTCTCTTAGGTTTCATGCTTTACAGCATTCTTCTTAAAAATTCCTATTCTCACCCATTTCTCCTTGAACTATTTGGTTTGCCTAAAACAATGGGAGAATTTAGGGCAGGAAGCCGCAAAGGTGACACCCACTTTTCCATGAATGAGTTATAAATTAGCTTTGCTCTGTGGTGACGTCATAACCCATGGAGTTCAGCCAAGGTACACAGGTTATTATATAGATTTTTAAAAGGTAGTTAATTATAAATTTAATACCGAAATTTGAATAAGCAGAATGTTTAGAGATTGAAAGGGTGGCACAGGACCGGGCACCTAGAGCGCTGTCCTAATCAGGTGTAACCAGGCATAACACTTTCTAAGGTGGTGACCTGTGAAAACTGGAGAAAATGTTTCATTAATTAATCATTTCTAAATCCAAAAGAGGCTTGAAAATTGACCTACCTGCTTTAGCCCAGGATGGATAAATAGTTACATGGCCAGATACCGCTTCAGTTCCTGGGTTAATATATCTCAAAATAGCATGAAACAAAGAGAGACTTGACTTCCCCACATTCAACATGATCCTTATTTCATTCTGAAAAATACCAAAAGCCATAAAATATAGAAGAGACAACTGGTTAAAAGAAATGTTAGCCAAAAAGTGACTTTATTCAAGATTCACTACTAGGCTGGTAGTGTACACACACACACATACACACAAATACCCATACGACAAGCACCAAGCAACTATGTGGAAGATGGAAACAGGCAGGCCTAACAATAAAATAAAATCACTTACAATTAAAGTTACACTCCCTCAGCAACTGAGATCCTCTTTTGATCTTTTTGTAATCAAGCAGACAGAGCAGAATATAGCTGGACTAGTTAGGGAAAGCCACGGGGACAGAGGCAACCACCCCTGGCTGGGAGAAATAAAAAGGTGGAAGAGAAAGAAAGGATGTGTATTATTTAACACCAGCACCTCCCCAGAGAGACTACTCCAGGGTCCACTTCACATACATAAAATTCGAAATGGTCACAGAAACTAATGGTGGCTAAGGAAAGGTTATAGACCCCAAACACATTAGTGATAAAGTCTGTGTGTAACTAAAATATGCTCACTAAGTTATATGAAATTTGTGTCAATCCCAATCCAGAAAGAATGTGGGCTTTTGGAGCTGTGTGTGTATGGAGGGGTGGGGGGAGCGGGAGCGGGGGGGGGGGGGGGCGCGGGGGGTGTGTGTGCTCCTGTTGGTCCCCAGACCCCTGGTGCTCACACAATGCTCTAGTGTTGCTAAGCCATGCTCTTAAAGGAAAAAGTAGACTATTTTAATTCTGAACTTCAGACTACATGCTCAAGTCCAGCTGTGGTCCAAGGAAAGTTGATGAGACTTGAAAATTTCCAACTTAGTGGTTCTTCTGGTTTCTCCCCCAGCTCCTTTGGTTAAATATGAAGGGGACTTTTGTTGAATGACACATCTGTAACAATAAAGACTGACTTTGAGTGGGATCCCTGATGTGGGAGCAGGAGCTTAGCTGACCCATCTGAGGAACTCCAGCTGGCTCTCTCAATTTGACTAAGTTCATCTTGAAGTGTTACTTCCAAGTTGGAAAATAAAAATGCAAAACTGTATCAGGAGTTGTGTAAAGTTATTGGTGATTTGAAGAACACCACCAAGGTCCTCTGCTTAAAAATACTTACAAAAAAATTCACCATTAGAAATTCATTCCTTTGTGTTAACCAGCTATTTCTCAAACCCTAAACATCTGTGGGAAGGTATATACCTTGACTGAGCACTCATTCACATCCTGTTTTGACTCAGTGGGATCCACTGCTTTTTTATGAATAATGAAGTAAGATCGGGGAACTAAATAAACTGAATTTCTGTATTTGAGGAGAAAGAGAAATCAGTGAGGTGTCTTAACATCCTAAGTACTGCTTGGAAAAGGCAGCCTGGATGGGGATTTTGGCCAAGCAAGAAGCAGTGTTAGAATCAGTGGAGGCTCCAAGGGAACTGCAAACAAGTCCCAGTTTCTCTAAGGGCTAAATGAGATAGAAATAGCTAGTACTTAACCTGGATCTGCTAAGGACATATATTGAGTTACCATGGTCATCAGTTTGCCTCTTTTATTCTGAATTTCTCCACTGAGAAACACAGCTTGAAGAGGCCAACCCCAGAGAGAAATTTTGAGAACAAAATTACTCAATGACTACACAGAAATGTTTCATTGTATATATTAAGTTCTAAAGGTAAACAAATAAAGTGTAAAATCCTTAAGTATTCCAATACAAAGCCAAGAGAGATGGATACAGCAGAGAAGAATGAAGGAAAAGAGAAATGTGGGGAACAAAAATGAAATAACACTGCCTAAAACTCCTCATTTATCTTAGTTTCTATTCAAATACTAATTCAGAGCTTTAAAAAGAAAAAAAAAAAAAAAAGTCAAAAATTAGCCACACAAGCTTTATTGGAATTATTTAAGTCAACTTATTTTTATTCTTCATAAACGACTTTAAAGAAAAATGTCTCTCATGTTAAAATAGAGCCTAATCTTGTTTGGAAAACTTCTTATAAAAAAGTCTCCAGAGATAAGCACCATATTTCTTTAATCCTTTTATTTTCTGGTGTGATGACCAAATTGAAGTAACAATAAACTGTAAAATCAATATATATGCTTATCAGCTAAAATCCAACCCTACCCTGAGTTCCATCCATATTCTGGAGGAAAAGAATCCTAGAATCAGTTTTGGAGACAGTTTTTCTTTTGCAGGGACTGAGAAAGCTGTGGGTAAGTATATGGGCTACTCTGCCACGAAGCTGTTTCCTACTGGCTACATACCTGTACAGAGGTCATCTGAGCATATCCTCTCCAGCTAAATTCAGGAAACTCCCGGGGATCATATCCAAACCGAAGTTGTCTTCCGTTAGGTGTAGTGCCATCTTCAATCTCATACTTCATATGATGCAAATCCGGGAAATAGTAGTTGTTTTCAGGTCTTTTATAAATAAAAAGAAAATGTCAATATAGCAAGTTGTGTTCATTGATAATTTAAATATCCTTTAATCCCATTAGCTACTGCTAAAAGAACTCCCACCAAATTGACAGAGAACATTAAATAAGGACGAATGAGAGGGGCCCCTGGCTTTTTCTCTAAATTATTGCTTTCACTCATGTAAACATACACATAAAACACACTCAACACCTATACATCGCAAGCAGTAAAATGAGAAAATCATTTCCCACAACCCCTAGTGGTAGCATCTTTTAAAATGTTCTAAGTGGTTGTCAACAACTTAGCAAAGTCAAATTAGGTTACTTACTATAAATTCATTCATTCATTCATTTATATAATCATGTTTACTCATTACACAAATATTAATATCGGTGTGCCAGGAACTGTTGCTAAGCACCACAGATACAAAAGTGAACATGACATAAAATATTGCATATGCTGTTTGTAAATATATAGCATTAGAATGATTTTTCTATGCCTTGTTTTCTCTTAAACTATATGCCTATAAATGGATTGCTTCTAAGAGTACAATAAGGGCAATCACAGAGAAGGATCAAAAATATTCCAATACTTCTGTGACATTTTATATTCAAACAACCTGAAGTTCTTCAAAATGGCACATATTGACAATCCAGTCACATATGGTACTAACAGCAGTTAGTGGATGTAAAGCCATAAAGATCATTTAGTAAAAGCAAATAAATGGCATGCCTCTATATTGCAGGTAGAATTAGGAATGCTTACAATTTTTCTGGAGGTAATTTACAAAGATGCTTAAAAATATCCACCCCCATTGCCTCAATAACTATACTTCCAGGAATATATTCTAAAGAATGATTTTATATATCATATTATATATATTGTCAAAGATATATATCAATTATATATATTGTCAAAGAATTAACATAAAAGAATGTTTATATTATATTAGTAAAAACTTGGAAACAACATGTATGTTGTTTTCATACAGAAATGTACAATAATTATGAAATCATTAATTAAATTATAAAATATTATGTAACCATTAATGTTTTTTTGAAGACTGATGATAATGGAAAATGTTCATAATAGCATGTGATGAAATTGATATAAATTATATGGAAAAAATAATACTAATTTTTATTCATAGAAAAATCCTAGGGATACATACAAAAAAAATATTAAAAGGGGTTTTCTGTGGATGCTGAAATGAAGATTAATCTTTGCCCTTTAACTTTTGGGTACTTAGGAAAATTTTACAGTGAATATATATTACATTTATTATCCCAAAGTTATTTAGAAAACAAAGTGAATGTGAATGCATTCTCAACTTGCAAGAAAAACTGAAAATGCTCAGAGTAGTTTAGGACAGAAGGAGGCAAGATTTACCAACCTGAAGAAAAGGTACCTATGCTGCTGGTATCTATTATGTTCCTTTTATTTTGTTTATCATTTACCACCAAATCAAAGGACATGTTCTAAATTTCATACATATGTATTGACTGTAATGTAAAAAGTCGATATGTTTGCCTCTGGGTGGGCAATTTAATTCCTATTCAGTTGCATTATTTCAACCCCCAAATTAGCCAATCACCTACACAGATGGAAGGAGAAAAAACTTATGCTTCCTAAGTAGGGAAAAGACCACTTTATCAACACGAGGGTGGAAAGAAGTAAAACATGGGTGGAAAATGTTTCTGAACCTGTTTACAAAATTCCTCTGGTCCACCATGCGCCTGGCTAGTTTGCAGGAAAACAAGTCTACAGACGTGTCCTCTTCCTTCATATACCTTGTATTACATGGCCCAGCAGTGACTGCTGTTTAGAAATGCCTGAAAAAAGCACAGCTGAGATGCTCTGACTTAGAATTCAATTGCTGGAAACATGGAGTGAACGGAGAGACGTGCCATACTAAATAGGAACAATTTAGCTTAACTACATAAAAGATTTCTTTATTCATCTGTTGATGATGCATCAATAGTGAAGGTACTTGAGATTTAGAAGTTGCATTTCACAGAGTTTCCAGCGTATGATTAAAAGTCAGAATATTAAAAAGTAGTTTTTTTCTTTCCTCCACTGAGGGAAAATTATGGACGGATCATGGTTTCAAAAATATATGTAAATTGCTAAATACGACAAGACGAAGAGACAGTATGCTGCTATATGTGCTACATAGCTTCTTTGGGATATCAGTTTCCACTTCGCTCCCCTGCTCCTACAGTTTCATTTTAATTTGCTCTTGTGTGAGATGAGGGACTTCTTCCCCCTTCTGAAATTTTCTTAACACCCCTACTCATGGGTCCCAAGAGAGAAGCAGGACCTGCCCGGCTCCTCCATGGAGGCTCTGCCATGGGAACCTGCCTCATGCATGCAGCTCTAGTCTCTCCCACATAGCTTTTTGTACCTGTGGGAAATTTGCAGTAGGCTGCTCCATGACCTATAAAGTGGAACTGTTTTTAGGGGCAACCTTACCTCCTGTTTTAATAGGACTCACTCACAAGTGTCCACATTTCAAATATCAGTACAGCTCCATTTGCCCTCGCTCCTTAGGACTGTTTCTCTCCTCACCAGAACTGTCAGTACAGACAAGACTCTTCCATAACATTACTGTGGGAAGAAACCTTCCTGAAGACTCACCGCTGACAAGTGTTCCCCACGATGTGCTCTCGGCACTGGCATACTCCAGAGGAACTACTACACATGGGGGTGATTGCTCCACCAATGTCACACTGACACCCTGAAAGTCAAGAAATAGCAGTGGTTACTCATCAAAGTATCCCCATGCCGATGCTTTCCAGCCTCCGTAAGAAGTGGAAATCAGTGAGCCAAGGGATGCAGCACTGTGCCCTCTTTCCCCTGCCACATCTTACATCCAGCAGGTGTTTGAAATATGTATGAACTTCCCAAACTAAATAGCATCTCCCTCCAAAAGTCTACCTGTAAGTTGGAGGTGCACTTGTAGGCCAGCTCCAACACTGTCATCCAAGATAAAGGGACAGTAGCCCAGGAGCTAAAAATGATTTGGCAACATAGTGCTATTATAAACACTGTGTACTAAGAGAGGTAGTGGGAGATACAAGAATAGTCTTGTGGGGCAACTGCTGCTCCGCAGTTTTATTATTTAACACAACATTATCTCTAAAAATCTGGTGTGAGGTTCTTGTATAAAGATATACAAAATACATCTTTAACATTACTAAGCCTTGATGTTAGTTACAATGACTCTCCCATTCTAATTATGTTTTTAGAATTAAATCAACAGTGTGCTGGTAATAGTGGAAGCAGCCCCATTTGCAATTTATTACTAGTTACATCTGAATGTTTGGCCCAACTCCCTGGACAGAATTTGTCAGTCCCATCCATCAGAAAGTCTGCACGAAGACCATGAACTCAGAAGAAAGCTTATCCTAACGGTCTTTGCCCATCAACACTTTTGCTTAACTCAGGACCCTGTGAAAGTATTTACCTTGACACCCAAAGTAATTGCTCTTTTCTAAAGCAAAATATCCATCTTCGCATATGTCACAGGAATCACCACCGACATGGGACTTGCAGTGACAGTCGCCATCTCGCTGTAGAACAATGAGCCAGATGACAAAATTGGATTAAGATTACAGCATTTGCTAAGCTTCAAGATTTAAAACTGGCTTTGTGTAATATGAAACAGTGTAGCCAGCATCTGAAAACTTTCAAAAAGATTACCATGCGTGCAGTGCAATTGTCCTGTATAGTGTCCTCCCACAGAAACGCCACAATCAATTGCTGTAACATTCTACTGGTACCATATGAAAAACTGGCTCACATTACCTGCCCACACTCTCCAATTCCACTCACTGTTCCCAACACATGGCACTGGCATTCTGTGAAAATAAGAGAACATCCTTCGACCAAGGTTACACAAAGGACAGTTCCCCGGCTCTGGGAACATGACACACCAGCAATATTACATGTGCAGTCACTTCCTAGCATGCTTCAGCAGAATTCCAGTTTGCACTGTTGAAGCCTAAAATTAGACTGCTTTCTGGCGTCAGCAGAACAGCCAGATCAATACCATCCACCTACAAAGAGTAATGGCTAGTTTATGACCACTCTAATAGAAAAACTGCTATCTCGGGATTTTTAAATGATTCTAATGTCAAGGTCATTACTGACACGCTTACATAAAAATATACTCTATTTAAGGATATTCACTCCACTTAGCCATCATTAATTCAGTGGTTTTGAGTCTTATCTTGGCTTTAATCTAAGCACAAAATGAAAATAAAATCAAGTCAGAAAGATTGGATTATAAAAACAAGGCAGTAAAAACCATTTATCAAGTAGCTGTCTTCACAAACAACACAATTCATATGGAAACGGGATATAAATCCCTGGCTGAGATTTTGAAAATGAGAGTTCTGCCAAAACTGGGGGGAAAATACATCAAAATATTTACACAAAATTTCAAACAAACTGAACTGATTAAATGAATAGCTCTTTCATGGGTTTAGTCACTGGGGTCGAAAAAAATTAAGTGGAAGCTACAATATAGTAAATTATTATGTACCAGAAGCTTTACCTGAACATCCATTGGGGTTTTCTTTGGCCAGATTCCAATATAATGGTTTGCAGATGCTGCACGTAGGACTTGCAACATGAAGCTTGCACTGGCAATGCCCCTTTAAAAGAAAAGGAAACTAAGACTTGACATCTCAGAATTAGGCATGTTTTCAAACATGTGTTGTGTACAAAGCTTGTCACAGAAATGTGTTTTGAGCATGAAAAGTAAATTAAGTGTATCCAGGGGGAATAAAAGTACAGGGTTGATTTCAACAGTCTGCTAATTGCTTTTGTATTATTATTCATTTATTTGTTATACACGTAATGCATATTTCTGGTGAAAACAAAACTGGAAAATACAGAAAAAGAAAAATTTAAAAATCACTCTGATTTATAACGTTGGCATTGCTGATTCTGTTACAGTCTGGACTATAAATTTAAATGGAAAAAGATCTGAATATTTAACATGTGAGCATCAGTAGAAAATTACGTTTATCTGAAAGTGTTTTGTAAAGACACGTGCTTAAACATCGTCTAGGCTCATAGGAAAGAGGCAGAACCTCTCTCCCATCGCCCTTGCAGGGCCAGAGGTCCAGCGTCTCCAAGCTCTGAGGCTAAGAAGACAGATAATTTCTAAAATGCTTAGAAAACTAATCCAAATAGTGTAGTACTGTTGTGCTGGTAGTAATATCACACAAATTGCAATTACTTTGTGCACATACAGCTTTATTTATGTGAATTTGGCCTTCTGTTTTCTTAATTTTAATCATGTATGTCAGGCTCCAGGGTGGCAATGCCCTCAGAGTAATCAACGATAACAGTTAAATTGTAGGACTCTAGAATTCAGCTTAAGTAAACTTTATTCTTTTGTTTTTGAAAAAAAGTCATAATATTACATATGCATTTTGAAGACAAGCAATGACTTCTTTAAGCAATTTGGCCTTAGGCCTCATTTTAATTTACTTTTAATTTCAGGACGCTCCCAAATGTGTTAGTCTTTTAAAAAGCATCAGAATAATAGTTAGAATTGCAACCCTTTAATAATTCTCCACTTACCAAACTGGAGTCAAGGGTACCGGCTAGGTCACAGGAACTGCTGGAGCCTGTATGTGATTCAGAAGTGCTTTAAATATCTGGGTGCTAATGTTTATTTGTTTGTCTCTTTATTGTGATGTTTTGAGTTTTGAAAGATTTACTTGTTTTTAAACATAGCACCTCTACATTTATATTTTTTGATAGACGGGTAACAAGGACTTTGCATGTAATTCAGAAAAAAGCACCCCAAGTCATCTTTAGAGCCCTTAATCCCCAAGTCACCCCCTTTGCTACTGAACAACTCTAGTCCCTGCCTACTACTCAAAGTTCAATTCTAACTGATGATGGAGGAGACTGGGAAAGGGAGACTCTAGAATTTTGAGCATCTTTAGGATTATCCAGAAGAGGGCAATATTGCACCAACAGATTTTTTTTTTTTTAATTGTCCAATTAAAAAGACATTATGGACTTTCTAAGTACATTTTTTAGTTAACCAAGACTTAATTCTCTAAACATCACAACCCCTTTGTTCCTCAACTGTACTAAAATTATTTCTACATACTATTTTTCAATATAGTATTACAAGCCCAATATAATCTCTCTTCAATAAATTGGGATCTTGCAATGGCTCAGTGTTAGGATTACATAATATTAGAAATGAAGAGAGGTTGGGTAAGCCTGCTCTGAGCCAAGTTTTTCCAATAATTTAAGTAAACTCTTGTTTTCTTACAAATTGTTCTTTAGACTTTTTGCCTTTATTGTCCCCTCTTAGTCTTAGTCTGTTTCAGCTTCTTCCTCGATGAAATTCATATTCTCTCTCTCTCTCCCCTTCTCTCTCTCTCCCCCTCTCCCTCTGTCCCTCTTTTCTTTGTTGACGTTCCATTGCATTCTTCTGTATTAGTCAAAATGACCTTCCTGCTCTTTGTGGTTTTCCAACCTGGCCACACCCAGCCTTTGGCTCCTCTCCAGGCTAACAAGCTCTGGAGAAATTCTCATTGCTGCCCAGCCCCACTGCCCACTGACACAGTACTTCCTGCAGCATCCCTTCCACTCCTGACCCTGTGGAGGTGAGCAGACCCAGTCCTGGACAGCCTCACGCTCTGGGGACCTTTAGGCAAGCAGCCCCTTCTGACTGCTGGCTACAGTTTCCACCAGCAAGAAAATCTGGTCTCTTGAGGGTTCTGGTGAGTCAGGTTCTGGGGAGCCCAGTGTGAGCTGTGGCTCTGTCTCAGACAGCTCTGAATGCATGGCTCCAAGCACTGCTATCAGGAACAGGAAGGGGTCTAAGAAAAACAGATTCTCCTGATGGAAAGTCTGGTTCAGCCTTTCACAAACACCTCTTCTCAACAGAGAAAGGGTCCTCTGAAAGTCACAGTCAGGAGCTACTCACCACTGCAGGCTGCAGGCACCTGAAGTACAGTGAGATCCCCCAGGCGTCTTAGGTCCATGACCTTGGCCACAGAGCATGCAGACTCGCAATCTCTTGTATCAGTGGAAGGATGAGTACCATTGTCCCATGACAGTGTTTCCTCCTTGGCTTGCTCTTTCCAAACCAAAGAGACCTGGTTCGCCCCACTCCCCTGTCCCTCAGATCTATGCTGATGTGTGATGACACAATTCCCAGGAGGTCAGTGGTAGGCAAGGAAAGAGGGGCAGAAATCCAGCAAAGGTCCTGCTCAGCTCGGCCGAAAGAGGACCTGTTGGAACTCCCCTTGGGAGATGATACAGCAGCCAAAGTCAGTGCCACAGCCCAGACCCAGAGACAAACCGGGATGCCTTGGGATGGGAACAAGGAACACTGGGCTTAACAGAGTCATCTAAAAGGGGTCACGTTTGCCACACTGCTACCGACGGAGAATTTACACGGGAATCAAGAAACACAAATTTATAACACATGGGAATTTTTTTTAAAGAATTAGGAATAAATCATTTCTGCCTCCCTCTGAGGCCTTGAACTGGGAAGGAAGCAGGCAGATTAGGGTGAAATGTATAGATGAGACCAGTGGTGGGTCTCCAGGGGTTTGCAGGCTGCTCTGGGAGCCTGGCTGCACACAGTTCAGAGAGGAACCCACCCTCGGCATTCTGATGTCTTCCCTACCTTGGCAGTGGGGGAAATCATAGGCTCCTGAGAGACACCTGTCACACCGCCGTCCTGTAATCCCCGGCTGACAGTCACATTGTCCAGTCACTGGGTTGCAGGGCGTCTGGTAGGAGCCAAGGGTTGAACACTGGCAGGCTGGATGAAAAGATCTCAGTCAGACACAAGGCAACAGGGTATGGGACCAGGAGAAGAGCACGGTGGTGGAGCTAGAAAGACCGAAATCCAAGTTCCAGCTTCACCTCTTATTAGACCTGGAACCTGAAAAAAGTTGCTCAAATGCCCTAAACCTGGTTCCCCTTCCTTAAATGGGAATAATACTAACATCTACCTGATAAGATTGTTGCCAGAATTAAATAAGATAATACTTGAAAGAGCTGGGGACAATGCCTGTCTCATAGTGAGCACTCAATAAATGCTCGTGGTTTTTTGTTTTGTTCTTTTGCTGTTGTTAATTTCATATTCAGCAAGATTGGCTGGTCATGGATGAGGGCTTTGGGAATGCTCCTTGCACAGAGTTATTGGTGCTCCTAGGAGGAGGATAGACGGAACAACTGATGAGGGATGTAACTCATTGGAAGGGCAATTCCACATCCCACGGGGGATCAAGCACAAACCATTCCAGTCAGGATAGGCCTCCAATTGTACCCTTTTTTTCTCTGTCCATCTCTCTTCACACCCTGATTTGTCAAGGTCTAGTGTAGTTGAATAACTATGCAGGCAGGGTTGGGAATGGATGGGAAATGCATCCCAGTTTCCTTTCTCCCACCTCAGGTAGGGGAATTAAACATGCATGGATGGAGAGAACAAATTCTGGCCATTTCCTTCTCTGCTCCTTTCCCACTGGGTCAGGTTCCTACCAGTTTCTATGTGGCTAACATTCTACAGCCCTGCAGTTACCCAGCAACACTCCCATTTGCACTGCAAGGATCCCACTTCTGGGGAGAGGTGAGCAGTGGAGACAGCCCACTAAGCTAGATGGACCATTTCCCACCTTAAGAACTAGAAGGAACTGGAGATTGTCCCCTTGAATTCCACTGTCACATAATGAAGTTCAGAAGTTAAGTGACATTTCCAAGGTCATGAACGAGTCTGTAGCAAGGGTTTCAGTCTCTGGGGCAGACACATCTGGATTCCAGTACCAGTTCTGCCACTTAGCTGTGCAATCATGAGCAAATGGCTTGATCTCTCTAAGCCTCAGTTTCTTCTTCTAGAGCTGATGATAGTACCTACATCATGAGGTCATTAGAGAATGACCAGTGACAAGGCATGCAAAGCACTGAGCATGATGCTTGGCTAGAGGAAGTGCCCAGTAAGTGTTCACTCTTATTAACATTAATACTGTGATCACCCAAGGGCCAGCACGTGGGCAGGTGCTCATAAACCATCCCATGCTGCATTAACGGGAATCAATCGGTTAGGATTCCTGACCTCCAAATTTATATTCAGTGTATGCAGTAAAAAATATACAGAGAGGGTGCCAAAAAAATATATACACATTTTAAGAGATGGTCGACCTTGCTCAAGCAGTAGTTCGCCATAGTCAGAAATGTCTGGACGCTGATGGTAACCACTTTGAGCACCTCTTGTAGTTTCAGAAGTCAAACGTGACTTGTATTCATCTTTGGTTATCACTATATATTGAGTATTATAATTTTAATAGTTCTTTTCTTTCTTAAAATTTGTATACATTTTTTTGGCACCCTCAGTATACGCAACCTTGTTTGCAAGATTTCAAAAATTCCACACTTGTTGAGGTCTTGGGAAAGAAAAGATTCATGAAGTAAAGTGCCAATTCCAGTAATTTATTTGCAGGTGTCCTGAGGATATAAAGCCCCACATCACTAAGCCTTGGCACAGGGAGCTCCCACAGGGATGAGACTGTGCCATTTTCATTCTCTTTGACAGGACTCTGCCTAGACCCATGTGTAGTAAGTTACTCTGACAGTGCTTTTTGTGATGATGATAATGGTAGCATTTGCCTGAGTTGTCACTGAAATCATAAACTCTCATAAATGAAAGGGAACTTAGCTAGTTTTCTCATTTACAAATTATCGGGGACTTCAGTTGGCTGTGTGACTTTTTCAGAGAGGCATAGTTAGCAAGTGGAAGACCCAGACATCATTCTATTTTATATTCATCCATCCAGCAGATTTTGATTAAAGGTCTACTGTGTTCAACAGCACTGTGACTAGGTGTTGTGGGGGGAGGTCAATATGAAAAACACACATTCCCTGACCTCAGGGAGCTCAAAGTCCTGAAGAGTTGCTGGAAAAATATTGACATAGTATGAAGCAAACCACTCTACCATGCGCCCACCACCAAGAAACTATAGGGCAGATGAAGAAACATGCCTAATGCCACTCAGCTAGCTTGTGGCAGACAGCAGGACAAGGATTCAAATCTATCTGGGTCGATGTTCCTTCATGGTCCCATGTTCCCCTTAGGCCTGTCCTTAGAGCTCAAGTCCACAT
Organism: Rhinolophus sinicus; assembly: GCF_036562045.2. Taxonomy (NCBI): domain Eukaryota; kingdom Metazoa; phylum Chordata; class Mammalia; order Chiroptera; family Rhinolophidae; genus Rhinolophus; species Rhinolophus sinicus. Next base: position 40,224,071 of record NC_133758.1, read on the forward strand.
GAAGGGGCAGATTACTGAGGAAATACTCTTGGGTTCCATGATGGCAATTTTATGTGTCCACTTGGCTAGGCTATGGGGCTCAGATGTTTAGTCAACACCAGTCTACATGTTGTTGTGAAGGTGTTTTGTCTTTTTTTAAGATGTGATTAACATTTAAATCAGTTGACCTTGAATAAAGCAGATTACTCTCCACAATGTGGGTGGGCCTCTTTCAATCAGTTGAAGTCCATAAGAGAAAAGACTGAGGTCCCCAAAGAAGAAAGCATTCTGCCTCCAGAGTGCCTTGGGACTCAAGTGGCAACATCGACTCTTCCCTGGGTCTCCAGCCTCTGGGCCCACCCTGCAGATTTCGGACTTGCCAGCCCTCACAATCACATAAGCCAATTCCTTAAAACAAATCTCTCTCTCCACACACACACACACACACACACACACACACACACACACACACACCTTATCTGTTCTGTTTTTCTGGGGAGGCATGATTAATACAGGCTTTTTCTGCGATTTCTGCCCTAAAGGCAAATGCAGAGGGAAAGGCAGTCATACAGGCAGCCAGCTTAGCTGTATCACAGTGGTGGCAGCTCTGGCCAGCATAATGTGGGTGACATCCACACTGACCCCTAGGGCCTCAGGGGTTGTCCAGGGAGCCTCAGGAGATGCAGTGACACTCCAGAAGTGAAAAACAAAGACCCAGCCTTAAGTGCAGGTACACTGTTTTAAATTGTGAATTACTCAATCTGGCATCACCCTTCTCATTTCAATCCAGCTGTCAGTGAAAGCTGCCAAACCCAAACTCCAACATTGGCAACCCCTTTCTCACTCTTGGAAATACTATAAGGCTTTACAAATATTTTAATTGTGCTGTTTGTTTTGGTCCAGGTCCTTCGTAGTTTCTGGAGTATTTTACTGCTCATCTACTCCTCCTCATTGTTTCTGCTTTAAGACATTTTTACTCCCAAAAGTGATTTAAAAAAAATAACTACTGAAAGGTCCAAGGTGACAGGGAGCTTTTCTGTTGCGTTCCCCAATGTCTTCCAGCATCAGGCACAGTCCTAGTCCCTAGTACATGCCAAATAGAGACTGGTTACATGAAAGAATAAGCAACTATTGAAATTCTTCTACAGGGCCAGCCCATATAGGCTCTTGATACTCGTATGTGTTCTCATTGAATCTTGCAATGCTGCTATGAGGCAGGTATTGCTATGAGTAACACCATCCTCTTCTCCATCGTAAATAAGCTTATAGGTGAGGCAATACTACAGACATCACATGTAAATTACAAGGTCAATGGAGCCCCTTATTGTTTCAGGGATACTCTGATCACCCATGATTTTGGAGCATTTCCTTCTACTGGAAAAGCAGGCTGGCATCTTCTTCAGTCAGAGCCACAAAGCTAAAGCTCAGTTCTGTGACACATACCACCATCCACCTCTTTGGATAACTGGGCTTCGGGTAGATTTAATGTATAGAAAATCCTAAAGCTTCTTCCAACTAACCACCTCAATGTTCTCCTAGACAAAAGCTACATTACAAAGTGAAGGGCCAGTTCAAGGCAAAATTGCACAGAACTCAGCTTTAGACTTGCCCCCACACCCAGCCCTATGGAGTCTATTTTCCCCCATGGGGAGGCTGGGAGGACTCCCTCAGGAACATCCCAGGCCAGAAACCTTCCCTGAAGCTCTATTGACCACTGGCTGGTGCATTTGGACACTTCTCTTGGCTAGTTTGTCTGATTCATGAGCATATGCTGACAGAAGGAGGTTAATCTTAAACTGGCAACATATTTTTAGAATTTTTCTAGGAAAAGACCTGTTACCACAACCCAAAGACCACAGCCCAACAGCAAACTCCAGTGGAGAGAGTTCTGGGCCCTGAGTCTGGGGTCACTGTGGCCATGTGTCGGGTCAGTGTGGCTGAGGTTTGGGGACAGCTGCACTTTGCCCACCTCAGTCCCCAGTCATGGGAAGACTTGTTCACATTCCCATACTCCAAGCCTCTGTTCTAGCAAACTGCACGAGCAAAGGGTAGGAGGGAACTGGAGGAAGAGAAAATGAAGGAGAGGAAGGCAGGAATGAGGAGGAAGGAGAAGGAAAAGAAAGAGTGACATGGGAGAAGGAAAAGGTGAGAGTAAAACCCCAGAATGACCAAGTTAGCTGAGAGAATCACAGTCATATTCTATGGTTGGAGATATACAGCTGAACCAGACATCCACAGAAATATAAATTATAAATACATATAGACAATTCTCTAATGTGGTCTCATAGCTACAATTTGATTTACACCTATAGGAAACTACAGGACACTGAGTGGGTCAAAATTAAAATGAGAAGAACATGGCATTGTATTAAGAGAAGTCTGAAGTAAATTAAGTTAATTCAAAACATGAATATGGGACTGCAGTTGGCAAGAACAACTTAGAAGGGTTTAAAATTCCTTGCCAAGAAGATTTTAAAAATCTTTAAAGCAATACAGAGCAAAATCATAACATTTTTTTTTGGCCAGATATACCAAACCATCTGATGTAGGTTTTGGGGCCACGTTGATTTGATTCTAAAATTCAACGGGCCAAGCAATCAACTTCGGCTGAAAAGGAACATAAAATAAAATGTTGGGTCGGACTTTGATGCTAGACCAAGTTCAGATTTCAGTGAGTCTGAGCTTCAGCCACTAGCCTCGAAGCCACCCTCCAAGGGAAAAATTTTAAAAGATCACAAAAATTGTTAGAAAAAGGCAAGAGCAAGAGGAAGGAGACCATCACAGACAGAATGTCAGAGCATCCCAAACTCTGCCAGAACCTCATGGTTCAAATCTGGAACAACAAACTGCAGGGTATACCTCTAACCACACCAGGAATGAGGAAGGCCGTGCATTTCTTGCAAAACTTGGAAAACAGCTCTGAGGCAGTGGCGGGCTTCTTTGAGGCTGGATGTGTTCTGGTAAGGTCCACTAAGAAAGGCCTTGAGGTGAACTGCTTCCTCGCTTGAATTCCAGAGCCTGAATAATGTTTTCTTTCTCTCTCCCTCATCCACACTTTTGGATGGGGCTGAGAAACAGTGGAAAACAAAAGGGCATAGTGCAATTAGGGCACACAATACACTTGCCCCCCTCTCTGCCTCACTGAGTGAGCCTTCCCTCCGCTTAAACCACAGACAGAATCCAGCAGAGGCTGACACCACACATTCACCGGGGGAGCCAGAGACTGCTTACTGCTTTTCCTCGGGCCCCTCTCTGTAGCGGCTGTCAGCACATCTTCTCCCCCTCAGGCTTCCTTGTTCCACCATCTGGCTGGTAAGGTCAAATGGCTTTGGTAAACCTTCGGAAAAAGAGGTCCAAACAAACTCTACTGAAAATATAAATGCGAAGCTAGTCTTCCGTTTTAAAATCCTGACCCCAATCATTTAACATAGGGGATATTGCATTATCTTCTGCATAGTAGCTGATTCAAGAGCTTTTCATGCCAGGTGTCATCTCCTTAGGAAGACAAATGCTATAGTTAAATCCCAGAGGTTTTCCTAGTCTCTCATAGGATTGGTCACTTTGGGGAGCTAAGTTTTTTCAGATTGTGAGGATTTTTCTGACACATAGTTTTTCCACCCTTTTTTTGGTTATGGCACCCTGATTTTGCCATGGGGAAACTGCTCTTGCCCTGGCTCTGTCGATGCTGTTCAGACAGTGTTGACGCCACTCCCAAATCCACTGACACGGGGAGTCAGACTTGGCCGTGAGAGCACTGAATTCCATGGCCCCTGGGGGTAGGTTCCAAGGGGCATGTGGTCCAATCAAAGCCACACTTGCCCTGGAGGAGCACATACTGTACTCTTTTCCCCTAGACTTGAACCTAGAAGGATGAATGTATTAGTCTGCTCAGGTTGCCATAATAAAATGCCACAGACTGGGTAGCTTCAAAGACAGGCATTTATTTTCTCACAGTTGTAGAGGTTGGGAAGTCCATGATCAAGATGTCAGCTGATTCAGTTCCTGATGAGAACTCTCTTCCTGGCTTGCAAACAGCTGCCTTTTGCCGTGTCCTCACGTGGTAGGGAGATAGAGATAGAGATGATAGAGATAGAGATGGAGATAGAGATAAAGATAGAGATAGAGGAGAGAGGGAGGGCATGAAAGCTTCTTATAAGGACACTTATAAGGACACTAATCCTGTGGGATTACTGCTTCACCCTTTGATCACCTCATCTAATCTAAATTTCTTCTTTACTCCAAATACAATGTCTGACGTTTAAGTTTGTGAACTCATCCTAGAAAAAGTGCTACATACTTCATTGCTGAATATCAGTAGTCACCTTCAAAGTACTCCCCTCAGGAAGCTATGCACCAATGCCAGCACCTACTCTACCCTTCAAAGCAGTTTTGGAATTCTTCTAGACTTGCCATCAGAGCTGTTGTCATATTACGCTTGATGTCCTGAATGTCATCAAAATGTCTTCCTTTCATTATTTCCTTTATCTTCAGGTAAAGAAAGAAGTCATTGGGGCAGGGGGGGGGCAGCCAGAGGGCTCAGTGGGTTAGAGTGCAGTGCTCATAACACTCAGGTCGCTGGGTTGATTCCCACATGGACCAGTGAGCTGCGCCCTCCACAACTAGATTGAAGACTGAAGACAATGACTTGACTTGGAGCTGATGGGTCCTGCAGAAACACACTGTTCCCCAATATTCTCCAATAAAAAAAAGAAGTCATTGGGGGCCAGATCAGGTGAGTAGGAAAGGTGTATCAATACAATTATTTGTTTACTGGCTAAAACCTCCCTCACAGACAGTGCCATGTGAGCTAGTGCGTTGTCGTGAGGCAAGAGCCATGAATTGTTGGCAAAAAGTTAAGGTTGTTTTCATCTAACTTTTTCATGCAGCATTTCAGCACTTCCAAATAGTAAACATGGTTAACTCTTTGTCCAGTTGGTACAAATTCATAATGAATAATCCCTCTGATTTCCAAAAAGTTTAGCAACAACATTTTGACTCTTGATTTAGACTGACAGAACATTTTTGGTCATGGAAAATTTGCTGACTTCAATTGTACACTTTGATGCTTTGTTTTAGGGTCTTATTGGTACACCCATATTTCATCACCAGGGATAACACAGCCCAAAACATCGTCTTGCCTCTCCAAAAGGTCTTGGCAAACTTCAACTCTTCTTTGCTTTTGTTCATTAGTCAGCTCCTTTGGGACCATTTTTGCCATTTCTCATGCCAAGATTTTCAGTTAAGATTTTCCTGTTTCCCTATCGATGTTTACTTGGCCTGCTATGATTCTCCCAGTCAGCTGACGATTTGGACACACAATTCAATGAATTTTTGCAATGTTTTTGTCAGTTCTGCTCATTACTGGCTTCCCTGACCTGTCCTCATCAGTGTAATGTTCTCTCCTCTCAGAAAAACATTTGATCCATTTGTATACCGCCATTTTCTTCATGGCATTATCCCCATAAACTTGGACTAACATCTCCCTGACTTCACTTCCACTCTTGCCAAGTTTAACAAGAAATTTAATGTTTGTTCAGTGCTCTAATTCAAGCTTAGACATTCTCCCAATGGCACACAAAACATGCGACAACAATAATGAACATCACTCAGCAAGACACGGACACACGTCCACACGAACACTGCTGTGAGACACTGAAATACCAAAGTTATGAAACCTTACTGAGCTGTTTGTACAGGGCTCCCAGTGTAAGCACACCATGGCAAGTTGGTGAACTTAATTAATAGACCTCGTACACTCATATTTGGGGATTATGGCTTCAATATATGAATCTGAGGGGGCACAATTCAGTCCACAGCAATGTATGTGTAAGAACTGTTGGTTACCTTCCTACCATGACCTGAGGCCTCAGAATGAAGCCAAGATACTACAAGATAGCATAGTTAAAAGATGGAAGAAAACAGACCTGGCCACCAGCTTCTGAGCCTCTGGGTCAATTTCTTCCTGAAAACAAATATGCCTGGACTGTTCAATTATATCCAACAAACTCTTTTTGCCTTAAACTACTTTAGGTCAAGTTTTCTGTCATATGAAACTATACACTCGTAACTGACTCTTTAATCACTAAAATGTTCTCATTTTAAAAGTCCTTTTTTAAATTAAATGTATTGGGGTGACATTGGTTAGTAAAATTATATAGGTTTCAAGTGTACAATTCCATAATAAATCATCTATATATTGCATTGTGTGTTCACCACCCAGAGTCAGGTCTCCTTCTAAATAGTACTCTTACTAAAATGTATTATATACCATCCTTCAATCTGAAACGCGTATTTAGACATAATTTAACTATGACCTTATGATCCAGAGCCACCATTACAGTGCTCATCTACTTATTCTAATAGTAATACTGTCAGTACCTTCCTGAATTGGACAGGATTATTCATTCTCCATTAACTTGGCCTCAGACTGCTACAGATTTAAATTTCATGTCTGTTATTCTGTTTCCTCCCTTACTGTTAGTGTCTTTCCTTAACAATTTCCCCTCCCTTCTGATTTTATGTTTCTAATTCGCCATGGGTTTGGCTTGGAAAACAAATAATTAAACTTAGTACAATTATTATTATTTTTTTTAAAAAGAATAGGCTGAGAGAGGGCCTATGGGATTCTTTTAGTACTGAAATACATGGATTTTAGTGCACATATTATTGGGTGTGCCTTTTGTCCTTGCAGAGGCAATAGAGGATTGGGGGATCTTACTGCTTGATTCTCACTTTTGCTCCATATCCATGATCCAGATAGCCTAGTCCCAGCCAGGTGAAATAGTACTTTTCTGCAGTTCAGTGATTTTTTTTTTTTTTAGGAGGAAAACAATCGTCAGAGGTTTGAGTTTATTATATAAATCTGTGTTTAAATAGGTATAGCAATAAAAATGAATGCAGTTCCTAGAAACATATCAGAATCATGGTGTCCCTTTAAGGAAACCATGATAAATTAAGCTACATGGAGATGCAACTGTGTGTTGTACAACTAGTGCATTGAACAAGTACAACTCTTGGTGTAAACTAAATCCCATGGACCTTTCGACCTTTTTCAGTGTGGGTGATTGTCCCGCTGCACCTAGATGAAAATCCTAGTAAATTATAGGGCTTTTTAACATACTTAGGGTAGAGGGCAATCTCTTAAGTTGAAACCCAGTTTAAGCTCACATCTTCCCTCCCCCAGCTCTGACCTGACTCAGGACAAAAGTCTACAATGGGAAAAGGTGGTGGTGGTGGTGGTGGTGGTGGTGGTGGTGGTGGTGGTGGTGGTGATATTGAGGGGCTGGGCATTCTTTCTACATTGTTGGTTTCAATTTCACATCTGAGAAGTTTGGGGAGGGGTGGGGAAGAAGAGATAAGGGGAAAGCATTGTTATCCTTCCCCCAGCCCTGAAGACATCTGAAACTGACTCTTCTTCCAAGGCCTGTCTAGGGCCTCCTGGTGGTTCTCTACTGGGTACCTCCCTCCTGCCATTGCCATGCCCCCAAGTTATGGGTGCTTCTGGATTCCTGTTGTTTGTGACTCTTTCTTCAGCCCACAATTTCCTTAGCTCCTGGGTAATACATTAACCATGTCTTTTATTTTCTGTATTCTGATGCTTTGATATCTTGAGGCCTTGCTGATCTTGGAGGGACCACCTCTGTCAGGGTTAGCCAATTCCTGGAGAGCCCAGAGACTGCACTTTTCAAATGAAAACCCACCAATGCAGAGCCCACACCCCAACCAACTCCCCTATTGGCTGTCACACTCCAGGCCTCTACAGCCCTGCCCTAATCACTCCAAACAAACAGACACAGCCCCTATACCCCAGAGCCTGCTGAAACTGTTCCAACTAGCAAGTCTTAAGCTTGTTCACCCTGTCTCATCCATTCCTTCCTGCAGAAACCATAATAAAGTCTCCTGCGCACAGTTCCTCTCTCTCCCTGTGCCCCGACCAAACCTGGTATTTCCCCCCCTCCCCCCCCTCCATGGCATGCCTCTTGGAATCTGTGAGTAACAAACTATTTTTCAATGGCAATTATCTCCTGATCTGTTAGCCTTACTGAACCTCACATTTCCTATCAACACACTATCGTTTAGAACAGACATCTGGGTAGAAATGTCAGCTTCAGTGGGTGAAGTCTCCTGTTGCCTCTAGGTGGACAGAATCCAAGCCACCCGACGCTGGCTCTCCCACATATGACCATGGAAACACCCATATCCCGGGCTATTTCCAATGCAGCAGTACTCCATCTGCTCTGACACCAAGCAAGAGTCATCTAGTTCTCAGCCTATGGATTTCCGAAACCAAAGTCTGGCCCAGGCATCTCTGCCCCACTTGAGGCATCCTATGAAAGGCCCTTCATTAGGTCTGAGGTGAGGAGTAAGCATCCACCACCCTCTTGAGTAGAGGTTTACAGCACAGTGTTCTCCAGAGGTGTCCACCTGCCCAGAGTCTCTCTTCTCTACTCTCCTAACCTTTTTACATTCCTTTCAGTGTGAGAGGCTAGAGTCTATGGAACAGGTCTCCAGGAATTTCCTTTGAAAATCTGTGTATGGAAACTTGGCCTTGGAATTTTGCATCAGTCATAGTTTAGAGTCAATATTTCAATTTAAAAATTTTTTAAAGGGTAAAAGGGATCAAATATATGGTGATAGAAGGAGACCTGACTCTGGGTAATGAACACACAATGTGATATATAGATGATGGATTACAGAATTGTACACCTGAAACCTATGTAACTGTACTATCAATTGTCAGCTCAATAAACTTAAAAAAATAAGTAATTGAACTTCCCCCGCCCCCCCTCCAAAAAAAGGAGTGACTGATATGGATGATTTTTAAAATATTTCCCTTGTATTTGCTTCTAAATGCAAGAAAAGTTTTCTTGATATTTATATCAAGAACCTGAGATGATTCTCATTTGAGTGACTCCAATAAAAGTGTAGGTTATTGCAGACATTTGCAAAATCCTAATTATCTTATTATTGTTTCCCCACAAAAGACCCCAAGCTCAATCTATTTATCAAATTCAAACATTTTTAAAAGGTAACTGTGTCTGCCGCTTATATTTCTAGGTAGCTTCTTCCTAAGGTCAGACCCCTGACCCATGCTCTTGAGTCAGGGATGTAAAGGTGACAGCACGTTGACATGTAGACACTCCCTCTTTCTTGCTAAATTGAAGGCGGAAGAGTAAAGATAAGACTGTGGACTAAAGATAAAACAAGGTCTTACACTAGTTCCTTATGCTTCTGTCTTTGGTCCTTGCTCCTGCCTGGTAGATAATGTGCAAAAGATACGACAGCGCGTTTCTTGCCCCTTGAACAGGGTTGGGAAGGAATTACCCAGTGTGCACTGACATAGGAATATCTTCAGATGAATTGGGGCTTCTCAGGTTATTGCTGCAACTTACTGAGCAACCGTTTCTCGGTGAAAGAGAGATACTAAAATCACCCAAATGCTTTACGACTCCAGGCTGTAACTATTTGAAAGTGTGAAGCCAAAAGGCCAAGGAGCAGAATAAAACAAAAGTGACAAACTACACAAAAGCACAGACAAAATCCTCCAGGATCATTTAACACAGCAGCTTTTAAACTTTTTTAGCCATATCCACACTAAGATACATTTTGCACTGCAACCCAACACACACACACACACACACACACACACACACACACACACACACTTTGATAGATATATAGACACACCTTGATAAATAGATATAGATATAGAAATAGACAGATATACTTAAAACATACTCGTAGGTAACAACGAACAAGAACTTCACAAAACATTGCTTTCCATGACTGTTTTCGCTGCTTTCTAATAATTTCTAGTTCATTCTATTTCACTCTAATGCTGGTCTATACCCACTAAACTTATTTCTCCATCCAATAAAGGACAATGACCTGCAGTTTGTAAAACTGTGTGTTGGAGGTCAAGTCCTCATGCTTTTTGATGTCCTGGGACCTCTAGGTGCTGAAGGTGTTTAAGGAAGAGAATATAATTCCTGTGGTAATCTAGCCTGGGAGTCAAGAAATAGGCGTGGTGCTCATTACCCTGCAACTATATAGCTTTCACTTACTCTCCTGGGTCTGGAACAGTTGCTATAAAACAACTAATTTAAATTACTTTTAAGTCTAAAATTCGAATGCATATTGTTTTATCACTGTTGTAAAAGATACCAGGAGAAATGGGAGTCAATTAATGGAGAGATAAGATTGATGTGTGTCTGGAGAGGAAATACTCTGCTCTAATGTGTCGAATTCTTCCTTCATTCTGTGTTATTTTAGGAAAAAAACAAACAGGTTTATTGACACATAATTCATATACCATACAATTCATCCATTTAACATACACTGCAATGTTTTAAACACATTCAGTGTTGTGCAACCATCAGCATAATTTAATTTTACATTTTTGTCCCTCCTCAAAGAAACCCCATACTCATTAGTAAATACTTATTGCTTATCTCTGCCATGCCCCACCCCACCCCCAGCCCTCAGCACCCATTAATCTACTTTATGTCTCTATGAATTTGCCTCTTGTTGACATTTCATATGAATACGTGGTCCTTTGTGACCAGCTTCTTTCACTTAGCATAATTTTTTCAAGGTTCATCCATGTTGTAGCACATATCAGACCTTCATGCTTTTTGGGTGTTTTTTTGGGGGGCCAAATAATATTTCATAGTATGACTATATGACATTTTATGACATTTTTGGCTATTTGACTAATACTGCTATGGACATTTGTATACAAATTATTGTGTGGATATATGTTTTCATATATATCTAGGAGTGGATTTTCTGGGTTATATGGTTGCTCTGTTTAACTTGTTGAGAAAAAGTAAAACTGTTTCCAAATGACTGTACCATTTTGCATTCCCACTAGCAGTGTATGAGGATTCAAATTTCTTCACATCCTTGCCAAGACTTGTTTATTATTTTCTGCCTTTCTAGTGGATATGAAATGCTATTTCATTATAGTTTCAATTCATATTTACCTTGTAAACTAATGATGTTGAGCATCTTTTCACATGCTTATTGGTCATTTGTATATATCTTCTTTTGAAAAATTTGTATTCAAATTCTGTTTATTTTTATTTTTAAATTTTTAAATTTATTTCATTTATTTTTAAATTTGTATTAAATGTATTGGGGTGACATTGTCTACTAAAATTATATACATCTCAAGTGTACAATTCTATAACACATCATCTATCTATATATTGCATTGTGTGTTCACCACCCAGAGTCAGTTCTCCTTCCATCACTATATATTTGACTCTGTTTACTCTCTTCTTCCTTCCCCCCTCCACTTTTACTCTCTGGTAACCACTAAACTGTTGTCTATGTCTATGAATTTTTGTTTGTCTTGTTGGTTTGCTGCTTTCAGTTTTATATTCCACATATAAGTGAAATCATATGGCTCTTGACTTTTTCTAACTTATTTCACTTAGCATGATAATCTCAAGATCCATCCATGTTGTTGCAAATGGCAGTATTTCATCTTTTCTTATGACTGAGTAGTATTCCATTGTATACACCAGATCTGACAACGAAGTTCATGAACTCATCCTAGAAAATGTGCTACATACCTCATTGCTGAATATCACTATGGTCACCTTCAAAGTAGCCCCCTTGGGAAGCTATGCACCAACGTTGACCCTTCAAAGCAATTTTGGAACTCTTTTTCTGGAATGGCCATCAGAGCTGTTGTCGTATTACCCTTGATGTCCTGAATGTCATCAAAATGTCTTCCTTTCAATATTTCCTTTATCTTTGGGTAAAGAAAGGAGTCATTGGGGACCAGATCAGGTGAGTAAAAAGGGTGTTCCAATATAGTTATTTGTTTACTGGCTAAAAACTCACAGACAGTGCTGTGTGAACTGGTGCATTGTTGTGATGCAAGAGGCATGAATTGTTGGCAAAAAGTTCAGGTCATTTTTGTCTAACTTTTTCACACAGCTTTTTCAGCACTTCCAAATAGTAAACGTGGTTAACTGGTTGTCCAGTTGGTACAATTTCATAATGAATAATCTCTCTGATATCAAAAAAGGTTAGCAACATTGTTTTGACTCTTGATTTGGACTGACGGAACAATTTTGGTCACGGAGAATTGGCTGACTTCCATTGTGCATTTTGACGCTTTGTTTCAGGGTCATATTGGTACACCCATGTTTCATCACCAGTAATAACATGGCCTAAAGCATCATCTTGCCTCTCCAAAAGGTCTTGACAAACTTCGACTCTCCTCTGCTTTTGTTCATTGGTGAGCTCCTTTGGGACCATTTTCGGACACACCTTTCTCATGCCAATAATTTCAGTTAAGATTTTCCTGTTTCTCTATTGATGTTTACTTGGTCTGCTATACTTCGCACAGTCAGCCAATGATTTGGATGCACAATTCGATGAATTTTTGCAACGTTTTCTTCAGTTCTGCTCATTAGTGGCTGCCCTGCCCTCTTTTCATCAGTGACGTGTTTTCTCCTCTCAGAAAAATGTTTAATCCATTTGTACACGGCCGTTTTCTTCATGGCATTATCTCCATAAACTTGGACTAACATGTCTCTTATTTTATTTCCATGCTTGCCAAGTTTAACAAGAAATTTAATGTTTGTTCATTGCTCTAATTTAAGCTCAGATATTCTCGCAACTGCACACAAAAACACCCAAACACAATAATGAACGTCACTCAGCAAGACACTGCCAAAGGACGACAGGAACACAGCTGTGAGACACTGATATATCAAGGTCATGAAACCTTAATGAGCTATTTGTACAGTGTTGCCAATGTAAGTACATGGCGGCAAGTTTGCGAACATAATTGTCAGACCTCGGATATCTATGTGTCCTTCTAGTTGTTTTATAGTTTTAGCTCTTACATTTAGGTTTTTTAATTCATGTTGGCTTAATATTGTATATGGTATGAGGTAGACTCCATTAACATTTATTAATATGGTTAGATTTACCTCCGCCATTTTGCATTTTGTTTTCTATGTCTCATGCGTTTTTGTTCCTCTATTCCTCTTTTATTGCCTTCTTTTAATTAAATGCATATTTTCTAGTGTTGCATTTTACTTCCTTTAATGACTTTTCAATTATTTTTTGAGTCATCATCTTAGTGGTTGCTCTGGAGCTTACAAAATACATCTAATCAGAATGTATTTCAGATTTATATTAACTTAGTTCCAGTGACGTACAGAAAACTTACTCCTATATAGCTCCAATCCTGTCCCCATTTTTTGTGCTATTATTGTTATACATATTATGTCTATATAGCTTAAAACCCAACAATATATTGTTAAATTGGTAATTTATATAACCTATGTCTTTAAAAAAAAACTGGTAGAAGAAAAGAGAGCAAGTATATATTTATAGAGTGTCTTACTAAACATTTTCATTTATCCTTCCTGGTTCTCTTTATTTCTTCCTGTGGATTTCCTGTCATGTCCTTACGCCAATATAGCTTTGTTCTCACCCAGCTTCTTTGGGCTATCATTGTGAAATATATTACATTTCTGTATGTTATAGACATAACAATATATACTGTGTTTCCCTGAAAATAAGACCTAGCTGGACCATTAGCTCTAATGTGTCTATTGGAGCAAAAATTAATATAAAACCTGATTTTATTTTAATATAAGACTCGGTCTTATATAATATAATATAAGACTGGATCTTATTTTAATATAATATAAGACCTGGTAATATAATATAATATAATAATATAATATAAGATAATATATTAATTTTTGCTCCAAAAGACACATTAAAGCTGATGGTCCAGCTAGGTCTTATTTTCGGGGAAACACGGTATGCATGTATATATACAGTCTTGTACAATTTCTTTTAAAATAAATAAAGACAAGAAAGGATAAAAATTTGCAATTCTACTGTCTTTTTAATTACTTACTATTATGGACTGAATATGTTCCCAAAAAAACAGGAAGAGAAGGTTAAAGCTTTACCTCCAATGAAAATGTATTTGGAAATAGGGTCTTTAAGGAGGTAATTATAAGCTTAAATCAGACCATACGAATGGGGCCCTAATCCTGTAGGACAGATGTCCTTATAAGAAAAGGATGAGACACCAGATATCTCTCCCTCTCTCCACATGCACAGAGGAAAGGTCATGTGAGGATACAGGGAAAAGGTAGCCATCTGTAGCTAGGAAGAGAGTACCACCAGAAATCAAATCTTCTGGCACCTTGATTGTGGAGTTCTAGCCTCCAGAACTGTGAGAAAATAAATGCCTGTTGTTTAAGTCACCTAGGCTGTGGTATCTTATTCCAGTATCCCAAGCAGACTAATACACCTTCATAATTACTTTCACCAACACTCTTTATTTTTGCATGTGGATTCCAATTACTCTCTGGGGTCGATTGTTTTCGGCTTAAAGAACCTCCTTTAATATTTCTTGTAAGGCAGGTCTGCTAGTTGCATTTCTCTCAGTTTTTGTTAATAAGAGAATGCTTTGATTTTGAAAGATAATTTTGAAGAGTATAAGATTTTTGGTTAATAATTTTTACTTCTGTTCTTAGAATATGTGTTGCCACTGACTTCTAAGCCTCCATTGTTTCAGATGAGAAGTCAGTTAATATTCTATCTGAGGTTCCCTTGTATGTGGAGAGTCATTTTTCTTTTGCCGCTCTCAAGATTTTCTCTTTGTCTTTGTCTTTCAACATTTAAACTACGATGTGTCTGAGTGTGGATCTCTTGGTATTTATCTTGCTTGAAGTTTATTGAGGTTCTTAGGTGTCTAGGCTGTTTTTCATCAGATTTGGGGAGTTTTCTGCCATTATTTCTTTGACGATTTTTTTTCTGGCCCTTTCTCTCTCTCATTTCCTTTTGATGTTCCCAGAACATATGTCAGTGCACTTAATGGTGCCCCATATTTCTCTGAGGTTCTGTTCATTTATCTTCATTCTTGTTCTCACTGTTTTCAGACTGAATGATCTCTAATAACCTGTCATCAAGTTTGCTGATTCTTCTGCCAGCTCAAATCTACTCTGGAATCCCTCTAGTGAATTTTTCGTTCCAATTATTCTTTTCAACTACAGAATTCTCATTTAGCTTTTTAAAATAATTTCTATCTTTTCACCGATATTCTCTATTTGACGAGAGTCATGATACCTTCCTTTAATTAATTAAACATGGTTTTCTTTAGTTCTTTGCACATTTATAATAACTGTTTTGGTCTGTTAAGTCCATCATCTGAGCCCATTCAAAAGCAATTTCTATTGGCTGCTTTTTTCCTGTATGGATCATACTTCCCCGTTTCTTTGCACATCTCATTTTTTAAAAAAGAAACTGGATATTTTATGTACTATATTGTAGCAACTCTGGCTGACCCACCACCACCAGGCTTGTTGTTATCATTCAGTTGGTTGGTTATCTGTTTAGTGACTTGGCTGAACTAATTCTGCAAAGTCTATTTCCCCTGCAATGTTCAGTCTCTAATGTTCTTACTCAGATTTTCCCCCTGTTTTTGTCTACCTCAGGGTCACTCCTGGGTCAGTACAAGTAATTTATTGGTTGAAGGTGGTGCTTAAACTTCCTTAGTCAGTCATATTTTTACCCTTTCCCATTGGATATGTGTGTGGCTTGTAGGATGCTATCAAAGTTTGGGGAGTTTACATTTCCCCCCGTAGGTTCAGCCAGAAATGACTAGTTTAGATCTGCCTCTGTGATCTCTGCTGAGAGCGCATCATACAGTTCTAGAAGGGCAGGGATAGCTATGATATTATTTTTAAGCTTGACTCACTAGGAGTTGCCCTGTGTCAGAACAGCTTGTTAGAGGTTGTGCTTAAACCTCCTGTGCTAATGAGGCTTCCACCCTGTTGATGGATTTATGAGCAGCTTGGGGTGTTTTGAGTCTACCCCATATCTTGCTCCAATTTTGCCTGAGAGGGTACAGCCTAGTGCATGAGTACAACCTCTTTTACCTCCACATTTATCTGTGATATCAGATAGGCTCTTCTTGGCTGCGCTCTCTCTGATTCTATTAATCTGCCGGCTGCTCTGCAGTTTTGCTTGTGTCAGAGTTACCAGCCTCCTTTTCAGTGTTATACACCAAGATCCACATTGTTTTCCCACAATACCTTTAGGTATGGAGTTCTCTACTCTGTTTAAACAGCCAGTCCCCTCAGACAGAGCTTCAGAACTCTTTATCATTATGACCCACATTTCCTCCTGCCTCTGCAGAACCACTGTGCCACCAGAGGTGAAGATGAGGATCTACTTTTATTGAAATGACTCTCTGCTCTACGACGAGTCACTGGGGGAGACAGTGGTCTTCTCAGCTAGCCTACACTAGCTTGGAAGCACCACTCTATGGGCCAGTTGGGGTGGAGTGATCGGGGCCCCAGTATACTCAGCCTGTAGTACTTGGTGTAGAGTCTCCACCATACGAATGGGAGCTGGGTGGGAAAAGAGAGACCTGGTCCTCTCTGCTGAGTCTGCCTGGAACAGACTTCTGCAGCAAAGGGCAGGAGCAATGAGAAATGTCAGCAGCCTACCCCTCCTGAAATGACTCCGTAGCCCCAGACTGGGAGTTTTGAAGAGAATGAACCCCCATCTTCTTGGATGTACCTGCCCAGGGTAGAGCTTCTATAACACAGAGTTGAGGGTGGGGGTAATGGAGCTCTAATATCATAAATTCGTGAACTTTGTTGCAACGATGTTGCTAACCTTTTTTGATATTAGAGGGATTATTCATTATGAATTTGTACCAACTAGAAAAACAGTTAATCAAGTTTACTATTTGGAAGTGCTGAAAAGGCTGTGTGAAAAGTTAGATGTCCTGAACTTTCCGCCAAGAATTCATGGCTTTTGCATCACGACAATGCATCAGCGCACATGGCACTGTCTGTGAGGGAGTTTTTAGCCAGTAAACAAATAACTGTATTGGAACACCCTCCCTACTCACCTGGTCTGGCCCCC
The DNA here is from genome assembly GCF_036562045.2 of Rhinolophus sinicus. Lineage (NCBI taxonomy): Eukaryota > Metazoa > Chordata > Mammalia > Chiroptera > Rhinolophidae > Rhinolophus > Rhinolophus sinicus. The sequence goes on from NC_133758.1 coordinate 40,240,976, forward strand.
AATGGCTTCTTTCTTTACCCAAAGGTAAAGGAAATATCGAAAGGAAGATATTTTGATGACATTCAGGACACCAAGGGTAATACGATGACAGCTCTGATGGCCATTCCAGAAAAAGAGTTCCAAAATTGCTTTGAAGGGTGGATTAGGTGCTGGCATCGGTGCATAGCTTCCTGAGGGGAGTACTTCGAAGGTGACATGGTGATATTCAGCAATGAGGTATGTAGCACTTTTTCTAGGATGAGTTTGCAAACTTAATTGTCATACTTCATAGATTCATTGTTCTTACAGAAATTGAAATTTTTCTGAAATAAATGTTTCTTCATTTGCTGTGTGCTCTAGGACAATTTCTAGAGACTTTAAATGAGTTTTTAAAATTTTTCACCAAGTAAAATTTTATTTTGCTGGAGAAAGGGTCTACTGAGCCCCTTACTCAGTTGTTCTGGAAGTTTCGTCTACCTTCTATTTTATTCTGAATACACCTTTGCATTTTCTACCTACCTTAAAATGATTTGTTCTACTAGTGAAGAAATGTGGAAAAGGACATTCTTAAAATGTTGTATTACTGTTTACCTTTGAATCCGTAAACACAAAGGCACAATCTGACAACCTTGCCCAAGTGAATGACTAGGTTAGAATATTTTTAATTTATTCTACCAGAATAATTCTGTAGTTGTGGCTAGTACAGAGGAGGAAAAAAGGAAACCTTTGAAATACTTATCCCCAAGAATATTTTGCTTTTGCTAAAAGGATGGCAGCTAAAGTAAAACTAACATGATTGTCAGTAGGTTATGTAGAAAATTAACATGAGATACTCTTGTCCGCTTCTTGCCCCTAAAAAGCTTACGTTTAAGATATAACTGAGGAAGTGTTCAAAAAAACAAAAGGTGCCTAGATAATGCTTACCTGTACTAGACCCTGTTTAATATTTGGTGGAGGAGAATGAGATAAATGACTTGGCTGACCCAACGCTTCTCCTCCTGTTTTGTTGAATAGACCTCATCTTCACTACACATAATCTTGCCTACTCTCAGTTTTAGCTCCTCTAAGCTTGGACTCTAGTGGACATCTGAAACGTAAGGTCTCCATCCCACCTCCCTTCTGCTAGTTCTTCATGTTGTCAATGAGACACTCCGTGTCTCCAACTTAAAATATAAACGTCAGCATCCTCAGCTTGTATTCCAAAACTTCATTATTTGGGACATCTTCCCACAGAGACAATATGATATACAAGGACAAGGTTATCTCCCCAGACCGCAAAGCCCATTTGGCACAAGATCCACCTCTAGTGTGATTCACACCGTTCAAAAATTAGCAACACACGTGCTGATGTTTCCATGGAAAATGCCTTGGGCTTTCCAACTTCTAATACTAAATTTCTCGGGTTGACGTCAAGGCAGAGAAAGAAAAGATACCCCCTTCCTTTCCTTACCTTCCCACCTGCCAGTTGACCAAATCTCTGGGCAGTGACTGCCAAGAGCTTCTGAGGTCCCAGAGGGGCAAAGGCTGAGAAGTGGAGATGACGGACACAGGCCCATGAACAGGGTGTGCCAGAGGGCAGGAGGAAAAGGAGGGGCTTGGGATGTGACACATGGACATCGATGCAAACAGGGAGATGAACCACTATTGGGGCTGCAGGTTCTTAAAATGATGCAGAGGGCAAAACGGGGCGGGCGTAAGGAATACCAGCTACCATACAAGTGAGTGCTTCCCAGGCTGTCGGAGCTTTACATGTCAGAACATATGTAACCTGCACAGCACATTATGGGGAACAGATGGGTTAAGTAAGTTGCCCATGTTGGTAGCCACTGCGAACCTTGCTCTTTGCCACTTTGTCCACCAGCTCCCAGATAGGTTTTTCCTGCTTCCGTCCCATATGCACAGTTCCTTATGTCACTTACCTTGCAGGCAAGATGGCTCAATAGCTATTCTAGCCTTAAACAGAGGCTGGAAAGCTAGAAACAGCACTTCTCAGAGTCTTCTGAAGTGGGGTACTGGATGCCTGGATGCCAGCGGGGTTGGCAAATAAGAAGTGCCTTCCTGTGGCTTGTTGAGCCTTTCTGCAGCTGTGCCCTGCCTGGCTTCGTGGGTGCCAAGAGATGGCCATGGAGGCAGCAGGACTGCAGTTCTTCTATCCTTGAGCTGCACTACAGCAGTCTGGGCTTAATACTCAGCCATTCTATTGGGAGCCCTTAACAACTCGGGTTAGCACCTAATTACCTATATCAAGTCCCTGTCTGTTTATAATATCTGCAGTGGTGTTCAGCTCCTGCCCTGCGCCCTGACTGATAACTTTCTCTTCTTCTTTCCCCTCTCTTTCCTTACATCACCCACTGGAAGAAGAAGAATGGTAGGGAGTGGAGAGGAGGCAGAAAAGAATTTGGGCAAATCCATCCATTCATGTGCTCATTCACCCTCCCCATTTACCACACACCTATCATGCTCTATGGACCAGGCCAGACACCTCCTCCTCCTGCCTGCCGTGCTCCTTAGGATGGGATACTAGCACACAGAACAGTGGGGAGGGAGGAGTTTGTGGTTTGTGCATGCTGTTCCTCTCCCTGGAATGCCCTGCCTCCTCTCCTTGTCTGCCTGGCAAGTTCCTAAACACTGCTTGGGTACCACCTTCTCTCCACAGCCAAGATTTGCACCCTGTCACCTGACTCCAAAGCCGCTGTGCTTGACCACCAGGGAGGAGGCAACGTGGTTTGAAAACAAAAGAAGGGAGATGACATGGCCCATGTAAGAGGACACATGGCCCATGTAACACACATATATAAACCAGGGGATCATTTATTGAACTGTGGGCCACACAGCTCTGCCCGAAAGAAGCTCTTCATTTCCTTAGGAGGAAATTTATCTTGGGGGATGAACGAGCACAATGCAATGTGTTGCCCACTTACCTTGGCAAATAGGGAAGGAGTAGAAACCTGAGCGGCAGGCATCACACCGAGGGCCCTCAACCCCAGGGCGGCACAGGCATCTTCCACGGGCATCACATATTTCGGGGAGAACTCCTTCCAGGTTACAGTCACATCCTGTGAAGGAGAAGGGTCTTTCAGAGGCGTTCCCCTCCTCCATCCCTTTTTCAGTCTCTCCTTACCCCCAGGTTTCCAACATGGAAACATAGATTATAAGTTATCTATGACTTAACAGACATTCTTAAGCCTAAAGACCACATTTCAAAGAGAAATAAAACAAATGTTCAGGAAAGGTCAGAGATGCCATCAAGAATCATCCAGAGTGGGGATTAGTTTGCAAAAGAGCTACAATCTTTTAACACCTACTCTTGTGGAAACACTTTATTTTTTTCCAAATCTGAGCCTTGCACAGTAAAACTTCAATTTAATAGATTTCTATCTAATGACAATCTTGAATGAAACATGTTTCATTCTACCTTCCATGTTTTACCAGAAAAGAAACAAACATAAATTTAGCCCTACTATGTACCAGCTGTGGCTTTTAGGGGCTTCCCTCAGATTGCCTCACTTAATCCTCCAGGCACAAGGCCTTCCCTTCAGTCAGGCTGCTTCCAACCCACAAACAAGTGCTTTGCTACCTCAGGACCTTTGCTCTGTCCATTCCCTTTGCCTGTAATGCCTCTCCCCTGGTTCTCCTCATCCTTCAGGTCTCAGTCCAAAGTCAACTCCTAGGAAGGTCTTCCCCAACCAACTTGTGCAAATGGGCTCCCCGCTCCTCTCCTATTCTCTATTTTAGCTGTGTTTGTCTGTCACAGCACTTTCATTACTGAAATCAGTTAAGGGCCTCATGACTTGCTTTAACCAGCAGAATGAAGTGACAGTGCTGGTGTGGGATTTCTGAACCCAGGTCACAAACAGGCTTTGTGGTTCCCACTTTCACCCTCTGGGAACCCTAACACCACCACGTGAGGCACCCAGTCTGGCCTCTTTGAGGATGAAAGACCACGTGGAAAGAGATGCCCAGCTGTCCCCATATACCCTCCAACAAGTCCAGCAGAAAGACTGCACAGCTAACCCACACAATTGTGAGAAATAACCCTGGCTGTTTTAAGCCACTAAGTTTTGGGGTGATTTACTGCACAGCAATAGATGAGTGAAACACATAATTCAGGGCCCCCAGTGCCATGGTATAGCATTTCTCAAAAAACAAATATTTCTCAAACAGACAGGGCTCTTGTCTGACTTCATTATGAATGAATAAAAAGCAAAGTCAAGCAGGATCCCTGGAAGGTAGGTAAGAATTTTAAAGTTGATGGAAAAGATGCTCAGAAAGGTTAATTAATTTTCCCAAGGTCACACAGCCAGAAAAGCAGAGTCGCAATTTAACCCAGGTCTGTCTGATTCTAAAGTCCATGCTCTTTCTATTATACTAAGAATCACTAATAAGTGATTTTAAAAGCCACATTTAAGGTATGACCTATATAAGTATACATATTCAAAATCAATCTTATATTTAAAACATCTGATGTCTATCAAGAACATTCACGTCTAAATCTGCAACATGGTCCCATAAGGAATATCCTGAAAGACTCAAAGATTTGACTGGGTTCACCCTACTTATGAAGGAAGGGAGGTATCATGCATTTTGGAAAGGTTTTCTGCAAGGGTTAAAATAATAGATAATTCGAACAGTTAGCCAAATCCCACTCCTTCCCCTTTGCCCTAAACCCTTCGCCTTTCAGATAAAAGGTTAATAACACAGTTGTAGAATAATTTTTTTTCTAATACAGTAATTAAGAAAAAAGATCAGGGTAAATCAGAACAACTTTACAGTCTTTCATAATCCCTAACTTGTTCATACCTAAATCAAAATAATTTTGCCTAATTTGGCAAAAGGGGCGCTGGACGTGTCCAAGGGCACATTCCTCACAAGACAAGCCTTGGACCCCAGGCTGGCATGAGCCCTGCCCCGATGTTCATCACAGCTGCCATACAAGGTCTTAGTGCAATGGCCCTGTAGGCTGAGAACACCGCCGGGAAAGAGAAAGCTCTCCTGTCAAATACAGTCTTAGCATTAAACCAGACTTTGGAATTAAGCAAGAAACTTGAACTTTACGTTGACATTAAAGTCCAAGGAATCCTGATTTACAACCATTTGTAAACAGAAAGAAACCATCTAGTACCTATGCATTTAAAATACTGTTTCTGAAATTCACTTTTCAACATGTCCTCTTCCTTTTCTAGCAAGTAGCCCCACACAGTGCCAGAGGCAGAACCCTCTGGGGCCCCTGCCCTTCACCTCCCTCACCTACCATCTATCACCAAGTCACAGTGATTACACCTCAGGAAAGTCCCTGCAGTCCTCCTCTCCTTCCAGAGTTCCAGAGCCTTCCTTCAGGATCTCATCCTGTTTACCGGGATTATTTCAACAGCCTCCCAACAAGGCTGTCTGTTCCCCATCTTGCCCCTTCCAATTCACTCTCCATCCTGGGATCAAGAGCGATCTTTCTTTTCATATCACTTTCCAGTTTAAATCCCTCAAAGCTGACCCAATGCCTTCATGACACAATCCAAAGTCCTTGACATGTGTGACATAACAGACCCTTCAAAATCATCCAGGCTGCCAGTAGCCCACACGGCACCTTTCCACAAACTAGCAAAAGGTGTCCCTTCCTCAAGATGCTTTCCTGTCACTTGCTGTAAAATCATCATCATAAATGTACAAATGTTCAATGTCCTCAAAGGACATCGCACCCCCTCAGATGAGGTGCAGTGGTGCACTGCAAGCTGCATATCCCAGCCTGGCTGCCCACGCTGGTCTTTTCCTAGTCCTTTCCTCTCCCTACCCCACGATTCACTTGTTCCACTCTTTCACCCTTCCCCACGATTCAGTCCCAATGACCTACCTGCCATCCCCTCTCCTATCCCCATGTCTTCTTTTAGCTGCCCCTCTGCCTGGCTAACTCGTTCATGCTCCAAGACTCAGCTCAGATGTCTCCCCCTCCTGCTCTGGGGAAGCTCTTCCATAACCCCTGCCTTCCTTTCTTCCTTCCTTCCTTCCTTCCTTCCCTCCTTCCTTCCTTCCCACCTACTGTCTTGCCTTCCCTCTCTCCCTTCTGGAAGGGGCTGGAAGGATGCCTCTTCTATCAAATCTCATGGCTTTGTATTCTTGGCTGATCATAGCATTAACTCCTGCTGCCATAACTGTTTACCTGTGTGTTTCCTGCAGGACTGGGAGCTTCCAGGGAGCAGGGACTGTGCAGTTGCCTTGTCATTGCCTAGTACAGAGTAGGCGCTTAATAGAAGTTTGAAGAATGAAGAATATGCTAAATATTGAAGACTAAAATTCTCTTCAGTAAACACCATTCCTTGAATTCTATTTTATTGACATCTACACAGCGCTTCCAAACTGAGCTATCAGGATTCGTGTGTCCCTCTCTCAGCCTTACCTGGCAGGTCTCCATGCCAACAGGGACTGCCCCACCGTGCCGGGCAGATAAAATGCCCACCCAGGGACACAGCCAGGAAAGCATGCCCCAGTGGCTGTCGCTCCAACCTCAGAGTTCTCATCCTTAGTTCCAACCAAACTGACCTCAAAATTTTGGCAATGGCATGTAGTTCCTAATAAAGTGATTGGGGGAATCAAAACCTTTTCACAGCATTTGTCACAAAACCTCCTGGGCAGCTGTATCTTCAGGTCAAAAGGGCTGCTTTCCATAGGTTGTATCAATCTCCTAAAGTAAGCACCTAGCATCTTTCTGCAATCTGGCGATTTTACTTGTATCTGCTCTTTCCTTGAACTTAGAGGAATAAAAGTGTACATGTGCCTTTAGGCTAGTGTCTCTCTAAAGTGTGTGCTGTCTGTATGTTCTCATTTTCAAAAGAAGTCCTTGAAGATGTGTCTATTATGCATTGACCTCCTAAAAATAAATCTTAAGTGCATATAAAACATGACTTGGATGCAGAGAATCCTAGCAATATTCCTGGTTATGAAATACAATGGAAAACCTGCCAACAACATGATCTGCAAAACTGTTTTGTCCTTTTGCTTCAAAGCTTTAGTGTCTGGAATGGAGCGTATGGGTTTTCTAGAACGGTGATTCTCAATTTTGGCCACGCATTGGAATTTCCTAGTAAAACACCATTGCCTGGGTGTGGAATCTCAAACCCAGAGGTTCTGATACAACCCCGGGATCTGTAAACGATGGCCTGAGCACCAAATACATCCCTGTTTTAGTAAAGTTTTATTGGAATCCAGCTAAGTTCATTCATTTACATATTGTTTATAGTTGTTTTCCCAGTACAACAGCAAAGTTGAGCATTGCAACTTTTCCTACAAAACTGAAAATATTTACTGTCTGACCCTTTACAGGAAAGTTTGCCAATGGCTAAATGGGATTTTTTACTAGCTAGAGAATTGGTTCTTAACAAGAGATATATTAGAATCATCTGGAAAATTTGTTCAAAATAAAAGCCTGGACTTCACCCCTGGAAATCTAGATTAAGATCTGAGGTGATACACAGTCATTTATATCTTCTAAAAAAGCAAGGGATTCTAAAACACAGTCTTGTTTAAAAACCACTGTATAAGAAGACATGAAAGTATCAATGGGCCTTAAAGAATTAAAATTCTCAGGGGTTGAAGGATGCTCGGTATTATCCAATACTATATATCTTCTGGCAGTTGCGATGTTTGTGCTTCTAACGTTCACTGCCAGCAGTTAGGCCCCAAGTTGTTTTTTAAATGCATTAATAAAAGGCCAAATTGAAGTAGATATCTATGCATTCAAATTCCCAAATAAATCTAACTGTACTAATTAAATTTATTTTCCTTGAGGCAATGTTCTAAGTCTTCCCTCATATTTTGTAACAGACATCTGAACTTCCCTTCAAGTTCAATTAAATTTCTTTTCCTGAAGTCACCACCAGTCTAGTTGGGGAGAAAAGGGAATTGAATAACAAAGGGATTACTGTAAAGAGTAAGTGGGAGATCTAAAACATTCTTGTGGCAGAAGGCCAGCCTTGTGTGTTGTAACCAAAGCTCAATAGCTGAGTTCCATTCTCATCAATTAACAAACATTTAAGTAAGTACTTGATTAGATCCACTATGGGCAGGATACCGTAGGTCTTGTGGGTATTAGAAACCAAGTCAAGCAGAACTGTTGTCCCCAAGTGACCAAGTGTCTGACAAAAACTGGAGTCAGTACCCCACACAGTAACACACAGTGCTGTGGTTTGATCAGAGGAGCTGGGTACAGTTAGGGCAGAAGTAGGAAACAGCATAGGAAGGTAAACCGGATCACGTTACACCTGACTTCAGGTGAGCCGTTTGTGCTGTCCCGAAATCCTATGACATTCCTCAAGCCCATTCACTCCCCCACATTCTGGGATGACTCTTTCACACCTTCTCTCTCCTCAACTCCAAGGAGGCCTCCTCCCTAGTCTCACTGTCTGCCTCTGACCTTGATTCGAATTTCACTGAAAAAACCCCACACAAAAAAGGAACAATCAGAAGAGAGTGTCCACAAACTCCCACCACTGCACCCGCCTGCCTCTCCCCTTCATGCACTCCTCCTTCTCCTCTTTGACAACCCTTCCTGCCTCAATAGATGGCAACATCTTCCTTGTCTGCTCCATCCAAAAGCCTTGTAGTCACCCTTTCTCTCATATCCCACTTCCAGTCCAGCAATGTCCCGGCAAGTCCTATCAGATTACAATATCTTCAGATTACATCCACAATCTGTCCACTTCTTGTCACCTCCACTGAGACCTCCTGGGTCTGGGCCACCATCATCCCTTCCTCATGGATTATGGCAATAGCTTCCCGTGTCATCTCCTTGCTCTTTCTCTTTTCCCCCTACAATTGGTTTTCAACACAAAAGCCACAAAGATCCATATGCAATGTCACGTCCTGGTGCAAAACTCTCCATGGCTCCTGTCTCATTCAGAGAAGAATGTTAAGTCTTTGCAATGGCTGACGAGGGCCTACCGTCGGGTCCCTGGAGCTTCCCTTCCTTACCCTTCCCCCCTTCACTCACTCTGCTTTCATACACCTAGTCTCCCTTTTGTTCGGTGAACACCTCCAACATGCTCTTGCCGCAAGGACTTGGCACTTGCTCTCTCCTGTGTCTGGATGCTTCTCCCAGGTGCTTGCAGAGCTGCAATAGGACCTTGCTTGCTAAGCACATTCATAATGGCGCCCTTCACTCCCTGACTCACTCCCTCAATGATGTTTCCTGGGGTCATCTCCCATGTAAACTGCTGCACTCATTTCCTTTCTCAGGGTCTCTTTTTTGAAAGATTTTTATTAAAATATAGCTAACTTACAATATGATATTAGTTTCAGGAATACAACACAGTTATTCAATATTTACATACCTAAATAAATGACCACCATGATAAGTCCAGGAACGATCTAACGCTGTACCAAGTTATCACAATATTATTGACTATGTTCCCTATGCTGTACATTACATCCCCATGACTTATTTGTTTTATACCTGGAATTTTGAACCTCTCATTACCCTTCACCTTTCCCGCTCTTTTCTAATTTTTTCAATTACAGTTGACATTCAGTATTATTTATGTTAATTTCAGGTATACAGCCTAGTGTTAGACATTTATATAATTTAAGAAGTGATCTCCCTGACTAGTCTAGTAACTACATGGTACTATACATAGTTATTACCGTATTATTGACTATATTCCCTATACTTTACTTTACATCCCCAAGACCATTTTGTAACTACCAATTTATACTTCTTAATCCCTTCACCTTTTTCATCCTACTCCAAAACCCTCCCCCCATCTATCACCCCAATAAATCTAGTACCCATCTGTCATCATACATCGTTATTACAATATCATTGACTATATTCCTTATGCTATACCCTACATCCCCATGACTACTTTGTAACAATCAATTGGTACTTCTTAATCCCTTCCCCTTTTTCACCCCCCCAAGCCCCCTCCCATCTGGCAACTATTAACACGCACTCTGTATCTATGTGTTTGCTTCTGTTTTGTTTGTTTTGTTCTTTAGATTCCACATATAAGCAAAATCATATTTCAACTGTCTTTCTCTGTCTGACACTCTCCACTCAGCACAATACCCTCCAGGTCCATCCATGCCACTGCAGATGGCAAGAACACTCTCCCATCCATGGCTGACAATATTCCATTATATACTTGTATATGTATCACCTCCACTTTATCCATTGATCCATTGAGGCAAACCTAGGCTGCCTCCATATCTTGTCCATTGTAAACAATGCTGCAATAAAAATATGGATGCACATGTCCCCTTGAAGAAGTATATTGGGATTTTTTGGATAAATACCCAGAAGTGGGATTACTGGGTCCTCCTTTGTCTTTTGTTATAGTCTTTGTTTAAAGTCTATTTTGTCTGGTGTAAGTATAGCTACACTAGCTTTTCTGATTGTTCCTGTTTTCGTGAAATATCTCTTTCCACCCCTTTACTGTCTGTCTGTGTCTTTCAATCTGAAGTGAGTCTCTTATAGGCAGCATATGTAAAGATCATGTTTTCTTATCCATTCAGCCCCCCTATCTTTTGATTGAAGCATTTAATCCATTTACACTTGAAGGTCCTTGCTTTGTAGGTCCTTGCTTTTCATCACTTTGAATATTTTGTGCCTATTCATTCAGGCCTGCAAAGTTTCTGTTGAGAAAGTATCAGACAGTCTTACGGGAGCTCCCTTGTAGGTAACTAACTACTTTTCTCTTGCTTTTAAGGTTCTTTCTTTGTCTTTAACCTTCAGCATTTTAATTATGATGTGTCTTGGGTTCATCTTGTTTGGGACTCTGCACCTCCTGGGCTTGTATATTTATTTCCTTCACCAGGTTAGGGAAGTTTTCCATCATTATTTCTTCAAATAGATTTTCAATTCCTTGTTCTTTCTCTTCTCCTCCTGGTACCCATATGATGTGCATATTGGTATGCTTGATGTTGTCCCAGAGGCCCCTTAAACTAGCCTCAATTTTTGGATTCTTTTCCCTTTTTGCTGCTCCGATTGGGTGTTTTCTACTACCTTGTCTTCTATATTGCTGATTTGATCCTCTGCTTCATTTAATCTACTGTTGACTCTCTCTAATGTATTCTTTGTTTCCGTTATTGTAATCTTCATTTCTGACTGGTTCTTTTTTGCTTTCTATCTCCATTTTTACGTTTCCTATCTTGTTGTTGGAGTTATCCCTGAGCATTCTTATAATCAGTATTTTATTTTTTCTTGGAGGAGAGGCTGTTCCATAAATATAATCAGTGTTTTGAACTCTACATCTGATAGATTGCTTGTCTCTACTTTGTTTAGTTCTTTTTCAGGAACTTTGTTCTGTTCTTTCATTTGGGACATATTTCTGTCTCCCAATTTTGGCTGCCTCCCTGTGTTTGTTTCTATGTATTAGGTAGGGCTGCTCTGTCTCCTGGTCTTGGTAGAGTGGCCTTATGTAGGTATATGTGGGGCCCTGTGGCACAGTCTTCCTCATCGCCTGAGCTGGGTGCTCCAGGTATGCCCCTTGTATGGATTGTGTGTGCCTTCCTGTTGTAGTTGAGCTTTGGTTGCTGCTTACATGTCAGTGGGAGGGACTGACCCTCGAGCTGAATGACTGTAAAAACAGGCTGTGACTACAGTGGAGGAACTGTTGTGCAGGGGTTGACCCTATGGTACAAGATTCGCTTCAGCAGGGCTCTGGTGCTTGCCTAGTCTGCCCTTTCGGTGTTTCATCCTTAGAGGTGACCAGGTACTGCTTTGTCTCAGTCTAAAGGTGGCCATCAGGCATGCCAGCCAGAGCCCCTACCTCAGGCCAAGTTCAGCTTCAGCCTGTGCCCCAGCCTGTGCCCTGCCCAGACCACTTGGCATGAGCCACAAAGCAATCCACAGATGTGTGCCACTCACATTGGGCTTGAAGGTGTCTGGAGAGGCCAAGCTGTGAACTGAGGCTGGCTGCTGCTAGTAATGGGCTTGGGGATGCTCAGGAAAAGGTACTGGACATGTTGAAGCCAGATGCTGTTTGTTTGGGTTTTGAAAACTTTTGACAGATTTTACAATCGTCTGCAGCATGCGCCAAGACAGGCTATTTGTATGGAAAAGCCACTGAAAGCAGCCTGGGTGTGTCCTGAAGTTGGATGGGGCAGGGCTTCAAGTAATCACCAAGATTGGGAGGGGGCAGGCACTACAAAGGAGCAATGGCTTCTGCCAGCACTTCTGTCTGGGAGAAAGCTGTCCCTCCAGCCCTCGTCCTGGAGCCAGACAACTCAGCTCTTCCTTGTATGTCCCTGGTGCCTTTTAAGCTGCTGCCCCAGGGCTGGAGCTCAGAGCAAGTGAGTCTATTAGTAAGACCATGCATGGGCCCTTTAAGAGGAACATGTGGGACTCCCGCTGCCCTTCAGCTCACCCAGCCACAATCTCCACTGGTTTTCACAGCCAGTAGTTATGGGGACACTGTGCTGGGGAGCCTCATCCCTCCGGGAGGAACCCCTGAAGCCAAGATATCACTCCTAAATTTAAATGGTCAGACATGGGTGTGGGACCAGCCTGTTCCCACATCTCTAACTCTTGTGGTCTCTTTATGGAGAACTCAAATAAAACTATAGGCAACTGACTGCCACTGAAGGTTTTCAGCAAGTTAGTGATTCATAATCCAAGCTCTGCTTCGTTTTCTTAATCAGTGCCATTGCAAAACACAGACTGGAGTAGAGAATAATGGGGGGTGAGGAGCTTAAATAGGAGATACCTCAAGGCACCTGCCATTTGCCCTGAACCTGGGCATAGCAGTGTGCATAGGAAGTAGAAAAAGACTATGGAGCATAACATTTTATTAAAGTCAAACAAAAATTAGTTTACTTACCTTGTATATCTCCAGCTATTGGATCTTCCGGACTTGGAGTAGAAATGGGAAAAATGGGAATTCCTAGACAAATAGTTTATTAAAAGACACAGAGAAGGATTAAGGAGACAGTAGAGTAAAATACTAAATTGCACTAACTAGGAAGAAGCCTTCTCTAACTCAGTGAAAAGTGGTATATGGAGACTAATTTAAAGAAAGTCAATATTCTTATATTTAAAATGCATCTAGTAATTGAAACCAGGCTGGTCAGACATTCTGATTTGTATATTAATGAACAGAAATGAAAATTTTGTGCTCACAATATCTAATTTTCAGTCTAAGCAGGAATAAACTTGGGTTTGTTTGGGTTTTTTTTTTGTTTTTTTTTTAGCATCTTTATTGTTTTTTATTTTAATGTAAAAATTTGAGACTAGCTTTAAAACAATTTTTTTTTTCAATGAAAATGGGTGCTAGTTTAATAATTACCCTGGGACAACAGCTGTGAGTCAGGACATATAGTCACCTCATTTACACATGTCCTGCCCCCACTTCCGCACAACTCCATTCTGCTTTTCCTGTGATTGTAGAGTGTGAGGGTGGGAATGGGCAAGAAATAGTGCAGCAATGAGGAGCTTCATCATGAGACAATTTTTTTTGTCCTTACACCAAAGTACAGCTTTTACACTGTTGCAGAACAAAACCACGGTCCTTGTCACAGTTTGTGTAGCAATTTCACAGACTCATCCGCTTCATGTTCTGTGATGTTTCTAACAGATACATGTCTTTTCTCTCCAAGATGCTGAGACTTTCACTCAGATCATTGCAGTGGGGTGAAGTGGGGGCCCATGATAATTTGGCTCACTGGACAGTGAGGAAAAGGAGATACATCCTCCTGGTCACCCATGACATCTAGAAGCCCATGACATTTCTATGACATGGGTTAATGAAGAAAAGTCATACACATGGATTACTGTTAAGTCAAAGTTGTCAATATTTGACCCTTTTTACCTACTGAGATGGCAATGGCCATAGTATAACCTAACATTCTGGAGATAAATAGGACTATAAAACATACTTACGTAAGTTTTATGTCCCAAACTTCTGGAAATAAAACACATAAATACAACCTACCTGACCCCATTTCTGCCTCCCCTCCACCCACCTGATCCCTGCCTGCCGTGTTCTCAGGTATTAGTGCACAAAGCCCAGTTATGTGCCAAGAAGGGAGGTCTTTCCTTCCACAGTGGTACTTACTCAAGCAAAATGGGAAATTGTAGTATCCAGCTGCACACTCCTCACAATTGTCTCCGTGGAAATTCGGCTTGCAGGTACAGCGGCCGGAGCCCTGCTCACAGTCATCTGCATGCTCAGGGTTACAGCTGCAAGCTAAGAGAAATCACAGTTTTCAAAGGCTCAGTCCTTCACTGCAGTTAATAAGACAAGTATGTCCTCCTTGGGCAATGTTTAATCCTTTATCATTGGTCTACAGTCATTCTTGCAAGGGCACATCCTGTTTTCCACTTTACATGTGATTGATGATTCCCATTGACTAAACCCTATGGGCTATCAGAGATGAGTTTTATGAACATCCACACGGAGATGTTCTCGAGAATGGAGTTTATTACACTGGGCACGGTTCACCTCACCGCAGAAGAGGCAAAACCTGCACCAACTACAATCAGAGGGGCTGGGTGGCTGTTTGCTGTAGCTCCTGGCAGGTCTGTTGGGCACAGGCTCTCTTGGCCATGAGCCAGCTGTGAATGCTCATAGAGTGGTCATCGTTACACAGTTGTAATGCGGACACAGTGTGGGATGTCTAAACATGGATGTATAATCTGTGGGCAGCCTAGCAAGATGGCGCCCACAACCCAAATGCTAGATTCAAGTGATACAGTTTACTGAAGGCAGTTCTTGCAACCACAACCAACAGAAGTATTAGGTTTGCATTTCAGAGAGACATACTTGTAGTATAAGAAGTTTGGTACCACCCCCACTTGGGAGCTTCCCTGACCAGGCAAGTCCTCATCTTGGACAGCAAAAATACTGTCATAGCTCAGCTAAGCATACATCCCATGAAGAACTGAGAGACTGGAGAAACTGTTGGCATTAAGAACCCCTCTTCCCCCCAGCCTTACTTCTCCTGGTGTCTTTTGCTTAATTTGTCTTGGATTTATGTGTCCTGTGGATTCTTTATACTAAGCCTCTAATATCTCTAAGAGACCACTTCCTTGACAAAGAAAGAAACTTGAAAAGTGATGGAAAATTGAGGTTCCTAACAAGGTATGACTGCATTCATGATGTCTGTTTTCCTTGGTCAATGCTGATTGTTTGTGGGCACAAGAAACATGATGGACGTATTACTTCATGAGATGATACGGAAGGGGGAGGGAAAACAGGAACACACTTAACAACTAAGAATGTCCTAGAGAAAGACAGATCAGAGTTCACACATTCTTTGGAATTTGATGCCTTCACGTGTTAATGATATGAAGAATGAATTTGAAGGATGGTGGGCACAGAGATCAACTTCAGGACTGGAGTTGTTTTCCAATGGTGGCAGCCAGAGAACAGAAAAAATCCAAATAGATTACACAGATAGGGCAAAGTCCATAATCTGACCTCTGATTGGTAATTCCACAGGGGAAGAACCAGTGGTGTTTTGCTATATAATGGATGTGATATGAAATAGAGCCTCCAGACAGATACAAACTATATCCTGGGACTACCCGTTAGTGGCTCTGTCACCGGGGCTAATGTATTTAACTGCTAAGACCCTTTGGTTTCTCCAGGTCTAAAAATGAGAATAATGATACAATATCCTAAGTATATTGTGATAATTAAATGACATTTGTGAAACTATTTAGGCAATCCTTGCATATCACAAATGCTCAATAAATCATAGCTATTTTAAATATTATGAATATTATTAAATCCTTGTAAAATCTTTAGTATGTTGTCTTGATACTACTTCCGACAAAAATTTGATATTACTGGAGATCATAGAAACATGTGAAACCAACAAAAAATGGAGGAACTAACATTTAGTATAGGCCTAGTATGTGACAGGTCCAATACTTAGTATTTTCCTAAGGACTTTTGAGGGCATTTCATTTAATTTTAGGGAATACGCTATCATTTCTATTTATGTATAAGAAATCTGAGGCTCAGAGAGATTATGCAACTGCCCGAAGTCCCATAATAAGGAGTGAACCAATAATGTTAAGAAAGAGGGCAGGAAGGGAACTAATAACTGACCAAAATTTAGCCTGATGACCTCCCTGAAGCATCATACACAGTCTGAGACACACCAGGTTGAAATGAAACTTACGGATGCAGCCATGGGGAGCATCGACTGGAACACCGTAAGGGCGGTAATAACCCTTAGTACACTTCTCACAGTTTACACCAGCTGTGTTATGCTAGAAAGAAATAAAATAATTTAGAGGGAATAGTACATGGAAAGTCCTTATTTTGTGCTATTCATCCAGAAAAATAATTGTCATATGCAATTGTAACTTCAAATTCACTAAAAAAATAAAATAAAATAAGCACTGATCTTGACCTTGAGTCTCCAAGATTTACCACAAGACACTGGCATAATCTTGGCTCTGGTAATTTTTTCTCATTAATAGAGGGAATGAGAGCAAGTTCCATGAACAGGACAGCCCAAGTTTTCTCCCCTACCACAGAATTTGCTTAATGAAGCACCTGACATTTGAGTGAGAACGAAACCTCAAGAGGACTACTTTTCATAGCTTTATTCAGAAGAAGCGATGAATGGATAATAAATCGCCCTTAGGTTTGACCAAAGGAATAAACGGTCACGCGTGGTTTTTTTTTTAATCTCCTCTGCTTTTGAAAGAAATCACATATCCTCGTCTCTCACCATTCTAATTTTATCTGTGCTTTAGTCATGAAACCATTCTCCAAACATTTCTGTTGCATGAATGGAAAATGTAGAAATGAGTCTCACACACAGAGCTCATTTTAAAGTATAATACTAGGCAGCTTTTTATATTTCATGGTCAATTACTATAATTACCACAAAATCAAATTACCCAACATGCATCATCAGTTTCCAAGAACCATGTACTATGGATCTAGCTCAGTTCTGCCTCTTTTGCTCTCTAATTTGGAAACAATTAAAATGACATTGTCTTTCACTAATGAAAGGAAAGGCAACTGGAAGTTAAAAAGAACAAATATAACAAACTTTGATTAAAAATAGTCTGCATAGAAACACAGAGGGGAGGAGGGGAGAACAAAGACCCTTTCTGTATCCTGTCCCCCGTTTTAGATGGTTTTATTAATTACAGACTTGTATTTATTACCACTCCTTGTCCTGTGGGTGAAAATCTGAATTCACTTTAACACTGAGGTCCAAAACCACACTGGCCATTTCTCTGACTTAACATTTACATGCATAAACATTTTGGGCAAATAAGAAACAGCCATAGTCTACCCTCCTTTCCATCAAACGCAATTAACCTCTCAGCTCTGTTGCTTGCCACTATGACTTCTAATAGGCAGAGGGCATCAGGTTAACCTTGGTGCCCCAATTTTTCCCATTGGAGTAGGAAATAAGGAAAAGCTCTCTGAAATGGGCAGTCCAGGCTTTCTCTTATTCTATAGTTTGGTCAATGAAGCACCTGCCACAGAGAAGTTACATTTTTAAGACACAAGGAACAGCAACAAATGACAAAAAGAGAGGAACAAATCACCCTGCAGATGGAATAATGCCTGTAGTTTGCCTTTAGATCTCAGGTACTTGTCTAGGACCCACATCACACCCTGAAAACAATGACACACACCTTTATCCACGGACACCAAGATCATGGTTGGACCAAGGCCACATTGAGACCCAAAGACAATGGTGGCTCCCTAATTTCTCTATTGGAAGCACTGAGGAAGCAATCTTGCTGGGAGAGGTGGGTACTTGAATTTGTATTTGCATGACACTTCACAAGATGAGAAAACCTCAGCTGCCCAAGCTAAAGATACAGGCCCTGATGGAATCTCTGCAGAAGGTAAGCCCACCCCACACTTACCCTCTCCTTTGGCACCACCTAGAGAATCTTTCTATGGAATGCTCACCTAGAAACCTGGCCCTGCTCTGATACTTCTTAGGTCCTGATTCCTCCAAGCAGAACTTTCCCAAGGTGCTTTTCAATCTTCAGGTAAACCCCATCTCTGTTTCTCAATTCTTTGACCACGCCTACCATAAGGTTGCTGGTTTTCATTTCTGTGAACCTCAAAGCACATGGAGACTATTGGCTAGTCCACTTGTCAGCCACACTCTCCTGAAAAGCCTCCTATCTGATTTTCCTTCCTAAGGCCAACATGATCTGGCCTCTGTCACTTCTCTGACGTGTCTACCCCTGCTCACTCCCCTCCAGCCACACAGGGCCCCTTGCTCCCTCTCAAGGCCCTTTGCCCTGACACCTCCTCTGTTGAACGGTCCCCCCAGACAGATGCCTGGCTCCTTCACTCACTTCTTTTAGGTCTTTACTCACATGCCACCTCCCAGGAAACTGGTCAACCCTATTAAAAATGTCACATACCCCAAATCAATACTTAAAATGGCAAACTCAAGAACGAAAAATAAAACCAGTACCACATGAGCATGTAGCCATCTCTGATAACTGCTTGCCTGCATGATAAAGATCTGGCTCTCACATGCTGGCTGCTTGACCATCTGAAAGTCCCAGGCCTAGGTTGACTGTGTGATGTTTCCAGTTTCTGTCACCAGCCCAGAGCTGATGGCAGATATTTCAACATTCTCCCATTGCCAACACTATACAGAAAAGGTTCGGAACCAGCCAGGTTAGCTGGTGCTAGCAATTGAATGTTTGTGCTCCCCCTCCAAAAAATTGATCTGTCGAAGCCTAATCCCCAATGTGATGGTATTTGAACATGGGGCCTTTGGGAGGTGATCAGATCATGAGGGTGAAGCCCTCATGCTGGGACTAGCGCCCTCATTAAAAAAGAGATGATCTCTTTGTCCATGATGTGAAGAAGATACAACGAGAAGGCAGCCATCTGCAAATCAGAAAGTGGGCCCTCACCAGACACCAGATCTGCCAGATCCTTGATCTTGGACTTCACAGATTCCAGAACTATGAGAAAGAACTGTTTATTGTTTAAGCCACTCATTTAATGAACGGACTAAGACAGCTGGGTTTCTGATAGGAGGACCTTGCTATGGGGTATATGTGTTCTACCAGCAAATGCAAACTTCATCGTGAAGCATCACCTTGTAGCTCACCAAGCCAACTGACCCTGCTGTAGCCAACTGACCCCCTCTCCTCCTCAAGACTCCCCATGTCCCTCTGTATATGGCATAAGATAGGGTTACATATGTTTCCCCAAATAAAGAGCCAATTGTATCAGCATCATTTATGTAATATTCCTCTTTCTCTTCTATTAGAAATGCCAATTTTACCATAAACCAAATTTTAACATTTACATGAATTTGTTTTTAGATTCTCTATTAGGTTCTGTTGAACTATTTATCCTTGCATTGAATCCATACTCAAATAGATTCATGGGATGTTTTGGTATCTCGGAAGACAAATTTCTCCCATAATTATTCATTTTTTCTAAACTGTCCATTCTGATATGTTCTTTTATCGATCAGAATGTTAGATTCAGCCTGTCAATCTTCATTAAAAATCCTCGTGGAATTCAGATTGCAATTGCAATGAATTTAGAGATTGGTTTTGGAGAAATGTTATATTTATAATATTGAATCTGGAAACACATTATGCCTCTTTATATAGGTCTTATTTTATAAACTCCAATCAAGTTTTATAGGTTTGAATGCAGCTCCACAGTTAATTTCTGTTTTTTCTTGGAGTACCTCCAAATTATTCCAGGATTCACAGCTGTGGTCTCCTGAATGTATGTTTCCACTTTCTATCTTTTTGGAATCTCTTGAAATTCCTGGTCTGTTGATGACACTTTCTTATTTTTTATGCTTTTATGGATTCTGGAAGGAGACGGTGTTTTGCTTTTTTAATGTCTTTTCTGATATATTGTGGGATGCATTGCGAGAAGGAATGCAGCCATATATGTTCCCTCTGTTTCTTGAGCCCATCTCTTAGCTTTATGTGCTATGTTCATATATGTATGTATGGGAGACAGACAATATGGAAATAGTGAGACCAATACATCAAGGACACAAATCAATAGGGAGCAAGCTCAAGACTTAGATCACAAGTCATGCCTCCACGAAAGAAGCTAAAGACTCTGTTTTAGTTATTGGGGGTAAAGTATCTTTAAGCATCATCTTAAACAAGTTGAGTAATCGTCAATCTTAAATAAAAACATCAATATTTCATCAAAGGGAAAGAAATTAAAGAATCAACCCAAAAATGTGTTCCTTGCTCTCCTCTCCAATATTTTATTATGAAAAATTGCAAGTTTTACAGTGAACACCTAGGCACACCTATGTAGAGTTTACTGTTAACATTTTACTGTATTTGTTTTATCACATAATTTACCATCTACTCATTCCCTATCCATCCACCAGTCCATCTTATTTTTTCTGCATTTCAAAATAAATTACAGATATCAGTCAGTTTAGCATGCATATAATTAACTGGAGTTCAACGTTTGTTTATAGTTCTTTGGTATAAAATTTATATACAAATGCAAAACTCTTAATTGTATATTCAATGAGTTATAATAAATGCATATACATCTGTCAACCCCAAATCTCTATCTAGATATAGAACAATACTATCACCCCAGAATGTTCCCCATGATCTTTCCGAGTCAATCCCCATCACCAACTCCCAGAGTCAACCACAGTTCTGATTTTTTTTCCATTATTGATTAGTTTTTCCTGTTCCAGAATTTCACTCAAATGGTCCTAATACTATGGGTTCTTTGTTGGAAGTATTCTTTCACTTAGCATGATGTTGTTAAGATTCTTGCATGTTGTTGCATGCATTGGTAGTTTGATCCTCTCTATTGCTCATTGGTATTCCATTGTTCAAATATGCCAGAGTTTGTTCACCCATTCTACTATTGATGGGCACCTGGGCTATTTCCAGTTTGGTGCTATTGTGCATAAAGCTGCCGTAAGTTTTTTGTAAACATACATTCCTGTTTCTCATAGACAAATGCTGATGAGTGGAATTTGTGAGTCATGGAGCAGGTGCACGTTTAGTTTTATTTATAAAACTGCCAATACATTTTCCCAAAGCAGTTGTATCATTTTCCATTCACACCAATAATGCATGATAGCATGGATGCTCCACATCCTCACCAAGATTGTTGGTAAGTCATTGTAACTTTAATTTGCATTCCTCTGATGACTAATGATTTTAAATGCTTTGTTGTAGGTTTATTGTCCATTCATATGTCTAATTTTGTGAGGTGGTTGTTCAAAGCTTTTGAACAACCAATAGGTTCTTCAATCAATAGGTTGTTTAAACCTATTTATTGGGTTATTTGTCTTTTTGTTATTGAGCTGTAGGTGTTCTTTATACATCCTGGATACCAACCATTTGTCGGATTTATGTTTTGTGACTATTTCCTCTATGTGTGGCTTCCTATTTATTTTTTTAGTAGTGTCTTTTATGAACATAAGTTTTTAATTTCGATGTTCTAATTTGTCAATTTTTCATGGTTATTGCTTTCTGTGACCCAAGAAAACTTTGCTTATCCTTTGAATTACAAAGGTCTTCTCCTATATTTTTCTCTAAAGCTTTATAATTTTAGCTTTATTTTAGTCCAATCTGAATCAATTTAGTTTTTGTGTATGATTTGAGCTAAGGGTCAAGACTTATTTTTTCCATATAAATACCCAGTTATCCCAGAACCATTTGTTGAAAAGACTTTCTCCCCTCCCCGACACTTCCCATTGGATTGCTTTGGTATCTTTATCAAAAACCAAATGTATACATAAGTGTGCTGTTTCTGTGCTTCCTATTGTCTATCCTTATGTCAATATCACACTGTTTTGATTGATGTAGCTTTATAGTTAGTCCTAAAGTAAGATAATACAAGTTATTTGACTTTATTCTCCTTTTTCAAGATGGCTTTAGGTGTTCTCAGTCCTTTAAATAACCATATAAACTTTAGAAACACTTGTCAATTTCTACCAAAAAATCTGCATTAAATCTTTAGATCAACTTGGGGACAACTGATATCATAATAATATTGAGTCTTCTAATATATAAATATATTATATCTTTCCATTTATTTAGGTACCTCTAAATTTCCCTCACCAATGTTTTTTAACTTTAGCATAGAAGCCTTGCATGCCTTTTGTTGAATTTATTCTTAAGAATTTTGTTTTTTGACACTATTTTAAATTGAATATTTGTTTCATTTTCCTAGTTTTTGCTACTAGTATACAAAAATACAATTAATTTTTAAATATAATTTCCTTGTATCCTTATTAATTTATTTATTAGTTCTAGTAGTTGTTTTATATATTCCTTAAGATTTTCTACATAAATAATCATGTCATCTGCAAATATAGGCAGTTCTACTTTTTCCTTTCCAATCTTAATGTCTTTTATTTCCTTTTCTTGATTAGTTCAATGGTTAGGACTTCCAGGGCCCTGTTTAAAAGAAGTGGTGAAAAGTAAGCATCTTCGCCTTGTTCTGAATCTTTAGAAGGAAATAGTTCAATATTTCACCACTAACATGATGTTAGTTGTAGGTTTTTCATAAATGCTTTATCAGATTGCAGAATTTCACTTCTATTCCTAGTTTGCCAAGAGCTTTTATCATAAAATAGATATTGGTTTTGTCTAATGGCATTTCACTTGATTCTTCTCTTTTATTCTGTGAATATGATTAATTATACAGATTGACTTTTGAATGTTCAATCAACCTTGCATTCCTGAGATAAACCTTACTTGTCATAATGTATTATCCTTACAATATATTGTTGAATTCTATTTTCTCATATTTTGTTAAATATTTTTGAACCTATGATGTTCATGAAAGATACAGGTCAGCTATATTATTTTATGTAATGTCTGTCAGGTTTTGGTATTAAAGTTACACTAGCCTCATCAAAGTTGGGAAGTATTCTCTTCTCTGTTTTCTGAAAGAATTTGTGCAAGATTGGTGTTGTTTCTTCCTTAAATATTTAATAGAATTTGGCAGGAAAACTATCTGGGCCTGGCACTTTCTTTGTCAGAAATTTTTGATAATGAATTCCATTTTTTTCATAGATATATGGATATTCGTATGTCCTGCTTTATCTGGTGTCAGTTTCCATTTATTTAGTAAGAAATTTGTCCATTTAATCTAGGTTTTCAATTTTGTTGCCATAAAGTTGTTCATAGTGTTCTTTTATTTTCCTTTTAATGTCTGTAGTCACTCTAATGATAAAGTAATTTTGTATATGATACTGGTACTTTATAACTGCCTTTTCTTTTTCCCTGATCAGTGCAACTGGGAGTTACTAATTTTAATGACCTTTTCTAAAAACAAGCTTTGGGTTTTGTTAATTTTTTCTTTTGTTTGCCTATTTTCTCTTATGTTGAATTCTGCTCTTATCTTTATTATTTTCTTCCTTCTACTTACTTTGGATTTATTTTGCTCTTTTTTTACTAGCTTCTTCAGGTGGAACTTTGGGTCACTGATTTTAGACGTTGTATTCTAATATAAGTATTTAAAGCTGTGAATTTCCCTTGAAGTACTGCTTTAACTGCATCACACAAATTTTGATGTGTTGTGTTTTCATTATTAAAGTCACTTCTAATTTCCCTCAAAATTTCTTCTTTGATATGGATTATTTAGCAGTGTGTTGTTTCAAATATTGGAATTTTCCTAGTAGTCTATCCTAATAAACTATTATTATGAAATTGTCTGTTTTCCCTTTTTAATTTTGTCAAATTTTACTGTATGTATTTTAAACCTCTGTTATTATGATTGCAATGTCTCCCTGACGAATTGACCTTTGTATTGTTATGAAATGTCTCTATTAATCTCTGTTAATGCTTTTTGTACTGAAATCTATTTTATCTGATATTAATATCACCAATCTATCCTTTTAATGTTTATTATATATTTAAAATATTTTCTATTCATTTATTTTCAACATATCTATGTCTACATGTGTAAAGTGCACCTCTTATAAGCAGAATATAGTTGAGTCTTGCTTTCTTATCAATTCTGATAACTTCTGTCTCTGAATTGGAGTGTTTAGTCCATTATCACTTTATCTATTTATTGATATGGTTGAAAAATAAGTCTACCATTTTCATATTTATTTTCTGTTCACGCCTTCATTTTGGTGTGTGTGTGTTTCATCCCTCTCTTCCTTCTTTCCTCCCTTCTTTCAATTATTTGTATATTTTTAAAAACTATATAAATTTACTATGTAAATTTACCAATTGGCCTTTCCACTATACCTCTTTGCATTTTGCTAGTTAATTGCTTTAGGAGTTACGTACATCCTTAACTTCTCACAGTCTGATTAGGGTTAATATGATATCACTTCATGTAAACTATAGAAACTTTACAGTCCTATATGTTCTCCCTGTTATTTATGCTATAGTTTCTTATGCGTTATATCTACACACATTATAAATCCCACAAGACAATGTTATAATTTTTACTTTAAGCAGCCCTACATATTTTTTAAGAAAAAAATTTAAATAGTCCTTTATATTTACACAGACGTTTATGATGTGATATTCTTCTTCCTGAAAACCTGAGTTTCCATCTGGTATCATATCTCTTTTTTTGTTTTGTTTTGTTTTGTTTTGTTAACAGTGCAAAATGTTTATATTTAGAAGTAGCCAGCTGGACTCAGTTTAGATGATCCCAATTTTGTTGGCAACATCCAAAGTAACATCCAAAGCATAGTCACAAGCCAGTCAAACATATGCCTTCTTCTCTCTATCAGGCCTGATCAGGGTGTTGACCTTGGACATGTCAATGTCATAGATCTTCTTCACAGCCTGTTTGATCTGGTGCTTGTTGACCTTGACATCCACAATGAATACAAGTGTATTGTTGTCTTCTATCTTCTTCATGGCTGACTCGGTAGTTAGGGGGAATGTGATGATGGCAAAGTGGTCAAGCTTGTTTCTCCTGGGGGTACTCTTCCAAGGATATTTGGGCTACCTTTGGATCTGCAGTGTCTTGGGCTTTTGGAAGGTGGGTGATGTGCAAATCTGTTTTCTGTGGCTGTGGACGCCTTTCAGCACTACTTTCTTTGCTTTCAACGCCTTTGCTTTGGCTTCAGCTTTCGAGGGGGCAGGAGCTTCCTTCTTCACTTTCAGTGCCATCTTCATAAAAAGCTGGTATCATATTTCTTTAACCTAAAGAACTTGCTTTAGCATTTCTGGCTTTATTTTATTGATGAAACATTTTTCTGTTTGCTTTCCTTCTTGAAGGATATTTTTGCTAAGTAAAGAATTCTGGGTTGATAGGTCTTTGTTTGTTTGTTTTTCCTTTTAGCACTTTAAAAAGACTGCTCCACTATTTTGTGGCCTTCATAGCTTCTGAGAAGTCTACAGTCATTGTAATGTATTGTTTTTATCTGTCTACTTTCAAATTGTCTTTTGTTTTCAGCAGTTTGACGCTTAGGTCCAGAAGTGGTTTTCTTTGTATTTATCCAGCTTGGTGTTAACTAAACCTCGTGAATTTTAGTCTATTGAAAAATTTCCTGGTATTGTTTTCTTTTTTGTTCTTTATTATTATTATTATTCATTCTCATTTTTCTTGGAACTCCAATTACATCTGTGTTAGACCTTTTCATATTCTCCCATAAGTTCCCAAATTGCTGTTTGTTTTTTAAAAATCTTTTTATTTCTCTTCTTCAAACTGGATAATTTCTATTGATATGTCTTCACTGACTCTTTTTTCTATTTTCTCCATTCTGCTAGTAGACCCATCCAATGAATTTCCAATCTAATATAATTCATGTTTTAGTTCTAGAATTTTCATTTGGTTCCTTTTATATTTTTATTTCTCTCCTGGTATTTCTTATCTTTTCATTCATTGTAAACTTATTTATACTTTTGAGTACAGTTATCACAGTGGCTGTAAAATCCTTAACTGCTAATATCAACATCTGGGTCACCTCAGGATTTATCGCTATTGATTATCTTTTCTTTTCAGAATAGGTCACATTATTTTGGTTCTTTAAATGTTGAAACATTTTGGATTGTATCCTGGACACTGCAAATTTTATGTTGTAGAGACTCTGGATTCTATAATATTTCTTTAAAAAATATTGATATTTTTTATGAGACAATTAACTTGACTTTACCGAAATTGCAAACTCTGACTCTTGAGTGGTAACTCAAATCTCAAATAAATTGTTTTAGTTTAAGCTGAAAACCATCCTATGCACAGATGGTTCTGGGGTCAGTCAGAAACTTGGGGAGAATTTACACATAGAGTTAGGGACTTCCTCTTGATTTCTTTTTTTTCTGGACCACCTACTCACTTTTCATACCTTGTGGTTGCCCTAAGCTCTGTCGTCTTATACTTCAGGCCAGAAGACTCAAGATTTTCTAAAGGAACTTTAGCCATACCATATGGCACCAAATTTGGTCTGTCCTCTGGCTAAAAGTCATAAAAACATGTAATTCGCCCTATGCTGATCCTTTTTGCTAAGTGGCAGCTCCTCTCTAGTATCTTCCCACTTAAGTTTACTCCCCAGTGCCTTCAGATCATTGTTTGGGGAGAGAGGAGGACTTTTGTTTTTTCATTTTGTTTATAGTTATCAATGGGAGGTTTGGGTCTTGTTGGAGCCACTAAACCATAACAGAAGCAGAAACTTTCTCCTTGTTTCTTGATTGTGAATGTAATGTAAAAATCAATTATGTTGAAATATACACTTAGAATGGGTAAAATGGTAGATTTTATGTTATGTATATTTCACCACAACAACAAAAAAAATTTAAGTTAATTATGCTAACTAACTACCTAACTTAAGCAAAGACACTTTAAGTTTAAATTGGAAAAAAACTGCAATGAACTAATCAAGATTTTAATAATTTCAAATATAAAAGTGTTTTTGCAGAGCCACTTTGAAGAAAAAAAAAAGGACTATATTGATGGTTTCTGGAACAGCAAAGTATAAAAATAATATCCCTAAGAGGAGGAACAAGCTTTTCTGAAGACACATTGAGGGGCTTGATCTTTCATCTGGAGAAAGTGTTTCACCTACACTTCCTAATCCAGTGCTTCTGCATCTTTAATGTGCATACAAATCGCCTGAGGGTCTTGTAGTGCAAAGTCTTAAGAAGATCCTGGGCTCTTCACTTATGTGTGAAACCCTGTGATTTGTAACAAGTGTATGAATTACATTTTATTTGTATTTTAATTATCTGCAATGACAGATAACATAAAATGTGTCGAGCGGGAGACAAGTGGAGAATTGTGGTTCTCTCTAAGCGTGTGTGGCTCTGGTTCTATACAAATGGGCATCTCATGAAAAGAGTACCTCATTAATTGTAACATTAACAAAACATCACTAAGTGACAACACAGACCAAATTTATGAACATTATATCCTCTTCTGCCATGTACTCCTCTTGGCTACTTTTCAGTGGACCCAAGTGTCCTTTAGAAGGGATGAAAAGTCAGTATTTCTTATTTGGTGTCTATGACATCATTAGTTGATCATGATATATTTCCTCACTGAGTCTAGATTCAGAATTGACCTGAAAACATGACTTAGAATCAGTACTGAAATTCACACCTATTTGCCTTCCTATCTTAGAGATTTCTACCACTAATGGGTAGCAGTCAGGATAACAACCAGGAATTCTCCTCTCCATATAGGCAAAGACCTAAATGAAGAACATAATCAATGAAATCTGGACAAACATGTCTCAGTCCATTTTCCCTACAATCACTGAATTACACCTAGCTAACAAGAATTGTCATGTACCAAAGTGGGAAAACGGTTTCAGAAAATACTTTCAATTGCATATCACTTACATGACATATTTTGGGGAGAAGGGTTTAATTAATACTCATTTCCTACAGTGACACATCCACTTTGCTTTAAATAGTACCTCACCTGACAATTAATGCAGACCCCTCCACCTGCATAGATGCCTTGGATATTCACGCTTGCCTGCTGCTTCTCAACTTCGGGATCATAGTAACAGTCCATGGCATGACCGTGGCAGTTGCATGCTGAAAAAGGCATTCTATGTTAGTATTCCATCATGACTACGACACACTTAGTAGTAAATTCTCCCAAATAGTATTACTGTTCATTGAGCTACAATAAAGTCTGCTCTGGAAACCAGGACACTCTCGGTGGAAAATTTTAGGCACTTTTAAACAAAGACTAGCCTATAATAACATGCAATTTACAGCTTCTTTCATTTGATATTATGTGGGAGAGGGCTACCTTTTAAAAAAATTATATATATATATACACATATATATATATATAAATTTTTATATATACATATATATATACATATATAAATTATATATATACACAAAAATTTAAGATAAACCAGAATGCCAGTTAAGCTTCACGCACAAAGAGAATATCACTATTATTGCTATTACTACTACTAACAAGAATAATTGAGCTCTTGGTACACTATGAAAAGTGATTTACATGCATCACTTTTAATTTACAAAATTCAAAGTGATTTTTAATTTTTTTAATTTTATTTATTATTTTTTATTAGTTTCAGGTGTGCAAACAACGGACATTTATACCCCTTACAAAGTGATAATCCCAACAAGCCTACTACCCATCTGACACTGTACATAGCTATTACAATACCATTGACTATATTCTTTATGTTGTATTTTACATTCTGTGATTACCGTGTATCCCCTGAAAATAAGACCTAACTGGAAAATAAGCCCTAGCATGATTTTTCAGGATAACATCCCCTGAACATAAGCCCTAATGCATCTTTTGGTGAAAATCTTAATATAAGACCTGGTCTTATTTTTGGGGAAACACGGTATATATTTTTAAATTATAGTTGACATTCAATAGTATTTTATATTAGTTTCAGGTGTACAGTGCAGTGGTTAGGCATTTATATAATTTATGACTTGATCTCCCCAATAAGTCTAGTACCCATCTGACACAATAGTTTTTACAGTATTATTGACTATATCTCCCATACTATATTTCACATGCCCATGACTATTTTGTGACTACCAGTTTGTACTTCCTAATCCCTTCACTTCTCACCCATCTCCCCAAACCCCCTCCCTTTTACCAGCCATCAGTTTTTTCTCTGTATCTATGAGTCTATTTCTGTTTTCTTTGCTCATTTATCCTGTTCTTTAGATTCTACATATAAGTGAAATCATGTGGTATTTGTCTCTCAGTTTTACTTATTTCACTTAGCATAATATCCTCTAGCTCCATTCATGTTGTTGCAAATGGTAAGATTTCATTGTTTTTTATGGCAGAGTAATACTCCATTGTATAAATGTACCACAATTTCTTTATCCAATCGTCTATTGATGGGCATTTCAATTGTTTCCATACCTGAGCTATTGTGAATAGTGCTCCAGTAAACATAGGGGTGCATATATTTTTTCAAATTAATGTTTTAGATTTCTTTGGATAAATATACAGGAGTGGAATTGCTGGGTCATAAGATAGTTCTATTTTTAATTTTTTGAGGCACCTCCAGACTGTTTCCCATAGCGGCTGCACCAATTTGCAATCCCACCAACAGTGCACAAGTGTTCCCTTTTCCCCACATCTTTGCCAACACTTGTTGCTTGTTGATTTATTGATGAAGGCCATTCTGACAGGTGTGAGATGATATCTCACTGTGGGTTTTAGTACGATATCTCATTTAATCTGCATAATAACTCTCTAAAATGGGTATTATTATCCCTCTCACCTGGACAGAGATGCTGAGGTTTAGAGAGGTTAAGGGATATGCTAATATTTACATAGTTTGTAAGTAAAAGAGGCAGAATTCTGACCTGTCTTTGACTCCAAAGCCTATTCTCTCAGCCCATACTCCAAGCATTTCATCTCAGCACTAATTGTAACAGCAATAAATTGGAAACAATCTTACTGACTAATTATATGGAAATAGCTAAGCAAATAACAGTATATTTGCCCGACTCTTCTATGAGGTCAAGAACTGCTTGTATTTTGTTTGCAATAGAGCACATTCTCTGGCACATAGTGGGACTTCAACAAACACTTTTTGGATACACATAAATCCATAGAATGACAATACTATGTACAATCAAAAAGGAGGTCAATGAGTTTTTAATAATATAGGAAAATATCTAAAAATATCAAGTGAAGAAGATCAGAACATAAAATTGTATAAATAATATACTCTTGACTATTTAAGCCATGCATGAAAAAAACACTAAAATACCTAACAAGATATTCATAGCGGTTTACTTTGGATAGTAAAATTATTGAAGATTTTCCTTTTTTAAAATAATTTCTGTGTTTTCTTTACACAAATAATGTATGATACTTCTAAAATTAGAAAATATAATTTAAAACCTACTTAGGATTTTTATCATTGCCAAGATGAAAAAGATCTAACATAAGTAAAATTCTTATTCTCTCTTATGCAGAAAATCAATTCATCACCCAGAGTCAGTTTTCCTTCTGGGTGGTGAGCACACAATGTGATAGATAGATAATGTATTAATATTATAGAACTGCACACTTGAAACTTATGTAGTTTCACTAACCATTGTTACCCCAATACATTTAATTCTAAAAAAAAGAAAATCAATACATTATATTCTACCTAGATCAAATTTTCCAAGTCTTTCTAGTAATTTGTGGGTTTTAATCAAGTTCCCAGATAAATCTATTAGGAAAAAAGATTGAGTTAGAATTTCAAAGTACTCCGTTTTTAAAAACCTGAGCACTTTATTATTTTCATTTTCTCAGTTAGTGCCATGACTAAAAACATTCCAGCCATTTTT
Source organism: Rhinolophus sinicus (assembly GCF_036562045.2). NCBI lineage: Eukaryota > Metazoa > Chordata > Mammalia > Chiroptera > Rhinolophidae > Rhinolophus > Rhinolophus sinicus. Next base: position 40,271,631 of record NC_133758.1, read on the forward strand.
ATTTACTATATCAGTTATTTCTTAAGAAGTCTGTTTATTTTGAATTGGAGTCATTCAAATGGAATTTAGAAAGCACCCCACAAATAGATCTTAATAGGTCTGATTTCCATGTGCTGTTTTTGTCATTTTTAACCATTATGACAAGTGTAAAAAGATTAAAAACTAATGAAAGAAAATTAGTAAAATTTTTGGATATAGGTTGGAACAAAGCACATCATTCTGTGGAAAACTAACCAAATCGTTAATGTTGGAGTTCACATGATAACATTTATTCAATCAAAGTATCCTAAGCCAGTGCCTGAAAGCATTGGAAGAACTAACCCCTGATTATCACTTTTCCTTCCTTCTAGTCCCATAATCCAGGAGTGAGAAGTGGGGAAGTCAATGAGAAAGTCACTGTTTTTTGACCATAAAGTAAGAATGGCCATCCAGGTAACACCGCTCGACCTAGTGGACCTGGACCTAGTGACCTAGCAACGCAGCAGTGATGCCCCTGAGTGTTTGCCTCAGGCAGCATCAGCACCTTCCAGTAGTGTGAGCATCTCTAAAAGCACTCTCCAAATCCCTTACCGGAAATGCCTTCTGAGTGAGTTTGCTGATCATAGAGATCATCAGTCATATTTCTTAATAGTCACAAGAAGTATTTGGCCAAAGCGTATAAAGTACAGGTTCTTCCTTACCCACTTTCCAAATACCTTTTGGTCATTTCAAAAATGCTAATCCATTCTTCAATCTATACACTAAGGCTACTCAGAAAAAACAGGACGCAGTCTCCAAAACCATTAACTAAAAGTTACAAAAATGTCTGCAGCAACTGGAATAAATATGTGGCTTCCTAAAAAGAGCAGTTTAAAAGAAAATTTTCAGGTGGATGTCATAGAGATTATTTGTTTAAAAAAAACAGTTGTCTTACTTTATATTGCACTCATAATTAAAAGCAGCCTCTCATTTTTTCCCTTCCTTCTCTGATCACTTCCATCCGCACCTGCCTCAATCCTACTATAGTGCTCCCCCCCCACTTCCTCAATGCTTCCAGCTCTCTGTTTAGATGCCAATCTCACCACCTTTTCCAGACCTCAGTCCTCAATAGTTAGGATTCCGATACAGTATTACATCTAAAGAAATGATAAAGGTTTAAAATTTAAGAGTGGCTGCATCATATTTTAGATTGCTAAAAAGAGAGGCCAATCATTGCATATAGTGAGAGCTTAATACATATTAAAGATATTACTGTTGTTATTTTTGTTCTCATGCTTATATCTGAATTTAGAGTGGGGCACTTACCCCTCCAGTCTGTGAGTTATTCATTACAATAGAAAGACCTGAGTCCCCAAGATTGAAATGATCTCATCCTCTTCATGAGCAGGGGAAAACCTAGCATCAGTCCTCAGACAGAAATGGGGGTAAAGGGTGTGCAGGGCCTCATTTCCCAGCGCCCCTCCCCCAGTGCTCACCTTCACACTCATTGACTTGCTCCCGTGTGGCCGGCTGCCAGCGCCTCTGGTTGTACCCAGCGCAACAGCGATCGCACGTCTCCCCACAGGTGTGGTGTCGGCATTGACATCGAAACCTGGGCATAAGATGAAGCACATTTCAGTTATTGAAAAGTTTTGACTAAGAGCAGTTGTTCCTGTGTGAAAGACTGACCATCACCATGGCCACCCATGGTACCATTCATTGAGTAATTATGAGAACAAAGCACTTTGCATATATCATTTCAAGTCTTCCCCATCCTACTTATTGTCTGCATTTTACAGCTGATGACACTAAGATTCAGAGAGATTAAAACACTTGCCAAAGGTCAAGTGGTGATGATAGCCAGATTCCAAACCTGTTTGTTTGACTTCGAAGTCCCAGCTCTTTTTTCTCTACCACGTTATATTACAATAAATCAATACATAAGCAAGCAAGCGCTGAGTTTACTGAGATGTGTTGAATATGACATCTTCACAAAGATCTGGAGTCATCCTGTAAGAAAGACCTGCTCAGGTTTCTTGCTCTCAACCTGGGGTCATACACAGAGATCCACCAAATGCCAGAGACAGTTGCTAATAAGATCTCAGAGGACCCTGTCCCAAGAGACTGCACCAGCTCCAACAGACAGCTTCATCTCAGGGCCCAAAGCTGAGATTAGTCGGCAAGGCAAAAGAGTAAACATCTTTTAAAAATCTACATTCAAAGCATTATACATCCATCTTCAAACTTTTCCAAGTCAAAATGAATTTGCTGTAAGGATGTTATTGAAGATGCTACTGACTGAAGAATCCTCTGTATGATTTTCTGTCCTTGGATGTGGAGTTCATCAGCATGTATGCAAGCCAGCCTGTTGGGAAGAAGCAAACTAGCAGGCCAGGGGAGGCCAGGCAGTTGTGTTATTGTACACCAGTGGCACACTGAACCTTTCACCAGACATGGGAAGATGGCCTCTCTACTCACAACCACCCTCCAGGTCTGCAGAGTCACTAGGGGTTGGCAGCCCTTCCAAGAGGGAAACCCAGATCTTCTCTGTTGACTTCAACTCCTCTCCCACATGGCACCATTTTGTTTCAAGTTCAGGGACAATAGACCAACCTCTTCTCTTCTCTCTCTCTAACTCAGGACATCCCTGACCTGATTTCTACTGTCTTAGGGCCCTACCCTCTAGTAGGCTACACAGCAGTGATGGATTAATAATTAATAAACAAGTCCTTGCCCATTAAAAGAGAGTCAGTTGATGGATTCACACTGCTATCTCAGATAGCACCACCTGGCCCCTGACGGAGGGTTGACAATATTAGGAACTGTTGCAGGTAAGGTAGAAGGGCTCCACAAAGCACACCATGTAAGCTGTAGCTCGTACCTCTGCCTGAACATGAAGCTAGGTCTAACAATGTACAAACCAGAATCTGACTAAAGTAAAATATATCTCTGGTAAATGCTACTCATGGGGAATTATAGGCTTTAAATAAAACATTGAGAGAAAAATTATTACTATATCTAGTATCCAGTCATTTCCAGCCCTTTAAAGTACCCCTCTTGTGACGGTAATGTAAATGTATATATAATTGCCAAACACTTAATATTTAAGATCCATAAGTCTTACTGTATGTGAAATATACCTCAATTAAAAACAAAAAAGTACACCTATGTTTATAGCCAAAAGGTGGCAGTAACCTAAGTATCCACTGATGGATGAACAGATAAGCAAAATGAAGTATATAGGTACATACCGTGTTCCTCCGAAAATAAGACCTAGCCGGACCATCAATTGTAATGTGTCTTTTGGAGCAAAAATTAATATAAGATCGGACCATTAGAGCTCATGGTCTGGCTAGGTCTTATTTTTGGGGAAACACGGTAATGAAATATTATTCAGCCTCAAAAGGGAAGGAAATACTGACACATGCTACAACACGGATGAGCCTTGAGGACATTATGCTAAGTGAAATAAGCCAGTCACAAAAAGACAAATATTCTGTGATTCCAATTATATGAGTTACCTAGAATAGTCAAATTCATAGAGACGGAAAGCAGAATGGTGGTTGCCAGGGGCCAGGCGGAGCAAGGAATGGTGAGTTGTTCTTTAACAAGTATAGAATTTCAGGTTTGCAAGATGAAGAGTTCTGGAGATTGGTTGCACAATAATGTGAATGTAGTTAACTCTACTGAACTGTGCACTTAAAATGATTAAGATGGTAAACTTTATATTATGTGTATTTTACCAAAAAAAAAAAAAAAATAGGGAAAAAGAATTTGAAAAATGTATACCCCTGCTCCCATTAGACCAGGGATGACAAACAAGTTTTATTTCTCTTGGAAACTCTAATCAATTATTCGTGCCTGCCTTGGGCACTGTCTGGTTGAGGAGAGGGAATTATAGACATTTAATTGGATGCAAACATCCACTGAAGCAATTAGACTTACTCATGCCAAGGCTAAAACAACCTGAACAATGTACTTACAGTTTTTCAGGATTGTTTGCATTGCACACTTCAGCATGGCCGTTGCAAACACACTGCCCACCAATGCTGATATCCTTTATGCTGTAGTAATACTATGCAACAGAAAACAGAACATGGCAGTTTTATCAAACGGCAACATAAACTTTCCTTTACTAATCTTTAACTCATGTCTATATCGACTCTGCTTCCCTTTCACCCTGTTGTCTTGAGCCTGCCTCAACACACAGGGAGCCACATTTGGATGTAACTTGTCTTACAAAATAAATGCATTCCTCAATTGAATTTAATAGCATAATGCAGAATTTGTACATTTTTAAAAATCGAACACTTTAAATGCATGGAGGGAAATTGCCTTGGAAAAGAATCATATGCTATAGCCTTTTGGACAGGTATTAAGTGCTTCCCAACTTATTTTTTAAATGTAAATCTGGGTTTCATAAAGTGAACATATTTATTTATCAAAAATACATTTTTGTATCAAAAATATTGCACCTACTATGTCCAGGCTCCAGGAAGGAAGAGAATATTTACAAAGAAGGATCAGATACAGTGCTGAGTCTGGCAGGGGCAACCAGCAGTTGTTGAAGCCTTGCTAGCTCAGGGTTAATAAGGCCAAAGGCAGAGGTTCAAGCTCCAAAGGCCAGACAGAGCAAGCTCAGATCTGGCCACGGATCGGCCCCCAAACCAGGCCACGACTATAGGCCATCTTATTGACAAGGCACATCTCTAGTGTGTTAGATGCCTCTCTACTAGTGACAACAGGTGGCACTGTCTGCCAGCTCCCTTACTCCTCGGACTTGGCAGGAGATGCACTGAATTCATTCAGCGAGTAATTTGGGGGTTGGACAATAATCTTTCTCACTGAGATCATGCGATCAGTGAAAAGAATACCTGTTGGTGAAGACGTCTTTGAATTCACAAGGACAAGGTTTTGTATCTTTTTGTTATTGTTGCTGAGATTAGTCATCTTGAAGTGCCCTATTCACTTGTTGTTGGGGTTCTGCTCTGATTTCCTCTTTATAGACTGTTAAAAGTGTCTAAGCTTTCTGGCAATGTCTTACTTAGTCTGAAGGCATGAACAACCTCTCTTGTTAATCTGGATAAATTCAGAATTACAGAGCTTTCTGTGACATGTTAACGCTGAGAGGCTTCCATGCTGATCCCCATAGAAGTTTCTCTCTACATATGTGTTAAGGGCAGTGGCAGCCAGGGAGAGAAGCACACAACCAGCCTTCACCCCAGCAGCACACATGTTGTGTGTGACAGGATTGCTGATATTCTCTTCCTCCGTTCAGAGAAGCCACAGAGATGTAGGGGTTCAAGATTATATATGTTGTGCGCCCCATTAATAATGACTTAATAGAGAAGACTGTATTCACTTAAGTGAAAAGAAATATACATATATATGAGTACAAATCCTGGAACATACCCCTTGCCAAAAGACAACTAAAGTGAAGAAAAAAAAAGTGGTGAGGTATATTTGTGGCGAGCCTTCCAAACACCTGAAGGAATGGAAATGCAGCGTGGCTACAGTTTATCAGAAAGCCCAGCTCTCCTTTGTAAATCCCATCCTTGGATCCAATATAGTTTCCACATATTGCAGCTCAGAGAGTGCTAAGGATGCAGGAAATGCAGAAGACAAGCCACCGACACCCAACATAACAGGCCTTTCTGGAAAATGCCAAAAACTGTAGCTAAACGTACTTTTCTCCCTTCTTTTCTTTCCCAGCTCTCTGAGATTGCCTATATAAGAAGCCAGACTCTATAAGGTGTGCTGTGCATCTTCCATTCACCCTTCCAGGTCCACTCTCCACCTTTCTCCACCCTGCCCTTTGCCCTGGAGCTTAACTTCACGGGCTGCAGCGAGGGTCTCTTACCCTCTGGCTTCCTGTTTGGTTTGGCCAATAGGAGGCACTGGCAGGAGAAGAGTGAACTCAAGCTATTTGTTCTGATAGCCACTTCTGTGACCAAGAGACAGGGTTACTGTCCTGACACGAGGAGTAAGAGATGTTCAGGCTGTACATCCAACACAACAGGAGTACTAGTGCTCCCCAATATCTATATCTCCTCTATGTCAGCTAGATTACATTACCCAGCCTCCTGCATCTAGGTGGGGCTGTACAACGAGTTCCTGCCAAAGGAAGTGACCTGTGTAGTTGGGAGCATGTGAGTCATCTCTACCCTCTCTCTCTTCCCTCATCTGTTGGGCAGATGCAGGGGTTCCAAAGAAGGACTCTGAGGTCCTACAGGATGGCTGAGCCTCCAGATAAAAAGCCTGGTTCCCTGAATGACTGCATGGAGCTAATCCCACCTGCTGGGCACATAGACTGTCACATGAACAAAAAATGAACCTTTATTTTGTTAAGCCTCTGAGACTTTGGAATTCTTTGTTATAATGTCAGACTAATACCAGACTGGCTGTCATCTTTCACCTTTCATCTTCTTTGAATGCAATGATTTTTCTTCAACAACCAAACTTCTAAATTACATCTAGTATTTCAGACAAGAACAACTCCTACACCTACATTACTACTGGCTATAAAGATTACTTGAAAGAGTTCAAGGCAATTAATTTTATAAACAAAAAAAAGTAAGTGCTGCTGTCTAGGCACTTAAAAATACTACTTACCCGACGAGTGACAGTTGGATCTCTCTGTGCTTTGGAGATGAGGTGTCCAAGAAGGGTGTTGGTTCGGAGAAAATGCAAGCGGATGTTTGTTGCCTTGGTGAACTCCCTCAGGGTGTGAGAGAAAGTAAAATTTCTTGCACCTGGACGATTATTTATCAAGGACACCACAACCTAAAATAACCACACACGCACACACATAGAGGGGGAAAAAGTCCTTTCATCAAAATTCAGCTACAAGCAACTAAAAATAATTCACATGCCCCAAAGCACTAGGTTACTTTGAACTATTAGATGTTTGTAGTTGGTCTTGGATCTTCTTTATGTCTAAAAACATTATTGCTAGTTCCATCTTCCCTTCACATTCTGGCAATCTGTTCTTAAAACTGAGCTCTCAGGAGATGTTATAATTTCATTTTCAAATGCTTTGTTCTATCAGTGTAGTTGTAGGGCTGTAATACCATGAAATGTTGAAAATTTAATGTTAAAGTATATAAATATAAGGAAACAACTTTTTGTCAAGCTGCATCAAAGAAACAAAGCTAAAGTAATATAAAATACAAATGAGATTGAAAAAAGGAAGTCTCTGGATATAAAGTTGACAGTGAAGGAGATTTTCAAAAATCTATACAACACCAATGTTTTGTCTTAAATCTTGAGATGATTAAGTCCGACTCCCAACCATTTGAGACATGGTGAGTGCACCACTCATTGGAAGATACTAGATAGAGCTACTCAAGAAAGATCTTTCTACCTAAAAAAGTAGAAAAAAATTTTAAAGAAATTTATTTGAAACTCACTTCATGCTCATTATGGCTTCACAATTTCTATGGAATTCTTCTCTGATTCTCCCCACCTCTCTTTTCTTACCTACCTTAACAATAGCCAGGCTGACTTCACAAGGACCAAATGTAGCCCCAAAGGACAGCCATTCTTTTCTCCCTAACAGATGATGCCCATCCTGCCCAAAGGGATCAGGGACTACTGCTGCTGCCTAGCCCTCATCCCCTCACTCTTACATGGATAATGTGTTTGTGAGACACAGGGAGGGATCATCACCTTAATCACCAGCAACCCCCTCTCAAAATATTCCACAACAAAAGAGAGTTCAAAATCTATGGGCCTTGAATTCGGAAACCTGACTTCTAGAGGAGAATCAGAGACTTCAGATAGAATTTCCAATGTCAATGATACCTCAATAAAAATTAAAAAAAAAAAAAAAAAAAAAGGATTTCCAACCCAACTCATTGTGCGAGTCTTCAGTGTGATTCCTCTACCACTTTCATCACGGTCTGTGTTAGAACTCCTTGAAAGTGCAAGTTTCACATTTATGAAATATTGATATCCTCCTGTTCATTTCTGAATCTTATCTCTCACAGCCTCCCAAACTTACTTACCTCACCATTTTCCAAAGGTACAATTCGGGAATATTCAGTTGTACAAAGCACATCATCATCTTGGGTGATAGCTGAATTTGCCACCTGCCCAAATTGTTGCAAACAGTCTACTTTAGAATCTAGGAAGGAAAAAATTTAACATTGTAAAATAAAACATTATCATCTTGTTGTAAATCTCCTAAGAAATCTTACATTTCCTTAAGAAAATACACGCAAAGGGAAAGAACAGAAACATTTAAGATTTTTAGACAAAAGCTTAGAATGAAATTTATAGACCAAAATACCAAGCTATTTCAGGCCACTTGACTTTCAAAGGCAATGTTTGGAGATGTAGTTCTAAATCCTCACCCCTCATTGGGCAAGTTTACCTTATAAGGAGCATTCATGGAAAACCCAATGCCTTTGTAAGCAAAATTCCTGTCCACCTCAATTCAACACAGACACTGACATTCTTCATTAATGAAGTGAAGATGACAGGGTAAAGGTAAGTTATGCAAAATGCAGTATCCGTAAAGATAAAACTAAGTTGCTAATTCTGCATAAAAGGAAAAGAATTGGAACTATGGCCCAGTTATAGGTGCATTGTTTCTCCCTAAATAGTGGCAAGAATTGTTAACATAAAAGGCATTTCAACCTCAGTTTTGTATGTGTATCCTTGCAATTAATGCACACATGTTTGAAAAATAGGGATGTTATCACGGACACCACAGAAATACAAAGGATCATCCAAGAATACTATGAAGGACTATATGCCACCAAATTCAACAACCTAGAAGAAATGGACAAGTTCTTAGAAACATATAGCCTTCAAGGCTGAACCATGAAGAACTGGAAAATCTAAACAGACCGATCACCAATGTGAAATTGAATCAGTCATCCAAAACCTTCCCAAAAGCAAAAGTCCGGGACCAGATGGCTTCACTAGTGAATTCTACCAAACCTTCAAAGAGGATCTAATACCAATTCTGCACAAACTCTTCCAAAAATTGAAGAAGAGACAGTACTCCCTAACTCATTTTATGAGGCCAACATTACCCTGATACCAAAACCTGGTAAGGACAGCACAAAAATGGAAAACTACAGACCAATATCTCTAATGAATACCGATGCAAAAATCCTAAATAAAATTCTAGCAAATCGAATACAACAATGCATTAAAAAGATTATTCATCACGACCAAGTGGGGTTCATCCCCGGGCACAAGGATGGTTCAACATCGCAAATCCATCAATGTGATACATCACATAAACAAAATAAAGGACAAAAATCATATGATTATATCAATTGATGCAGAAAAAGCATTTGACAAGATACAACATCCATTTATGATTAAAACACTTAATAAAATGGGTATAGAAGGAAAATACCTTAACATAATAAAGGCCATATATGACAAGCCCTCTGCTAATCTCATAATTAATGGAGAAAAACTGAAGCCCTTTGCTCTACGTTCAGGAACACGACAGGGATGTCCCCTATCACCTCTGCTTTTCAACATAGTGTTGGAAGTCCTTGCCAGAACAATCAGGCAAGAGAAAGAAATAAAAGGCATCAAATTGGGAATGAAGAAGTTAAATTATCACTCTTTGCAGATGACATGATGCTATATATAGAAAACCCTAAAGACTCCACCAAAAAGCTATTAGAAACAATCAATGAATACAGTAAAGTTGCTGGCTACAAAATCAACGCACAAAAGTCCATTGCCTTCCTATATACTAACAATGAAATCTCAGAAAAAGAAATACAAAAACAATTCCTTTTGCAATTGCAGCAAAAAGAATAAAATACCTAGGAATAAACTTAACCAAGGATGTGAAAGACCTATATGCTGAAAACTATAAGACATTTTGAAAGAAATTGAAGAAGACACAAAGAAATGGAAAGACATTCCGTGCTCATGGATTGGAAGAATCAACATAGTTAAAATGGCCATATTACCCAAAGCAATATACAGATTCAATGCAATCCCCATCAAAATCCCAATGGCATATTTTAAAGAAATAGAACAAAAATCATCAGATTTGTTTGGAACCACAAAAGACCCCGAATAGCCAAAGCAATCTTAAGGAAAAAGAACAATAATGGAGGTATCACACTTCCTGACTTTGGCTTGTACTACAGGGCTACAATAATCAAAACAGCATGGTATTGGCAGAAAAACAGACACATAGACCAATGGAATAGAATTGAGAACCCAGAAATAAAACCACATAAATATGGACAGATAATTTTTGACAAAGAAGCTAAAAACATACAATGGAGCAAAGACAGCCTCTTCAATAAATGGTGCTGGGAGAATTGGATAGCCACGTGCAAAAGAATGAAACTGGACTGCTATTTGTCACCATGTACCAAAGTTAATTCAAAATGGATCAAAGACTTAAGCATAAGACCTGACACAATAAACTGCATAGAAGAAAACATAGGTACTAAACTTATGGACCTTGGGTTCAAAGAGCATTTTATGAACTTGACTCCAAAGGCAATGGAAGTAAAAGCTAAAATAAACGAATGGGACTATATGAAACTTAAAAGCTTCTGCACAGCAAAAGAAACCATTGACAAAATAAAGAGGCCACCAACTGAATGGGAGAAGATTTTTGCAAACAGTGCCTCCGATAATGGGCTAGTATCCAGAATATACAAGGAACTCATGCAACTCAACAACAAAAAACAAACAACCCAATTGAAAAATGGGCAGAGGACTTGAAGAGACATTTCTCCAAAGAGGACATACAAATGGCAAATAGACATATGAAAAAATGCTCAACATCACTAATCATCAGAGAAATGCAAATCAAAACCACAATGAGATATCACCTCACCCCAGTCAGAATGGCTATCATCAACAAGACAAATAGTAACAAATGTTGGAGAGGCTGTGGAGAAAAAGGAACCCTCATACACTGTTGGTGGGAATGCAGACTGGTGCAGCCGTTATGGAAGGCAGTGTGGAGGTTCCTCAAAAATTACGAATAGAATTGCCATATGACCCAGCAATCCCTCTCCTGGGTATCTACCCAAAAATCTGAAAACATTTAGAGATAAAGACACGTGTGCTCCAATGTTCATTGCAGCTTTGTTTACGGTGGCCAAGACATGGAAACAACCAAAATGTCCTTCGATAGATGAATGGATAAAGAAGTTGTGGTATATATACACAATGGAATACTATTCGGCAGTAAGAAAAGATGATATAGGAACATTTGTGACAACATGGATGGATCTTGAGAGAGTAATGCTGAGCGAAACAAGTCAGACAGAAAAAGCAGAGAACCATGTGATTTCACTGATATGTGGTATATAAACCAAGAACAACAAAAGAACAAGACAAACAAATGAGAAACAGAAACTCATAGACACAGACAATAGTTTAGTGGTTGCCAGAGGGTAAGGGGGCGGGGGTGGGGGTGGGAGATGAGGGTAAGGGGGATCGAATATATGGTGATGGAAAGAGAACTGACTCTGGGTGGTGAACACACAATGGGATTTATAGATGATGTAATACAGAATTGTACACCTGAAATCTATGTAATTTTACTAACAATTGTCACCCCAATAAATTTAATTAAAAAAAAAAAAAAAAATTGCACCTACTATGTCCAGGCTCCAGGAAGGAAGAGAATATTTACAAAGAAGGATCAGATACAGTGCTGAGTCTGGCAGGGGCAACCAGCAGTTGTTGAAGCCTTGCTAGCTCAGGGTTAATAAGGCCAAAGGCAGAGGTTCAAGCTCCAAAGGCCAGACAGAGCAAGCTCAGATCTGGCCACAGATCGGCCCCCAAACCAGGCCACGACTATAGGCCATCTTATTGACAAGGCACATCTCTAGTGTGTTAGATGCCTCTCCTCTAGTGACAACAGGTGGCACTGTCTGCCAGCTCCCTTACTCCTCGGACTTGGCAGGAGATGCACTGAATTCATTAAGCGAGTAATTTGGGGGTTGGACAATAATCTTTCTCACTGAGATCATGCAATCAGTGAAAAGAATACCTGTTGGTGAAGAAGTCTTTGAATTCACAAGGACAAGGTTTTGTATCTTTTTGTTATTGTTGCTGAGATTAGTCATCTTGAAGCGCCCTATTCACTTGTTGTTGGGGTTCTGCTCTGATTTCCTCTTTATAGACTGTTGAAAGTGTCTAAGCTTTCTGGCAATGTCTTACTTAGTCGGAAGGCACGAACAACCTCTCTTGTTAATCTGGATAAATTCAGTAGTAGAGAGCTTTCTATGACATATTAACACTGAGAGGCTTCCATGCTGATCCCCATAGAAGTTTCTCTCTACATATGTGTTAAGGGCAGTGGCAGCCAGGGAGAGAAGCACACAACCAGCCTTCACCCCAGCAGCACACATGTTGTGTGTGACAGGATTGCTGATATTCTCTTCCTCCGTTCAGAGAAGCCACAGAGATGTAGGGGTTCAAGATTATATATGTTGTGCACCCCATTAATAATGACTTAATAGAGAAGACTGTATTCACTTAAGTGAAAAGAAATATACATATATATGAGTACAAATCCTGGAACACTCCCCCCCCGCCAAAAGACAACTAAAGTGAAGAAAAAAAAAGTGGTGAGGTATATTTGTGGCGAGCCTTCCAAACACCTGAAGGAATAGAAATGCAGCGTGGCTACAGTTTATCAGAAAGCCCAGCTCTCCTTTGTAAATCCCATCCTTGGATCCAATATAGTTTCCACATATTGCAGCTCAGAGAGTGCTAAGGATGCAGGAAATGCAGAAGACAAGCCACCGACACCCAACATAACAGGCCTTTCTGGAAAATGCCAAAAACTGTAGCTAAACGTACTTTTCTCCCTTCTTTTCTTTCCCAGCTCTCTGAGATTGCCTATATAAGAAGCCAGACTCTATAAGGTGTGCTGTGCATCTTCCATTCACCCTTCCAGGTCCACTCTCCACCTTTCTCCACCCTGCCCTTTGCCCTGGAGCTTAACTTCACGGGCTGCAGCGAGGGTCTCTTACCCTCTGGCTTCCTGTTTGGTTTGGCCAATAGGAGGCACTGGCAGGAGAAGAGTGAACTCAAGCTATTTGTTCTGATAGCCACTTCTGTGACCAAGAGACAGGGTTACTGTCCTGACACGAGGAGTAAGAGATGTTCAGGCTGTACATCCAACACAACAGGAGTACTAGTGCTCCCCAATATCTCTATCTCCTCTACGTCAGCTAGATTACATTACCCAGCCTCCTGCATCTAGGTGGGGCTGTACAACGAGTTCCTGCCAAAGGAAGTGACCTGTGTAGTTGGGAGCATGTGAGTCATCTCTACCCTCTCTCTCTTCCCTCATCTGTTGGGCAGATGCAGGGGTTCCAAAGAAGGACTCTGAGGTCCTACAGGATGGCTGAGCCTCCAGATAAAAAGCCTGGTTCCCTGAATGACTGCATGGAGCTAATCCCACCTGCTGGGCACATAGACTGTCACATGAACAAAAAATGAACCTTTATTTTGTTAAGCCTCTGAGACTTTGGAATTCTTTGTTATAATGTCAGACTAATACCAGACTGGCTGTCATCTTTCACCTTTCATCTTCTTTGAATGCAATGATTTTTCTTCAACAACCAAACTTCTAAATTACATCTAGTATTTCAGACAAGAACAACTCCTACACCTACATTACTACTGGCTATAAAGATTACTTGAAAGAGTTCAAGGCAATTAATTTTATAAACAAAAAAAAGTAAGTGCTGCTGTCTAGGCACTTAAAATACTACTTACCCGACAGTGACAGTTGGATCTCTCTGTGCTTTGGAGATGAGGTGTCCAAGAAGGGTGTTGGTTCGGAGAAAATGCAAGCGGATGTTTGTTGCCTTGGTGAACTCCCTCAGGGTGTGAGAGAAAGTAAAATTTCTTGCACCTGGACGATTATTTATCAAGGACACCACAACCTAAAATAACCACACACACACATAGAGGGGAAAAGTCCTTTCATCAAAATTCAGCTACAAGCAACTAAAATAATTCACATGCCCCAAAGCACTAGGTTACTTTGAACTATTAGATGTTTGTAGTTGGTCTTGGATCTTCTTTATGTCTAAAAACATTATTGCTAGTTCCATCTTCCCTTCACATTCTGGCAATCTGTTCTTAAAACTGAGCTCTCAGGAGATGTTATAATTTCATTTTCAAATGCTTTGTTCTATCAGTGTAGTTGTAGGGCTGTAATACCATGAAATGTTGAAAATTTAATGTTAAAGTATATAAATATAAGGAAACAACTTTTTGTCAAGCTGCATCAAAGAAACAAAGCTAAAGTAATATAAAATACAAATGAGATTGAAAAAGGAAGTCTCTGGATATAAAGTTGACAGTGAAGGAGATTTTCAAAAATCTATACAACACCAATGTTTTGTCTTTAACCTTTGGTATTTTAATTATGATGTCTCTTGGTGTGGGCTTCTTTAGGCTCACCTTATTTGGGACTCTTATGCTTCCTGGGCTTCTATGGCTATTTCCTTCACTAGGTTAGGGAAGTTTTCTATCATTATTTCTTCAAACAGGTTTTCAATTACTTGCTCTTTCTCTTCTCCTTCTGGTACCCCTATGATGTGAACGTTGGTGTGCTTGATGTTGCCCCAGAAGTCCCTTAAACTACGCTCATTTTTTTGGATTTTTTCTTTTTGCTGTTCTGATTGGCTGTTTTATGCTATCTTATCTTCTAAATCACTGATTTGATCCTCTGCTTCATCTAATCTACTGTTGACTTCTTCTAATGTATTCTTCATCTCAGTTATTGTGTTCTTTATTTCTGACTGGTTCTTTTTTATGTTTACTAACTTGATTTTTATGTTTCTTATCTCTTTGTTGAAGTTCTCCCTGAGATCACTGAGCATGCTTATAACCAGTATTTTAGACTCTGCTTCTGGTAGATTGTCTCCATTTTGTTTAGTTCTTTTTCTGGAGCTTTGTTCTGTTCTTTTGTTTGGGACATGTTTCTTTGTCTCCTCATTTTGGTTGCCTGCCTGTGTTTCTATATATTAGGTAGGGCTATTATATCTCGCAGACTTACTAGAGTGGCCTTATGCAGTAGGTGCCCTGTGGGGCCCAGTGGCAAAGTCTCCCTGGTCACCTGAGCCAGGTGCTCTTGATATGTGCCTTGTGTGTGTTGTGTGTGCCCTCGTACTGTAGTTGAGCCTTGGTCACTGTTTGCATGTCAACGGAAGGGATGACCCTCATGCTGACTGGTTGTAAGGACTGGCCATGACTACAGTACAGAAGCTATGGTGCAAGGGCTGACCCTGCAGAGCAGGATTCACTTTACCAGAGTTCTGGTATTTGCCTAGGCTGCCCTTTGTGTGTGTCATCCTCAGAGGTGGTTGGATGATGCTGCTCCAGCTCCATTTGAAGATGGCTACCCAGTGTGCCATCCCCAGGGCTTCCTGACAGGGGCCCTGCCACAGGCCAAGTTCAGCCACTGCCTGTGCCCTGTCTGGAGTCACCTGGCATGAGCTACAAAGCAATCCACAGATGGCTGTCACCCATGCTAGGTTTTGAGGTTTCTTAAGAGTCTCAGCCACGAATCAAGGTGGGCTATTGCTAGTGCTAGGCTTGGGGCTGCTCAGCAAGAAGTATAGGACACACCAAAGCCAGATGCTGCTTGTCTGGATTTTGTGAACCTTTGAAAGATTTTAGGAAAGTCTGCAGCATGAGCCAAGACAGTCCGTTTGTATGGAAAAGCCACTGGAAGCACTTTGGGTGGGTCCACAAGTTTGATGGGATGGGGTCTCAGGGAATCACCAGGGCAGGGTGAACAAATGGTGTTAGCTAGGTTGATTGAGACTTAGATATGGTGTCCCCTGCACCTACACACTGGGAGCAGGGAGAGCAGTCTCAAGGTGGCTTCTTCTGTATATCCTTAGTTATAGGACTTCTATTCAGCTAGACTTCAGGTGATTCTCAGTGATGGTTGTTCTATAGTTTAATTATAATTTTGATGTGGTCATGAGAGGAGGCAAGCACAGCATTTAACTACTCTGCCATCTTGACCCTGAAACATTTATTTTTTTATCAATTAAATTAAAAACCTTCCCCACTGATAATGTAAAAATACAAGTTATGAAAAATAAGTCCTAAAATAAGGAACCAAACAAATTTCCTGTGTAGCTGATGCCCATTTGAGCTAATTTTATAGAAATGCTTTAAGTGAGAATGAAAGATGAAGATCAAGTGAAACTAAACTCCATTTTAGTAACCTTGTTTGAAAACTTTTTACAAAATGATGTACAATCTTCATAAAACAATCAAGGCCAGTAATGAAAATACAATTCAGCCGGCTTGAAAAAATGATCCTTTTAATCCTGATCCAAATAGTACATCTGCCAATGGCTCAGCAAGGGTACTTCTTTCTTGTGGGTTTATCATCACCCTGCACTATAAAATGCAAATCCTGGCACCATCAAAAACATGTGTTGGAAGGATATTCACTTTGTCTCTTAGCTACTTTTATTACTGATGAATTCTTAACTTTGTTAAAAAAAATAAAAAGATTGATAACCTATAACATGTTTTTCAGACCTTGTGGAAATTAAGCATTATCCCTTAAGTAGAATCAAAGTGTAGAACTTGAGGCTAAAAAATATGTTACTCAAGAGCACAACAAACAATTTATAAATAGATTTGATAGTGATTTTAAATAAGCTGAAGCCCACTGGAATCCAAAACCCAGCTCAATTTTATATTGGGTCTTATATTTTATCTTATTCTGTTAAATTACTCTGTTAGCTAAGGATTTAGCTAAGGCTAAAACTATCCTTTTGGCTGTTTCCAATACTCTTACTAATGACAGGGCACTACAGACACCTTTCTGACAACAGCTGTACATGTCTGTAAGGTATAACAATGGTCACTGAAATTGGCTTAGCATATTAATTTTTATTAGTCAGCACACTTTGTTCCTTTATTTTAAATGAGCTTTAAGCTGAAGTGTCATTTCAAGTCAACTGGGCCACAGATTAAACATTCTTTGAAGTCATCTTTTGACCAAAAGCTGTCTTTACTTTCTAAATACTAAATCACTCAACATGGTAGTTCTCTGGGGTATTTCACTGGTTGTCACAATGACAAGCCCAATAAGGAGAGAGACCATACATCTCAAAGGCTTGGATCTGACAAAAGGGACTTGTGCTGCCATGCAGAGTGTGGCTGGAGAAGGGGAGGTGTTCATCTTTAGTTTGTTGGACTTTCAAGGACCTGCTGTCCTTCCCACCTTATGAATCTTGCTGCGAACAGAATGCACCTCTAACTTTAAAAGCTGAAAATGCCATCTTCTCCAGCTCCCCCAGTAGGTGAGGAAGGCAGCACGGGTGCATGAGCTGAGCTCAATGTACTGAATGTCTCCTGCCGAGATTTTGCACCTAGAGCAAATGAAACATAGAGGCAGAGACACCAAAGAATTCTTTCTAGAAGCAACAAAGACAGCAGCACCATCGGCCTTCTAGGGATGGTAGCTGATCCCAGCAGAGGTGTCCTGAGTCCAGAGTCCAGGCTCAGGGCTGACTGTGTCATCAGCACCAGCTGCAGCAACATGCTCTCAGCTACAGCTGTGTCGCTGCAGAGGAGCCTATGGCTCTAATTTTCTAGAAACGCAGATCAAGTGAAATTAAACTCCATTGTAGTAACCTTGTTTGAAAACTTTTTACAAAATGAAGTACAATCCTCATAAAACAATCCAGGCCAGTGTGCAGCCTTCTTTGCTTCTGCCCACTTTCTGAGGCTCCTCAAACTCCCAACTACTACCCTATCTCTGCTCCTTCCACCCTCGAAGGTAACTTTTTCTTTTTCACTGGTAAAATCAGAACTATCAGAAAGACATCCTTCCAGGCCTTCCCTTCCCAAATGAATGAGCACAAGTGCCTCTGCACATCCTTTCCCTCTTCCCTCTGCGCCGCTGGAGTGAGGAGCCTCTTCCTGCCCCAAACCCACCCCTCGCTCTGCTCTGGGGATCCCATTCCCCTCCTACCTTCCTCTGTTGGATCCCTCCCATCAGCTTTTAAACATCTCTTCCATCCTAAAGAAAATGCCTCTCCTTCCATCCAAACCCCCTCTAGCTCCACCCTTAGCGCCTCCTCCCTATCACAGCCACACTTTTTTGAAGAGTGGTTCCCGGCTCACCCCCCATCCTCATCTCTAACTCACTCCCATGCCTCCTCCAGTTCACCCAGAGTTCAGCTCTCAGCCTTGTCTCCCTCACTCCACAGTTTCCTTCTTACGCCATTGACACCGATGTATATCGCTAGCCCAGACTCCTCATACAAACTTCAGGCCCATGTTTCCAAGTGTCTACCTAATCTCCACTTGCAGGCACCTCACATCCACCTCAACTCGGCATGACCTAATGGAAGCCTAACCCCAGGCCCCTGGATCCTGCTATCTCCCACTTAACCTATAGGTCTCAGCGCAGCCTCCATTTTCTGGTTAGTTGTCTGTATTTTATGTTTCCTGGAGCACTGTGCTTTTCCTTTAAAACATTCATCACAGGAATAATTAAACACTCATGGCTCATGTGCACGTGATCTTATACAGGAGGTGTGCTTGATTCTCCTGCCACTTATGAACTGCAACAGGAATACCTTGGCTACATGTAGCTGGAGGCCAGGGCAGGGCTCACATTTTGCCTGAGTGAGGGCAATGCTGGTAGTTGGCCAAAACCCTAAGGATTATGCTTACTTGGCACAAAATGGGATAGCTCATCACCGTTACTGTGATGAAACAGTGCATCCCCAGCTGAACTCCCAGATCTGGATGTAAGATGGACTCTTGTGTCCCAAATACTGCCACTTAAATGCTCTGGCTCCCATGAGGACAATTAGTAGGTAAGCTTCATAATAGGACAAATGTGTAGGAAAGAGTGATGTGCAGAGTAGGTGGGGGGGGTGCTGGATATGAAGTGTCAGAGCAAGATGGGGTGAGGGAAGGTGGCTGGGCAGTAGAGTGAAGTGTGGATGGGCTCCACGCCTGGTGAATATCATAACTGGGTTCCGTACCCACCTCAGCATCTGCAGGGGTCAGGTGACCTTGTGTGAATGCGTTGAATCTATCTGAGTCTCAGTTTCCTGAAATACAGCTCTGGGTATGACTCTGTCAGGAACTAGGGCAGGGATTCAAGCCTGTCCCAGAGCAGATATGAAGTGGGACACAAGCCAGGGAAGTGGGCAGGGGGCCAGACGGATCCACATGGCATGTATAGGTTAAACTGGGAAACTGGGGGTACAGAATACTCCCATTCTGCCTGCTGGCAGAGAATGGGACTGACAGAGGGTGGGGGTAGGAGAAACACCTTCTGTGCCAGCAGGAACCATTCCACTAAAAGCAATCCACAACCTTGTAGAGAATGAAATCTGTCTTAAGATGGCAGATGGAGGTGAGCAATTAGGCATTCTAAAAAGGTCTGGAGTTGGAGGGTGGGTGGAGCCAAAAGTTCCATCATCCCCAACTCACACAATGATTTGCCCCCCTCTCACTTTCCATGGACCCAGCTCTTACCCCTACCCGACTCTCTTACTCCCTAGTCTTCCTTCCTCAAGCCTTTTCCCAATTAGGGGTGCATTTTCTCCATGTACCCCCAAAAGCTACACAGAGGGAGAGAATTAAACCATAATGTTTATACTATTCCATCTTGCAAATGTGAAATATGACAGCCCAGCCATTGTTGCTACACAAGGGACAAAATTGGTTTTTAACATATAGCATAGGAAGTTCTTCCTAGTTATAATATTTTTCTGGGGGAAAAAAGTGCAATGAGTACTAAATATCTGATATAACTTTTGGCACACACCTAATTTATAACTATATATGAGCAAGACAATATTCTATTAAATAAACCAATGTAAAAAATCATTTCACTAATGACCATACAAATATCAAACTCATAGTGGTCAGAAGCAAGGAAACAGATATACATATAGCAACATGGATGAACCCCCATAATATAAAGGGAATGAATATGGAAGACATCAAACTAAATGTTATAACACAGTTATATAAACTATATATATGTAGACATACATATATGTATATATATACATTCATATACACACAAATATATGTATATATACATGTATACACACATATTCACGTAAAACAACATGTTATATTAATTTTATGGGCATGCATAATAATGGTTGAGAGGGCAGGACCTGGGGCTAGAATGTCTGCTTTCAGTTTCCAAGCTGTGCAATTTGAGTGATTTCTTTCATCTCTTTGTGCCTTAGTACCTTCAGCTATAAAAAGGAATAATAGTAGTACTTAATGTTGGAGCTTTTGAAAGAGTCCAATTAAAAGCATCCCTCTTCCCTATCTGGTTCTGAACCAACTGAGACATAAGACAAGGGAGCAAGGGCGATGGGGACAAAAATATAGCGTTTATTTCTGGAGAAGCTGACATTGGAGTTCACAGGTTGTGTCTGATGAAAATGAACACCAGACGAGATGTCCTGTGGTGAGTGGGCCATGTGGCTTTGGCCTGAGGAGCAGAGAAGAGTGCATTTGTGCCTCTAGATGCCTGCTCTCAAGGGACAGGGCAGAGCCATGCGTGCCCTGACTTTGATTCCACATTCACCATCCAGAAGAAAAGGGGACATAGAGAAGGCCAGCAGCACTACCCAGGTGGAGCCCACTACACATGGACAGAAACGTTGGTGACCCCACACCACATAATGTTGGAGTAACGGATGAAATAGTCGATGCCTAGAGAGCACTTGGCACAGAGTCCAGCACCTATGAGGGTTCAGTCCACAGAAAAGAGCATTCTTCAAGGACACAAGTGTGTTTCAGGTTAAATAGCAAAGACATTAGAGCAGATGCTTATAAAGGGGGAGGGAGTGCTGTTTAGCGAGTTCTAAAAGGAAATCCTTGCTTTATTGTCCTCCATTCCAGAGAACCAATGTGGGAAGTTCTATGCACCTGATTTTTGCCCTACAACGAAGGACTTGAGGATGGTGAGAGAGTCACAGTCATTAAAATGGAGCCTGTGACGATCACGATAGGCTGGTTGCATTCCAGTCACAATCAACACCAAAATTGCAGTGCTATAAAACAATAAATGTGTTTGTATCTCTCCCATGCTACATGTCTACTGAGGTGGGCTGTGCTCCATGTCTTCTTCACATAGGGATACAAACCAGTGGAGCCTCGACTATCTAGAACATCACTGAGGCAGGAAGAGAACGTGGCTCATTGTGCACCAAAGCAGGTCCCATGGCCAGGCTCCCCTTCAAAGAGACAGGAAATCCTGGTGAGCTAGAAATGCAGCCATGCTAGTGCTTAGAGGACCCCATTTCATTTCAGTTTGGCGCCATAGTGCCAGCTAAGTCAGAAATCAATGGTGGTAGAAGTTGAGATTTCAGAGGCGTTGGGTTCTTTTTTTCTTTTCTTTTTTCTTTTTTTTCACCCATGCTACCCACACTGGCCATAGAGGACAACTGTGGCTGAGAGCAGACATGCTCAATTCTGGACACTGAGCCATGCTAGGGGGTCAAATGCACTGTGATGCTCTCACACTTAACTGTCCATTTGAAACAGCTGGGGAGCATGCCAGCGTGCAGATTCTGGGTATTCTAAGTCAAAAGGTCTGCAGTGAGGCCGAGAAACAGGGCAGGCTAAATAATTTGCAGAGCTTAGGGCAAAATGAAGATGTAGGGGTCCTTGTTTAAAGTTAGGAAAGAGCTCCTTTAAAGCTACTAAAAGTTATTTTTTTCCTTTCTTCCCGTTTTTCTCTTGAATATCTTGATTTTCTCTAAAATATCATGGTATATTTTATTTTTATTTTTGCTATTTAATGCTGCACTCCATTGGGCAAGATCTTTGCTGGGTGCAAGTCGACCCTCACAGATGCCAGGGGACTCCAGCCTGCCACTGGTTGTGTACATGCCAGGATTCCCCTCCCAAAAGCTGCTGGATTGATATGACATGATATGCCGTGGCCTGGCCAGCGGCACGAGGTCAATCTCCCCTCCCTGAGGGCCCACTGACCTACCCCACAAAGACAGGTGACCCCTGAGGGGCTGACCTCTGCACCAGGATGTGCTTGGTATCTGGATGCAGGTCCATCCCTGTCAAGTCACCCATTGCTCTGTTAGCTTGGGACAGGGGTGACACTGCCGTGGCCCTCCTCTGCATGGTGTGTGTGCAGCCAATGCTCCCTGCACCTGCCTCCAGACCCCAGGCTGGGGGCAAAGAGCAGCAGGGGGAGGAGGATTAAAGGGCTCAAGGTGCCAGGGTTGGGGGAGCAGGTGGCCAAGAACCTATGTGGGAAGCAGGATGGCTTATGAGCCAGTGCATGCTCTATTGTCCCACTGGACTTCACTTACAAAACACAAATTCAAACATAAAATTAGTAAGAATCACAAGACAGCATTAAGTCCCAAACATGGGTCCCCTTTCCAAGCACAGAGATACAAGGACTAACTTCAAGAAACACTGACCTATAGACAGCCACAGGGCCAGAGAGGGCCAAAGCGCAGGAATTGGATCCCTTCCTCAAGGAATCTTTCATCCCTCGGTGGTTCTGCCAAGGCCACAATCGACGGCACAGCCTGATTTTTCAGGTCCTCATGTATACCATGTTCAAGAAAGCCAGAAACAGGAGGACCATAAAGAGTTACCTGGCTGTGAGAACATTCCATTGCAATCTCCAGGTCTGTGTGACCCTAGCCTAGAGTCCATTGTCACTCACAAGGCCCTTTGGGAGGCTCCTCCCGCTCCTCTGGGATCTCATCTTCTTGCACCAGGGTTCTCATTTCTTCTCCACTGCCTGTCCTGCTTCTGGCTCAGCCTTTGCCTTGCTGTTCACTTCCCAGTGAGGCCTGCTCATGAGCAGGGAACCTAGCCCCTTGCTGCTCAGGGCGTGGCCCACAGGCCAGCAACTGCGGCATCACTGGGGAACATCTCAGAAAGGCAGGACGTGCAGGCATACCTGCAACCATCTGAGTCAGTCACCATTTGAATAGATAATCCAGATGTACATTAAGGTTTGAGAAGCACTGGTCCAGCCCATCATATCTATCCTTTTTTCTACCATGGGCACAATGTTAGCATCGCTCTTTCTCCTGTGGAAACTTGGTCTCAAGTGAATTTTAAGTCAATGTATTACCTCTCCCCAGAGCACTACCCTTTTCAAGCTTTAGCCTCAGCTAACGGAATTCCAGGGGGATTTGAACAGCCTGCTCTGCGTGCTGAAATTATACCATGCCAATAGCTGCCAAACCATCTCTATAGAGAGCTGGCCTTGCTTTTCCTGCAATGGACTATGTGTCTTATCCGTGCTATAATCACAGACCAGTTTGGGGGAAGGGGCAAAATCAGTATCTTCAGGTTGCCAAATTACAGTCTATTTGTGTACGTCTAGGTTCCACAGGATAATACATTGAGCAAGAAATTTCAGCATAGAACATGCTTTATTAAGCCTGAATTGCTCTCCAAAGTAAGCATATCTCTTAACGAGAGGATAAACAGTGGCTAGGAAGAGGTACAACGTGGGTGGGAAGGGGTCTTTGGAAAGAACGCCTCAAGGATACATTGTGAGTCATGGTATAAACGTTTAGGATGAATCCCTATATATTTAGAAATAAACCCACTCTCAGCTATCAACACACATATTATTATCCTACTGTCACTGGAAACATTGAGGAGCAAAAGAAAAAATCTCTGGGAATGAAATAGTACAATAGCTAATGAGGCCTTATAATTAAAAGACATATTTGCTCTAGGGGGGAAAAACAAATCAAATCATTTTTTAAATGGAATAGCTGAGTATTGTAAAAGGAAAATCATAACCTGGTGTGCCATTCAGACAGCCTTTGATGCTAGGTCATTCTGCTTGATGTTGAGCTTTTTTGCAACAATCCACTCAGAGAGAAGCAAAAGTTAAAAACTAAGCCATAGCCAGCTTACAGAGCTTGAGCATTTTCTACAGAATTGCACATAAAGTAAGGCAAAATATGTCTTGACAGCTTATTCTGAGTGGCAACCAAATATACAGCTGGAATGAAAACAGTGATTATTATTTACTGTTTCATTAATATATTGTATGTATTCATCCACATCCCATTAAAAAAAAAAAAAGTGGGAAGTAATTTACATCCCAAAGGATATAAAGCAAACAGCAATATGAAATTACCAAAAATCCAAAACAAATAAACAAAAGGAGTAAAAGGAAAATTATCAGTAGGGGTGAAATGTTCAGCCCAGAATAAGTTTGCACACAAAATACAAATCATGAAACTGTATCCACCTGCATGGCGGAGCCATAAAAGTGCTTCCAGCAGCCCATATAAGGAGGGAAACATGATCTCAAAGTCCACGTGTTTTGTTTTGCCTTTTAAATGCCCCGAAGAAGCACAACTATTTGAAGGACTAAAAGGACTTCTCAAATGGTCCTTCTGGGACACTGAGGAAGATGATGGACAACATCCAACAGAGGGGCAGCAGTTATAACCAAATGCCCACATGGGCTGTAAGAGTTTCACGGAGCCCGAGCTCAGACAGAACGCACAGTGTCCAAGGCGGGCCCTGCAGACTAAGTGCCTGCGTGCAAATCCTCGATTTACCCCATGCTCTCCTGTGACCATGCGTCAGCACTTCCGCAACCCTGGGAGGCTTATCCTCTGAGCGTCAGTTTCCTCTTCTGTAAAATGGGGACCTACCTTATAAGATTGTGGTGAGGATTAAACGAGTTAGTACTTGACAGGTGTTTAGAATAATTTCTAGAATAATAAGTATGATAGTATTAAATAGTTGCCATAAAACTTAGGTTTCTAAATTCTAAATTATTCATCTTGTGAAGCAGATGTTAAAGAATTTTCCAAGACTTATGACATTATCTACCACAAGGAAAAGAGCAACATACCTTCATACCTTCTGTCGTGCAGGCGACCCTGCTCACTGCGCCATTTGTCATGCAGGGCGGCCTGCGGGGGTCTCTGCTCCCACTCCCCACATAAGAACACAGGATATGGCTAGGCCAAAAAGGAACACCCACAGAGCCATAGATAGGGGAGTCATACCACTATAGTCTCACTGGAGGATGGATCTATACGACCTGCAACCGGTGGTCCGCTTCTCTGTCTGCCAACCAACCGACTGACCAACCAACGCAGCCGCGGCAGTTATATCAGTGGCTAACTGGCTAACTGGTTACAGCTGATGGTGAATTAGCCACAGCTGATGGTGATCTACTACCCGAGCCAGCACCTTTCCACGTGAGGCCGAGAGCCTGGAAACTGCTTTCTGGGACTCTGTCCCCCACCTTCTTTCTACCACTTATTTTTCTGCATGTCTAATTGTCATGCAGGGTGTAATGTGGGGTCTCTAGTCCCGCTCCCCACATAAGAATGCAGGATACGGTGACGTCAAAAAGGAACACCCACGGAGCCATAGATAGGGGAGTCATATCACTATAGTCTCGTTGGCAGCTGGATTGGAGACAGAGCCACACTATCCTCAACTTGTTGTCCACTTCTCTCTGTCAACCAACCTCACTTGCTAGCTACAATCCACCGTGCTAACTGCAATCCGCGCTTGCTGGCTCAGCCACCATCTTCTTGCTAGCCCCCATTTTCTGCTAGCATAGCCACGGCAGTTATATTAGTGGCCAATGGCTCGCTGGTTACAGCTGACGGCCAACTAGCCACAGCTGATGGCCATCCAATCACAGTTGATGGCCGTTTACTACCCGAGTGAGCACCTTTCCACATGAGGGCGAGAGCCTGGAAACTGCACTCCTGGTTCTGTCCCCACTAATGTTCTAAATGTAAATGACCAAAAGTCTAACTTTTTCATCATGCTCCAAGTTCCAAGTGATAAATGTTTACTATCTACTGCATACGTATGGCTTTTGGTATATAAGGTACATATGTAAATTGGGCATGTATAAATAAGGAACACTGTGTATCCTCATTCACTCATACATTAAACATACATTCACTGGATTATTTCTACATACCAGGCATTCTCCTAGGTATTGGAGATATAGAAAGGAACAGAATTTTGTTCCTTACTTCATAGTCATAATTCATTTGAGAACTCTCTCTTGCTCTCTCTCTCTCTCTCTCTCTCTCTCTCTCTCTCTCACACACACACACACACACACACACACATACTATATGTACTCTTTAAAAATTTCTATTTAGTCACCTCCTTATTAACTTCATTCTTTCAGAGATGACAACTTGGGGATTTTGGTAAATTTCAACCAGCTGAAAAGCATCCTTTGCAAGTCATAGTGCTGGCTGTCAGTCATAACCCCAGTGGGAGATAGATGACCTACTAGAAGGAAGTAATTGAGGGGAGTTTAACAAAGCAAATATTTACAAAGGAGTGGATAGGAATGGAGCCTTCTCATGATGGAGAAGCACCTCAGAGCTAAAATCACCTGAAAGCCTTCCCTACCCTTGACCTGAAAGGCAAAGAGAGGGAGCAAATACTGGAACCAGAGAGAGCTGGAGCTGTAGGAGCAAGTTGCCTGCCAGGAGCCAAGACCCTTGGTAGAGGAACTGAGATACTGGAATAAATGGGGGACAGATACCCCAGTCTCACTTTCTTCCTGCATTCTGAGCTGAGCACGTCTGTGTACCTCCCGCAATGGTCAGCTGCCTCAGGCACTAATCAGGTCAGAGAGTGGATGGAGGGAGGGCTGGGGACTATTTGGGTCACAAGGGGACTTGGGGCTATAGTCCTAAATAATTAACAAACATATCTTGACCTGCACAACCAAAGCTGAGCCAGAGAAGAGACTTGAGGTCCTAGAAAGAAGAGGCCAACTTTTCAGGATGGGACACAATGAGCATCAGTAACTTTGAAGAAAGGTTACAGTACACTGTCTAGAGCAGCCCTACTCAAAGTGTGGCCCATGGACTGTTTGCTACTCATCCACAATGAAACAAGGACAGAAACTGAGAGGATGCATTTAGAGACTTTTAAAACAACTTGAAATAAAAAGCTAATGTCTATTTGTAATGCAGGGACTCAGCTCCCGCTCCCCACACAAGAACGGAGGATATGGTGAGGCCCAAAAGGAACAACAACGGAGCCATAGATAGGGGAGTCATACCACTATATTCTCAATGGCAGCTGGTCAAGACACAAAAGCAAACATCCCCTCCAGTACCCCAATGAGGGGTCTTCCTGCACTCGGGTCTTCCTGCACTCCAGTCTCGCTGGCGGCCAGGTGAGACACAGGAAATAGGATCAACACAATCCACAATCCGCTTGCTAACTGCACTTGCTACCGCAATCCATGCTTGCTAGCGTAGCCACAGCAGTTATATTAGTGGCTAGTGGCTAACTGGTTACAGTTGATGGCCATCTGATCACAGCTGACGGCCATCTACTACCAGAGCCAGCACCTTTCCACATGAGGCCGAGAGCCTGGAAACTGCTCTCTGGGGCTCTGTCCTTACACTATTGAATCTATTATTTTATTATTTATTTATTTATTTATTTATTTATTTATTTATTTATTTATTTTTACTGAGGCTTGAATTTTTTATGTCTTTAGGCTTTATTTTTCACTTCATTTTTCTAAGAATTCGTTTTTATTATATTTTACAAAGGAACGGGTCTGTGATAGATTAAAAACATTTTTTTTTAAATGGCAATTTGTCACAAATGGTTTGAGTAGCACTGGTCTAAGCAGAGCTTCTAGAATCTTAATGTGCATGGGGTCCATCTGGGAAGACTTGAAATGCAGGTTCCGATTCAATAATTTAAGGGTGGGGCCAAGATTTTCCATTCCTAACAAGCTCCCAGGAAAGGCCAGTGCAGCCAATCCAAAGACCACATCTTGAGCAGCAAGGATGGGAGCTGCACAGACAGAAAGCCAGCAGGGTTTGGGGACAGGGATGTGAATGCACCCATGGGTTCGGTTTGGTGGTGGTTTACATAGCTTTGAGGAGAATAGGAGGCCATCAGCATATGGTCCGGAAGAAATGGGTAAAGGAAGGAAGAAAGTAGAGCAGTGCCCAGGACTGAGGGGCTGGCTGCCCAGCTAGAAGAGTAATAAAACCGAGTTTTAAAAAGGGCTTGTGTGAAAACCATAGCAACCTATGAACAGGGGCCAGCTGGGGCAGCCTGAGGCAGGTGTCCGACCACCTGTTCTAAATACCAGGCCCTTTCAGGTCCAGTTCTGTCCAGGTCTGAGCAGTGTTGGGGCGATGACCTCTCCCTGAAACATGGGAATTTGCAAAACAGATGCAGTGTCTCTGGTCCTGCTCCCCACATAAGAACGCAGGACATGGTGAGGCCAAAAAGGAACACCTACAGAGCCATAGATAGGGGAGTCATACCACTATAGTCTCGCTGGTGGGTAGGTTGGAGACACAGGAAGCAGGAGCCACACAATCTGCAACCCGCTGTCCGCTTTTCTGCCAACCAACGTCACTTGCCAACTGCAATGCACCATGTGCAATCCGCCTTTCTACAATCCACAATCCATAATCCGCGCTTGCTAGTTTAGTCACGGCAGTTGTATCAGTGGCTGATGGTAACCAGTAACAACTGATGGCCAACTAGCCACAGCTGATGACCATCTACTACCCACACCAGCTGAAAGCCTGGAAACTGCATTCCTGGCTCTGTCCCCACACTGCCTCACTATTGTGCCTGCCTGGACCTCTGATTATAGACACCAGCCTGAATTCATACTGCTGTGCTCTCCCTTATTTTGGCGATTCAGATTCTGAAGCACAAAGAGTATGGCATCTCCCAGCTCCTGGCTCCCTGGCCTGCCCTTTCCATCTCAACAGGAGCTCCTGGGACACTGCATGTGGGGGACTGCTAGACTCAGCTGAGCTAGGAGGATTGTGGGAGGCAGAGGATAGAACCAAATGTTTCATTGCTATTATTCTGTGATGTTAAGAAACTCTAAAGGTAAACGTCATCAATCAGGATGCTTAAGACATATTCATATGAACCATAGTGGGTTACACATTATACTGAATCAGGAACTCCTAAGCTGTAGAATGTTTACATTAGTGCTTTGAGAGTCAAAGAGAGGAGTGCAAACACCACAGGAGCGTGCTCTTGATTTAGAGAGAGACAAAGAGCATGATACAGCCATATCTGAAGGCTATGAGGCCAAGGTGAGCTTCATATAGAAGAGTGACAGGAGCTGCAGGGTGAGATGTGGGAAATGATACCAGGTCATCTGGTCGGGAGGGAGCTGGAGTCCTGGGGAGATAGAATGAACACACTGCCCGCATCATGAGACCACTTGGGGCAGGGCTGGTGGTACAGATGTACCCAGGCAGGAAGCCTGGTCCTGGTGGAGCCTGGGCTCTTTGGGGACCTCTGACCCTCCCAACCTACTCAGACAGCCATCACTCTTGAGCTGGAAGGAGGCTAGGGACACACCTCCTGAAGGCTGGCAGTGACCACAGAAAAGGTGGTGGTTTGATTTTTTTTTTTTTTCCCCAAAGGAAGGAATGCAATGAACGAATAGAAAGTGAAAAGCAAAAGTGAAGAGAATCATAGAAATGAGAATAGGGAAAGAAGAGGCATCGGGAAGAAAAGAATAAAGGAAGATAGTTTGGTGGCGTGGGAAAGCTGCAGGGTTGCTGGGCAGGCGTAAGGAGGGACAGAGACTCTGTGGGTCTGAGGTGGGTGTTTGGGAAGACAGGGGACAGAGGAGAGGAAGAGCCGGGCGAGGACTCCCCGAGACTCTATTTCACTTAAACTCTCATTGGAACCATTGTGAAGAATTCATGAAATTCAGTTTTTCCTTATATATGCTTGCCATTAATAGAATTGCCATGATTTAAAGCCAAAATACGCCTGAAATCACAAAAGTTTCACAAGGGAAGAAACATAAAAGTTTTCAAGATTAACTAGGGAATAAAATAGGTACTTAAAATAAAAAACAATTTTCATTCACTGGGCATTTTTCTGATTCTGTTGGCATTTAATGATATCTAGCAGGCTGACCTCATTCCAGGATGAAATAGTCAGAAGCTTCTCTTGGGGACCGGGGGCATCCAGAAATCCTCAAGTAAGCTTTTCAATCAATACCTCAACTCCCACCAGAAACAATTGTTCCTTCTGTCCTCTCCATATTAAATTCTTCTTTTCCCCCAAAGGAAAAGTTTTCCCAGTTAGGTTTCTGAAAATAATACATGCTCATTGAAAAAAATACAGGCCTAAGAGCTCACATGAACTGAGTTCTTAGAGTGTGTGAGAGCTTTTTCTATATCACCCTATTAATTCCTCACAACAACCTAGAACTAGATTCAGCCCCAAATTTCAGATGAAGAAACTGACCCCAAGACATTAGCTAAAGGGTCCATAGCTTCTGCCAGGAAGCTATGAAGCCAGATTTGTACCTAGGTAATTTGTTCCTGAGCCATCTATATGAATTACACTGTAAATAGGATTTACAGAAGAAAGGAAAAACCTCCAATAATCTCATCATCCAGAGAAAACCATTCTTAGTATTTTAGATTCTCTCTTTCTTGACTTTTTTCTTTGCTCATACATGCAAAATAAATAAATAAATAAATAAATAAATAAATAAATAAATAAATAAATAAATGTAATTATATCATACTATATATACAGCTTACATATAATTTGATTTTTCTCTTCACAATACAGTAAGGGCATATGTCCTGTCAATACTCAGTCTAATGGCTGCCAATTAACCCACTGAATGAGTCAGTCCCCTTTTACTGGACATGAGATTGTTTCCACGTTATGTTATTATGAACAATGCTCCAAGAATATCCTTGTTCAAACATTTTGAGCATTTATCTCATTATTTCCTTAGGGTAAATTCCTTGAAGTAGTAGTGACAAAGATAGACAGTAACCTTTTATGTTAGAAAAGATAAGACAGTTCAACCCTGGAACCACAGACAGGGGCAGAAATTGGGAGGGGGCATCAATGACAAGTTCTCTAAGTAATAATAAGAATATTCTATGTTTGTCTAGTGCTGCACAAAAGTCAAAGCACATTCACATACATTGTTCACAAGCGTCTCTAGCCATAGGCAATGCATTCTCCTTCCACTCAGGTGAGGGCCTACGCCTGCCAAGCCCGCCACCAGACCCTGGATGCCCTGACCCCAGCTTGCCCAGGTTCTATGCATTGGTCCCTTTCCCAGCCTGACCACCCCCATAAAACCAAAGGTTGGCAGCCTGGGCCCTACCCAAGATGACAGGGTGATTTTCCTTCCTGGTCAATTCCCAGTTCCACGTAACTCATTATCAGTGCCATGTCATGCCATCTTCCTGCTGTCTTCTTAACTGCATGGTGAACCCTCAACGAAATAGAATTAACTTTTCTAAAAGGCACCAGGGCTTCATTTCTATTTATTTTTCTCTCATCAGCAGGAGCCATGATCCTGGGAGTTCTTAAGAAATGAACCTCGTGCTTATGTTTGCTATATAGTTGCTCTATCAGAGATATGTGTGATTTGAGCTGTTTCAACAGAGGGGGCAGCCCCCTTTAGTGCCCCTCCCTATACTGATGCCAAATCCTTGTTACAACCCATCCTGATGAGAAAGATCCCTCTGATAACTTTACAATGGCCTTAATCCTGGGACGTATCCAAATGCCAGTCATAGTGTGACCCAGAGTTACCTGGTAAGAGTCACCAAGGAGATCATTATGACTTCTGTTTATCACTTTATCATATTAACTTCTATCTGTAGAGAGTTTAGGAGAAAATTCCACACGTGTTGCTGCTTCCTAGTACAATTTCTATCCCTGCTTCCATTTCTTGAATTTATGTTGTCTGCCTACAGTCCACTGAATGTTTTGAAGGGAAACACATTTAACTCATTTTCTGTTATGTTTGCTATATACTTGTAATGCTGGTTATATAGAAACTAGCAAATATAAATGTTAAGGATTTAAAAATAAAGCAGAGCTGTTCATGGTTACAGAAAGACATATAATCAAATGGGATAATATGAAAAGAACAGTATTGGAATGTTTCTTTCCATTTAATTCAAAGTGTGCTGAGAATGTGGCACATTCCAGGACTTTAAAGCCCCAATGCAAAGAAGAATACTATATGCATATCCCTTGACCTAAAGGAGCTGTGGTGTACTGAGCCTTCATAACACAATGTAGCAAATGCCTCAGAGTAAAGGGAAACAGCCCAGAGTGAGGGGGAAGGAGCAGGCAGCCAGGGAGGGTTTCTAGCAGTTAATACCCGAGTTATCTTGGGTATCAAGATACCTTGGGTAGCAGACCAGGCAAGATGGGAAGGTTTCTCAAGAACCACGAACAGCACTAAGGCAGAAAATGGAATATTTAGGGAATTACAATAGGTCCCTACCGACGTAACATAGAATCTATGGGAGAAAATAGCATGTAGAGAAGAGGATGGTCAAAAGGCAGGGGCTAGATTGTGCTGGAGCTTGGATGCCATCCATGCTAAAAAAGACTTCAAGTTTATTCTGCAAGTAATGGAGAACCACTAAAGGATGTTAACCAGGGAGAAGAAGATGTTCAAATTTTTGTTTCACTCTGGAAGCAATGAGAAAGATTGACAAGTAGACCCTGAAATACCACCAACCCCAATTTTTTCTAATCTTTCTCATCTCACCATTAGTAATTCTGTTCCTCCCAGACTGACCGAAAAACAAGCTGAGCTATGAGTAGAGGCTGTGAAATGAGCTAGAAGATTGGTGGACTAATCACAGCTCTCCCTAACCAGGGTACCATGGTATCAATGGAGAGGAGGAGCCAGCCTCCAAAATGTTAAGGAGCAGGATATAATGATTAATTACATTGTGAGGGGAATGGGAGGGGGAAATGGAGGGATGTGGAAGAGACTCAGAAAGTGGCATACTGACAAACTGGCTCTCAGAAGGAAGAAGCCCTGATTTGTAACATTTGACAATTTCCATGGTGTAAATGCTCTCACCATGGCTGATGTCGCTGGAAAAAGAGCTTGGAAGAGATTCACAGAATCAGCTTTCAACCTGGAGGAGCCCCCTGCAGCATATCACTGAAGGGAATGCTTTGCTGTTTAGAAAGCTTGCTTCCTCTTCTTGGGAAACAGCTAGACTACATTTCTTGGCTTCCTCTGCAGGTAGGTGTGGCCATGTGACTAAGTTTTAGCCAACTTCCAGAATAAGACTACACTACTTCCAGCCTCGCCCATAAAAACCTCCCACATACAATCCTCCATTTTCTCATCCCCCCAGGTTGGAAAGGAGACAGCCCTCACGGCAACCTAAGGAACTATGTGTTGAAGATGGTGGAGCCAAAATATGGAGAGTCTAAATCTTTGAATGATTGTGTGTGTGTAGAGGGGTGCTACCTGACCAGGATCTTTTATGTCTGAACTATTTACATGAATGAGAATTAAACTTGCATTGCGTTTAACCACTTGTCAGGATTTATCTATAATACATGGAGTAAATGGTGACTCAATTTTATGACTTGAAGAAATGGGTAGATAGTGGGAAAATACATCTATTGAGGAAAAAAACAGCACTGAAAAAAAGCTATTTCTCAGACATTTTTTCTATAATAGTGTTTAAATATCTTGGAATTTATTTGCTACATATATTATCAATGCTGTTTGGGATAGTGGTTGACAGAAGTAAACAAATTTGACATCTCAGGAATTCCAGTCTATTGCTCTGGACCCACTCAGCTTCCTTGAATATTTCATGTATAAAAATAAAATGCCAGATTGCCAGATTCTTCCTAATATATAAATTCCTTAGAGCGCATTTCAAAGGCCTTTTAGGTTACTATGGTAGCATAAAGGATAAAATTGCATGCCCAGTAGCCCAGGAGAGTTTATTGGTCCTTATTTTTGTACCTACTCATTAAGTATCTGCTTTCAAAGGTTGAGTTTCATCATTGTATATTCATTAATAGAATATTTATTAATTACAAATTTGTTCTGAATAACATCTGTATCTTCTAATTGTGTTATAGCTATAAAATACTTAAATGATGTTATAGAGAGACCCAAGTGTCGTAAGTGGAACCAACCATCTAAGTAATTATAAAGCCAAGGTTGGTCCACTCCTATTCAGAAATTTGGTCTCACAGCAATATGCTTCCACTAGGACTACACCCTGGGGAAATTCAGACTGACCTTGAGTCATCCTTAGTTCATTCTACATTCACTCAGCAAATATTTATTGAGCATCTACTATGTGCTGAACACTGTGCAAGATGTTGGGAGAAGAACGTCATGCAGTAAACAAAAGAAGACATAGTCCCTGGTATCCCAAAGCTTGTCATCTAGACAATGCCTGAGGAGCCTATAAGATTGGGTCAAATCCGAGTCATCCACTTTCTGGATTAAACTGTATCCACCCAGGAACCTAAATGAGTCAGATTCCTAGTGACCTCATCTGCCAGGCATCCCTAGAAACCATTTAATCTCCAAAACCCATAAACCCAGGAAGACTCAGAAACTAGTTTAGGCCTTCCACCAGCCTGAATCAGAACTAACAAGAGCTACAAAGAATGTTTTGGATTCATCCTCCAAAGTCTCATAAAAGTTGAAAAGAACAAGATTGAAAAAAAAAAAAAAAAATCCTAGAAGGCATCTGCATACTAAATTCAGTCTCAGATGGTTGGATCTCATTTTCGCATCTGGCCCTTGGGGAGTTCATAATCTGTGCTGAGTTCATGAAAAAATGGAGTAATGGGAAATTTCTCTGTGACCTATTTTTTCTGTAAAGGTTATAATGCTCTTTCTTTGTTAGTCTTAATCTGAGAGTTTAAAAAACATTTTCTGAATTTTCTACTTACTGCACTTTAAATAACCTTTTTCATAGTGTTTGCTTGTGTGAATATATGGGGGTTTTCAGGGTCTCAGTCTAGGCCCCCTTTCTTCCCTGTGTTAGCTTGGGTCCTGTCTAAGGCCAACTCTGAGACAAAGACTTGAGTACAGGTAGTATATCTGGGAGTTGATCTCAAGAAGCATAAATTAGGAGAGAGGGAAACAGAGGATGGAGAAAAGCCAATGACTGATGTTTTAAGGAGCAGATTCCTACCAGGGCCAAGTGGGACTCAATTTCAGTGGAGACAGTAAAGAATTATGAAGAATGCACTTCAGAACTGTCCCATGGAGAGGCAGGGAAATGGAGGATTTTTCCACCAACTCCTATCCCTTCTGGATTGAGGGTTGGAGGGCTGCACCTGAGACATTAGAAATTGCGACTCCCAATCGCTCTATACACAGGATAAGAATGCTCCCCGCAGCCCTGAAAAAGAACCTTCAGGCAGGAAGTAGAGTGTCAGGTGTAGGCTTTCAAGGTGAGACATGCAAATGGCCACAGAAACTGTTCATCTGGGCTGCCTACTCAGAGAGGGGCCAGGGGGCTATAGGCAGGCCTTGGCATCACAGCCCTTGGCTCTAACGAGGCCCAAAGGTTGGTCTCATCTGCTCTCTTCTGCTCCAGCCAGGACCTTTCCCCCAGCAATTCTTCAGAGCAGGGTGCAATGTCACCTTTTCTCTTCACGCTTCCCACTTCTGAGGCAAACACTCACTCCTTTTGAGTTTTTTCTAGAGGATTGTTGGTTTTGTCTTTGTTTATCTTACTACTAATACATTAAAACAGTTCTTGGAGTATGATGAGTTGCATAAACGTGTTAAAATTCTTCGCAAAATGATGTTCCTGCTGTTCCCTGGAACCCATAAATCAGGCTTGCTCTGCAGTGGATCCTGTCATGCCCTGTGCTGGGTCGCCTCTTCCTTCCCACCTGACAGCCAGCCCCTTCCAATCTCCCAGCCACCTTGACTTCAGGGGACCATGAGAACCCCTGCCACACCCACCTCCATGTGTTTTTCCTTATACCTCACCTGGGAGGAGGAAAAGCAAAGGTGAATACAAGGAGTCTACACAGTAAGATTTGCTCGGATTCTGAAAGAAATCCAGGAGTGTATCTAGAGCCTGTTGTTACATCTTCCTCTCTCATAGTGGGAGACCTCTGGAGGTCACACCCCACTGGAAGTCCAGGAAGAAACAAATACCCCTAAGTTCCAAAAATTCTCCATTAAAAACTAGATATTCATATTTTGCTTTAAATGTCAAAATAAACTCATTATATTTGGTCAGACGAGATGAAAGTTTCCTGTAAGACATCGTGTCCTTATTCTATAGCCTGAAACTGATGAATAAAGTATAATCAAATTTACTTGAAAAGCTTTGAAAAATGCTACAGCCTTTAGTGAATCACAAATCTTCCTACATTTGCCATCTTGTAAGGGGAAAGTCCTGAAGGTATTGTTTTTAATTTGTCAAACTGTGTTGACCAAGAAAAATAACAATGAAAACCACCAACTAGTCCAAAAGGAGACAGAGAAAAATGAACCCCTCAAGACAACATGTCATGACAGCTGTCAAATTGACTACGGCACATCAAAATTGAATTTCAGTTCTCAATAGCTGCAAAAAGTGATTTGTTAATAAAAAGTTAATGGCCTATATTTTATTTCCCAACAATGCATCAAAATTCTCACTTCCCTATAAGGTCTTTAGGTCACTATTCAGTTACGAAATCTAACTTCTTAGTGATACATCCATTAATTCCAGAAAAAAAGAAAAAAAAGGGAAAGAAAAGAAAAGGAAAAACAGGTCCCACCGATAGGGCATAAAATACGAAACTTGTAAGACAAAACGTGCTTGTTAAAGCACATGTTGCTCCAACACAAAGAAGAAAGAAACATTTCAGTGTGATATAATTTATACTGCTTTGCCTGTTTGTAGAGTATTTTCTACAGTATTGTTTACAGTGTTTTCTAGAGGAGCAGAAAATTATGAGTTTGTTTTAATAATGAACGTTTATTAAAGTTCACTTTATTTTATTTAATAAAAATTAATTTAAAAACCAATGGCCAAAAGAGGTTTAAAAACAAAGCAGTGAACTCCTTTAAACCTCACAGCAATTCTATGAGGTCAGCTCTACTATCATCCCACTTTGTAAATGAAAAAAAAAAAAAAAAAAAACAGCAGCAGAGAGCAGTTAAGACTGTTGTTAGGGTCACACAGTGAGCAAGCAGCGAACTGAGGCACAAGCCAAGTGGGCTGACGCCAAGACCTAGACTCTCAACTACCTCTCAGAACAGCCTCTTGAGCCAGTGGGAGGGAGGTGTACACAGCGTCTTCAGGAAGATGTTCACCATGGCTACTGTCTGTCAACAACCAGCAAATTATTAAATTGTTCCTTCATTGGTAGTTTTTAATTCAACTGTCTCAATTAGGAATTTTTAAGTACATCAAAAGGGTGCTTTTAAAAAGCAGGTTTTTTAAAAGTAGTTTTAAGGAATAAAGAGAAAGTCCCGCACCAGCAGGCATTGGGAGGTTCCATATACATCATTTTGATGGTTTAAAATTCCCAGCTAACTATAGAAATCCTCAGTTAAATAAATGGGTAAATCCTGGTCATTATGGGCCAAATCTCTACTAAATTAAAGCTAGAGGTGAGCTATTAGAGGGATAAGACTAATTATAGTTGAAATTGGGTTTATAGAGTCTTCCAAACCATGAAGGATCTCCCTGAATTATCTCAGATGCAAATTAACAGTGAAAATATTCCCAGGAGAGGCCTAATTTAACATAACATATAGGCTGAAAAGGTGGAGACTCCTTCTTTCACCAAACTTTCTGCGACCAAAATGCAGATAACACATTCATTCAAAGAAATCTCAGAATTATTCAGTCGGGGCTGGGGAGAGGGGATGGGAGGAGGGATGCATTTCCCCTTTTTATTGCTTTCAAGCTGTATTTTTTATATACTATACTCTGTGCACAGCTGTAGCCAGCAGAAAGATTAGCATAAACATTAGTATTAGTGCTATTATTAGTTCTAGTGTTAATACTGACAAGTATCTAGCAAACTCACATAACAGCAGCAGTCTTCTTCCTCCTGTTCCTAGTATTACCATCTCTACACAAGCTTGTTGCTATCTCTCCCATCATGAATTAATCAATGTTCTCTTTACCTGACTTTTCAACATCTTTTCCCCCATTTATTTTCTCCCCATTGCAGCAAAACTCTTCAAATTAGATTTCTGTACTAGAAGTTTCAATTCCTCTCACATTCTCTTTTAATCTCCCTACAGTCAGGTTTTCAATCCTGTCTCATCAAAGTCACTGGTGACCTCCACACTGACAAGTCCAATGGTGAATTACCAGTCATTATCAGTTTTATGTTATTTAACACAACATTTGACAGTTATTCTTTCAGTCCAGTTTTTCCTTTGAAACACTCTCTTTCCATGAATTCTATTTCTATAGTCTATTGAGATATACTTCACATGCTATATAATTTACCCATCTAAAATGCACAGTCCAAAGGTTTTTAGTATATTCACAGAATTATCCAATCAGTCACAATCATTTTTCATCTCTCTCCCCCAAAAGAAACCATACCTGCTGGTTTCCTCAATTCCCTCCAAAACCCCCAGCCCTAGGAAACCATTAAGCTACTGTTCTGTCTCTATAGATTTGCTTTCTGGACATTTCCTATACATGGAATCATGTAATGCATGACCTTTCTGACTGGCTTCTTTCACATAACATAATACTTTCAAGGTTCATCTATGTTGTACCATTCATCAAACATTCATTCCTTTTTACAACAATACATTAAAAAGATTATACATCATGATCAAGTGGTGTTCATTCCAGGAGCACAAGGATGGTTGAACATATGCAATTCAATCAATGTGATACACCACATAAACAAAATATAAAGGATAAAAATCATATGATCTCATCAATAGATGCCGAAAAAGCATTTGACAAGATACAACATCCATTATGATTAAAACACTTAATAAAACAGGTATAGAAGAGAAGTACCTCAACATAATAAAAGCCATATCAACAAACCCTCAGTTAACATTATACTTAATGGTGGAGGTAAGCTGAATTATCTCAGATGCAAAGCTTTTCATCTAAGATCAGGAGCAAGACAGGGATACTCCCGTCACCACCAACATAGTGTTGGAAGTCCTCGCCAGAGCAATCAGGAAAGAGAACGAAATAAAAGGCATCCAAATTGGGAATGAAGAAGCTAAGTTGTCACTTTTTGCAGATGACATGATTCTTTTTATAGAAAACCCTAAAGACTCCACCAAAAAATTATTAGTAACAATAAACAAATAGAGTAAAGTTGCAGGATACAAAATCAATGTACAAAAATCAATTGTGTTCCTATATACTAACAATGAAATTTCAGAAAAAGAAATGGAAAAAAGAAAAATTTCCCTTTGCAAATGTAACAAAAAGAATAAAATACCTAGGAATAAAATGAACAAAGGATGTGAAGCACCTATACAGTGAAAATTATAAGACATCATTAAAGGAAATTGAAGATGACACAAAGAAATGGAAAGATATTCCATGTTCATGGATTAAAAGAATCAACATATTAAAATGGCCATATTACCCAAAGCAATATACAGATTTAATGCAATCCCCATCAAAATACCAATAGCATTTTTTAAGGAAATAGAACAAAAAAAAATCATCAGATTTGTATGGAATTACAAAAGACTCTGAATAGGCAAAGAAATCCTAAGAAAAAAGAACAATTCTGGAGGTATCACAATCCCTGATTTCAATTTATACTACAAAGTGGATAATGATCAAAACAACATGGTATTATTGGCAGAAAAACAAACACACAGACCAATGGAATAGAATTGAGAACCAGAAATAAACCCATGTATAGATGGGCAGATAATTTTTGACAAAGGAGCCAAAAACATACAATGAAGAAAAGAAAGTCTCTTCAATAAATGGTGCTGGAAAAATTGGAAAGTCACATGCAAAAGAATGGAGCTAGCTTGTTATCTGTCACCATGTACCAAAATTAATTATAAATGGATCAAAGACCTAAACATAAGACCTGAAACAATAAATTGCATAAAAGAAAGCATTGGTACTAAACTTATGGACCTTAGGTTCAGAGAGGATTTTATGAATTTGACTTCAAAGGCAAGAAAAATAAAAGCAAAAATAAATAAATTGGACTATATCAAACTAAAAAGCTTCTGCACAGCGAAAGAAACCATCAACAAAACAAAGAGGCAACCAGCTGAATGGAGAAGATATTTGCAAACAACACCTCTGATAAGGGGTTAATATCTGAAACATATAAAGAACTCATACAACTCAACAACAACCAAAAACAAACAATCTAATTAAAAACTGGGCAGAGAATCTGAACAGACACTTCTCCCAAGAAGACATACAAATGGCCAACAGATATATGAAAAGATGCTCAACATCACTAGCTATTAGGGAAATGCAAATCAAAACCACAATGAGATACCACCTGACACCTGTTAAAATGGCTATTATCAACATGACAAGTAATAACAATTGTTGGAGAGGTTGTGGAGAAAAAGGAACACTCATACACTACTAGTGGGAATGTGAATTGGTAGAGCCACTATGGAAAAGAGTATGGAAGTTCCTCCAAAACTTAGTAATAGAATTACCATATGACCCAGCAATCCCTCTTCTGGGTATCTACCCCAAAAACACTTATCTATAAAGATATATGTACCCCTATGTTCATTGCAGCATTATTCATGGTAGCCAAGACATAGAAACAACCAAAGTGCCCTTCAATAGATGATTGGATAAAGAAGATGTGTGGTACATACATACAATGAAATATCACTTGGCCATAAGAAAAGATGAAACACTGTCATTTGTGACAACATGGATGAATCTTGAGATTATTATGCTAAGCAAAATAAGTCAGACAGAAAAAGTCAGGAACCATATGACTTCACTCCTATGTGGCATATAAAATTGAAAGCAGCAAACAAGACAAACAAACAAAAAATCACAAACACAGAAAACAGTTTAGTGGTTACCAGAGGGTAAGGGGGTTGGTAGAACCGGGTAAAGGAGGTCAAATATATGGTGATGGAAGGAGAATTGACTCTGGGTGGTGAACACACAATGCAACCTACAGATGATGTATTATAAAAATGTATACTTGAAACCTGTGTAATTTTACTAACCAATGTCACCTCAATAAATTTAATAAAGATTTAAAAAATTCATTCCTTTTTATTGTTCATTAATATGCCATTATATAAACATACCATATTTGGTTTATTTATTCATTAATTGACAGACATTTGAGTTATTTCCTTTTT
Source organism: Rhinolophus sinicus (assembly GCF_036562045.2). NCBI lineage: Eukaryota > Metazoa > Chordata > Mammalia > Chiroptera > Rhinolophidae > Rhinolophus > Rhinolophus sinicus. The sequence continues at coordinate 40,312,705 of NC_133758.1, forward strand.
GGCTAGTATGACTAATGCTACAATGAACATTCGCAAACAAATTTTTCTGTGGATGTACGTTTTCATTTTTCTTGTGTAAATAAGTAGGAGTGGTATTGCTGGGTCATATGGTAACTCTGTGTTTAACTTTGAGAAAAACTATCAACAGTGTTTTCCAAAGCAGCTACAGCATTTTTTATTCCCACTAGCAATATACAAGTATTTCAATTTCTCCACAGCCTCACCAATACTTGTAATTATCTATATTTTTTATTATAGCCATAGAATTGGGTGTGAAATGGTTACTCATTATGGTTTTAATTTACATTTCACTGATGGTTAATGATATTGAGCATATTCTCATGCGCTTATTGGCCATTGTGTACCTTTAGAGAACTGTCTATTCAGATCCTTAGCCTATTTTTTAAAATTGGGCTTTGTATTATCAAGCTGTAAGCCTCTCTCCTTCATCTGACTTTTAAGACACTGCACTCTCCCGGTTATCCTCTTCCCATTTGTCATTCCATATCCGTCTTCTTTACTGGTTCCTTCTCTTTTCCATGACTTTTTAATGTTGGAGAGCGCCAGAGCCCAGCCCTTGGTCCTCTGCTTTTCCCACTCTCATCCAGTCTCATATTTTAATACCATCTATATGCCACCAATATCTATTTCAGCAAGAGCTCCATCTGCACTAGGCAGCCTTGGATAGTGGGTTGGGGAAGCACTGTCTGTCCTGAAGGCCCAGTGTCGTTCACCACTACCAAGTGTCACTGAGAAGTTCATTCTGCCCACACAGCTAGCACAAATAAGCACCAAACAGGAGCCCCAGATGAACAAAGCAGACTAAAATAGTGTGTACCAGCTCTGAAAACCAAACTGTAATTGGAACCACAGCCCACAAAAGTAGGCCAGCACCTACACAGTGTGACTGTCTACTAAGATAGATTTCAATAGAATCCAGAGTCTACTGATATAACACCCAAAATGTCCAGAATACAACTAAAAATCACTCATCATACTCAAAAACAGAGAAAATAACAACTTGAATGAGAAAAGACAATCAACAGACTCCAGTACAAGATGATGAAATAGATGATAGAATTATCTGACAAAAACTTTAAAGCAGCAATCATAAAAATACTTCAATGATAAATAAAAATACTCTTGAGGTAAATGAAAATATACAAATCTCAGCCAAGAAATAAAAGAAATAAGAAAGAACTAAGAGGAAAATATAGAATTGAAAAATATATTAACAAAAAATTAAAACCTCATGGGAAGGACTAGCTATCAGAACAAATATTAAAAAAAAGAAAAGAATCAGTGAATTTGAAAATAGAACAATAAAAGTACCTAATCTGAAAAATAACAGGAAAATCAACTGGAAAAAATAAATAAATGAATGGAGCCTCAGGGACCTGTGGAACAATAATAAAAGATCTAATATTGTATCATCAAAATCCCAAAGGAGTGAAGAGAGAGGGACTGAAAACGTATTCAAAGAAATAATGATGGAAATCCTGCCATTTACAACATGGAAGAACACAGAGGACATTATGCTAAGCGAAATAAGCCAGACAGAGAAAGGCAAATACTGTGTGATTTCATCTATATGTGGACTCTAAAAAAAAAAAAAAATGTTGAACTTACAGAGACAGACAGTAGAATAGTGGTTACCAGAAGCTGGGGAGTAGGAAAATGGGGAGATGCTGGTCAGAGCGTATGAGCCTTCAGTTATAAGATCTAATGGACAGCATGGTGACTATAGTTCATAATACTGTATTGTATACTTGAAATTTACTAAGAGAGTAGATCTTAAGTGTCCTCACCACACACTCAAAAGAAAGTAACTATGTGAGGTGATGAATATGTTTATTAACCTCATTGTAGTAATCATTTCACAAAGTATCTGTATATCAAATCATCACATTGTACACTTTAAATATATGCAATTTCAATTGTCAATTATACTTCAATAAAGCTGGAAAAGGAAGGAAGGAAGGAAGGAAGGAAGGAAGGAAGGAAGGAAGGAAGGAAGGAAGGAAGGAAGGAAGGAAGGAAAGAAGGAAGGTAGTAAACTTTCCAAAGTTGGTGAAAGGTATAAACCTACAGATTCAAGAAGCTGGGAAATTCTAAATAGGATAAATCCTAAAGAAATCCACACCAAATGTGTTTCTCCGGCCCAGACAGCTTTCCATACTCATACCATGTTTCCCCAAAAATAAGACCTAGCCCCACAATCAGCTCTAATGCATCCTTTGGAGCAAAAATTAACATAAGACCCTGTATTACATTATATTATATTATGTTATATTACATTATATTATATTACATTACATTATACCTGCTCTTATAGTAAAATAAGTCCAGGTCTTATATTAATTTTTGCTCCAAAAGATGCATTAGAGCTGATTGTCTGGCTAGGTCTTATTTTCAGGGAAACACGGTATCTCCAAGTGCCTAGTCCATACCTCCACTTGGATGTCCAAACAGTATTTCCATCTTAGCATGTCCAAAATAACTCCCAGTCTCCCCCAAGCCTGCTCTCCCCATAGTCTCCAACATCTCTGTAAACAGCAGTTCCACTTGCTTATACCAAAAGTCTTGGGAATCATCCCTGAATCCTCTATATCCTCACTCCACATTCCAATCATTAGGAAATCGTGGCAGCTCTCTCTTCAAGTATACCTGGAATCCAATCACCCACCTCCACCAGTAGAATACTGTGACAGTCTCCTAACTAGCTTCTACACTTGCTCCCCTATAATTCTCAATAAAACAGCCAGGGAAATCCTTTTTAAATATAAATCAGATCATATCATTCCTTTGCTTGAAATTCTGTAATGGCTCTCATTTCACTTAAAAGCCAAAGTCCTTACCGTGGCCTATGGGGCCCTACGTGATCTGGCCTTGCCTGTTATCTCTCTGACCTCTTCTCCTACCTCCTTCCACTCCCTTACTCTGCTCCAGCCACTCTGGCCTCCATGCTGCTCCTTGTACTTTCCAGACAAGTTTCCATCTTAGGGACTTTTCAGGGCTGTTCCCTCTGTCTGGGTGACAGATTATATGACTAACTCCTTCCCTTGCTTCACATCTTTCCTCAATAAGCCCTCCCATGACTTTCCTAATTAAAATTGCAAACCATCTTTGTCTCTGGCACTCATGATCTTCTTACCATGATCCACCTTTTCATTTTTCCATAGTTCTTGTCAGCTTCTAACACGTCATATTTACTTATTTATTATGCATAATTTTGTTGGTTGTCTCCATACTGGAATATTGTGTTTCCCCGAAAATAAGACCGGGTCTTATATTAATTTTTGCTCCAAAAGAGGCATTAGGGCTTATGTTCAGGGGATGTCATCCTGAAAAATCATGCTGGGGTTATTTGCCAGTTAGGTCTTATTTTCGGGGAAACCTGGTATATATGCCATGAAGGGAGAAATCTTCATCTCTTTTGTTCCCTCATGTATCCCAAATGCCTAGAACAGTGCCTGGCACATAGAAGGCCCTCAATAAATATTTGTTTAAGGAATAGGGTAGAATGGACGAGAGGCACTCCCTGGTCTGAAAAAGGAAATAAAAAGATACATTAGTTTTCTCTTGCTGCTTGACAAATTGCCACAAACCTAGTGCCTTAAAACCACACCCATTTATCATCTTGCAGTTCTGTAGGTCAGGAGACGGGCATGGCGTGACCTGGTTTTCTGCTCAGGGTCAAGGCTGCAATCAAGGTGTCTGCTGGATGACTGGAAAGACCGGCTTCCAAGTTCCCATATGTTGTTGGTTATAGGACTGATGTCCCTACTTTTTTGCTGGCTGTTGGCTGGAGCCACTCTCAGCTTCTAGAACCCACTCTTAGGTCCTTGACATGTGTCCATCTCCACAGGCAGCGTACAATGTGGCAGTTTTCTCCTTCAAGGTCAGCAGGAAACTTTTTTTTGCTTCTGGTAGGGCCAGCCCCTTTTAAGAGTTCACCTAATCAGGAAAGGTCCACCAGAATAAACTCCCTTTTCATCAACTGACTAGGGAATATAAGCACATCTGTAAAATCCATTCATCTTTGTCATATAATGCCAACTAACCACAGGCATGACATACATCATATTCACAGTGCTGCCCACACTCAAAGGAGAGGATTACACTGGGGACAGGCATCCTGGGGGCCATCTTAGCCGACCACAGGAGGACAGGCTGGAAGTCAGCTTCCGTTGTGGACCAGCTGGCCAAACAAAGTAAAAAACTACGGCAGTCAGTGTTCACAGAGTCAGGAGTTCCAAGAAAGAGAATGCTATAAAAGTATCTTTGCCACACCCACATTCATAGCAGCATTAATCACAATCACCAAAAGCTGAAAACGATGCAAATGCCCAATGACAGATGAATGGATAAACAAAACGTGCTCTATACATACAATGGAATACTATTTGGTCTTAAAAAGGAAGGAAATTCTGACATGTGCTATAACATGGATGAACTTTGAAGACATGCTAAGTGAAATAAGCCAGTCACAAAAAGACAAATGCTGTATGATTCCACTTATATGAGGTACCTAGAGTCGTCAAATTCATAAAGACAGAAAGTAGAATGGTGGTTTCCAGGGGCTGGGGGGAGGGGCAATGGGAAGTTAGTGCTTAATGGGTACAGAGGATCAATTTTGCAAGATGAATAGAGCTCATCAATAAAAACATCTTTGCCAATGAAACTATTTACAACTATTTTTTAACTCAATAGACAGTAGGGGTGTCTGCATTGTGATTGGCACCATGCTGGGTGTTGAGGAATGCCAATATTAATGTAGCAGGCTTCACAATGATTCATGCATTAAAACTGAAGTAGGTTTTTTAATATTATTATTATTATTATATCAGAAATCACCACAGAAACAATGATCCAAACAAATATTCCCCATTGCATTTGAAAGCATAACTTACCTGCCCTAGATCCAAGGTGACATTGACCCTGTTGTATTGTATGCCTGAGGAGAGAGGAGGGCTTTGCCACCAACGTTCAGATCCGTCAATTGCATTGGTGACTGGATGTGCTTTCCTGGGGTCCTCAGAATTGCAGTAGTCGCAGAACTGCCCCTGAAAAAAAAAAGTTCTTTTTTTATTTTCAAGTAATTTTGTCTTGTCAATTTAGTAAAAAAGATAACCAAAACAAAGGCAGCAGCGTGCAGCTTAGCGATGTCAGCTGTTGAAGTTAATCATAATGCATTCTAACGATAGTAGTAAGCCTTTCTCTTTTTCATTTAATCTTAAATCTTATCACCTGTTTATGCTTATTGTGTTTCTCAGATATAGATTCTATTTAGCTTCCATCGTTTAGAGCTGTGTTTTCCTTGTCCCATATGACACTTTAAGAAGAGCCTGTTGTACTTAGAATGCAAAGATGTTTTCCTTCAGCAAATCCTTTTTACTCTTTATATCCTACTTTGTGCAAGTCCTGTGTGAGGCACTGGGATACAAAGAAGATCCTGGCCCACAGTTCCAGTTCCAGTGGAGGTTTAAAGCATAGTAGTCTCCCTTATCTGCATGGGCTATGTTCCAAGACCCCCAGTGGATGCCTGAAACTGCCTATAGAAACAAACCCTATGTACACTATGTTTTCTCCTATACATACCTATGATAAAATTTAATTTATAAATTAGGCACAGTAAGAGACTAACAACTAACAATAAAATAGAACAATTACAACCATATACTGTAAGAAAACTTATGTGAGTGCAGTTATTCATTTCAGAGGATTCCTTCCTGAAGTCTCCATATAAACTCAACATTTTCTGGAACAACACATTGGTATCAATCAGAACACGCTTTCGGTTCACGTCTTCCACCCACAAATTTACTACCTTTCCTCTTAACTAAGCACTCATCATGCACTGTGGCCATAACAAAGCTAGCACAAATTTCTTTTTCCTTCTTCAAAATTTCATAGATAGAAGATTCATTCTTACCATATATTTTAGTAATCTCAGCATACGATTTTTTTCTTTCTTTACTAAGTCAAGAACTTTTACCTTTTCACTTAAAGGAAGCATTTTACACTTCTCTTTGGATATCTGAAATGCTAATATCACTACTCTTGCACTTTCGGGCTACTGTTAAGTAAAATAAGGGTTTCTTGAACACAAGCACTGTGATACCTTGACAATCTATCTGATAACCAAGATGGTGGCTACTAAGTGGCAGTGAGAGTCAACAGCATGAAGATGCTGGATAAATAGGTGATTCACGTCCCAGGATGGATGGAGGGGTATGGCATGAGCGTTCATCATTCTGCTCAGAATGGCGTGCAATTTAAATCTTAAAAATTGTTTATTTCTGTAATTTTCCAACTAATATTTTTTGGATTGCAGAAGAACCACCAGCTGAAGCCAGTCAATCCACAGAATTGTGAGGAAAAAATAATTTGTCATTGATTGAAATCACTAAGTTTTGGGGTGGTTCGTTACACAAGAAACAGTAACTAAACAAAGAACGTAAAATCAACAAAGAATTCTCATCAGAAATATATCCCAAACTCCCACAAATCAATAAGGGAAGTATAAACAGTTGAATAGAACAACGGGCAAAAGTAAGAATAGGCATTTTACAGAAGAAGAAACACATGTCAATAAACATTTGAAGAAAGGGTCACAATCACCATCATTAGTGACTACAGTGCTCTACTGTTTTATACCCATTCAATAGGACCAAGTTTAAAGTTTGAGGATAACAAGTACCAGAAAGGATATGGTAGGAATATGAATTGGTACAAAGACTTTGGAAACTCTTTTGACATTACCTCCTGAAGTCAAAAATTCACATTTCCTATGACCCAGAAATTCTACTCTCAGGCTTATAACCCAAAAAGAAACTAGCACAAATCTGATGACATCATGTTCAACAATATTCATAGCAGCACTGTTCACAAGAGCAAAATCCTGGGAATAACCTAATTTTCCAGCCACAGGAGTGAGAATGAGTCAATAGTGATATATTCACACAAGGAATGAATATATGAACAATAATGAATAAATGAATATATACAACAACATGAAACAGTATGGATGAGTCTTAGCAATATAACATTAGTTTTGTTTTTAAAGCATGATATAATTTTTATAAAGTGAAGAGCAACCAAAACAAAAAGCACATTTTTGGAATATATATAGATATACTAAAAACTATATTAAAAGGAAAGTAAAGGAAAAATTAATAAAAAATTTAAGATGATGGTCACCCCAGATATGGGAAACAGAGAGATAAGAGATAGGGAAACCATATGGTTAGATATAAGTTATTGTCAAGGCCCTATTTTTGGTAACAAGTTTATGCTTGTTATACTATTTTAAATCCATCCATCCACATATATATTAAATCAGACCATGTAAGGACCAATAATGAAAGTGTGTCATAACTGAGGGTTATGAATAACCTATAATCCAACTCTGTACCTGAGGTCCAATATTTTAAAAAATAACCATAAATAAATAAAAGTGGAACAAAAACTGATAGAAGCCAGAGATGAGGGGGACTGAGAGAGAACAAGGAGGTTCTTGTGTTCAATTATTCATCCATCCATGCAACAAACCTATTGTGATCATCTACTGTATATCAGACACTATTCCAGACAGAGATGAGAATATTGAAAAATAAACAGAACGAGGAACTCGTATTCTGAATTGTGTCAAGGCTAATATTAGCCTCGTCATATAGAAATAGCAAATGTAATAGAAGGGGCTAGAAAGAAAGGGGACAGGATTCTTCAAATAAGCAACAAAACAGAATTAAGTTCAAGGTTGGAGGGCCCAGAGGATAAGCCAGTGTTTTCCCAGAGGCCCACAGAGTGACCTACACTTTTTCAGGAGGATGGGAAAAAGTAGTCTCTCCTGGTTGCTAACATTTCTGTTTTTGTTTTATTCTTTCTTCCTTTCTTTCTTTTTTAATTAAAGTTTATTGGGGTGACAATTGTTAGTAAAGTTACATAGATTTCAGGTGTATAATTCTGTAATACATCATCTATATATCACATTGTGTGTTCACCACCCAGAGTCAGTTCTCTTTCCATCACCACATATTTGATCCCCTTTACTCTCATCTACCACCCCCCTCTCCCCTTACCCTCTGGTAACCACTAAACTATAAGGTTGCTAACATTTCTGATGATTCACCTTAACTAAAAGCTTCTCATATATAATAGTTTGCAACTGAATTCACAATATAAACACTGTCTTGTTGTAAGAAACTAGAGGTTGATTATAGCACTGCTCCTTAACTTCTCTTTTCTGGTTTGAACATCATTCATGTATTCAATTTTTTTTCAAATCGCCTACAATGTGTAGAGCACTGTGTTGGATGCTGGGGTACAAACAACAAAAATACTAAGAGTTGGACCCAGCCCCTAAGTGGGAGAGATGTAACTCAAACACCACATAATAGCAAAAAAAGTTGGGCTCAAGATAGCAGGAGAGTGTGAGAGCCCAGAAGTGGCACACCACTCTTTACTTAATCTTTCCAACACTGAGGTTTACATTAAAGTATTCAAAACTTAAAGACAAGAAAGTGCAGACTTAAAGAGGTGAAGTGCCTCAAACCACACAGCCAGTACGTGCAGGAACCAGGACTTGTGTGTGGGTCTGGAAACATTACTCACAGCCCAGAATGCTCTCTATCCTGGCCTGGCTGCTCTGCGAGCTACATCAAAGAGTCCTGCCTTAGATTTGGATGGAGTGTGAGGCCGCACTGGAATAGCAATTATGTGATTTTCCAAACACCTGCCAATGACCAGATGTGTGGAAAGAGGCTCAGCACCTGTCTGACAGAAGCTGAGATGCATGTTCCTATGCCAGGCACAAAAACCCCGGCAAGATGAGCATTTAACCACACTCATCCATCAACAGCCCCATTCTATATCACCACATTCGTGCTGCCGCAAACCCTACTCTTAGTCATCACTCACAAAGGTTCCCACGGATATGTGCCTTGAAGGCACTGTCTCAAGTGCCAGAACCCACGCCCGCTGGAGCCCTGATGTGGAGAACATTCTGGAGTGTGCCCATCCCAACTTGGGATTGCTCCTTTGCAAAGACCTTGTTCAGAGCATTCTCTCTTCTCAGAGGCACAAAAGCACATCGGTGTTGTTACCAATGATTAAGACAAGCATTTTGTAAATTTCCTGCAGACCTATACGTCTGCACGTAGTGGGATGAAGGGCGAATACACAGCAAAGGAGAGTGCTTAGCTCTGTGGCCCCCACACAGGATTCATGGCATCTGTAGCGTGCTGGGTTCCTGGGGGTAGGGATTTGAGAGATCTATAAAACGAGGGGCTCAAGGTTACTTACAAACATTTTTTAAATGCAAATTTTTAAAAAGTCTGCAAAATTGATACATATTACTCAAAAAATATGTCCATTCAGGCCACATTCTGGAGGTTTTTTTCTTTTAACTCGTTTCAGAGTGATGCATTTCAGAGTAGAATGTTGGAGGTTCAAATTCTAGGACCAACTGGTTCCTTTAAAAAAAAAAAAAAACCACGAAGCTCTTCCGGGAGGTTTTAAAATCGACTTTTTTCATGATTTCTAGACATTCTTCTTCCTTCTACTTCTCCCCCAATTCTCTTGTTCCCTACATGTTGTGTTGGCATTTCACTGGCAACAGGGGTCACTTGGTACCTACAAGTAGCATGTAAGTGGTCTGCTCTAAAACAAACTCAGGTTTATGAGGTGGGCCAGGCCACATGTAGGCCTGCCCACCCAATGCCCCAAACCCAAAGCACCTCCTGTTTAGAGCTTTATTCCAACGCCTACCGTTATGAAAACAGATCTGCCCTGATCATTTATTCATTCAACCATCAAATACTGACTTGCTAAGAGCCAGATACTGTCCTCAGGGAGATAGTCTCACCCTGACCTGATTCATTCCTCAAACCCAGCTTTTCCCTCTCATTTCCTATCAGTTATTATTTTAATCTCCTTACGAAATAATTATACTTTTTCACTGCTTTATATTCCCATTGTCCCAATTCCCTTAACACTTTTGTTCATCCTTTTTGAACTTTCATCAATCACCTAAATTCATTTGAGGACCAGAAAGGGTATAGATACATACAAAAAATAAAATGAAGTATTTATAAATTCTGAAAAGGACACAGAGGTTTCATGTAGGAGTAACTTTCAAAATATGTAACAACTAGGGCAGCACAGCCTTCTGAGTTCCTAGGACACACCAAGCATGTCCCACCTCAGGGGCCCTGTACCTGGTGGTCCTTCTGCCCAGACCACACTTGCCCACCCTCCTCATGGGGCTGGCTTTCTCTCAACCATCAGGTTTCTGCACCATCAACACCTCCTTAGACATGACTCTCCATCTGCTCAACCTAGAGAGGATTCCTTTCATTAATCACTATGACAAAATCCTGCTTATTCTCTCCAAGACACAATAACAATATATAATTATTGTATACCTTTACTCATTGGTGGCAGTCTCCCCATAGCATGCTAGCTCCACATGGGTGGGGACCTTTTCTGCCTTGTACAGAATTGTATCCCCATCCTCTGTGCCTGGCACATAGAAGTCAATAAATATTTGTTGGATATATGAGTGGATGAGTGTTACACACAAATAGGTGTACACATGTCTCCAGGTACCAGTTCTTTCTGTAGTAGATAAGAATCTACATTATGGATCATCCACAAAAGACATTCTACCAACTCCTGTCAAGCCTCCAGGTGCTGAGGGGGTCAGTGAGGACAACGAGCCAATCTGAAAGTGACAATCAAGACCTCATGCACTTATTGGGACAGTTCAGGCAAGAGAAAGGTGCCCACTCCTCAGGGTTCTATTTTTCCCCCAGGGAATGATGCCAGGCAAAGATCAGATGACAGGAGAATTATCCCACTACTGAGGAGCACCAGACAAAAGTCTCCTGCCTGTTTATGGTCCCAGAGGCTTGGGGGGTAAGGAGAAGAGAAGGAGCAGGAGTAGAAAAGCACTGACTCAGAGTCAGGGAAAGAGCCTCAGCTGTAGCACTCCAATAAGTCTCAGTAGAGACCTCCAGGAAGTGTCCACTGTGGATGCCTCTGAATAGAAGTTCCTGGGCTGAGATTGAAGATATGCATATAAGCATGGCTGGTCCAGGGGAGCCTGAATATTTGACTGCAACTCCCTCCAGAAAACTGCAACGCACTCACTGCACGCAAGCCTGGTGTGGGGAGGGCAGCTTCTTCCATGAGGCCTGTCAGTCAAAGCTGTGTAATTGCCTACGGTTGGGCCTAAAAGATCATACATAGGATTTTGACCTAGAGATGGACTCTTGAAAATCATTTCAGTGGTGCAGCACACTTTGCACAGGCAATCCTTCTCCATAGCTAACCTCAATCCTTCATGCTGCAACATTACATTATCCTTCTTATCTTCAGTGAATATGGAGAACTGTTGGCTACAAACATCTCAGTAATGATTCTAAAGGCCCTTGGCCTCATCTTCCTTGTGGTTAATCAAGCAGTTCTACTGTGATTTGTTTCTGCTACAATCCTCCTAAGTTATTGTGACAGTTGCTACACGTAATAGAGAAAAACAACACCCCGGAACCCAGGCAAGTAAATGATCAAAGAAAAATAAAGCTGCACTTAACACCACCAAGTATGTGAGGGATGCAAAAAATTACTTCAAAGCCATCATGGTGCTCAGAGAGAGGGAACCAAGATTTTACCAGATCCTAACACTTCTGTTAGAAAGACTGACGTCAATAGCTATATTTTTATTTTAAAGTCTACTAAGTTCACCTAAAAGATAATGAAATAAAACAAAAGAAAGAACACTCAACTAGTTTATGGCAATCTTACTGAGAGATTTTCCCAATGAGGTCTTCCAGCATTTCCTGCTAATTTTTCTGGTTTGTTAAAAACACTCAAAATCAATGTTATATTATATACACTAAGTGATCAGCTGTCACAGTGAAAGACGCTTGGAAACAAATGAGACATACAGGAAAATTTGAAAGTCTGAAATTTTTGTGTTCTCATCAAATCACTATGCAAACTACCTTATAGAGAATCTTTGCCACCAGTGTCTTTTGTACAACCAAATCCTTAGCAATATTTAGTCTCTGCAGAGCCAATCCCAGGAAACAAGGAGTCAAGCTTTTCATTTCTCTATCCCACTCTGTCGCTCCCCTGATGCAGCCCCAGAGACCTCACTTGTGAAAGAATCGTCTGACCGCTGGGCTCTGTGTAAAAAGAGATCAAAGACTCACAGGTACCCATCATGCCCAAATTCTCACCACCCAACCTCTATTAGGCAATTCTTACTTTATGCTCCTCCGACATGTTGTGCATATTTAAGAATGACTCTTAATGTGGGTGATCCCTAAATATTTGTTCAGCCAAGAACAAATTCTGTTTACGGGCCACATTTTGAGTTATCAGACTAGAAATTCCCAGAGAACTGCCCAGAGAGCCTCATGCAGGGCCTCCATCCTCCACTCTCCCATATACAGATAAGACTCACTCATTGAATGGTTTATAAATAATGCTGACTGACCGAGAGACTGGTTATCTGATCTAAAGCTAAAGTTACTGCTATGGAATGAATATTTGTATCTCTCCCCCACCTGCACAAATTCGTATGTTGAGACCCAACCTCCTAGATAATGGAATTAGAATGATGGCTCCACCTACATGAATGGAATTTGTGCCCTTATAAAAGAGGCCCCAGAGATATGTCTCATCCCTCCAACCATGTGAGGACACAGCGAAAAGACAGAAGTCTATGAACAGGAAGTGGGTCCTCGCCAGACATTGAATCTGCCCACACCTTGACCTTGGATTTCCCAGCCTCCAGAACTGTGAGAAATAAATGTCTGTTGTTTATAAGCTACCCATTTTGTTATGGTAGCCCAAACAAATTAAGATAGTTACTGTACAGTATTAGTCTCCTAGGGCTGTCAAAACAAAGTATCATAAACTGGGTGGCTTAGAACAATAGAAATTTATTGTCTCACAGTTCTGGAAGCTAGAAATCAGAAATAAATCAAAGTGTTGGCAGGACCATGCTCCCTCTGAAACCTGCAGAGGAAGGGTCCTTCCTTGCCTCTTCCAGTTTCTAGTGACCCAGGTCTAGTCATTGGTTTTAGCCACTGCATCAGACATCTCTACCTTGAAATTCAACACATCAGGGCCACACCTGTCTTTCAAAGGCAGGTTGTTGAAATTCAAGTATTTTTTATCCAAAGCCCTTCCACCAAGGTGCTGGTCTAGTAGGAAGTCTATCATGGTGTTGCTCTTTGAACATTTCTTCAAAAAGCATCTGTGGAGTGTCTACAACAAGCTGCCACAGGGCAGACAGACATGAACAGGAAAATGTGGCCGCACCCTTAGGGAGCTCATGATCTAATAAGGATACAGACATGAAAATAAATGGCTCCCAGGTGAGGAATGGAATTAGAGAGGTGGTGCAAAGTTTGGCTGGAACTCCGAGGGAGGAGTAGTTGGTGTGGCGGTGGCAGCACAAGATAGTGGGTAAGAGCAGAAACTGCAGCCAGAGTACCTGGCTTTCCCACATCTTAGCTGAGTGATCTTGAACAAATCACTTAACTTCTCTGTGCTTCAGTTTCCCCATGTTTAAACTGAGCATGCTAAGAACACCTCCATCACAACTTGTGAGAATTAAGAAGTCAGTATGTGTAAGGTGCTTTAGATCAATTCCAAAGATCAGTAAATATTATAGGTGTATTAAATTAATACCCTGCACTAAGCAGAGGAGCAAGTCCCCTGGTTATAAGGCTGTTCTCCCTACTCACCATTCTGCCCCCCCCCCTTATTTGGTATCATTCCTATACATAATATGTGGAGTATATGGTGCAACTTGAAAGTAATGGAGCATTACTTCTTTTTCCCACATCTCACAGTTAAGATGTGTATAGATAACCTAATTAAAACCCATATTTCTCTCTATCTAATATTCATTTATTAATTCCACACGTATTTTCTGAGCATCTAGGATGGGAAATCACTGAGAGAAAACAATATGCTTATGACATTGAGAAACTGGCAGGACCATGGGACTCAATGAGTTGGCTTTCCCCAGGGCAGTTTCCGTCCTGTTGGCATGAGGCATCTAATAAAGGCCCTGCTACATCATCCAAGCAGCTCTTTTTTATGTGAAGCAGAAAAAGGGTCCCTGCCTTTAAGCAGATACAGCCTTGCCCAGGCTGGATTGCAACCCCCACTTGTCCCTTGGCCAGGAACCCACTTCTATAGCACAAATATAGACAATTCTAAGTCTGACTGAGACCACTGAGGTACCAGTTAGTAAATCCTTTCTTCACTAGGCAAATGATTTTAGAATATTGAATAAGAGTTAAGACAGGTTTCATGAAAGCCTCAATCTCAACCAGAAATAAATTTATGATCTGAACGAATGTATTATTATAACCAAAATTAATCTTACAAAGTTAATACCTCCCACCCAAAATATGTTACTTTAGCTGATAAAAAATGTATCCCTGTATAAATAAATAATACCTAAACTAGTTATTAACACAGCACCAAAACAATTTAATATTGCTATTCTATAGAAGGCTATGGAAGTCATTATACCTCTGGATTATTTAGCATGCCAAATAGGTTCAGTACATAATGTACTGTACATTTCATTATTAAAATAATTTTTTACTCAAAAATTTTAAATAACTATTGTGAAAAATCATATTTCTAGCTTACCCCTTTAGAGGGCTTACCTAAGAATTTTTTCACTCTGCGAAAAATCACATTCATTGAGCACTATGTGCCAAGAAATATGCTAAGTCATTTTTATCCTCCCAATAAACTGTGAGATAGACACTATTGTTAAATCCTATTTTATACATGAGGAAACTGAGATTATGCAATTCTCCAAGGCCAGAGAGCTGTTAGAGTTAGAATTCAAACTCAGGTCTACATGATTGCACAGCCAGAGCTCTTCACCTCTAAGTGAGAGTAGTGTGATAATACGTACAATGAGGCAACTTTTTATTTTCCCATAGGAGTTTCCCTGGCCTTTTTTTAAAAATTAGGCCATTAAAGAAATTAGTCATCTACAGAAAGGTTATGTCTGGATCATGTTTGCCTCCCCAGCATCTAGCATGGTGTCTGGCTTGTAAGAGCCACTTAATAAGTTTGTGGATTAATTAATTAAAAGAAAAAGAAATTAAAGGCATACAGATTGGAAAAAAGGAAATAAAACATATGTAATCCTGTATGGAGACAATTCTAAAGAGTCTACCAAAAAACTACAGGAAGGTCATAGGATACAAGATAAATATGCAAAAATCAACTGCATTTCTAATGTAGATGTGTGTGCATATAAGAATTAGTAGATATACAAATATTTCCTAGCTTTGAAAGGGTCTAGAAGCAATGATATGGCAATAACAAATGAGCACACTTCATAACCAGATCTTGATTTTTAACACCACACTCAATTTAAAAAAAAAAAGAAAGAAAGAAAAAGAATAGAACTTCTTGGAAAAGTACTTGGTTCCAAGAAGGCTGGAGCAAAGAAAGTTTTTGGGGTACTAGAAGGTAAGGAAGCACTCAATAAAAGATGTGGGGATATCACCAAAAGTGGTGGAGGGAGCTTCAATGATCTGTCCCTCCATTGAAGCAACAATTAATCTTGCAAAAACTGTCAGAATAAACTTTTTCAGAACTCTGGGATCTATTCAAATTGGTGAACTTGAAGACAGGTCAATGAAATTATTGAGCTTGAGGATAAAAAAAGAATGAAGAAAAATAAACAAAGCCCAAGGGACCTGTAGAACACCATAAAATCGACCAACATATAAATTATGGGAGTCCCAGAGGAGAAAAGAGAAAGAGGCAGAAAGGATATTAGAGAAAATAATGAGTGACATCAAAAACATGACAGTGTGAGAAGTGCTCCTTGATATCTCCCCTGGAAGTTACAACAAATTTAACAGCTATAATTCAGCAAAGGATTCCACACGTAACACACAAACACGGCTGAGAGATCTGCGCATGGGAACATCTGAAGGTGGGAGAATCCGGGCAAACAGAGGAGGAAGGGAAAAGTACAGAGATGGGAGCCATGGGACACAGCCCAGAGCACACTGTGGTCCTGGGAAAGGGGAAGATTGAGACTGCAGGGGCACTTTCTGTGGCCCCAGCAATCCTGCCTGAGGGAATCAGCATATAAAATGACTGCACCCAGCAACCAGGGCAGAGCCCTTGGGGCAGAGACCAAATACAGAAGGATTCTGACAACTGTGGTTTAACAGCCCTCTCCGTCAGGCAGAAAACAAAGCCACAGAGTCTGGCCACCTCTCCCACCTTCCCAGAGCTCCCCACCTTGTGCCCTCCCAGTGCTAGCAGCGGGACCAGAAAGAAAAACAAAATGGTTGCAGTGTCAGATTAAAGAGCAGAATATCTATAGCCCTGAGAACTGGAGAGACAGTTCCTGAGCAGCAGATGCACAGTGCAGTTAATTCCAGTGACAGGGAAGGAGCTGTGGGGGCAAGGCAACTGTGGTCTGGAGGTCACCAGTGCTCAGAAGAGATCAGGGCCACAGGCTTGCCTCCTCTTCCAGTCCACCCTGCCCCCACCTTTCCGGGCTAATCCCATCAGGGGCACCCAGAACTACTGAGATACAAAGCTCTGCATCTGCCTGCAAGGGCAGCACTGGGATTTCAGCGTCTGAGAACCCCATCAGCCACTACATCCTCCCATGAGGGTGGTGCCCTGAGACCTCGGCAACCTGGTCACCCAGGAGACTGCTACCTCCCCAGGAAACCTCCCATCATGGGAGAAGCAGAACAGCACAAGAGAAAAAATAAAATGCTCCCGCGCCACCTACTGGTGAGCAAAGAAAGACCTCTTTATACCAACCCGCTGCAGAATTCACTCCTGTAGATGCCCAGGAAAAAAAATAATTCATTAATTGCCATGAGTAACCAATGTAAAATGACAGCTCAGAAAGAAAACGAAAAATCTCCAGAAAACAAACTTAAAGACATGGAAATATGTGACTTAAATGACAGAGAATTCAAGATTGCAGTTCTGAAAAAACTCAATGAGATGCCCTCCCAGAAAGAAAATTCAGATAGGCAGTTTAATGAACTCAGGAATAAAGTCAATGAATGAAATGAATAATTTACCAAAGAGATTGAAACTTTAAAAAAGAACCAAATAGAAATTCTGGAGTTGAAGAGCTCAATAAAAGAGATGATGAATAAAATACCAGCTTAGGAAACAGAGAAAATAATGGTTGAAACTTCCCAAATTTGATGAAAGACATGAATCTACGAGGTCAGACAATTAAGTTCGTGAACTTGTTGCAACGAAGTTGCTAACCTTTTTTGATACCAGAGGGAGTATTCATTATGAATTTGTACCAACTGGACAAACAGTTAACCAAGTTTACTCTTTGGAAGTGCTGAAAAGGCTGCGTGAAAAAGTTAGATGACCTGAATTTTTTGCCAACAATTCCTGACTGTTGCATCACGACAATGCACCAGCTCAAACGGTACTGTGAATGAGGGAGTTTTTAGCCAGTAAACAAATAATTGTATTGGAACGCCCTCCCTACTCACCTGATCTGGCCCCCAATGACCTCTTTCTTTACCTGAAGATAAAGGAAATATTGACAGGAAGACATTTTGATGATATTCAGGACATCAAGGGTAATATGATGACAGCTCTGATGGCCATTCCAAAAAAAAGAGTTCCAAAATTGCTTTGAAGGATGGACTAGGTGCTGATGATGCATAACTTCACAAGGGGAGTACTTTGAAGGTGACCATGGTCATATTCAGCAATATGTAGCACTTTTTCTAGGATGAACTTGCAAACTTAATTGTCAGACCATATACACATCCAAGAAACTCATCAAACTCCAAGTAAGATAAATTCGAAGAGATCCACACTAAGACAAAATATAATCAAACTGTCAAAAGACAAAAAGAAAATCTTGTAATTGCAAGAGAAAAGCAATTCATTACATACAAGGGATCCCCAATAAGATTAACAGCCCATTTTTCATTGGAAACCATAAAAGGAGAAGGCAGTGAGATGACATATTCTTTCTTGCTGAAAGACAGAATTCTATAAGAGGTAACATTATCCTTCAAAAATAAGGGAGAAATTAGGACATTCTCAAAGAAACAAAAGCTGAAGAAGTTTGTTGCCAGTAGACCTGCCTTACAAGAAATGCTAACGGGAGTCCTTCAGGCTAAAATGAAAGTACACTAGACAGTAACTCAAAGCCATATGAAGAAACAAAAAACCCCAGTTTAGGTAACTACATAGATAAATATAAAACTCCAGCATTATTGCAATTTTTTATATGATTTAAAAAGACAAATGCATAGACTATTAATTATGTATTTATGTTAATGGGTAGCAATGTGTAAAGATGTAATTTGTGACAATAACATTATAAAGGGGGTGGGGACAGACCTGTATAGGAGCAGAGTTTTGGATGTTATTGAAGCTAAATTGGTATCAACTCAAATTGGACTGTTATACATTTAGGATGTTAATTGTAATCCCCAGAGTAACAACTAAGAAAATAACTAAAACATATACAGAAAAGAAAATTAGAAGAAGGTGAAAATACTACACTAAAAACAGAAATTATGCACAAAAGATGGCAGTAATGGAGAAATTGAAAGACCAAAGAAATATAACACATAGAGAAAACAACTAGCAAAATGACAGAAGTAAGTCCTTCCTTATCCATAATCACTTTAAATGTAAATGCATTAGACTTACCAATTAAAAGGCAGAGATTGGAAGAATGGATAAAAAATGAAAAATAACATCCAAATATATGATGTCTGCAAGATATTCACTTTAGATCCAAAGACACAAATAAGTTGAAAGTGAAAAGAGAGAAAATGGTATTCCATGCAAACAGGAACCAAAAGGTAACTGGGGTGGCTATACTAATATCAGATAAAATAGACTTTAAGTCAAAAATTGTTACAAGAGATAAAGATGGACATTACACATTAATAAAAGAGCCAACTTATCAAGAAGATATAACAATTTAAACATAGTTGCACCAAACAAGAGAGCCTCAAAATAAAGAGGGTGCCAAAAAAAACTGTATTAAAATTGTAATAAAAGAACCAACTCATCAAGAAGATATAACAATTTAAACATAGCTGCACCAAACAAGAAAGCCTCAAAATAAAGAGGGGGCCAAAAAAATATATACACATTTTAAGAAAGAAACACTGTATTAAAATTGTAATACTCAATATATACCGATAACAAAAGATGAACACAAATCACATTTAACTTCTGCAATTACAAGAGGTGCTCAAAGTTGTTACCATTTGCATCCAGACACTTCTGATTACTGCAAACTACTGCTTGCGCAACGTTGACCAAAGTGTCCACTTGTATACATTTTTTTGACACCTCAGGTATATAAGAAGCAAAACTTGACAGAATTGAAGGGAGAAATAATTCCATAATAATAGTTGGATACATCAATATCCCATTTTCAATAATGGCAGTTTCTCAGAAACTTAAAAATGAACTCACTATATAATCTAGCAATTTGACTCCTAGGAATCTACCCAAGAAAACTGAAAACATATTCACACAAAGATTTGTTTGTGAGTGTTCATAGCAACATTACTTATAATAACCAAAATCTAGAAACAGCGCAAATGTCCACCAACTAATGAATGAGTAAAGAAAATAAGGTATAGCCATACAATAGAATACTACTTTCTGCAATAAAAAGAAACCTCTAACTCATACAATAATACATGTGGAACCATGTTTTTTCACTGGTAAGTAAACCTGGCTCTCCAAAGGAAAACATTTATGTTTTGTACATAAACCTTCACTGCTAAACTTTAGCCAATGTCCACAAACACAGAAAAACTACTAGGAAAATCATTTTTTTAAAAAATCACTGATCCTTAAATTGATGATTGTAATCATTTGTCTGAAGTCTCAAAATAACTCTTATCAATCATTCTTACAACTATATCAATGGACATAGTTGGGTTTCCCTAGACATTCTCAAGATTTTCACATCAATTTCACAAAGGAAAAGGCCCTGGCTGAAGTTAACAAATGATTCTCTAGATTCACAATAGTTCTAAACAAAAGAAGTTGAGTTTCCTGTTTATGGCCATTAGTCCAAGTCACACACACAACCGAGACCGCTTTGTGGCAAGCACTGCCACTCTTAGCCATAATTCACGTGTATGTGTTTCTCTATCAATATCATTCAGGTTAGATAAACACTTCTATGCATAAATCAAAATGTAACTAAGGAACATATAAACCATGTGTTGAACTGTCGATGTACAAAATCAAGATCATAGGTCTGGTAGATACGTGTATTTCATTCCTTGTGAGTATACTGTTTATGCGAAGCTAACCCAAACAAGGTTATATTTTAAATACAGTTTTCTACTTCCATTTTATCATCATCTCTATCACATGTCAGTAAATAACAATGTCTTTAGATTCCATACGTAAGTAAACATTTAAAATTAAGGCACAAAGTGTGACATATTTCAATTGTAATAGCTTTTCAACAGAATAGAATTTGCATCTTTTTCTTGTCTGCTCCTTCCATTAACTTCTTTACAGCCTTTACTGGTATCTTCATTCCACCACCCTTTCATTCAATAGTTTCTGAGCACCTATATTTTTCCAGGCTTTGTGCTAGGCACTGGGGATATAGCTGTGAACTGCACAGACAGTATTCCTGAATCAAAGAGCTCTCATACACCAAAAATTTACTATCTGACCAGTAACAAGTATATAAAATCTTATTTAATGAATCTTAAATCCAGAGAAACGACAGTGAACATTTTTCATACAACAAATAAAATTCATATTTTTAAAATATCTACCATTCAAATATCAGCATTGTTAGTATAGAATCAGGACCACAAACTCAGGTTTTACTCAAAGACATGACTTTCAGTTTTTATATTTTTTTGCAAAACTTCTGATCTGAAATTCTAAACCCTGGCCAGCTCCAAAGATTTATTTTTAGAAAGTTCAAAGAAATAGAACTATTTTAGTTAACTCTTCTCCATTTCCCGTCTTGAGCTATACATGATGAGCAGATTCAAGATGATCAGCACTCAGGTAAAACCAATTGATTAACCATAATCTTTCTTCCCTTCTCCCACCCATCACCTACCACTCCTCACTTCTCTAAAAGGCAGGTCTGCACAAGAAGCCACCAACACTGGGCTATCGCAAGTGTCTAACAGCCTGGTCTCTGGAACTTGGCTTCCCCTTCTGTTCACCAACATACTTCTCATTAGGTGAGAACCTCTCATATCAGCAATCAGTATATCTTCCCAAGCATTCAACTGTGAAAGCAGAAAGCACTAGGCAGCAGAGCTTTTGTTCACCTCTTACCTTTAGAGAAATACAAGACTTAATACTAGATAGCACTCTTTTTCGGCAGTCTGAACCCTGGTCTGAGAACACAGCCTGCTGAGTGACCTCAGAAAGCCACTTCCTACTCTATCTTGGACTGTGAATCCAGGTTTAATGACCTATGTTGGAACCTATTTTAATGACCTATTTGGTTTTCAGAACAGAAAACATGACTTTTCTGGACCTCCAAAACAGTAGTGTCAAACTATGAACACTCAATAAAAACACCAGTTGATGAAAATAAGGGTTGGCCCATTCCTAGGCAAATCTGGGAGAGAGAAAACATTTGAAAATTGCTTTGATTCCTTCCTTCTCCTTGCATCTACTCTCGAATAATTAAACCAGTTCTCTCCAAAGCTGGGTATGCCAGGCAATCCAGTGGGGTGCAAGAAGGGAATATTAAAACTTCTCTTTATGCTTAGTTTACCTAAACATGAAGAAATTCAGTTCTACTAATATTTCATATACAGATTGCTTAGGGACCTTCATTCAGTCCACAAGTCAGCTGGTCACAAGTCACCTAAAGTCCTGAATGTCTGTCCATGGGAAGAGGAGGGGTTCCACCAGGCTACCATCTGACTAGGACACTTCGGAGCTTGCATGTGCCCGGTTAAGCAGACATGGGGATTCTCTTCTCCTAAATAGGATGGTTACAGCCTTGTATTGAAATGAGGAGTGACTGAAATTCTTTTGACAACACAGGTTCACTGGTTATCTCACGGTAATGTATAACACTTAAAGGCCTTTTTTTACGTTTAAAGATGTTACACTTTTTTTTTCACAAAAATTCCAAATTTGCTGACTTTTTCTGGGATGACAAGTGGCTGCCAGCAATACACTACCTGATGGATACTTACAAAACAATAGAGATACTTAACTCTGCTCCATCAAAATAAAAGTATTCTTTTAACAATGTGTGAAAAAGTAAATACTGTTATAAAAAATATATATGCTTTGGAGAGAGCATTTTGAAAAATAGATGTTTGGAAATGTTTCATCTTTTGTTGCTAAAAATATGGAACTGTATTACTCAAAGTTTTCATAGTTGTACATTTTTAAAACATGGAAACAGAATTTTATAACATATTTAATATTTTTCAAAAGAAGAAGTGTATTTTGAAACTATTGTTTACAACATTTAAACACAACACCTTCCTACCAGGAAGTACTGAATATCAACTGAAAAGCAAACACTTACTGGCCAAGTTTTTACTTAAAAAAAAAAATTAGAATAATTGAAGGATGGGGCAGAAATATGAGTGCTGTGATTTAACGAACTCAGACAGCATGAGACCTGTGCAATCACACAGGGTCACACACTCAGACAGGCCCCTCACTTGTTTAATTCTATGCTATCATCATCTTGAAATTCTTACTAATTTTTGAACAAGGGCTCCACATTCTCATTTTCACTGGACTTCACAAAGTATGTAGCTGGTTCTGGAACTCAGTATTCAATGCAGTTTTTTTCTATCTGAATCTACATATTCTGTGAGGTATCTTTTCATCTATGCCAACCACTAAATTCAAATATTAATATAAAACTACTTTGAATTGTTGTATCATAAGTGCTAACCTAAACTTGTCAAAAACAATTACACACATGATTACATTTGTATATTTCTATATTTATAAATAACTATAGACAATCACAAATAAAACATTTAGAGAAAGCAAAATTACTATGGGCTTTTAATGAAAATTAAAAGTATTTTCATCATCGTTGTTTTTCTTTTAAATTTCTATTTTTGCATGTTTGACGTACACACAATATATTAATAAAGTAATAGATGCATATAATTTATAAATAAATATGTACTGACACTGCATCTTCTTGTCATTTGTGCAAATGCATAATCAAAAGAGTTTCTAAAACACTGATCTACACTCTCAGTGACAATCTTTCGTGGTTTGGAACCCAAGCTCCAAAATTACTCCCTCTTTCGGCAACACTTTCCTATTATTCAGCAACACTTCCCAGTAGAAAGAGGTAGTAATTATGGCTTTATGTAAAGCGAATTTTGGAGTTAAGGACTGGGTTCAAATCCAGCTGCCCTACTTTATGACATAGGCGTGTTTCTCAGCCTGTTCACCCGATCCATTCCTCAGTGCGGCTGTGAGGATCGTGTGTAAGCACCTGGCACATCTCCACATGCTGAGTAAGCACCAGTGACTTTATCATTTCCACCCGCTGGTCCCGGTGAGCATCTCTGATGGACTCTGCGAGCTCTGTCCATTTCGATTCTCATTTGCCCCCAATGACTCTGATGGTGGCACTTCAGGCAGCGGGGTGAAATGCATCTTTTCGGTGAAATCGGAGTGCTACTGCTGATATAACCTAAAATTCTCCCTTAAAATACACCACGGAAGGTAACTGCCAACACCTTCTCCTCTGAGTAAGGAAGCGGAGATGAAGGGCCTGGAAGGAGGCGCACGGTTGAAGCCCGGGAGGGACTCAGTGCCTGGCCAGCAGCTACCTGGGTGACCGACCAAGGTTGGACGGGACCGGAGTTCGCTGCATCCCCAGAACGCAGCTTCGGACTTCCTGCTCTGCTAGCCCAAACCTCACCTTAGCCTTCATTCACCTCGCGTGCTTTACCCATCCCCGCCTTGGGCGGCGCGTTGGCAAGGGCGGTGCTCCCACAGGATCACTCTCGAGACACCGCGCCCACTTTCTGGGGTCGCCGTCCTGCGCGGGAGTTGTGGGAAGCCTTTCCCGGTCGCCTGGGGTCTCTAGCGCGCGGGGGGGCGGAGGGGGAAGGTACCCAATTGCTTCGCACCGAGTGGAAGACCGCACGGAAAGGGAGCCCCCGGACCCCGCAGCGCCTCGCTCTCCCCGGGTATCTTACCTGGATCGTGTGACCGCTGCCCAGGGCGGTGGGCCCCCCTACTAACTTGCAATAGAGCTCCGGCCGGGGTCGCGCGCCGCCCGGCTCGGGCTCCCCGCAGGTCGCGGTGGCCCGAATCTTCGCCGCCTCGGCCAGGTTGAAGTAGGGTGGGTGGAGGCTGAGCCGGGCCGCGGCTGGGGATTCCGGAGCGGCCGCGCACACCGCGGGCAGCAACAGTAACAGCAGCAGCTGGACTGCCCGCGGTGCCCAGCCCGGAGCCGCGGGGCCAGCAGCCATCCCGCGGCGCACGGCCCTCCCTCCTCCGCCGCCCGTGGAGGGGCTCGGGGGCACGGCGGGCCAGACAGCACAATCCGCCTGCGATCCACGCGGGCAGCCCAGGGTGTGTGCAGCCGAGAATCCGGGCTCCTGCCCCACGCGCCGGGAGCCGGAGGCGAGGGGGCGGCTCCTCTCTTCTAGAATCTGAAACTCCAGCGGGCACCGCGGGATCAGGAACTGACAGCGCCCAAGCTCGGGCCAGCAGACAGCGTCTCTAGAATCGTGCAGCGTGCTGCAAACTTCGCGGGCGGAGAAGGCGAAAGGCGTTGCCCGGCTTCTACCCTGGAGGCTCCAGATCCTGGCCGGGACCGCCCCACCTTCCCATTGCCGGGCAAAATCAGATATTTCTCCTCACCAGATACTCACCGTCTCAGACCAGCCAGAAAAGTCAACTCCGACCTTGGACAAGGAGGAAAGGAAGAGAAGAAGGCTTGCAACGAATTTGGGTGAGACAGCAGCAGAGACTGCCACTGCCTCCAGAACTTACATCAATGACACTGATTTCCCAGACAAGTCTCAATTGTCAAAAGACAACTTACGTCAATACTCAAACTCTGTACCCCAACGATATCGGGATGCAGCCACATACTGAGTCTGGGATCAAAGGAGCTCACAGGGAATTGAGAGTGGCAGAACTAACATATTTAAAAGACAGCCAGTAGTGGAAGTCGTAGTTTGCCAACATGGAAAGCTACGCTGGAGGAAATCCTTTAGATGCCCAATCTGCTAAATTTTACAGATAAACTAAGAGATGTTGAGTGAAATACTCGAGCTGTCAAGCTGACCGCAGGGCAGAGAATACTCCCATGGGGCTGAGGCTTAGTCTTGAATGCAGGAACACCTCACCAAAACGAAGCACACACACACATAGGCCCTCTAAGCAATTAGAGGATGGCGCCATAGCTGTTGGCCATAAGGGACAGAAATGCCCCAGAGGAAGTAGGACTGGAGTTTTGAAGGATGGAGCAAATCACGAAAGGGGAAGCCATAAAGACTGATAAGTTGACTACATAAAAAATAAAATGAAAGTGTGTACATCAAAAATCACCATGACTAAACAAGAATGGAAAATAAATGGAGGAGGGAATTTATACCATTAAAAGACATAGGATGAATGATTTTAATACATAAACTGTTTTTACAAAACAATTAGGAAAAGATGAACACTTAGGGCTAAAAAACCGAACACAATTCACAGAAAAGAATTATTTTAAGCTAATAAACATAAGAAAAAAATGTTTTACCTTTCTAGGAAGTGAAATTCAAGTGAAATACTAATGAGCTTATCTTTCACCTTTCAAACTAGCAAAAGTGTTTTTAAACAAAACTGAAAGTTGAAAAGAATTCAGGGAATCAGGTATAAAGTACCTTGGTAGAAGTGAAAACCTTATAACCTTTCAGGAAGGCAATTTTTGCAGTGCTTAATAAGTGATTCCAACATGCACATGTTTTGCCCTAATAATTCCAATTTAGAGATTTATATACAGAAAATAGTTCAAGAAGTTTGCAAAGATGTAATGGCAAGTACCTATTAGAGCTATTTATAACTTTTTTTAAGTTTAAAACAATTGAAATGTTCGATAATAAAGAGGCAGCTAAATAAGTTGTAGTATATTGACATGGTAAAATATTACAAGGCCATTAAAGTGATGTTGTAGGAGTATATTTTCCATATAATTCTATAAGTTGTTTTATAAGAGCTATAGGATGTTCACAATATTTTAACATAAAAAGGATATGAAATATATGTACAAAAATTGATTGCACTAGCACTGAACAACACAAAAAATGAAATTAAGAGCAATTCCATTTAAAATAGACTCAAAAGAATAAAAGTCTTAGGAATAAATTTAAGAAAACAAGTGCAAGATTTGTACAATAAAACTACAAAACATCTTTGAAAGAAATTAAAGAAGATCAAAATAAATAGAAAGACATCCCATGTTCATGGATCAGGAGATAATATTGTTAAGACGGCAATATTCCCCAAAGCAATCTGCAGATTCAACAATCCTTATCAAAATCCCAGTTTTGTTTTGTTTCGTTAGGCAGAAATTCACAAGCTGATCCTAAAATTTATGTGGAACAGGGCACCCAGAATGGCCAAAAACAATAAAAATAAAAAAAAATTAAAAAAAAACAGTTGGAGGATTCACACTTTCTGATTTCAAAACAATACAAAGCTGCAGTAATCAAGACAATGTGGTATTGGCATAAAGATAAACATATAAATCAATGGGATAGAATTGGGAGTTCATAAATAACCCCTTATATTTATGGAAACTCAGTTTTCACTGTTTTGAATGACGCCAAGAAATGATGCTGGAACAACTGGCTATACACATACGAAAGAATCAAGTTGGATGCCTACCTCACACCATATAAAAAAATTAGTTCACAATGCACCAAAAACCTAAATGTAACAGCTAACACTATAAAACTCTTAGATGAAAATATGGGAGTAAATCTTTCTGTCTTTGAATTAGACAATGGTTTCTTAGATATGAAATCAAAGGCATACTTAACAACAACAAAATCAATTGAAACTCATCAAATTGAAAAACTTCTGTGCTTCAGAGAACACCACCAAAAAAGTTAAAAGACTACCCCCCAAAAATGGGAGAAAACGTTTGCAAATTATATACTGATAAGAGACTCAAGTTCTGATACATGCTGCAACACGGATGAACCTTAAAAACATTTCACTAGATGAAAGAAGCCAGACTACAGAACTCTGCAACTCAACCATAGAAAAATAATTAAATGATGGAAAAAGGATTTGAATAGACATTTCTTCAAAGAAGATATACAAACGGCCAATAAGCACATGGAAAGATGCTCAACATTAGTCATGCGGGAAATGCAAGTCAAAGCCACAACGAGATATCACTTCACACCCATTATTATGATTATAATAAAAAAGATAGGTAATAACAAGTTTGGTGAGGATGTGGAGAAATTGGAAAACTTACACATTGTTGGTGGGCATGTAACATGGTGTAGACACTTTGGAAAACATTCTGACAGTTCCTCAAAAATTTAAACATAATGTTATTGTGTAACCCAGCAATTCCAATCCTAAATGTGTACTCAAGAGAATTGAAAATATATGTCCACACAAAAACTTCTAAATTAATATTCTTAGAAGCGTTCTTAATAACAAAAAGTGAAAACAACCCTATGTTCACCAATTAATAAGTGGTAAACAAAATGTGGTATATCCATACAATGGAATATCATTCAGCCATAGCAAGAAATGAAATTCTGATACATGCTGCAACATGGATGAACCTTGAAAACATTTTAGTTAATGAAAGAAGCCAGACACAAAAGGCCACCTTATTATATAATGAGTACCTGCTAATGGATATGGAGTTTCTTTTTGGAATAATGAAAATGTTCTGGACCTAGATAGTGGGGATGGTTGTACAACTCTGTAAATATACTAAAAACCACTAAATTGTGCCCTTTAAAAGTGAATTTATGGTATGTGAATTATATCTTAATACAGCTGTTATTTAAAAAGAATTTTTACAGAACTAAAATATATCTTAAACATAAAAACTATATATGAATGTGTGCATGAGTGCATGCATGCACATACTGTGTGTGTGTGTGTGTGTGTGTGTGTGAAAGCAGACTCCAAGAGATTTTAAAGCTATACAGTATGATGTACAAGAGTGAATAAATGGGATGAAGAGAGGAGTATTTTGTTTATTTTCTTCTTTTTCTTGTCTATATATTTTTAATTTTTTAAATAATGAATTTATATTGTTTTGGCCTAGTAGGAATGTTTATATTTTAATAAATCAACTGAATGAACTCCCAGCACTACCTGAAGTAGTCCTGCCTGAGATGGTAGGGTCCTATCTAATTTGGCAAAAGATTGAGAGAAAGTGAGAAAGATAGATTTACATACTTTTTATAAAGTCCTTCCAGACATAAGATTATTTGAAGGAAGGAAAATGTTCAACAAATGGCTAAGATTCCAAAATTATGTTATTAATACGCAAATGTGAAAGCCTAAAGAAGTTGTTCTCTACCCAGCCAGTAATTCTTCCACAACGTCAAACCATTTCACTGAGATGTTCTGATATCAGACTCCTCAGCAGCAGTACTGACCATCTGAGAATTCAAATCAAGGCTTCTTCCTCAGAGAACTTCCTATTATGCTATAAAAGAAAACAATTGGCTGGCCTGGTGGTTCAGGTGGTTGGAACTCCATGCTCCTGATGCCAAAAGCTGCAGGTTCGATTCCCACATGGGCCAGTGGGGTCTCAACTACAAGGTTGCCAGTTCAACTCCATGACTCCCGCAAGGGATGGTGGGCTACGCCCCCTGCAACTAGCAACCGCAACTAGACCTGGAGCTGAGCTGTGCCCTCCACAACTAAGATTGAAAGGACAACAGCTTGATTTGGAAAAGTCCTGGAAGTACACACTGTTCCCCAATAAAGTCCTGTTCCCCTTCCCCAATAAAATCTTTAAAAAAAGAAAAAGAAAAGACAACAATTAACAGCATGACATACAAATTTACTGTCTTGTAAATGACAATATTTCTCTTTGATGTGTGTTATTACATTCCATAGTCGGAAGATATGTAATACTATTGACTTCACATTGCCATTACAGTTTAAAAATAACTTTGTGATGTTAAAGGGCAATAAGTGTGTTTGCCCACTGAGAACAGCTTTAAAGATGATCAAATAAAAGCTACATATCTAAAGTTAATAGTAAAGTTATCTCTCTAAAAGTATGTATCCAAAACAAGCATCCGGGAAAATCTATCCTCTGCAGTCCCAGACATTGGAGATATAACAGAATCATGATACTTTGGTTGGGGGAGAGGAGAAAGGCTGCTCTGAAGTTAAAATGAAGGAATGTATGAACAAGTGCTTTTAAACATTAAAGCAGCAAATATAAGGCACACTTGTGTTTTTTGTTGGTTTTTTTCTTTTTAAGATTTTATTGGGGAAGGGGAACAGGGCTTTATTGGGGGACTTTATTGGGGAACAGTGTGCACTTCCAGGACTTTTTTCCAAGTCAAGTTGTTGTCCTTTCAATCTTAGTTGTGGAGGGTGCCATTCAGCTTCAATTTGTTGCCCTTTCAGTCTTAGTTGTGGAGGACGCAGCTCAGCTCCAGGTCTAGTTGCCGTTGCTAGTTGCAGGGGGCACAGCCCACCATCCCTTGCGGGAGTCGAGGAGTTGAACTGGCAACCTTGTGGTTGAGAGCCCACTGGCCCATGTGGGAATCGAACAGGCAGCCTTCGCAGTTAGGAGCACAGTACTCCAACCGCCTGAGCCACCGGGCCAGCCCATCACACTTGTGTTTTGAAGGTAAGATGGGACTGTTCTATTTTAATGGGGAAAGATGACGCTCGAATAAATTAAACAATTTGCCTCTGTTTTAAGAAAAATAGGAATAATAAGCAAGACCAGGACTTCTTATTCTCAGTTCATGCTCCTAGAAAGACTCTAGAAGGACAGAGGAAAAAGACACCGGGTGAGGCCCATCTGTGATGTGAAAGCTGCAGAAGTGTCCCAAGTATAAGAGCAGCTATTAGTTTACTTAGCCCTAGAGGATTGGGTGTGACAGACATGCATAGTTGGGTATAAACAAACCCAAAACTAACACAAGTGAAGTTGGGGTTTGGCTGCCCTCCCAATACTTCAGAACTGATTCATGCATAGTTCTGTCCTTCAGATCTTAAGATGGAAATGCAGCTTGCCATGCCACTTAGAAAATAATTTCCCTAGAGTCCCAAACCTAGATGTGCAAGGAAGTTAAACTCACTGTGTCTTTTTTGCAAGGACATAATCAAACTCATTAATGTCCCTGTCCAGGAATTAGATTAACATACTCACAGCTGGTGCTCCTTTAAGTCAAAGGATAGGTTTTCTCCTTTTCCTTCCTTTCTACCTCCTTCCCAATATGGCAGCTTTTCCTTTTGTGCTCCCAAGTCCTCCTAGGAATATGAACTGGGATCATAAATCCTGGGTCCTGCTTATAATTACTATTCTTCTTAAAGTTGTGTTGTTAAATACAATTTATCATTGGCTTGGTTTTACTTAAGGCAGGTTGCAGTTTTCCACTTTTGTCATCACTTCATAGAGAAAACAACGACAATGGCATTGTTCTAGGCCAATAACAGTATGTGGATGACCAAGAGCAAGGAAAAGAATACAAACAAAACAGAAAAACAAAAGGCATTCTACTTGTAATACCACACACCAGGTGAGGCCTCCCCCTTGAAAACCAAAAGGAACTAGACAATAAGTGACATGCAGCTGTCCAATTGTTTAGCTTCATTGCAAACACTAAGTTTGACAGCATCTTTTTTAACTCAACCATTCTATCATTAAAAAATAGATAGATAGATAGATAGATAGATGATAGATAGATAGATAGATAGATACTTTTATATGCTTTTATTAGTCTTCTCCTATGACTTCTGCTTTGAAAGAATTTCACAAACAGTATTTCTTAATAAGTATTTACATGCTTGTAAAGATCTATATAGTTGCTAAAATAAGCTTTTGATAGCATGAAATCATTAGTGTGACCATGCTGAGCTTAAATCGTTCCAGCCCAAAGAGAAGAAAGTGAGCTTCCATCAGCCTATGCAGCCATACTCTACTAAATAAAGGCAGAGTTTCTATTAGTCATTTAGAAAGCTGAGACTTGCCCCTAGACCTCCCCCCAAACCCCTAGCCATTGGAAAACACAAATCTAACACCACACACTTTTATTTCTAGCTAAAAAGTTAAGGTTAAAGGACTGGCCCAAGTCCTCTTAACCACGGAATGATATCCAGAATCCAGCTATGTGCCTGCCTGGGATGACAGCACAGCTCACCCCACTCCCCATCAGTGTGGCCTCCCTGCTTCAGGTTTCTACATCTAAGGGCTCTTTGGAAAGTTGTGAGGCTCCCTTGGCACATGGTTGTGTCTAGTTCAATTCCTGAACTTAGAATCCCCAGTGTTAACTGAACCAGAATGGAATTCTCAGTAGCAATGTTTCTGCTCACTGCAGGCAGATTCCAGCTTTGGTTGGAACCCTGACACTGGTACGTGTCATTAGGGCACTCCCTGGTAGTTTGTTCTGCCAAAGACCCTATGAAGAATTCACATTCCAATTGCATGAATTTCCTCTCTAACTCTTGCTTCACACACTCAAGTTTGGCCCTTATGTGAAGTATTTGGTTGGGCAGAGCAGGTAATTTTATACATTTAAAAAGGAGGATTCCTTTTTTCTACCACAGGTGTGTGTTACTACAAGCAAAAGTGCTAGGATAAAAGAAAACCTACACCTATGTAATAGTACCTTTTCTTTACAATGAAATTTTTTTCCTATCAGCCCAGAGCTAACCCTAAAAGTTAAGTAGGTGGAAACCATTATTCTCATTTTGTGGATGAGTAAAAATAAAGTAGTGAACAATTAATCATCTTGCTCAGGCTTAGTAGAGATTTAAGAAATGGAGACTTCATTCTTCTGACAGGAAGATTAGTAATTTATCTGGCAGAGATTTTCGGTGAAAATTAGAAAGCAGCCTCTAAAATGTCCTCTTGCATCATTTTCACTTTTTTCTCCTTTTTGATAATCCTATGTTTAAGGATTTCAATCCTGTTGAACTGTCTCTATGACTATAAGATTTATCACTACTGGCAGTGTTAAAATATGTCACCAGCTAGTGTTCAGCCACACAGCACTTTATTTCCATGTCCAAATACATCACTTCAGAGATGTATTTTGGTAAGAATTTGCCCAACAGACCCAATAGAGGACTATTTAACAATAAAGGATGTAAACTTTTGAGGACAGAAGCTAGCCCAAGGATTTTTTGTCTTTGTTTCCTTTAAGATAGCTATAGAACTGCCTTACACAGAGCAGCAAGGAGGTAAATATTTGTCAAAATTCAGATTGAATTAATTTCACTTGAGCCCTAGAACATAGGTCTAATAATTTTTTAAGCTATGTAATCACTGAAATCTCTCATCCCTTAATGTTCTTTAGTAGCCTTCTTAATGCTGAGCAGTTTATAGAACAAATGGGGGTGCTAACTTCAATATTTAGTTCTTAGAAGGCAATGTAGATCCAACTTGTTCATTTCTGTACATTTTTACTTCAGATTTATAGAGTACCTAATTATAGACATGAAACTTACTCGTTATTTCTTTATCCCATACAGTGTTGTGGTTTTTTTTCATAGAATTCCAAAGGGGATTTTGAACACAGCTGTTTAGACAGCCAGGCTCTATAAAACAACTGGAAAATATGAGTTAAATTACATGCATAAGGTTGAGGACATGGGAGGAGATGAGAGAGGGACTGAATTAGTGGTATAGAAATAATATGAAGAGATGAGGAAAAGAAATACCAGACTCATGAGGACTATCAGTTTAATATGGAATGGTGAGATAGAAGTGATTAGCTGTCTACTAAGAATTGGTAATCCCCTTCCATAGTGTAAAGTTGTTCTGAGAAGAAACTGCCTGCCCAAGGAATCATTTTCCACCCTACTTGCAGCAAACTGGGATCACATGACTGATTTTGAGTTGATGAAAAGTGAGAAGTGGTCCATAAAAACCTCTTGTGTGATCCTTCATGCTTTATCTCTTTTCCTGCTAGGAGAAAAAGGGCTCTGAGGCCTTAGGAGACGGAGAGCCACAAGATGGAAGGAACCTGGGTCCCATGTGGAAGTTTGCCCCACACTCCCCTGTACTAGACTGTTATTTAATGAAAAATATACTTTCATTGACTTAAGCCACTTAGATTCAGAGGATTATCTGTTAAGTAGTTAGTGTTATCTTAACTAGTACTTTTGATTGAATTATTATTGTTTGAATTAATATTTTTACACATATGTGAACAGGAAGAAGATCCTCATAATTAAATGTTCAATGGTAAATAAGAAGTTAACTGAGGCCCTAAAACTAAGCTATCACATGGGTCATAAATTTTGGCAAACTTCTGATTTTATCATCTCATAACCTAAGTAGGCTTATTGTTTAATTTTTAAACTATGCTGGAATATTGAACTGGGTTTACTTGGATTTATCTGGAGTAATATCATGAGACACCTGTTTGATTGAGCTGTTGCCTGATGCTTGCACTCTTTTTTGCTTAACATTCTTTAAAATATTTTCCTGTTGACTTTGAAGGACAAAGTCCTTCTAGCTATTCCCATTTATATGGTGCAGCAAATAAAATAATATCAGATCTAGTACCTTGAAACTACCCATTATCAAAGAAATCTCTTAAGCCTACTCATTAGTCAAATATACCATGTAAGTAGTTAAGTAGATTTTGTTTTTTAAATCTCACTGTCTATACATACTAATTCTCTTTCCTAACTCATTAACAAAAAATACAAAGAAAAAGTAGACCTTCCACTTAGGATAAAAATCATATTCAAAATATATGCAGTGGAACTCTACTAACATGCCCCCTCCTTGGACAATCCATTTCCATCAGTGATAATACCAATCTGTCTAGTATCCCATAGATAAGATTTCTGTGAAAATATCTAGCATTGCACCTAGTTGATAGGTGCTTAACAATCATTAATTCTCTTTCCTTTCCTTTTCTTTATCAGACTAAAAAACATGAATTTCTCATTGACTGTTCTTATTCTGTAATCCCTTATGTTTAAATGACATTGATTACTACTAGTCTTAATTCACCTATTTATCTACCCCCCTGTTATCTCTACCTTAGTCCAGACCATCCTCAGCCATGCAAAGATCAAGTTCCCAGCTGTTTTCTCTGCCTCCAGTCTCTCTGGCTTACTATCTTGCATAGTAAAGAAAGACCAACATTACAAGCAAGATCAAGTTCCTACTGCCTACCATGTCAGTCCAAGCTCCATAGCCTCTGGATTTGATTTCATCCTCTTAAGTGAACTTATTTGTCCCTACTCCCAAGTACCCATCTTCTTCTCATGATCAGGGCTCCTCCCTCTTATCAAATAAGACAACAAATTCGGTTCATTTCCTAAGTAGTTCTCAAGTTAGTCATCTCAACTCCATTCCCATGGCCTCAGCCTTAATTTGAGTCCACATTGTTTTATACCTAAATTGTTAAAAGTCTTCTAACTCCCTCCGGTCTTGCCCTCATCCAATCCATCCTCCACACTGCAGCTAGAGGGACTTTTCTAGAACTGAGCTGTCCAATATAGTATCCAAGAGCCACATGTGGCTATTTAAATTTAAATTAAAAACTTAAAAATGTTGTTCCTCAGGCTTTCTGGTCAAGATGGCAGAGTAGGTAAATGCTGTGCTCACCTCCTTTCAGCACCACATCAATTACAACCAAACCACAGAACAACCATTATTGAGAACCACCTGCGATCTAGCTGAATAGAAGCCCTACAACTAAGGCTATACAGAAGAAGCCACCTCGAGACTGGTGGAAAGGGCAGAGATGAGGAGACGGCTGGTCCCACACATGCATGTGATGATTAAAACTCAGAGATAGCTCAGCTGCAGAGGTTTCCCCTGAGGAGCAAGTAGTCCTAGCCTCTCCCCAGCCCAGGGTTTCAGAGCCAGGGAGAGAAGTCCCCACAATTTCTGGCTGTGAAAAACAGCAGAGATTGTGGCTGAGTGAGACGGAGAGCAGCTGCACTCCCAGGAGCTCCTCTTAAAGGGACTGCACATGGACTTATTTACTGACAGACTCATTCACTCTGAGCTCCAGTGCTGGGGCAGCCGCTCGAAAAGTCCCAGGGACATATGGGGAGGAACTGAATTGTCTAGCTTTGGGGTGAGGGCCAGTGGGTCAGCTTTCTTCCTGATGGAGTAACTGGTGGAAGCCATTATTTCTTTGTTGAGCCCTCCTCCCTGCGTGCAGACACAGGCAGAAACCATATCTGAGTCTCCATCAAGTTGGCTATCACCTTTTGTTTGCCCCACCTAGTGATTACCTGAGACCACACCCCACCCCACCTTTAGGCACACCCAAGGCGCTTCCAGTAGCTTTTCTGTATAAACGGCCTGCATTGCCTCATGCTGCAGATATTCCTAAAATTTCTCAAAGGTTAACAAATCCCAAACAGGAAGCATCTGGCTTCAGCATGTCCCATACCTCTGACTGAGCAGCCCTAAGCTTGTCACCAGTGGCAGCTGGCCTTGGTTCATGACTTGGCCTCTCAAGGCAACTCCAAGTCCAGTGCAGGTGGCAGCCATCTGCAGACTGCTTTGTGGCTCATGCCAAGCACAGACTGCAGCAGAACTTGGCCTGCAGCAGGTTCCCTCCCAGGAGGGGATAAAGAGTAAGTGGTACATATATACAATGGAATATTGCTCAGCCATGGAAGGGAATGGGTTCTTGCAATCTGAGGCAGCATGGAAGGACCTGGAGGGTATTGTGCTGAGTGAAGTATGTCAGACATCGAAAGACAGATGTAATTTGACTTTGCTTATACTCATATGTGGAATCTAAAGAACAAAATAAACAAACAAAACAGAAGCAAATGCATAGATACAGAGAGCATTTTTATGGTTGCCAGATGGAAGGGGGGTTGGGAATAGGTTAAATAAAGGGGGAGGGAGGAATTAAGAAGTACAAATTGGTTATTACAAAGTAGTCATGGGGATGTAGGGTATAACATAAGGGATATAGTCAATAATATGGTAATAATTATGCATGTTGTCAGATGGGTACTAGATTTACTGGGGTGATAGATGGGAGGGGGAATGGGTGACAGGGTGAAAAATGTGAAGGCATTGAGAAGTAAAAATTAGTAGTTACAAAATAGTCATGAAGATGTAAAGCAAAGCATAGGGAATGTAGTCAATAATACGGTGATATCTATGTATAGTGCTAGGTGGGTACTAGACTGGCCAGGGAGATCACTTCTTAAATTATACAAATGTCTAACCACTATGCTGTACACCTGAAATTAATATTAAAAAGTATTGAATGTCAACTGTAATTGAAAATTTAAAAAAGGGGGGAAAGGTGAAGGGTAATAACAGGTTCAAAATTTTCGGATATAAAACAAATAAGTCATGGAGATGTAATGTGCAGGATGGGAAATACAGTCAGTAATATTGCGATAGCATTGTAAATGTCAGATTGTTGCTGGACTTGTGATCATTTCTTTAGGTATGTAAATTTTGAATAATTACTGTGTACACCTGAAACTAATAATAATATTGCATGTTAGCTATATTTTAATAAAAATCTTTGAAAACAAAATTTAGTTCCTCAGTCACACCGCTGCATTTCAAGTGCTCAACAGCCACATGTGGTTAGTGGTTATCGTACCGAACAGAGAAGATGATTGAACATTTTCATCTTCACAGAAATTTCTATTGGGCAGTGCTGTTACTAGAATGTAAATGTAATCATATGTCTGATTAACACCATTTAATGTTTCTGATCACTTGGGATAAAGTCTAAAATCCTTAGTAGGGTGGTTTGTAAGTTGGCCCTAGCCTTCCTTTCTGCCCTATTTCTTTCACTTGCCTTCATTATTCTCCATCCTCATCAATTTTCCATTCCTCATTGTGTCTCCATGACTTTGCACATGGCTATATCTTCTGTCAAGAATGCCTTTCTCCACCTTAGGAACTTGTATAACCACAATTAATTCTTCAAAATTTACCTCAGGCATCACCTTATTTGACAGGCTTTCCTTAGCCTTACCCAAAACTCTTCCTTTGCTCTCCGAGTTGGCCACACCTGTAACTGTATTTGTACAGCACACTATTCATGCCTCTATTGTAGCATTTAGATCTGCCTACTTATTAGACTATTAACTCTTTTTGTTCAGGCACCAAGTTTAATTCATTTTTCAGCCCCAGAGTCTAGCAGAGTGTCTAGAATACAAGTAGGTGTTGAATCAGTATTCCTTTTTCCTTGCTCTTCAGTACCTCACTTTGCTCTAAATGCCATCACATTCTCCATCATTCAGACAACTATTCAGCTGTCACCCTCTCCCAGTGCAGCTGAATGAAGCACTATGGTCAGATTGTAAATTGCTAAAGACAAAAAGAACTAGACAGATGCTTCAAAGTTGACCTGCAAGGCACCAGCGTTTTCAAAGTACAAGAACTCAGATTTGAGAAAGTCTCAGGTGGCTGATTTCCTTTGTTCTCTGCATTCATGAAGCCAGTGTCTTCCACCCCTGAGAGGAGGACCAATAGAGCCAGATGGTAGCTATCATCAAGTCTGCATGCTCAGGCTTGGATTATTAATTGATTATTCCAACTCTTAGATCATGTCTTTATGAGTTGAAAGCCTCATCAGAATGAGGTACAACTAAAGGTTTGAAATTCTTTACTACTTTATATTCTGTATGGAACAATTTAGCACTTATATTCTGTCTTACTCTTGTTTCCAACATTATTTTCACTATTTGTATTCTCCAACTCCATTTCAGGTATTCTGAATACAAGAAAATCCATACCAGTCTGCATAGTAATAATGCCTCAAAGGGTGCTCAGTAAATATTTGTGGATTCAGCGTTTGGCTTGGTTGGTCTAATCTGGTGAGTTTTAATAGCCCCACAAGCCATTAAAACATCCCCAAATATGGGTGTTATCTTATAAATCTCTAGAATATCAGCTGTATTTTCCAGGTAACCTACTCTGCCTTATTCAGAAAAACAGAATCTGTATTTACATAATTTAAAAATCATTTTTATTAAAAACATTCTTTTATTATTTTATGATGGACCATTACATTGGTGGCCTCCAGTGAACCATGCCTCTGAGAATTCCTGCCTTTGTGTTGTGCCTTCCACATTGAATCTGAGTTTGGTCATGTGACTTGCTTTGGCAAATAAGACATTAGCAAGTGTGATGCAAGCAGAAATTTGATAAGCACTTGTCATCTTAGAATTCTCCCTCTTGGAAATCAGATTCCATGCTGTAAGGAAGTCCAACTAGCCTGCTGGAGAAAAGAGATATGTAGAAAGAGGTCCTGGAATATGTGAGACCATGCAAGGCACATGAGTAAAGCCAGCTTATTACAGCCCCATTTAAACCATCCAGTAAAGGCACCTGCATGAGAAACCCCAGCGGAGACCAGCAGAAGTGCACAGCTGAACCCAGCCCAGATTGCTGAACCATGAGCAAATAAAGAGTTGTTGTTTTAAGCCACTGATTTTAGCGTTGGTTTATTGTGTACTAATACACAACCACAACACTCAGAATTTTGTCTCTTCTAATTCATCAATATGAACTGAAAAATATCACCTACTATTTGCAAGTTCCATTCTTAAATACTTTGAGTCAGATTAAAAGTGAAACAGACTATTGTTTATTAATTAGGGTGAGGAACTTTTTACTTCTAGACACTTCTTAGAAATTGGGATTTTAGAATTTGACTTTCACATTTAGAATTTTTGTCTATGTAGTTAATGTCTTTAAAACAAATTAAGTTTATCTCTCCTTACTTTTTCTTTGTCTTTTCTGGCTTTTGCTCCTGGTTCAGTATCTAGGGAAAAGAAGAATTTGATCTCATGAGTTTTTGTGCCCTTTTTTACTCTTGCCAAAATGCTCTGTTAACTTCATTACAAGTCAAAGAAAAAAAAAGTTCTTATGAATATGTTTTCTGCCACAGCATCAAGAACAGTGCCAGAAAGGACAGTTCTATAAAAATAGATTTCTTCGTTCTGTATCTATGTGAATTTCACACAGTCGGATACTTCTTTTGTAACTATCTGTAAGTCTAAGTTTTCCTCTGAAGGAAGGTTTTTGATTATTTGTGATCCTCCCTCTCAAGCATAGCGCTGGCCTCATATTTTCCCTCAGTTTGGTGTTATAGTTTACATTTCCTTCTTTCATTCTTTATTTGCCTTTTATAGGTTGATCTTTGAAGGAAGCATTTCTACCTTATTTCTTAGTTAGGAAAGTGTGGTTTACCTTGAATCAAAGAGCTTGTTTAAGAATTTCAACAAGCATTAGAAATTCCATTACCATGATATGTTAAAAAAAACAATAACAATTGAAGAAAAAAGCAGCAAGAGCTGATTTTTCAGTTGTTGAGGTGGTTTCAGGGTGGTCATGCCTGGTTTAAATCAGTGCTACTCGAAAGGTGTTCTGTGGACCAGTCCATGAACTGTTGTTGCAATGAGAAAAGTACAAAAATTGAGTGTTTATAAACTTTTTTAGCACTCTTATATTTTATAAAATTATATTATATTTTATAAAATTCTATAATCTTATATTTTATAAAATTCTATATTATTGCATATAGACATGAAATTATGTGATCATTTTTCTCATAACCCAGTTTTATTTTACATTAAAAAATATTGGTCAATAATGGATTGAAATTTTTTTAATGGTTTTTCTTCACAAATAGTTAAAGAAGCACTAGGCTAAATGACCTCTCCAAATGACCTTACAGCCACCAGGCTGAGACAAGATAGGACCCAGAGTAGGCAGTCAAAAAACATTTGTTGATAGATTGATTTTTCCTTGATACATAGTTTCTAATCCTATGATACTCTGATATTATGTTAAATCTTTACCACTCACTCAATTGTACATACAAGTACAAGAAGTCAGAGTTTTACAACCTTTTTTATAAGGACGTGACATAACCTGCCTAAGTCTCTTAGCTTATGAGTAATAAATTATACCCAAGTTTAGAGAACTCAGAAGAAATGACACGTATGCTAAAGTTAAAATTAGCTTTCACTTACTCCACAATAGCACCTACTGATTTAGCTGCCTTTGAGCAGAGAGATGGGTGTAAGGTGTTCAACTCAATGTAAGGACTAAATCCATGACTCATTTGTTATGAAGAATAAATGCATCGTTGGGTTATATCGGGTGAAAGCCACTCCTTACTCTTCTTACAGGAAGTCAGACTCCTTGAAGTTGTGTGTCTTCAAAATTGCTCTCTATTCTAGAGGACCTTTACTAACTCAGGTTTCAGATTAAAGGGGCCTGAATGTATAGCAGGTATTACATTTTTCCCCAATGGCACATCAGCCTCAGGGCAGTCTTGCTGTTGGTTTTGCTCTGACATGTACCCCAGTCCCATTAATTGGGTTATTGCTCCCTTCCTG
Source organism: Rhinolophus sinicus (assembly GCF_036562045.2). Lineage (NCBI taxonomy): Eukaryota > Metazoa > Chordata > Mammalia > Chiroptera > Rhinolophidae > Rhinolophus > Rhinolophus sinicus. The sequence continues at coordinate 40,353,280 of NC_133758.1, forward strand.
TGTGATTTTAGGCAAGCCACTTAGTCTCTATATGTTTTGGATCCCTCATCTGGAAAAAATAACCAAAAAACAAAATGCGAACAAGGACACTGTGAAGGTTAAATGACATGAGGTGTGTGAACATCGCTGCAGGATTGGACTGACCCCAGTTGCCCTTCACCTTGCCCCTCGCTGCTCCCCTGACCAAGCTTCCACTATGCTGTGTAGTATAATGGGTAACCCATAGTCCATAGAGCTACAGATATGGAGTTAAGTCCCAGCTCCCCCATCTACCAGTTTCTGTGACTTTGGGTAAGTTTTTTAACCTCTTTAAGTCTCGGTTTCTTCGTCTGAAAATTTTACCTATGGCATGAGATTTGTGAATATTGAATGAAGCCATCATTATAAAGTATCTAATGCAAAGCCCATATATAGGTAAGTATGCTTCCACTAGCTATTGATATTTTTATGGCCAGTTCTGGAAACAGAGCTCAAGATCTGTTGTGTCTGAATTTCTGTCCCAGCTCCTGCCTAGGATTCTGATTTCTCAGAACCCAGAAGCTTTCTTTGCTCTTTCCATTAAGCATCAGTCCTTAGAGATCACATTTCTACTTCTACCTGCTGACCTCCTCTACTGGATGTATCATGTTTCCACGAAAATAAGATCTAGCTGGACAATCAGCTCTAATGCGTCTTTTGGAGCAAAAATTAATATAAAACCCAGTCTTATTTTACTATAATATAAGACCGGGTTTTAACCCAGTCTTATTTTACTATAATATAAGACCGGGTTTTATCTAACATAATATAAGACCAGGTCTTATGTTAATTTTTTCTCCAAAAGACGCATTAGAGGTGATTGTCTGGCTAGGTCTTATTTTCGGGGAAACACGGTAGCTCCCTGCTGCCCACTTTTTGTCTTGCCAGAGCCTCAGAGTTTTGGAGGGATTGTCAGGAGTCCTATGGAAGCTCTCACTGCCTTGAGATCCTCTGGTCAGCTTGTCTGCCTTGCCCACCACCTACTGTCTCCCCCCAGACCCTCAGAACATGGCACCAGCCTCCAGGCTTCTTTACTTTTTGTCAAGGGCTCCCTGAATCCCTGCCCCCTCGGTGAGCTGGACTAACCCTGGGATTGAGCCAGAGTGGACTGGTCCTCAGTCCACCTGCTGAGTCCTATACGTGACAGGACTTTCTATGGAACAGCTCAGGGCATTGATCCCATCCTGGATTGGCATAGCACCGTGGTGTCATACTGCTGGCTCCAGACTGAAGGCAGATATGTTAAGAACCATTGTGTAGAAACCATGTTTGATTGTGGCTCTTCTGGGAACTTCTGCCAACACTTCTCTTTCCAGTAAAATCACTTGGATTTCTCCCTTATACCCTTCCACTTTTTGTTTAGGGTTCCTTCTATAGCTCCCTTCAACTTGCTGGGGGAACTGAGAATCCCACACCTACATAAAAGGCATCAAAGCCAGCAGGGCCTGATGAAGGGCTGTGACCTCAGCTTAGTTTAAGTTTTACCTCTGGGGGAATGGAGAGTATAAGGGGAATCCTGTACAAGCATAAGGTCCCTCCTTCGACTTCAAAATTCCAGAGCACCCTCCCACCGACACACACACACACACACACACAACTTACATATACATACACAGAGTATCAGTTAATTTAACACACACAGAGACACAAATAAAGAATGAGTTATGGCCCCTTAGCAATAACTTTCAGGACCCCCAGGCACCTTCCAGCTCCATGCTGGGAACAAGTCATGAGAGGTCTTTTGGGGGAGGGGTGCGCAGGCTCTCTTTTCAGTGAAGCCATAATGATTGTTCTACCAGGCAGTAGCGAAAATAGAGTGATGTTTTTAATTGTTGCCGACTCAGTGGCCTCCCTTACAAGCTAGTGGCCATATGCCTCAGATTCCTGAATAAGAGAAGAACTACACAAACACAGATTCCAAATCTCATTAGAGAAAAGAATGTCAGAAACGTTGGTTCCATATCTGAGAAGCTTGTGGATCCTCGGATCATCTATGAGAATTCTTTTATTCATTCATTCACTCATTCATTCAGAAATGCTCAGTGAGTACCTACTACGTGCTGGGGGTAGGACTTAGCATTGGGGCTGCAAAGAGAATGAGGTGAACACGGTTCCTGATTCCACGTGGCTTATAATGTTCAGTCTCACCGAAGTTCCTGCAACACTACAGTCCCACCCTACCCCTAAGCTGTAAGAAGCCCACCAAGGAACACTCACTGAAAGAACGAGTATCCTGCCACACTTGAGATTTACATAGTTTTTGAGACACAATTTCGTACATTGCTACACAATGCCAAATAAGGACCCCCAAAGTCAAATGCTAACAAAAATATTATATTCTGCATTTTTAACGGTGGAGGAATGAATTTGTTTTCTCCACAAACAAGATTAAATTTGAAGTTCATTCTTGCTCCCATGTAAGGCTGTGAGAGAATTTCCATAGCATGAGAGTCTTCTAGCCCATTTTCCCTAAGGACTAAACTCAGCATTTTTGGCTTCTCTTAAACCGTTTTGGTTCAAGTAAAGATTAAGCAAAACAAGTGCCAACTTTGCAACTAATTTAGAACTAAGTCTGTATGTGTCTGCTACATGTTTGCCCATATGGGTTTAGCAATTTGATAATAAAATGTAAGACTGAGATTTCAGTTGGTTAGCATTCAGGGTCCTCATTATATTAAAATACAATGTTCTTGCATGGATACTTTAAAGCCTCAGTGGAATGTTGAAAGCGGCTTCAGTTAGGAGGCACCACTTCTGGGCCATCATAATAGATGCTTTTATTCCCAAGGGCCAGATTAGTGATAGGGTACTTTCCAATTATTAACTCTCTTTAAACAAATGTTGGAAGCCGAGAAAGCTGAGAGAGTTACTCAATAATGCTAAACATCCAAATGAAAATCAAACACTTCAGGCAAAATCTAGACATCTGACTGGGAGATGAAGTCTCCTGCAGCTGGCATTTCTGCCACAGTTCTCAGTCCACTGGGTCCCAGAAACACTGCCACATATAGCTCACAGTTCATCATGGAAAGTTTTAGACTGCAAAGCATTTGATGGAGCAGTGCCAAAGGCATCTGGCCCCCAAGAGAGCATCGTTGAGACTTATCACGGAAGTGAAGGAAATCTAACATCTTGTTAAATCACTATAATGGATAATAAAAGCAAAATTACTAGTGTGTACCAAAATTCAAAGAGTGAAAAACAACTGGTTGGCTATTGGCTACTTGGGGGAAAGTTGGGCCATTTTGTTAAGTTTCTCTGTGTCATTGTGGCCCTCCTGCTCCCTAGGGAAAAAGGGTAGAGTGGAATCTTCATACAAAGCCACAACACCAGGACCAGGATTTAGGATCATGTCATCCTTTAATATCAGATTCAAGAAATTTTTAATTATTTTCATCAGGATAATAGTGGCATTGATTTTTTTACTGAGGTGTAATTGACATAACATTATGTTAGTTTCAAGTGTATAATGCAATAATGACCACCACAGTAAGTCCAGTAAGCATCCGTCACCATATATGATTACAAATGTTTTTTCTTGTGATGAAATCTTTTAAGACACACTCTGCTAGCTCCTTTCAAATATACAGAGGGTACCCAAAAAATGTATACACATTTTAAGAAAGGAAAAAACTATTAAAATTGTAATACTCAATACATACCAATAACAAAAGATGAATACAAGTCACGTTTGACTTCTGCAATTACAAGAGGTGCTCAAAGTGGTTACCATCAGCGTCCAGACACTTCTGATTACAGAGAACTTACTGCTTAAGCAACGCTGACAAAAGTGTCCACTTGTATACATTTTTTGGCACCCCTGGTACAATACAGTATTATTAACTATCGCCACTATGCTGTATATTACATCCCTATGACTTATTCATTTTATAACTAGAAATTTGTACCTTTTGAGTCCCTTCACCCATTTTGTTTGCCTCCCACACACACACCTGCAACCTCAGGCAACCACCAATCTTTTGTCTGTATCAGTGAACTTGTTTTTTGTTTGTTTTGTTTTGTGTTTTAGATTCCGCATGTGTGAGATAATATCTTTTTTCTGTCTTATTTTACTTAGCATAATGCCTTAAGGGTCCATCTGTGTTCTTACAAAAGGTAAGATTTCATATTTGTATGGCTGAATAACATTCCATTGAATACATATATACCACATGTTCTTTACCTATTCACACTTCAATGAACATTTACATTGTTTCCATGCATTGCCTACAATGATTATGGGGGTGCATCCATCTTTTCAAATTAGTGTTTTCATTTTCTTCAGATAAATACCCAGAAATGGAATTGCTGGATCATATGGTAGTTCTATTTTTAATTTTTTGAGGCACCTCCATACTGTTTTCTATAGTAACTGCACCAATTTACATTCCCACCAACAGTGCACAAGTGTTCCCTTTTCTCCACATTCTTGACAACACTTGTTATTTCTTGTCTTTATGACAATAGCCAATCTAACAGGTGTGAGATGATAGATAGCTCATTGTGGTTTTGATTTGCATTTCCCTGATGATTAGTGATACTGAGCATCTTTTCATGTACCTGTTGGCCACCTGTATGTCTTTTTTTGGAAAAAAAATTGTCTATTTAGATGTTCTGCCCATTTTTTAAGTCAGATTGTATTTGTTGTTGTTTTTTATTTTGCTATTGAGTTATATGAGTTTTTTAAATATATTTTGGGTATTAACCCCTTATCAGATATATGATTTGCAAACACTTTCTCCCATTCAGTTGGTTGAAGAATGGCATTAATTTTAAATTATTTTCCATTTATGCATGCACAGATTCATTCAATTTACATTTTTGACATAATAATAGCAATGACAATAATAATAATAGCTAGCATTCAATGGGCAGTTGTCAGGCACAAGGCTACAAGCTTTATATGCGTTAAATTAATTTAATCACCACAGCAATCCATGAGAAAGATTATATTATTATCTCCATTTAATAGATGAGGAAATCAAAATTTAAGGAGATTAAGTATTAGTTTAAATCATATGAAATTGCTGATAGTTGCCTAATTTTGACCTGTTAAAATGGAAGTTCATGTGATTTTTGACCTAGAAAACTAGAAATTTCTTATAGGCCAATTCAAAAGTTTTTCCAAGATTAGGAAGTTAGTAAGAGATCCAAAGTTCTGCTCTTAACAACTTATCAATACCACTTATTATGTGCCAGAAACCAGGAGAGTTTCTGCGAATACAAATGTGGAAGGGTTGTTTTCATGAATGTTAACCATCTATACATTATGATTTTAAAACATACTTGGTAATATTTTGTAATTTCTCCTGCTTATTCTTCCTTACCCTAGTCTCCATGTCAAATAAAATAAGCTAGTGGATTCTACTATAATTGTTGTTCAATTAATAATAACAATTAAGGTTGCTCAAAAATCACATTTTTTTGGCAGGTTAGTTTTTGTTTTTTATTTTGCCGCAGTGGGTATTGTTGTGGTTGCTATTGATAATGTTGTAGTTTTCTTTGAACCTCTCTGAATCACACAAAATTGTGTACTTATGTCTTGGAGTTGTTCCACTCTCCCTTCCTGGGATTCTTTTTTTTTTCTTCTTAATTAAGACCTTTATTAACAGGTGCTTGCAGTTTGTTGACTTTCTTGAAAAACATCAAGTTGTAAACTTTTATTACAAATTAAAAATGAAGTTCTCAAAAATCTCAACTTGACCAGATATGAAATTTAAAAACCTTTAAAGGTGTATTGAGAAAAAAACAGGCTTTTTGTTTTTAAATTAAAAAACACATTTTTCATTACCTAAAGGAGACGTCTTCAGATAAAAATAATAGAAACCCCATGCTGCATAGATAATGCAGACAGTTCTAGTTATCTGGTCAATGGGCAAAAAGCAAGCACTTAAGGTCTTTAGCTCCAATCTTTTGTTCATTTCTTCTTGTTGCATGACGAAACCAGATGATGGTAGAAATGGTAACCCAGCATTTACTTGGTCCCGCCCTCTCAGCCTCAGGAGCTGGCGAATTTTCAGCTGATGGAGCAGCTGCTTTTGTCTCTTTGCCATTTTGTGGTTTAGGGTTTTCTGGGCGTCTGCATCAGTAATGGAAATTACGGCGGTGCCAACATTGAGGTGGTTGCTGACCTTCGGTCTCATCTCCTTGATTTTCCTTATCTTCTTACTGCCATCCTCTCTAGGCTGTCTTTAGCGAGGAGAGCTCCTATGAATCGTGGTCTATAACCTCAATACATATTGTGTCACTGGTCTACCTTGTTCTCTTGCACCCTGGTTGTCAGCACGCTCAATCACTTCTCCCTGCAGAGGACGGTTGGAATACTGTGGTGGACGCCCACACAGACTCTGAAGGGAGTAAGGTGGGAACCATCGCCTGCAGTTAGGTCAGTACTGTTGAGCCTGGCCTTCTGGAGCACTCTTCATCCCTCATTTTCCCCCCATTCTGGTAATTCTGCGGGTAATTGCATGGGGGACACCTGTGATGTGGATAGCACCTAAAAGTTGTTATCTTGGCCTTTTTTTCTCTTCCTTTTATATTCTGGGCTCGTCATCTGAAAAAAAATAATAATAATTTGACTAGGCTAAAAAATCCCACCTTAAGAATATTGAGTAGACAACAAAGGTAGGGATATTGCCTATCAAAGGTAATAATTAAAATCTAGGAGTATGGCTTGCATTTAGTGCTCCAGTCCCTTCTTCTTGCACTGTTAGCAATTCATTTATTCTGAGGGATATTATCTATAACCCTAAGGTCAGAAAATGCAGAATGGGAAACTTCTTTCTGACATTTACTCAACAAACATCTGCGTACAAACCTGGTAAGACAGCATAATGGAGGGAGGAGTTCCACTCTCAAACGTGCCTGGGTTCAAGTGCCACTTTCCTACATTTGGTCCTTGTGGTCATGAACAAATTTCTCACCCACTCTGAGTCTCAGTTGCATCATCAATAATAGCATTCCCATAGGATTGGAGTGAGAATAAAATTCCGTACGATGTTAAAAATGCTCGCCAGCACATAATGAACATTAATCAACGTGGCCTACATTTCTGACCAGTTGTCCCCCACCCCCTTGCTTCCATTCTAACTCTGTATCAGAACTTTTAACATAAAGTGCCTTAAATAACAAGAGTTCTAGGGGCAGGGCAGCCCCAGTTGGTCAACACAGACCTTAGTGACACCATCTATTTGTTCTGCCACCCTCATGGGATGGCTCCCCTCATGATCACAAGGTGGCTGCAGCATTTCAGGCATCAGAGCCATACAGGACAGTGTCCCAAGCAAGAAAGGACTTTCTCCTCCTGGGTTTCTCTCTTAGAAACAATGAAACCTTTCTCAGATGCCCCCAGAACACCCCCTCTTGTGTCTCAGAGGTCAGAATTTGTCACATGCCCACACCAGCCTAAATGAGAGAGCTTTGGACAGAAAAAAGGGTTGTGCTCCCTGAAATATATCCCATGATGGAATGCGGTAGATACCTGAGCATATCTAACGTTTTGATAGGGAAAGGGAAGGGGGAAATAGACGGTGGGGCAGATCACTCAATGCGGTGTCTGCTGCATTCCCCACTAAATGAAGCCTCCTCTAGAGAGAGGGCTCAGTAGATCAGCCTGACCTACTTCACAGTTCTGTCTAGAGCAAATCCTGTTGGAGCATAAACTGGGACAGTGCAAAATCAAGGCCAAATACACTACAGTCTGTGCTAGTGTGAACCCAATGTCATAATGAGTATGGCCTCATTTAAGATGAACATGGATGTCTATGCATTTGAGTCACAGATGTCTGTGGAAGGAGTGGTGGGCCTTCTGACCCAGTAGATATAAAGAACACTATCCCTTGAAAATAAATGATAAGTTTTGACCACATACCATCTCCAGCCACAAACTAGCTCCTGAAGAAAATGAAAGACATATAAGACACAAAGACTGATTTTGAAGAATTTAAACTCTGCTGGAAGAGCCAAGTAACAGAAGTGAATTTGAGAGCAATACCAAACATTCTAGAATGAAGGGCTCAGGGATATTGTGCAGAGTGGAATTAAGGCAGGAGCTCAACAAAGTTGGGAGAGAGATGGCTGAGGGGCAGGGTGCAGGAAGGGGACCTGGGCTGGGAGTAACCCCGGGTAGGTCAGGATTTGGGTTAGGACAGACAGGAGAGGGGAGAGAGAAGAGAGCAACAGGTATAGGAGGGAGGGTGGTAACAAGGAGAATCCTCTGACAAGGATAGAGACACTGTTGGAGTAGTGAAAAATGATTTGGATAGTTAGGTGTTAAACCTGGTGGACCACTCCTAAGTTTTGGAGTAGGCCACTTTAGAAGGCGTTACTGGCTGTGATCATGAGGGTTTTATTCTGGTTGGGGGCTTTTTTATAAGATGCGCTTAGCCAGGTGTGTGGGATGGTATGCAGGCACATTCTTTCCTGTGACTGACAAGAATCCCATCAGCAGCCTGGCCCAAGATGCACTGCCAAAAACAACTTGGAGCAGCAAGTGTGGTAGTGGAAAGGAAACAGGTTTTGGAGCCAGACAGACTTAATTAAAGGTCTAGCCCATCACTCATTAGCAAATTACTTCATCTCTCAGAACCTTAGTTTTTTCATCTATGGGATGGGCATAATCCCCACCTCATAGGATTTTTTTTTTTAAGGAAAGCACCTGGTACATAGATCGCACTCAAAATGTTAATTTTTTTTCCTTTCTTCTTTCTGTTTATCAAAACTATTAAAGCAAAACCTCCAATGCTTGATCTTATCTAATAATGTGTGGCAACTTCAAAACTGTCTCATCCACACTCAAAGCTAGGAAAAGGTTTTGAGTCTTTCTTGATTTAAAAACTGAAATTTTCTATCAAATTTTGGAATTTTTATTTTTTAATTATTTTAAACAAAAATTAATACAATTTAGCCATAATGGGTAGACATTTTTATTGTCATTATTAACTTTTATGTGTAGTTTTATTTTTTAACTTATAAATTAAATATTCATTACAAATTCAGTTGAGAAGATTGAAGGAGGCACAAAGGTGAGGTGGAGAAAGAGTGGATTCCCACAGTGCGAGGGTGAGAGACAGCCACTTTAACTCTGAACTTTCTAGAAAGGCTACTATTGCCTTTTATAGTATTTTTTTTTTAATTAAATTTATTGAGGTGACAATTGTTAGTAAAATTACATAGATTTCAGGTGTACAATTCTGTATTACATCATCTATAAATCCCATTGTGTGTTCATCACCCAGAGTCAGTTCTCCTTCCCTCACCATATATTCGATCCCCCTTACCCTCATCTCCCACCACCCACCCCCCACCCCCCTTACCCTCTGGCAACCACCAAACCTTTTTATAGTTTAAAACAATACAGTTTTTCAATTAAAAAGATATGATTCTCCCACTTTCATTTCCCCCAAACCAACCCTGGGCAGGCAGCAAGCAATATGTATCGGACTACAGCACAAGGCCAAGAGGAGAAGGTGACTGGTGTAATCAAAAGGAGAACTATGAGTATACAGTGTTTCAAATTTTGCCCTTAATCTTCAAAGGGAAAAATAGCACTTATTACTCATTCATTCAAAAGGTTTGTTTCCTGGATCTTTCCCCGGGAGGGAAAAAATAAATATAAAACCAGATTTTTTTTGAAAAGGAAGAGAAAGGAAAAAAATTTAGAAAGAAAAGAAAAGAAAGGAAGGAAGGAAGGAAGGAAGGAAGGAAGGAAGAAAGAAAGAAAGAAAGAAAGAAAGAAAGAAAGAAAGAAAGAAAGAAAGAAAGAAAGAAAGAAAGAAAGAAAGAAAGAAAGAAAGAAGAAAATAGTTATTAGAAAGGGTGGTGGGATGATGGTGAATTTCTTTTTATGTTTCATTTATATCATCACATTTGTGCTACAAGGGAGGTTAAGAGTCAATCTGATGCAGATCACGTTCTTTTGAAAGAAGTGTATTTGTGAGTGTGTGTGTGTAGTGTGTATATGTGAATGTGAACCTGCCTGAACCTGTGTGTGAAATACGCAAAGGCACAGTGTGTGCGTAGTTTGGAATGCGTGTGTGTGTAAGGGGAATGTGGATGCTCATGGAGTGTGTGTATTGAGAGTGTGAGTGTGTGAGAAGTGTCAGTGTGTGGATAGTATTGTGTGTGTGGAACGTGGAGAGAGTACAGAGTTTGGAGTGTGTGAGGGTAAGTGCATGTGAGAGAAGTGTGGGTGTGAGGGCGTGAGTGTGCAGTAGTGGTGTACATGAACGTGTGTGTGTGTGTGTGTGTGTGTGTGTGTGTGTGGCGAGCACATTGCGTGCAGAGTTTGGAGTGTGAGGCAGGTATGAGGAGGGCAGGCGTGTGTGCACCCCCCCGCCCCTCCTTTACCCTCCCCTCCCCTCCCCTCCCCCCACTCCCTCTTGCCCTCCCCTCCTGCCTGCAGCGGCTGCTGCGGGACAGGGCGGAGGCGGGAGCGCGCCGCGCCGCGGAGGCCGCCCCTCTGCGGAACGCGGCGGGAGAAGGGTGGTTGAGTTGGGGCGGGCGTTCAGAGCCGGAAGCGCGCCCGTCCCGCTGGGGCGGCCGCGGGCATGTGCAGGATGTCCTTCAAGGTGAGCACCGCGGGCTCCGGGAGGGAGTGCCGGGCGGAGCGAGAGACCTGCGGCGGCAGAGCCCGCACGCAGCGACCGCCCAGCCGCCGCAGCGGAGCCCGCAGGGTGGGGTGGGCGCCGCCCTGGGTGCGGGCGGGGGACTGGAGGAAGCTACCAGGCTGGGATGTCTCCTGTGGTTTGTAGTTTGGTTTGTGTGGGCTTTGCTCGAAGAGGCTTTCGATACTTACGGCTGCAGGTCTGGTGAGCCTGGCCGCAGGGCGAAGGGGCGGCGGGGACTGTCGCCGGGGTAACAGTCGGGGGCGGGGGCGGGGAAGAAGGCCTTGAGCATCGCTTTCCTGCGTCCGCACCTGCGTCTGGATCCTGGTCCTCATTTCGGAATGCCAGCAGTACCGCTGCTGCCTCCTCACCAAAGTACTTAGCTCTTTTGGACACTGAAGCTGAGTGACCAGCACAGAGTGGAACTGCAGTCCATTACCAGGCGTCGGTGTCCAAAGGAGTCTTCTCTTAAGAGTTCATTAAAGTCATTCCATTATACCTCCTCTTTTTAAGGATGAAAGTCAGGTTAACTGATTTGCCTTTATTGAAAAATTTTAATAAAAATAATAATTAAAATGTATTGAGCACTTAAAATGTGCCTGCTGACTCTGAACCAAGGGCATCAAGGCGCATCTTCTGAACCTCAGGAAGACCCATGAGATGGTACTTTCGTGGCTCTTTTCTTTTTTGAAACAAGAAAACTAAAACATGGAGAAGTTAACTCCTCCTACAGTCCTGCAGCCAGTAAATGAATGGTGTTAAGATTGAAATCCTAGTGTGTCTGGCTCCAAAACCACTATAATCCCATCTCCTACAAGTAGCTCATGTAAGCAGAGGAATGACATGGTGAGATTTGCACGTTAGAAATATCTCTGGCTATAGTTTGGAGAAGAGAGTGGAGCTAGGACCCAATCAGGAGGATGTTGGGGTCATCTTATTAAGTGGTACTGGACTAGGGCATAGGTGTCAAAGATAGAAGAAGGTAGACAAATATGAGTCATTTAAAAAATTTAAATCTGCAGAGTTCAGTAACTCCGATGTTTTACGTGGAGTTAGGGAAGGCCAGAGAGGTGAAGCGAAAACGTTCAGCTTGGGATGTGTAAAGTTTAAGGATTGATGAGAGTCCAAGTAGAGATGTTGTTTAGACACATGTACAAACCAGGCGCCCAGGAGGGTAGTCTAGGCAGGAGATAGAGTGAGCACTGTTAAATGGTAATTAAACCCCCAGCAATGTGATTGCCTAGTGAGACCGTGTAAAGGTGGAAAATAAGAGGACTGAGGATCTTGAAGATCAAGACTTAACAATGAGCAGACTAAGAGAAGTCCATTGAAAAAACTGAGCAGCAGCCAGAGATGTATGAGAACATTTAGAAGCATGTGCTGGCATTTAAGCCAAGAATCTCTAGCCTTTCCATAAACATGGAGAGCGACTTGTAGTTAAATACCACGAAGAAATTAAACAGGCAAACAACTGAAAAGTGTCCGTTGAATTTGGTAACAAAACAACCACTAGTGACCTTGATGAGAGCAGTTTCAGTGAAGCGTCGGGTTTAAGAGCCAGGTTGCAATAACTTGAAAAGAAAACAGGTGGAAACCACACGTGTAAAGAACTCTTTCAAAAAATTCTGCAGGAAACAGTGGCTGCAGTGGGGTTCAGACTTGGTCAAGGGTTTGTTTGTTTTCAAATAGTAGAGACTTGAGCGTCTTTAAATGATGATAGACATCTCAACAATAAAGAGACAACCCAATTTTAAAATGGGCAAAGGATATGAATACACATTTCCCTCAAGTATACAAATGGCCAATAAGCTGCTGAAAAGATGCCCAACATTATTAGCCATCAGGGAAATGCAAATCTAAACCACAATGTGATACCACTTCACACCCCCAAGGGTGACTGTAATCAACAAAACAGACAATGAGAAGTGTTGGCAAGGATGTGGAGAAACCCTCCTATGTTGCTGGTAGGAAGGTAAAATGATGCAGTCATATTGGAAAACAGTCTGACCATTTCTGCAAAAAGTTAAACATAGAGTTACCATATCATCCAGCAGTTCCAATCCTAGGTGTATAACCAAAAGAAATGAAAACATACGTTCATGCAAAAACGTATACACAAATGTTCATAACAATATTATTCATAATAGCCAAGAAGTGGAAACAACCCAAATGTCCATCAACTTGATAATAAACAAAGCATAGTATATTTTTAATCAGCTCGGTCTGCCATAACAAAATACTATAGACGGGGTAGCTTAAACAAGAGGAATTTTATGTCTCACAGTGCTGGAGTCCAAGATCAAGCTGCTGACAGATGCAGTGTGTGGTGAGAGCCGTCTTCATGGCTTGCAAACAGCCACCTTGCTATATCCTCAGATGGGGGAGAGAGGAAGCTCTGGTATCTCTTCTTAAAAGGGCACTAACTCTATCATGGGGTCTCCAACCTCATGGCCTAATCTAAACCTAATTACTCCTCAAAGGCCTCACCTCATAATCCCATCACATTGGATGTTATGACTTCAACATAGAAATTTGGAGGGGGGAAGACACAAACCTTCAGTTTATAACATGGTCTGTCCATACAATGGAATATCATTCAACCATAAAAAGAACTGAAGTACTGACACATGCAACATGGATGAACCTTAAAAACATTATGTTAAGTGAAAGAAGCCAGTCATAAAAGGCCACATAGTGTACGACTTCATTTATATGAAATGTCCAGCATAGGCAAATCCATAGAGACAGAAAGTAGATTAGTGGTTGCCAGGGCCTGGAGAAGAATGGGGAGATGGGGTGTGATTGTTTATAGGTACAAGGTTTCCTTTTGGGGTGATGAAATGTTCTGGAATAGTATGGTGATGGTTGTAAAATCTTGAGAATACACTAAAATTACTGAATTACATGCTTTAAAAGGATGGATTTTACAGCTTATAAATTATAGCTCAATACAAAGGTATATTAAAATGACAGTAGGGAGTCCTGAGAAGACTTGGGAGTAGAAGGGATGATGAGCTGAGGGATGAAGTCCTCAGGAGGGGGGCGGGGCAGAGAGTAAGCAGGGCTCATTAATTGTGGGGATTAACCAGACAGGTGGAGAAAAACCTCTTCCATTGGAGTAAAGAAAGGAGGTGAGGTTGAGCGTGGATATTGATGTTTTGTAAAGTGAAGTCTGGGGTGAAGTCGGAATTTGAGGAGGGCAGAAAGGGAAGTGCCAAATTTTCTCTGAAGAACAAAGAATGATCGCGAGGTAACAACTGCCAGGTGAGATGAGGCAGAGGATGAGAAGGTGGTATGGCCTGAGTCTTGAGAAAGCAGAGATTTGTACACCTGACGAAAAGGGCAGTGCCTGGAAGCCAAGTCAGGAGGGCTCAACTCTGTTTCCCACCCTAGGGCTGGTGTGGGAGAAGTCCCAGCCTCTGGCAGGGAGGGGTGCTAATGGCAGGGAGACAGAGGAAGCACTCTGTGCTAGGTTACAGATGAAGAGGAGTTCATTTTCCATGAAGTGGAGTTCCGAAAGGCACAGAAGCAAGGCTTCACGGGGAGGGGAGCAGAGTGCCAGGCCAGTAGACTAAACCTGCATTAGATTATTCTGCCATTTCCATATGTAGTCAGTAATTCTTGTGTAGTGAGAAAGTCAGACTACAAGTTACTTTCATGTGTTATCAGTATTTTATGAATACCAATTTTAGAAATGAAAAAAGGTGACAAGATGGTGCATTTTGTAGCTATTTAATTAAATACTCATTAACTTTGATTACGGAGCCATAGATTGTTTCATTTTCATAGGCCCCTCAAAGGCTCATAGGCCCCAGGCCCTGGGTCTCCACAGCCTTTGTTTAAAAGGCCCAGCATTGCTGGCTGAGTCTGTGGAAGAATAAACAGAGCGTTATAAATCACAGTTTAGCCTCTGCTTGATGACTCATAGTTACCACATGTAGGGCTATTTACTTCTGAACCACATGGACCCCTCTGCATCTATTTTTTAATTCTTCCTCCATTATGCTGTCAGCAGTCACTTCTCCTGGCTATCGGTTTGCCTCTGATAAACTTCCTCTTTCACAATTGGCAACCCCTAATTTGTTTGGGATAGGAAAATAGACACGTGGTCGTTAGAATTATTTTTAAAGTAAAAGCAAACTTAGAGTGCAGGTCTGAGCCTTTTTGTAGACTAAAGTTCATGGATTTCAGTACGTGGACTTTTGACTTTATCGTAGCTATGGGGGCAGAGCCTCAGAAAGTAGTTTCCAGGCTCTCGGCCTCACATAGACAGGTGCTGGCTCAGGTAGTAAATGGCCAACTGTGATTGCACGGCCATCAGGTGTGGCTAGTTGGCCGTCAGCTGTAACCAGTGAGCCATTGGCCACAATATAACTGCTGTGGCTACGCTAGCAGAGAGAGGAAAAAGATGGGGGCTAGCAAGAAGATGGCGGCTGGGCTGGCAAGTGTGGACGGCGGTTTGCGGACAGTGTGGATCCAGCCTCCAGTGAGAGTATAGTGCCGCCAGAGAGAATATAGTGGTATGACTCCCCTACCTATGGCTCCGTGGGTGTTCCTTTTTGGCCTCACCATATCCTGCGTTCTTGTATGGGGAGCGGGACCAGAGACCCCGCCGGACGCCCTGCACGACAGTAGCCATTTCACCTACTCAGGACTTATTCTTCAGGGCTGAGGTTGCCAGAAGTCTAACACAGTTGAGGGGTTAGACTCCAACACAGTGAGGGAGGTTACCATAATACAGGAGATATTGCTCGATAAAGAACCACACCTCGGTCTTTCTTAAGCATGTGTTATCCAAGGAGGTAAAGCGTCTCAACACCATGTTTCATCTCAGTGATAGAAACTGCTCAGGCCTTGGCTAGAAGTACAGGAACTTGTGTGTTTCATCCTTGTTCTGAAAGTATGTAAATTATCTCATAATCAACTCTAGTTCACCAATCAGCTGAAATTATTTGGAAGAGCCACAGGAAAATAAATTAACAAAGCCACATATATGTTTTTTCAAACAGCTGCATTGAAATACAAATGACATACCATATAATTCACCCATTTAAAGTGTTCCTTTCAATTTTAGTATATTCACAGCGATACCACCATCAGCATAACCAATGTTATAGTATTTTAATCACCCCCAAAAGAAACCACATACCCATTAGCAGTCACTCTCTATTCCCCTAAACTTCACAGCTTTAGATAACTACTAATCTATTTTCTGTCTCTACAGATTTGCCTATGCTGGACATATATGTGTTAAACAGACTTTAAACATGGTCTTGAGTTCTGAGTTTGGAAATGCTGGTGTTGTGTGGATCCTACATCTAAGACGGAATGCCTGAGGCAAATCACTTTTTCTCTTCAGTTTTCTGTCACTTACAGAAGTGTAACAATACTGACAATACAGGGTTTAGGCTTCTTTAATGTTTATTAAGCATTTGGACATTTTGAAATACTTAGCATGAAGTGGGACAGTGGATTAGAATAGAACAGCCAGTGATACATCAAAAGCATCCTTTTGCACATGGCTTCTCGATCCTTCATTGTATCCTTATTTAATATGGCCTCTAATATCAAAGAAATACATTATTGAACAAAGCTAATGTTCTCTTGATTGAATTAATAGTACACAACTGAAACCCACATTATTCTAAACCCTTTTTTAAACCAATAGTTCAAATCTCTACTCTTTCTTAGCTTTCAATCAGAATTCCAATTCCGTACAAATAACAATTTCCCTCCTACGTTTCCTCTCCCCTTCCTTCCTGTACTTAATTTATGGTAGTGTGCCAATGAATGGTGTATAAACCAAAATTCTGGCAGGAAATGAGGGAAAAAAGAAGAAAATGTGGCATATGTGCTCAATTTTATGCTCAAGATTCTGCTCCATTTTTCTCACGGTATAAGAGATAAGATCTCAGACTTTGGACTCAAACAAATTTGGGTTTGAATCCTGACTTTGTTACTTCGTAACTGAGTAATTCACTCTGGGCCTCAGTTTCCTCATCTTAAAAATGCGCGTAATCATAATACTGCCCTCATGGGGCTGTTTTGGGATGTAAATGCATCAGAACAGTGCAACTGCTTAGCACACTCGCTACCTGATACAGAGCAAGATCCCAGCATTGCCGCTCCTCATGATATTGCCACCAAGGAGCCTCCGGGAGGCTCACTAGCCTCCTTGTAGAGATGAGAAAAATCAAGAAAGAGGTGGTAATAGCATGGTTGGTAAAGTGCTTTGTGATATGCATGAAGCGTTTCCTGTACATTGTCTCCTTTAAAGACTAGAGAACTTGCCCCGGTCCACTCCACAGCGTTTGTGATTTTATGCATATTGCACCTGACGAAGTTCCCCAAGCAATGTGTGTAGACCCCAAAAGAAGGAAGGTCAGAGGACATTCCATCTTGGCAGAAGAGGAGCTTGGAATGAGGACAGGAAGGAGGTCAGTGGGGTCCATGCTGCCTCTGCCTCGATGTCTACAGGAGGAGAATTCCGCAGGAAGCAGTGCTGCCTCAGGCACCAGACCCCCGGGGCTGAAGCCTGCCTTGTCATTTCTCAGCTCGTCTGTACAGTGGGATGGTAACAGGACCCATTTCACTGAGCTGATGAGGATTCAATGAGGTCGTATATGCAGATGATATACCAAGTGGCACAGAACAAGCACGTAGTATTAATAGCTCAGAATCCTCCCCTCCAGTAAGGTGTCGGCCACAGTGTGATAGGAGAAGATACCCATTTCTTTACTAGATCTTTATACCTAGATGTCCCATAGGCACCGAAAACTCAGCATGTTCAACGCTGAACTCATCATTTTTTCCCCCAAACCTGTCCTTCGTATGGCATTTCCGACTGTCGTGAATGGCACCACGTCAACCAGGCACTCAAACCAGAAACCTGGGAGTCAGTGCAGACGCCCTCACCCACCTCTCCTGCACACACAGCCTCAGACCAAGACTCTTCAGTGTAACCCTTAAAATTTCTCCAGTCTTGTTGCTTGGACCCTCCTCATCTCGCCCCAACTACTCATGTAGAGCAGTCTCCTAACCCCACAGACTGACCCTCAGTCTGTCCTCCCTGTTCTCCCGCAGGACCTTCCTAAAATGCGAAACCGATAGTCTCTCCCCACCTAAAAATCCTTTCTTGACTCCCCCATGCCCACCAGATTACAGTGCAAACTCCGCTAGCATGGCACAGCCGATCCTTCGATATCTGGCCCTGACTACCTGCCCTACAGCGGCTCCTGCCCTCTTTCCCCTCACACCCTTCACGCCAGCCCTTCCGAGGTAGAGCTGGTTCCCAGACGCTGTGTGGGGCCTCCATGTCTTTGCCTCACCGCCCCGTCAGCCTGGGATGCTCGTCACCCTGTGGCCCCTACTCATCTTTCAGACTCTTCCCAAGAATTCCTTCTCTTTGAAGCCAGCCCTGGCCACCTTCAGGTAGAACTGACCATTCTCTCACCACGAGTATCTGCATTCCTACTCACCTGTAATAACTCTGATGCCTGTTGACATGACTTATTTTCCTACTGGGCCATGAAGCCATTGTGAGCAGAGACCAGGATGACTCACGCTTCTATTCCTAGCCTCTGGCCAGTACCCCTGTCCCCAGCACGTGACCAAGTAAACGAATTCGCCTGGACAAGTATTCTAACAAGCTGTGAGGGCTGTGCATTCATCGCTAGATTTATTATGTTTACTATCAAAGTGCCTTTACGTGTATCAACTCATTTAATCCTCCAACAACACATGAATGAGGTACTACTGTTATTGTTATTCCCATTTCACTGGGGCAGAGAAGTTAAATAACATGCCCAAGTTCATAGAGCTGAGAAGTAGCAGGGTCAAAACTTGAGCTCAGCTCTCTCTTATCCCAAATCATTCTATCGTGCCTCCATCTCCCAGTAAACCAAGCCTTTGAGGGAAAATGAAATGTGTACAGGTTTTCACAAAGCTTGGTTCCTAGAACTTTATAGGAAACCAGGATGTGTAGCCCCAGCAGGAGAGAAATCCTCGAGGCCTTCCTAAAGACAGTAGAGGTTCCTGTCTGGAGAGCTTGTGATAATGGAAGATTGGTTTGCTGATGGTTTTTGAAAGGTATTTGGGGTTAAAATGAAACAGCAAAATCACTGAAAGTGATTTACAATTTATTGCCCTCAAGTTTTCATGTTTCAGGAAAAGCCAGCAGAGCTGTTCCCTAGTACATATTAAATTCTCTTCCTAACTTCCCCTCCCAAACTTCATTTTGGCCTTGTGCAATCTCTTTATTAAAAGGGCATTGTTTCATGATTTATTATGCAAGTCAAACCTGCCTTGTTCTTGCTTCACCCAGTTAACTCCGTTAGACCTAGCCTGCTGCAGAAGCCACAAACACTGGGTGTGAACACCACCATTGCAGTTTGGCTTGAAAACTCTAAGAGACAGTAAAATTTACACCTTCGGGAAAAGCAAATTGTTCACCTGGAATTTGAGATGATTTTTTTCCTCCTAACTGCGCCAGGAAACTATTCAGAGTATGTCTGTAATCTGCTTCTCAGTCCCCGCTTTGCCATGTCCTCATCCAAGAATGCACAAGAACATTAAGTTGTGTACGTGCTGAAGGGCTTCTGGAATGAAATCTTCACACCAACAAATGCTGCCATCACCCTGCCGTCCACCGTGCTTTCATTTAGATGGCTCCATGGAGTAGCTGAAATTGGTGTTTTCTCTTAGCGTACGTAGGTAAATTAGGTATTGCATTTAATACCTAATTGATATACTTAAAAAGATATTGCATAAAAGTGGGTCAGGGAGGTGTTTTAAGCCCAGCAAGAAACTTTTTTGTTAATTTGAATACTAGAAAATTTCCTGAGACCAGCAAAATTCTTTATTAGTACCAATACTCTGAGTTTAATTTTGCCTATTAATTCTAACTTTGTAAAGAAATATGGAGCGAGGGAAGGAAACTAGCATTTGTAAGCATTTATGATGTGTTGGGCACCTCAGTTAACCTACGAGGTTTAATCCTTACCATAAACTTCAAGGCAGGTAATATGATCTCCATTTAAGCAAGAAGAAACCGAGACCCACCAGGGCCAAGTCCACTGTGCAGGGCTGGAGTTGAAATCCAGAGCTGTCTGGTTCCAAACCTGTCCTTCCCCCTTTCCCCCCACCATGACTGTTCTCTACAAACTAAATCGATCTGTTTTAGAGAAGGAAGTTGTACTGCAGTCAACTCTGCCGCTCTCATTTTAGAGAATGGTTTTCCAGCTCTATTCCTTCCATAGGTCTGGTGCCAAGATTAACTTGACAACTTTTAAATAACCCAGAGTGAAGGATCCATACGAGGACACATAAAAGCATTTTCTGCCCAGAGTTCCTGGTTCTCAACTGAAGCCTCTGGCAAGTTCCTGCTGAAGCAAAGAAAATTAGATGGAGAGAAAGTGAGGCCTTTACCTAGACAGCTGGAATCGGGTAGAAAGTGCTGAGGGCATAGAAAAGGTGCTGGTAAACTCCTTTGGGAGGTCAGAATTGGGAACAGTTTTCTCTGCGTAGAGGTGAAAAGAGATTTGGGAACATTTCAGGGAGGAAATAGCATTTAAACAGAACCTTGGCCTTGAAGGATGGGGAAAAACTCATTTCAAGTAAAAAGGAAACTGTGAACAAAGACAACAGAGACAGGAAAGTGAGCACATTGGTGGGAAATAGAGTATTAATAGTGCTGTATTATCAACAACATTGCTCTTCATAAAAGCACCGGGGGTCAGGTACTGCTATAAAACAGTGCATTCCATAACCTAGTATATTACAGTCATCTATTGCTGGAGGAGCAATCTTGCCAAAGATGGAGCACGTCTGGAAATTCTGCCTTTTAAGTGGTATATATTTGCGTGGAAGTGGTCATGTTAAGAAGTGTTGATTTTAAGATCCTGTTTCATTTTGCTTCTGCAGAAGGAAACTCCACTTGCCAATGCCGCATTCTGGGCAGCACGGAGAGGAAACCTGGCTCTGCTCAGGCTGTTGCTGAACAGTGGTCGGGTGGATGTGGATTGCAGGGACAGTGTACGGATGGACTCAATGGGTATATGCATGCCAAGAGCACGCCACGTCCCGCCATCGGCATGAGAGCACCTCCTGAATGCATTTCCCTTCACGATGCTTATCTACTTTTTCATGTATTTGCTTGCTTTGTCCCTTTTGGAAAGTCCAAGGTGCCGCGGTGAACTTAAACATATTTTAGGGAAACAATTGTAGGCATAAAACAGAATGAGGCCACAAGAGGGAAAGAGACACTTCACTGGGAGTCAGAATTGGCAGATTCCAAGAAGGAAAAGGTTAGAGAATTCAAACCAGCTGCTTTCATGAAAAGGTGGAGATAATTTAGGGCAGATGTGGGCTGCCATGGAGGTGGGAGTTAGGTTTTTTTCCTACAAGGATGAGAGAACTGAGAAATGGAAGCCCCCACCCAGCCTCTCATCCTTGAATTACCTTTGCAAACATCAGTTCACTTCTTGGCGATTAAGAGGAACTAAAAATAGACAATACTGCCCACTGGCATCACTTAGAGAGCCCCTCCCTGCCCAGCTAGAGGCCATGATTCCTCTGTGCTCAGCAGGCCTTCTGCACATCTGTGGGGACAAGAGCTTTCTCAGCTGAGAAGAGACAGAGCAGAGATGTTTTGAATTTAGGATTTAAATACAAATGCTTTTCAAAGGAGCCTTATTGTTTTCCTGAAAACAGGATGTGCCATTTCCAGCTTTTATTGCACAAACTTGGTAATTGAGCTCAGCCACCAGCCCGAGGGAGCCATCAGAGTTTGTTCCACTTCTCCTACTAGGGGCATCAGTGCCAGGTATCTTGCGTTTGCATCTCCAGATCCACTTGTACCCTGCTTCAGCTTCCTCTGTGCCCCAGGGTCTGAATTGTATGGCCTGCCCCAGTGGACTTGCTTTCCTCTGGCTTCCAGTTGGGTTTGGCCAAAGGGAGCATTGGCAGGAGTCAGTAGGTGGAAGGACAGGACATGGGGGAGCCCAAAGCTCTGTCTGGTAGCAGTGCTGTCATTCTGTGTCCTGGGAGCCACTACCTTCCCCTCGTGCCTCCAGGCCTGGACTGGCTGTGGAACCTACTGTTATAGCTCCCAGGCCTATACTGCTGTTTGTAGTGTCCCTACTCCCAAGTGCACAGCTTTATAAATAGTCTCTTTATTCAACTTTCTTCCAATTATCCCAACTTGAATGTACCAATGTTCCTTGCCAGGACCCAGACTGATACGGGGTCTTGGGCATCCATCCTGGTCTTATTGGGATCTTACTGGGCAGCAGTGCCACACGAGGTAGAACTGGAGTAGGAACGCTGGTTTTCACTGTGGCCTCACCCACTGACTGCGTTGATGACACTTTTTCTTGAAGCTGCCCTTTCTCAGACACCCCTATTACCTCCTGACTTCCAGCTTCCCAGGGCCACCTGGCATTTCCACACATATGCTGCCCCTCACACAGCCCACACCACACACACACACACGCACACACGCACACACACACACACACACACTCACCTTCTTCAGTGTCTTTTCCCCAGCAGAAGTTATCACCTCCTACCACCACTTCCTTTCCCCGCAGAACATACATACTCTTTCTCTGTCTACTGGGTGACCAGTAGCTATTTTTGTCAAAAAATTTCCTTCTACGAATAGATATTAATACGTTTACAGATTACTCCTTATTTAAAGTCATTTTATCAGGAGGTTTCTAGAGAGATGATTCCTTAACCCAAAGAAACAAGTGTAAAGCATGATAATTTCAGATGCTTCTTTATTTTTAAAAGGACTCCTTTAAGATTGGTGATAACTGAGGGGTAGGGAGATGTCTGGGTGCAGCACAGGCCTTTGTTCCCCTTGACATTTTATTGGGTGGGTTTCTGCCTCCTCCACATGTCACCTGAATGGCAAGTCTGGGTTCTAGGATGGTTTCTTCCTGTGGTGAATGATCCCTAGGCTAGTATTGCCCTCACCAATGGTGCCAAGCCTCAGAATCACCTAGGATGACAGTGAGAGCTGATAGAATGCTAGAGAGACCCTGGAGCTTTGCTGGGAAGGCTTCTAACCTCAAGTAAGACCATGTTCAAGCTTTTCCAATAAATAGCATCATAGAGAACAAATGCATCATGTCTAGGCCACCCATTTCATGGCAACACTTTGATTCGCTAACATTCATCTTAAGTTCCTCTTTTGCATTGTTCATCTCTCTGACACACTTTTACCACAAATATGTGCAATGGCATGGTTCTTTTGGTCTCTTTAGATGTATGAATGTATGTATTTCACCGTCTTGTTGGTTGTGGTCTTCACTACATCTGTATCCACCATTTCCTCTGTTCAAAGTCAGTTCGTTTTAAAAGATACATTTTAACATCAAGCAATGAAACGAAGTAAACTTAATCTTTATTGAATTAAAATCAGTCAAGCTAATAGGTTTTGAATATGAAGGACATATTTTTATGTGGCTTTATGCATCAACAGGTACCACTTCTTTATTCTTTCTCCCTTATCCCAGTCTCTGAGTTTTTCTCAATTGACCATTATTGTAGAATTGAAATACAATCTATAAAGCAGCATTTTTGTTATTTGTTGCATTCATCTTTCCTCACTTTAATACAGGTGAGCCTAACATTTTTTATTTTCTTTTTTAAATATCCCAATTAAGTGCTCTGTGCTTCCTCTGACTCATGATTGATTTTTATTTTGAGACCGAAATGACCCATGATAAAAAACATTTTCTCACATTGCATATCTTGTGTGTTTCAACTGGCTTTAAATCAAGGTTTATTCTGTCCACAGTCTAAATAAAAATTCCTTACATTCAGGAAGAAGTTACTAATACCAAACTTGCCATTCCAATCTTGGAAAATATGGAGGAAGGAGTTTAACTGAATAATGGATGGTACAGCCTACATTGAAAGTCTTCCATTGAAATACCAAATATGGTCACATGGGATAAAGAAAGTATCATAGAGCATTTCTATGACATCATTAGCTTTTCTTGACTCTACCCACTCGTATACTTCTCATTATAGCAAAACAAGACTTCCAAAACTAGCATTGTCATTCACAGAAGTCAACCAAAACCAGATGATAACCCAACATTTATTGAACTTTTATTTTATTATCTAACACTTGTTGAATTAAGATCTAATATTACTATGCTGAGCACATTGCCTGAATTATGTCATTTATCCATTTAATCAGGCAGGTACTTTTTTTAGTCACCATTTTACATATGAGGAGACTGAGCCTTTGAAAGGTGAGGTAACCTGTCCAAGGTCATACTGTCAGTGATCACTGAACTAGACTGCTTTCCTACAAAATCTCACAGATGTAAATAACACGAAGCTTCTAAGAGTCATTTATCCCCCTCTCCTAGAGAGGCACATGTACAGAACTGTCTCATGTAATCCACTCCTGGAAGACAGGTTGCTGAGTGTGCAGAGGTGGCGGTTCGGATTTCAATGGGAAGGGAACAACTAAACTACAAAAGTATTTGAATTGGAAGGGTCCATATCAGATGGTGTACCTCAAGTCCTTGAATCTTCAAGCTGGAAGAGACCTTGGTGATCACCCCGTCCAACCCCTTATTTTAAAGAGGAGATAAATGTGTCCCAGGAATTGTAAGCAACTTGCCCCAGGTTACACTGTTGGTTGATGACAGAAGTCGACTTGGACCCTAGAGTTCCCGACTCTTTAACTTCTGTAGTCTCTCACTTCACCACAGTTCCTTACATCTCTACCTGAATCAGTTTGATAAAGACTTTTAAACTCAGAAAACCAACTGGTACCAACTGGTACTGTTAAACCCATTTGTGTGTGTGTGTGCATTAATAGCAGTGTTTGGGCTCAGAAATCATTTAGTATGAATCATAAAATGAAACCATTACCTCACTGCTGCTTTAAAATACAGTTACCATGATTCATTTGGACTGCATAGCTGAAGGTAATGGCAGTAAGTGAATTTTAAATTGAAAATTCCAGCCTTAGCAATTTGTTGTTTTGCTTTTTCCCATCTAGTCTACATTATAAAATTATTCATAAGATACTTTTATCACTGAGGGAAATTTTGTGCTTGGACAGGCCCTGAGTGGAGCTGACATCTTTGCAGCCTCTTCTCCAGGACCCCTCTCTGACATATGGTGGCCTAACTGTTCATCTGTCTCTCCTCCATCCAGCATGGTACCACACTCCTCATGGTCTCCTCCTATGCTGGTCACATAGACTGTGTGAAGGAACTTGTTCTTCAAGGAGCGGACATCAATCTCCAGAGAGAGGTAGGTCAGGTTTTGCACTTGAATAAGAATGACCCAGGTGACAGAGGCTCGAAGTTTTCACAATAGGGAATTAATTGTTAAGAAGGGCAAGAGTAATCATTGCTTTTCTCCTAGGTCACTCTAACCCCCATGTTTCCAACTTTAATGTGTCTAAAATAAGGCCCAGGAGCTGACCGTTGGTTGTACTTGAGTTGAATGTATCTTCCTGGCATGTGTTGCAATCTGAGTTAACCAAGCCTCTAACCTCATTCCTTAAACATTCAAACATTTCATCCCATACTTAAATTAGTTCTTTCTTCCTTGGGATAAAGTGCTACAGAATTTATAGGATTTTCATGGAGATCATCGTATTTTTAGAAGGATTGAGTCACAAACCTGTTCTTAATGGGACTCACTTGCTAAGACTATCTCAACCTCCCTCACCAAACCATGTTTTCAAAGGACTTCTCTGACTGGTCATGTATTAAGCAAGCTCTCCCTGAAAAAGTCATGTGGTGAGCATCGGACTAAAATGTGATCATATCCCCACACTTCATTCAAGAGCAATCTCAGGAGTTCCATCTGGTCAGAGGATCCATTCTTGGTCCAGTGTAGAGGAGCAGTGGGAGGCCGGGGCACTTTGACATACTTTGGGATTCAGGTCTGAGGAGGGTGCATATATTTCCACACCAATATAGGGCCTGGGAAATTAACCTTCATGAAGAACGTGGAGAACATGCATAGGTTCCCTAGAGTGACTCTGACCTCTCAGTCCACACTGACTCAGACCCGAGATAGGCATCCTGGGGCAAGCTCCAAACCAAACTGGAGCACTTGGTTTTCCTTGATCCACTCTTATCTGAGGGCCTGCCCTACAGTTGTTGTTTCATAAAGGACCATTCATCAACCAAAGTTTCATCAAGCAATGCATCCCATCTTCCAGGCTAGACCGCCACCCCTGTGTGGAATAAATTAAGACGCACCAGGAGTAAGGTATAGATATTCCACAGGGCATCTAGAAGTCCCTCCCATCTCCCCTCTGGGTGTCCCCTTGACCACAGACCATGGGAGAGTGACACTAAATGGATAAAATCTGGAGTCTGGTTCTCTGTTGCCCTGGAACAGCAAGCCTGGTCAGTGCAAAGCAAATCCAACCAGTCTTCTCACAGACGAGTCTTCTGAGCAATTTCCATAACACTGGATCATTGTTTTAGGTCATTTTCAATCCAGCAGCTAATTTTCTTTTTGGAAGAAAATGTTTGGGCCCATTTAGAATTATGGCTTTAAAATTACCCTGATCTTTTTATTTTTCCTCTCTGCTTTACAGTCTTTGTTTATTTTAACTTTAAAGAAGAGACACATTTTCTCTAATTAAAAACAATATGATCCAGATCTGCTTACTCAAAAACTTTATCCTTAAAGGCAAGTTCAAGATGCACAAAAAGGTCTTCAGAACAACTGACAAAAGCTGGGAGAAGAAAAGAAACATGTATTTGATTTCTAGCCAATGTATGTGTTTTACCATTTTATATTTGTTTAGTTCCAGTTGCTCAGCTAATGTTTTTAAAGATCTAAACTATTGAGCATTGAACACCGTGGCCCTGGAGGATTTAACAAAGTGTGTCCAGTTTAGAGGTAACCTGTGTGGCTCAAATGATGGTGCTATGTAAGTTCCTGGTGCGCCCCTGCGGCCACGCCAGTCTGGGACAATAGACCTGCTAAGCCAAAGACAGGTCCCAACCTTACCTCCTCTGGTTTGGAAACTGAAAGTGCCTAGCGGTTCTGTGGAACTTACTCGTATAGCAGACTGCTACCTTGGTTCCTTTGTAATCCGTTTTGCAATATCAGAATATTTGTTTCCTGAAAAAGTACCTGCCACTGTTTTCTTAGGTTGGTTACCTAGACACACAGAGATTGCTAGAGAGACAAACTGGAAGCTAATGGTTCTGGAAGACCATTGCTCTAGAGAAGCAGCAATATTGGCTGAGTTAAACTCTCAGGCCGAGGAGCCGCTCGGGCCGGTGTCATGAAGCCTGGGGTTTCCTAGTAAAGCACACGCATTTAAGACCTCTATTCAGATTCCATACTGAAGTCTAGCCCCTATTGTCTACAGATTGCTGCATTCATGTGCCCAATGATTAATAGTATGTGTGTTTCCAAACTGGCTCAAACTGCCATAAATATGATTGTTTTTTAACAGGACTTTATTGGGGAATAGTGTGTACTTCCAGGAGTTTTTTCCAAGTCACGTTGTTGTCCTTTCAATCTTAGTTGTGGAAGGTGCCATTCAGCTTCAAGTTGTTGCCCTTCCAGTCTTAGTTGTGGAGGGCGCAGCTCAGCTCCAGGTCCAGTTGCCGTTGCTAGTTGCAGGGGGCGCAGCCCACCATCCCTTGCGGGACTCGAGGAGTTGAACCGGCAACCTTGTGGTTGAGAGCCCACTGGCCCATGTGGGAATCGAACCGGCAGCCTTCAGAGTTAGGAGCACGGAGCTCCAACCTCCTGAGTCACCGGGCCGGCCCATAAATACGATTTTTGTAATTAATGTTTCAAAAAACCTTATTGAAAAATAAACCCTTTCTCTTAATGAAGAAACAACTGGAAATGACCATTGGTAGTCTCTAAAAATAACGTCTATTACAAAGATGAGAGTTTTCCTATTGTACCCAAGTTTCTCCATTCACACCTTAGTACATCTTAAGGTTTCTGGAAGCCAGGGCCTTCCACAGTAAGAAAGCAATGAGCGGATGCTTCTTACTTGTTTCTGTGGGAACCAAGGAGAAAATCACTCCTGCATCACAGGCAGAAAGGCTCTGTAAATGGTCACATCACCTGTGCCTTCCTGGGGCAAAGTCGGGTTGGGAACACAGCCTGAGATAGACAGTTATGTCTGGGAAGGTGTTAGTGTGTGTCCTTTCATGGTAGTGGTTCTCGCTGATCCTGTCACACACACACACATATGCACACACATGCACATGTGCACAACACCCTTAAGAACAAGAGTCAGAGCGATCAGTAATCCATAGCACATGCTCTCCCTGGCTTCTCACACCTACGTGAGAACCTACCACCTTAACACTCCCGAGCAAGCCATGGAAGGAGTGTTTCTCTTGACTGCCTGGAAAAGTACAGTGTTAGCTTCATCCCACGCTGAAAGCACTGGAGTGAGGAGCATCTTTATATGAAAAATACATATCCCTCACAAGAGTGGTGTGGTGATTTTGCTCATATTGCACAATGATTTGGGTAGGTTTTTAAATGTGAGAAGGAAGGATGCTTAAAAACTTGTGTCTCCGAATATCATTGATAAGTTTAAAATTGCAATCAGACTGTTTCTTGTTAATATGTCCTATTTCGAGAACTATTTTGAGCCTATTTGAGTAAATTATTTAGATTCTTTCTTGCACAGGTAGCTTTCTACTCTGGGGCAATTACTTTGTAACCAGACACTGCCAGAATTCTTCCTCATAGGAATGAATGCCAGTCTTTCCCAAATACTATACCAACCAGGTTAGTTTCCCACAGCTGCTACAACAAATTACCACAAACTACGTGCCTTAAAACAATGGAAATTTATACTTTCATGGTTCTACAGGACAGAAAATCCGAGGTGTCCGTAAGGCCATGCTCCCTCTGGAGGCTGCAGAGGTGAATCCATTCTTCACCTCTTCCAGCTGCTGGTAGCTGTTGGCCCTCCTTCACTTGTGGCTCCATCACTCTGACGTCTGCCTCTGTGGTCACATTGCCTTTGCCTCCTCTCTGTGGCAAATACCACTCTGCCTGACTCTTACAAAGAAACTTGTCATTGCATTTAGGGCCCACTTGAATAAACCATGATAAGCTCCTCCTCTCAAAATCCTTAGTTTAATCATATCTTTTGCCATATAAGTAACATTCACAAGTTCCAAGAATTAGGATGAAGACGTATCGTTTGGAAGTCCACCATTCATTCCACTGCACCAAGAATGAAGTTTTCCTTTCATCTTGTCACTTCTCTGACCAAGGAAGATAATTAGTTCAAATATAGCCCCTACCTAGGCTAGAAGGTTTATATGCAAGGATATTGTTTTGTTTCGTTCGCAAATGAATAAATCAAATGCAATGTAACCAGATGTCTTTTAAAACCAGCCTGTTTCTCCTCCCAGTCGGGTACAACCGCCCTATTCTTCGCTGCCCAGCAAGGCCACAATGACGTGGTGAGATTTCTCTTTGAATTTGGAGCATCCACTGAACTTAGGACCAAAGTAAGAGGCCTTTCTTGATGTCATACCTTGTTGAAGAATTTTAGCAATCATAAGTATTTTTTTCTCTTCATCTGTAATACAAATTTGTGTTCCCCATTTTATAAGATTTCCAAGCCTAAGAAGGTGGGTTTCACAAGGTTCTTGTAATGGTTCAAGGGTTGTCCTAGAGATTGAACTCAAAACCTGGCATTTTTGCTCTGGGCTCACAATTGGAAAATTTTATGGGGAATTACTTACATTCTTTCTTGGACTGGTAGTTTTCTGCTCTGGGATACTAAATTTTGTTACCAGGATAGATACAGTAGTAGGTGCTTTAAACGTTCCCTGTTTTCATGTGCTTTTTTTCCCATCCCAGTGCTATGATAGGAAATATTGGAAGTATTAAACCAATCCTAGGGAATCTGAGATATTTCTAAGGAGGGTGATTTGGCAGGCAGTTTACTTTCTGAGATGTCCTAACTGAAATACGTAATATATGATTACAGTTTATATAGTTGGGCAAGGAATGGTGATTCTTCCTTTAAAGAAGTCCTTGATTCTACGTAGTAGATCTATGGATAAGAATACAGACTATAGAAAGATGAACTTTATATTCACAAAATGATTTTACATTATAATGTTTTTAGTGGGAGAATTTGAACTGCCATAACATTTTTGTAGTTTTCAACTTATTTCTGGATTCATCATAACAAAAAAATTCCTGAAAATTTGCCCCAATTGGAAGCTTTCCGGTTTCCTTAATTCATTGTATGTGATATTTTGATATGAAGGGAGTTTCCAATGGGTTTTTTTCCTATTAAAATGATAACTATTAAGTAGATCTAAATATCAGACAGGTTTCTGTTTATTCTGAAACCTGTTAGACTGCATACATGCCTACAGACATGCTGAATGTAATATACATTAATCCAAAATATATGTGTGTGTGTTTTTATATTAATTGTCATTTTATTTTTCATTATAAAAGTGATGCAACAAAAAACAGGAAGTAAAATTCTACAAAACCTAAATCTCAACTCTTTGAACTAAAGTCACAATGTTCATGTGTGGCCATATGGCTGCTTCAGTCTTCTTGGTTAGCAAGTCAGTGCTGGCTCAAAGCCTTTGTACATGAGCCAGTCTGTGCTCTCCCAGAAATCCATGGAACATGGGGCCCAGGGGGAGCCATTGTACATATTTCCATTAGGTCAGCTGCAGGTGTCCAAGAGCTTTCCATGGGAAGAAGAGACTGTCGGGAGGCTTTGAGTTTTAGTATGATCCTGTCATCAACACTGACTTTGTGTCAACTATTATTCTCATTGTTATTAAATCTGTATCCCCAAAAATATGTTTTTAAAAATAAAAGGTATAAGCTCTTCTATGACAATCATCCTATTTTATCTGTTCTCTAAATTCATTAGGCAAAGAGCTGGGGAAATTGACAGAACAAAACTTGGAAACGTTGGTGCTCATGGCTGCCGATAAGCAATTTCTTGATGCCCAACACCCCCCCCCACACACACACACACACACACATGCTCACCACCACCTCAGCCCTCCAGCCTTTCTCCATTCCTCACCCTTCAAAATGTAGCTCTCCCCCACCACACAGCCAGCCGCTGCTGAAACCTCCCTCAGCCATGTTTCCCCCAGGATCTCACCTGCCTGTGACCGCAGGAGTTCTTAAAGCAGTGTTTCTCCAAGTGAGGACCACCTGCCACCTGCTCACCACAGTCACCTCACATGACTGGTCAAAAGCCCTATTTCTGGGCCTCACTCCAGACCTACTGAATCTGAGGATGGGACTCTGAGGATCGTAGACATTTTGAATAAACACTCTATGCCCAAATTTGAAAACCACACTATCTTATATTTGTGACTTGTATTTTAGAACCACATTACACATTCTTGCATTTTGTATAATCACCTCAAATGTCCACATACCAATTCACAGAGCCAAACAAACAACTATCCTAGATGGGAAAAAATAATACACTCGCTGCAGCACCTGAGAAAAGCCATTAAGGGTTTCGGTTGACCACAAATTCAGTGGGTCAGTAGTGTGATGTGGTTGGCATAAAAGCTAATTCTATAATAATGTAGGTCACAGAAATAAAAGTCGAGTAGATGGAACAAGGAAATGTCCCACTCCACATCATACCACATCCACTTCATAGTACTCTGTTTAGTTCTAGGGCCCACATTTTGAAAAAGACTTGAAAACACTGGCACATGTTCAAAGGAAAATACTAAGTAGGAGGGTGAGAGACGCATGGAATATGCTGTAATTATCCATGCTTTTAATGGATACAGATCTTCTGCATGAAGGCAAAGACCCCAGAGGGTTACCTCATAAAAGCACCTTAATCTCAGAGACCTGCAGTGGGGTGGAACCACAGAGAGAAGCCAATGTTTGTCATGAGGGTCCCTGTCCAGAAGCCACAAGAGGCTATTCTGGTAATTCCAAGACAGAACTGATTGGTCCAGACTTTCTGTTCTTTGTTTCTGTGATTGAGAGGCAAATAGATGATTCTGCATTTGACATGGGAAATTTCTATTTTTTATTATATTATTTTTCAGTTACAGTTGACATACAATATTATATTTGTTTCAGGTGTCCAACACAGTGATTAGACATTTATATAACTTACAGAGTGATCACCTTGATAAGTCTAGTAGACATGGGAAATTTCTAAATTAATCATAATAACTTAGTCAAACAACTGTAATCTCTCTCAAGCAAGTCATCCAACTGTACAACATAATGGTGTCCTTAAATGTCCATCATGATTATAAGGAAAAAGTATAAAGGGATAAAAGAGGAAAAGTGAGTTTGTTGTTATCTATGGGGAAATTCTTGTTCAAAGTTCTCATTATGCGAGGAGCATGTATGTGTTTGGTAAGATTTGTGCCTGCATTTTTTAATGTGTTTATACTTCGCATGTCCACAGGACGGGGGCACTGCCCTGCTGGCCGCCAGTCAGTATGGGCACAGGCAAGTGGTGGATACCTTGCTGAAGCACGGAGCCAACATCCACGACCAGCTTTATGTGAGTGTGTTTCAAGGGGACCTTAGGTAGACACTTACTTATTCCCACATCACATACCTTTGCCGTCTGAATTGGATGTCAGAAGTGCCAATTTCAGAACTATTTTCATGAACAATAGGACTTTAATCTTACACATCAAGGAAAAGAGATAGTAGTTAACCAGATGATCTTTTCCTGTGTAGAAAACCACAGTCTTATTTACCCATCTTTGTTCTGTCCTTTGAAATCTCTTTCACATGAAATAGTTCATGTACCTCTGCAATTAGAATCTTCAAAAATCATGTGATTCATACTTACTCATAGCATGACAAACCCAGCGAATGGACTTGCTAAAAACCAAAATAAGTT
Organism: Rhinolophus sinicus; assembly: GCF_036562045.2. NCBI lineage: Eukaryota > Metazoa > Chordata > Mammalia > Chiroptera > Rhinolophidae > Rhinolophus > Rhinolophus sinicus. Next base: position 40,385,785 of record NC_133758.1, read on the forward strand.
CTGTTGTGGAGATATTTGGGAGGAAGAGCACAAAAAAGGTGAAATCAAGTTATTTGGAAGAGAAGTAAGGTTTGGTGGGTAAAGACCTGTGAAATATAATACATGCCCACCACTGACCTTTCAAAGGCATCCACTGCAAGTGTGGGTGGGCAGCTGAATGGCAATTAGCACATTTCCCAAGTGCTCTTTTCATTGATTGCCATTGTAATTACAATAGGATTTATGGCAAATGTGATTCTGGTTTTGTAGGGAAAAAAAAATATGAGGAGATGAAGTAACTTGACAGAGTATCATAGCCAGGAGTGGCAGAATTCTGTTTCCAATTATTTAGGAACCGTATTTTAGACTATCCTACTACTAGACATTTAGCTCACATGCATAGGGTACTAGATACTTTCATAGACATGTAATGAGATGTGTAGGTGTGAACGTTTCCATTTGAACACCTTTTCCAGAGTTTACACGGTGAACTCTGACAAATCACAGACCTCTTTGAAGTACATAGCAACCAGCCTTACCCTTTGTACTTCAAAATCTGTAACATTCTTTGATCTTGCAGTATTCCCAGTTGAATGACTGAACTACTTGATAATGGCCTAAAGGAGTGATTCTCAACTCTGGCTGCCCATTAGAATCACCTCGAGAGCTTTAAAAAGTGCCACCTCCCAGGCCCACTCCAGACCAAGTAAGCTGGAGTCTCTGAGGGCACAGCTTGAACAATAGGTCATTCTGACGTGTGTCCAAGTCTAAGAAACACAGGTCTACAGCTTTGGCTATTTCTTTGGCTGTATCTGAGAGTGGATATGAGTGTATATCTGTGAAGGTTGACTAGGAAAAGCCCGAGTCTTTAGAAAAGGAAAACCAGGTGTGATTTTTATAGCATTACAATTAGTAGTCAGCAACCCAAGTTGACGGTGGGTACAGAATTTGTACTATTAGATAATGTTCTTCCATAAGGCTCATCAGGGTGGCACATAATCTTGGAAATGTAGAGTATGGGGAGAGCCCATTCTCATAGTAAATTCCTCTATTGCAAGGTGACTCAAGAAATTTCATGCACCAGAACTTAGATTTTCTGGGAAGACTTTTTTTACCCTTGCCCAAACAGTCCAGTGTAAATGTTTCCATTAAAAACAATTGAAATACGGCGAATTCCTGTCACTGATCCCTGAAAACTTCTCGTAACAGAAGTTTACAATACACAGTAAAAAATCCAATTCATAGCTATCCATTTTAGAAACTTGCTAAGAGTTATCAGCTGCTAAGGGCATGGGAGACTTTCCGTGGCAACACAGTAAGGAGCAGCTGTAAATTTCGTCCCCATATCAAACAGCTGCTTAAAAATCTGTACAGGCTGCTTAATTTTTTAATGATTGCCTTGAGGGAAGTCTGACGGCTCAGCTGACACCCACTGGAAATCCAGCACCCTCCGCGTGGTTAGACTTGCAGGAAAAAGTGCTTTGTATTTTAACTTGTGGTTAGTGATCCTGATGGGAGGGTGGTAATTAGCTGGGTTAGCTAGGTGTTTTCCACAGGGATGTGCTTGGGTTTTCCACTGCGGTCTAAAAGTAATGAAGCTCACCATGTTCTTTGAATGCTGTCTGTATGAAGTGAGCAGCTGGGAAGCATACATGACTTCAGCTGACCATGTATTGCTGAAATTACCCAATGACGCGTTTTCAAGAAAAAAGAAATGACCAGAAAATGTAGACACTCAGTGAAAAAGAAAACGAAAGAAAACTGGAAATGAGCATTTGCTTTGGGCTTTTACTCAGGATTGCTTAATTGCTTATATAGGTGTTATGGGTGTCTGCTAGGCTAGTAGGAAGTGAGTTTATGGATATTCTGATTAGGGCAGTTATTCTGAAAGCATTGTGTGTTTTAAAGTTTGGAGAAACGGCATGTTAGGGGGATGTGGGTAAGGGGGCAGGACCGAGGAAGGAGTAGAGAAGACACTTTTTACTCCTGTTTTATAAAAGCACACAAAATAGGTTGTAGGATGTGTTTAGTTTTTATTCATAGACTTTATTTTTTTGTTTTTAACTAACGCTTAGCTCTTCATTGACAAAAGAATTGAAATAGAAAATTGTGTTAAGTGTATGTATTTTTAAATCTAATTAAAAAGGGGATGGATTCAGATCAGAGAACGAAAGTAGAAAGCAGCTAAGAAGTCTATGCAGACAAGAGAAAAATGGTGACTGGATATTTGGAAAACCTGGGTGCTACAACTAGGTGTATCATAAGCTCCAAGACCAAAATTTTGTAGAGTGAACAGTCATTATGTAGATTACAACTTATCCTTATGAACTGCCTATTTTAAACTTACCTTTCAGCCTGACTTAGTGTGATGTTTTAGAATCATTCTTCAAAGCATAAAACACTAACCACGTATGTGGGGAAAAAAGGAAGGCATGGAAATGGACAATTGTATTAAATGTATGTATTTTTTAAATGTAATTTCCTTTAAAATAAATGTGAAAGATGATTTTTTAATACTTTCAATTTGCTGTCTCTCAGGATGGAGCGACTGCACTCTTCCTCGCTGCCCAAGGTGGTTACTTGGATGTTACTCGATTGTTATTGTCTTCAGGAGCCAAAGTCAACCAGCCAAGACAGGTAATGTCCACAGAGAAGTGGGCAGGGAGGACCGGCTGTCTGTCCTGCAGCAGCTCCTGCCATGTCAGCTCCAGGCGTCTTTAAACCCTCTTGCTTCTGTGACGACAGTTAATCTTTCATTAGGGTTGCTCCTGTTCTTTGCTTTGGACTCACCTGAAATCAGGCTGACATCACTGTTTACTATTTTTAAAACCTGGGTGTTTGGTATCTGAGGTCAAGTATACACTCTGCCACCTCCTGTTCAAATAAATTATGGCTGCACTGAGGTAATGAGAGTAGCTAGCCTGGACATAGGTAAATAGAGGTGTGTCAGGTAGCCTTGATACGCTGCCTTATCTGTTACCCCCACTTCTTCCACCAAACCAAAGAGGGACCCACTGGAGTCATTAGTGGGTTCTGCACCTTCATCTCTCGCAATTATTAATACAGTGCTATTGAGACTTCGTTTACCAACAGCAAGCTAACCTTTGGCAAATTGATTACTTAAAGGAACAGAAGGGCAAGGTAATACTGGCCACACTTTATAAATGGTAGGGAACCATCCAAACATAAGGCATTCTACTTAGCTTCTCTTCTATTTGCATGAATTAATTTGTTTTTAACAAGACATTTCACATTAAGGTAACATTACTTTAAAGGTATTTTTCTAGAACAATCAAGCTGACTTCTTACCAGGAAACGACACCCGGGCAGATTCCCACTGCAGAGTGACCTGCTTTGAGAATGCCTGTATGTTCATGTAATGAATAGCTATGGGAACCTTAAGGTTGGTCTGAGCTCTTGGCCACAGTCTTCTTCAGTCTTTAGATGTTCTAGTGCATAGGAAACCTAAAAGAAGAAAGAGCCTTTGGGAAAAGTGGGTTTGAGTTTAGGAATTCTAAGTTCTAGATCCAGCTCTTCCAGTAATTAGCTGTGTGGTTTTAAACAAGTGAATCAACCTCTCTGGACCTCTCTTCCTTCATCTGGAATTTAGAAGGCTGGGCAAGAATGATCCTGATGATCTCTTCAGGGTCCCAGATTTTTGTTAATTGTTTTATTCAATGTTCAGTCAGCATTTCTTGAGCACTTAGCATGTGCCAGACACTGCTATGAATGCAAGATTGTATTTTTAGAATTTTAAAGATATTCTTAGATTTAAATGGCCCTAGGGATACTCGTGGGAAAGTAAGCTTTTAGAAAAAGTTGCCTTTCCATACCTGCCAGAGTTGACATTTGGGGATTGCAGTTTAATATTCTCTTGTTGGTCCTTATTGTTAAATTGTTGATTGATTCTGAATCAGAGCCTTCATTCTATTACAAATAATAAAAAGAACTGGTTGCATAAATTTGAGTTAGAGGACATTATTGAGAGAGTACCACTGTGAATTTAGAAATGAGAGATTATGAAGATTATCAACTCTCTCTCTCTCTCTCTCTCTCTCTCTCATCCCTCTAAAATTATTTCTAGCACTTTCACAAATCTATTTGTAAAATAAATTATATTATTCATATGCCTAAGGTTTTGTGGAAAAACAAGTTGATAGGAGAGATTATATTTCAAAGGTTGTATTGATTGTGTCCATTTAAACCTAAACTGAGTCGTGTGATGATGTTGAAACCAAGAAGTTAAAAGAGTGGACCAACATTGTCGTGGTAGCCACAACACACCAGTCTTTTTCATCCCTCAGGAGTGAGCATAACCTGGTCAAAGTGAATGACCTAGCCTGGGGGCGGGAGGACTCCGCCCTCAGGTCAAGGAGCAAGTGACATGCCCTTCCAAAGACTGAATCTAATGTGATTGTTTGAAATTGAGAGCTCAGCTCTGAAAAGATTGTTACTCAGCAAAAGGATGTTTTATAACATAAGAATTACTGTGGGGCCAGGGAGGGGAGTAATGGAATTTCTCCTCTTTATAGAGTATACTAACCCCACTGTACCCTCTGTATCCCATAGATACTCATGGTATCTTTAAAAACCATAATCTTTTTATTACCAGCCATGAGCTTATAAATAAAAGGTTATCTAAATAGGTCAGACTAGTCCAAGTTCTGTATTCTCTAAAAGGGTAAATTCTGCATATTTAATTCCATTCCAAGAAAACAAGTAGTGTTATAAATATGGCAAAAGTAATGTTTATCAGCCCTGGCTGATTTTGTCAGAAGTTATGAGGAGGTTAAAAGAAAAAAAAGTCTAATTAAAAGTTTCCATTGAAATGGCCTGCATATGGTAGAATATTATTTAGGTAGGACATTTGGAAACCAATGTTTTATTCTGAAATCTCAGCTGACACACTGAGTCATTGTCAGAAAATTCTTTGATTTACAAAATAAGAGAAATGCTATTTGGCTAGTTTAATTTCTTAATATTTTAAGATAAATCTGATTTATAATTTTTTCATTGCCATTGTATGGAGTCCTGATGTTTTATGGCACACGGTAACAAGATGTTAACGAAGTAGCATTGAAATTATTCAGCTGACATTTGATCTGAGCTGCAGGGAATCTGAACCATAGTAGAAATGACTTTTCCTTGTAACTTTATCACTGACGGACTAACTGAAAACCTTTTTAGTATTTTTGTGAGAAGGAATCACAATTACAAAGCAAGCCACAGGAAGACTTTGGAAAGACTAAGTTCTTGATTTAATACTGGAAAAAATTTTCCTTTTAAGTTGTCCAAGATAAAGATGTTAAGAATCACAGAGATCACTGAAATCCATATAGTCAGTCTAAAAACTCATGTTCAGTTCTATCTATGTGTCCTCACCAAGTAGACTTGATATGAGTCAAACCTGTTTTTAAAGGTAAAAGATGTAATTGTCTTTCTACACAACACTAGTATCTTTTGCCAAAAATACAATATTGAAATATTTGTCAATGATAATTTGTCAGTGTTAGTTTAAATTCAGCATTTGACCCAATATTATTTTCTTTAAAGATGCATATGGTGTCAAACACTTCCTAGAGAAAGTGAAAGCAGGATCTTAGGAACATCCTAGAAGACCATCACTCTTAGATATAATAGCTTCGTAAAAATTATTATTAAAATTTTAACGCTTAGCAGGTTCCAAATAAAACAAAAGTGGAAAGGCTTGAGATTTATTTCTACACCCGCTTAATCAAAATTCAGTTAAAATGTTGGGGAAAAGAATGCATGAGTCACGATGTCTTAATGAATCAAACCTTTTTAATCACTCACTAAAATGACTATTTATTCTGTTTTTCTATTAACAAAATGCTTTGACATATGCTTTTCCCAACTCAACTTACCCACCTTATTAAATAATACTTTCATAGAGTGGTAAAGGTCTGACTCTATTTACCCAGAGCTGAGATTGGCCTGTCATCACTCATCTCTATCTAGTCCTCTTCATGTGCTAAGCAGTATTTCTTTGAAACCGGACAGAAAGGCCATCTCATAAAGTGCCTTCTCTAACAGAATCCTTGGTTTGGACTTGTATGCAGAGATGCTGGGACCCAGATAATAACAGTTCTCCCAGGTTGCAAGCTTGGCAGGGCAGGGGGACCCATGGTCCGCAATGGGAGAAAGTAGAGCCAACAGATTGGTGCCGTATCCTGAGGCCTTGGAGACAGGAACAGAGGCAATAGGGAGGCCCTACTGCTTGCATTCCTTCTGCACGTGGTAAGCACTCAGAAAAGGTGTGTTGACTCCAGAAGACACCGTGTGGCTTGGGCAGAGTGCCAATGAGGTCTGGAAGGTTGCAGTACATAGTAGTAATCAGCTGGAACTAGAACAGGCTCAGATGTAGTGCCCAGGCTCACGGGCAGGGCACCAGTCCTGGGAAGACTGTAAGAGCCAGCTAGGAGCCAGACCCAGGTCGGGGTGGTGGGGGGACTGCTTGGTTGTTATAGGGATGTAGATATCTTAAGGAAGTGAAACAGTCCTAGTTCACTTATTAACTGCATGACCTTGAGCAAGTTGTTTACTGTCCCTGAGTCTCCGTTTTTTTCACCTGTATAACTGAGATACTAATGGTACGTTTGTAAAGGAGTGTTGTGAGAATGACGTAATCCCTGCAAAATCCTTAATGCACTAGCCGATATACACCAACTGCTTAGTGAATATTAGATATTGCCATTATTGCTGTTCCATAAGGCGTCACTGGAACAGAAAGCCCATCAGAAATCAAGGTTGTACTCTTTCTCTTGTGAGCCACGTGGTCTCTGTCATCTCAAAGTGCCTTCTTGCCTCTTTCTCTCTCCCACTCCTTTTTTTGGAGGGGAGGGAGAAGCTTGTTCTGCATATTTATCTTGAATGTGATCCCCAAGTTTCCATGTCAGACTACCAAGCTCTTGGACGAGCCATGTCATTGTTACAGCTTGTCTTTGCACACCAGGCCCCCGGCTGGCCTGCCCATCCGTGGTCTGATCACCCGTGTCTGGGGAGAATGGAGTCAGGTCGTGAGCAGTACAGGCATCAGGAACATCTTTTACACACCCATTTGCTAGACCGGGGACACCCAGCAAGGACACAGTAATGAGAAATGGGCTCCAGGTCCGGGGAGCGTCGGTAGCAAAGTTGTCTCAATGTTGAACCCCCTCTGCTACTAGTTAGGTTCCTTATATCTCTTGAGCCCCCAACTCAGAATAGAATTGGACCCCAAGACTTTCTATCTGGCTGGAGCCCGCAGGTGAAATAGCCTAAGTGTGAGGACTGGAAAGCAGCAGAAGCAAAGAGCTAGAGCCACTTAATGTACTCATTCCCATGGAAGAGAATGGTTTTAATTCTTTTTTCTAAGTAATCTTTAGGAGCCTAACTAAGACCATATAAGATTTAGTGTCTAATACAAGTCATGTCATGTATTCCACTGCATGCTGTGATCTATGTAGAAAAGTATATTAGAGGATACTTGAAAATATTTTCTCAAATGGGATGAGGGAATAACAGAGTTGGAAGGAACTGCAAAAGTCGCCTATTTAACCATTCAACAGGTATTTGAATCCTTTCTCTAATGGTCCTGCCAAGTGGTGATCAGCCACTATTGAATGCCTCCAGACATGGGAAACTCATTACTGCCTCATCAGCTTTAGTTTTGTTCTTTTCTTTCTTTTTTCTTTTTTTTTATGATTTTCAGGTGTACAAAGCAATGTAATAGGCATTTATCATTTATATCCCTCACACAGTGACAACCCCCCTCCCCCCATCTACTACCCCTCTGACATTGCACACAGCCATTACATTTCCACTGTCTCTATTCCTAATGCTGTACTCTGCTTCTTGTAACTATATATATATATACACACAATATATATACAAGTACAATATATATACAATATGCAATATTGTATATATATGTATTGTATATATTGTAATGTATATACGTATATATACATATATATGTATTGTATACAATATATACTATATATATATATATATATATATACACTATATATAAAATTGTAGTTGACATTATTGTTCAGCTTCAGCTTCAGGTGTACAGTGCTGTGATCAGGCATCTACATCATCCCTGAGGTGGTCTCCCTAATGGGACAAGTGTCCATCAGATACACTAATTCAAAAAAAATTATGCACCCCGATGTTTATTGCAGCACTATACACAATAGCCAAGGCATGGAAACAACCAAAATGCCCATCAATAGACGACTGGATTAAGAAACTGTGGTACATTTATACAATGGAGTATTACGCTTATTTAGTTTTTAACCAGCCCTCGTTATCATTTCTTTCTTACATTGCTCCAAAGTCTCTGGTAGCTTTCACCCATCAGTCTTCTTTTTATCACATGGTATGCAAAATAAGTCTAAATCCTTTCCTCTTGGTATGCACATGAATATTAAATGACAGCTATCATAACCCCATGAATCTTATCTCCTTCAAGCTAAACGTTTTATTTCCTTTTTTAAAAAAAGTGCTGGAGAGGTTGTGACTTCTACTTCATAGTGATTTATTCAATTTAATGTACTTTAAAACTATATATTTTTGTCAAGAAGTGTTCAAAAACTTATATAAACATTTTAAATATTTTATTCTACTCCAGTTCTTTCCAAAACTACAAAAAGGAGCTCAATTACTTAATTACTGTCATTTTCATTATGAAGTCATCTTCACAATGAAGATTCTGACCATTGTAATAGAAGGAAAAAATAAAACAGAAATTGAGGTGTGCAGAAAAGGAAGACCTCTTGTATTCATCAACTAGATAATCAACTGATAAGTAATTTGATTTGACAATAGTGCTCTAAGTCACATTCACCTCCTCAGGTTTAAAACCAGATTTGGAGAAGTAATCACCAGTAATGAAATACACGGGTGTCCCCCACATCTCATTTTACCAATAGTTCCTACCTGCTCAATTAGTTATCTCAGGGGGAAACTGGAAGAATCAAATAATGCACATGGAAGTGCTTTGCCAACAAAAGTACAAATTAAGGTACTACTTGCTGTTTCTCATGATAAATGATATTCAGGTCAGTTACCATTTTCTAAGCATCTGTTAGCTAAGTCCTTGTGCCCCGCACCTTTCTATATCTTTTCTCATTCACGAATATCTCTGTGAGGCTAATATTTTTGCAGACGGGGGACACTGAGATAGAGTAATTTGCCTAAGGTCTCATAACCAGGAAGTGGTGACTTCTTTTTCCACCTTCTGTAACTATTGCAATTAAGGTGATAAAATTTGAGTGTTAGCATTACTGTTACGATATTTATAGTTGTCCCTAATATAGCACCACTCAGCACTTTTCTACCTATTAGTGTCAATTAGTAGAATTTTACTGAAAACAAACAAGCCCTTGGCAAGCACAGCCAACAGGCTGCTGGCTGCCTTTCTTTGGCTGCCCTCTGGTGGCGATACCAACATAGAACAAATGAACCCAGTGCTCGGAAGGAGGGAGAAATGTATCAGCACCTGAGCCGGGAAAACCCTTCCCAGGGACCCATCCACACTCTTGGGCGGCAGCCAGCTGGATTTCCCACCCTGGCTGAGCCAACCACACCTGTCCGAGCCACTGTGACTGTAAATGTTCTTCCTTCTACGTGGAATGCCCTCCCTCCTGCCCCTCTGCAAAATCCTAGTCTTCCTCCAGGACGCAGCTCAGATACCACCCCATCTTTGAAGCCGACCCTGTAACTGCCATGAAGTAAGAAGGCCCCTCTCATGGTTCATCTGGAGCATTTTTGTCCCTACTCCGTTGTAGCACTGCAATCACACTGAAATTTCCATGTCATTTCTCCACCAGACTGAGTTTCTTTGATAACAGGGACCATGTCTTAGTTTTAGTACTCTACCTGAGATGAAAAAGATGCTTAGTAATCGTTGGGTGGTTGAATGAATGAATGATTCTCCCGAATGGGGAGAAACAAATTAAATAGTGAATGTAGAAGTACTTTGTAAACTAAAAGTACAAATTAAGGTATTATGTATTTACATTGCTAATGATGGATAATATTCAAATTGAAGGGTATTTCTCAGAGGCTCTTGTAAAAGGATGAAGTAGGGCAAGGGTGCTTTCAGCCTTCTTCCGTGCCTTGTTTCCTCTTCCCCATAAGTCTCCCGAGACAGAGAGGTGCCGGTGTCCTCCCACCGACCCTCAGTGCCCTCAGGTCCTTCTAGGCTCCTGATTTGCCATCATCCACCACCCTGTTCAAATGTCGTTGTCCTCTGTCCCTTTGCCTGGATGGCAATGGGCAATAATCCTGTGCCTGCTGTGGCTAATAGACTGTTGTTGAAATTCCATACTCCAGCAGAACATGAAACGTTATATATTATAACTGAATCATCTTGCTCTCCATCTTGCCCTATTTCCACTGATGAGTCATTCAGTCATATCTTACTAAAACAGTCTTTTGGGCCATGTTACCTTAATTACTCTTCTGTGGGAATGAAGGGCTCCCACCAAGCAGGATGTGTGTGTGAACCCACCAGTAAAGCAAACAGACAGTCTCTGGGGAAATAGGCAGGCTGGCTTCTCCTTCCTGGGTTTGCCACATTTGGGTGGGCAACCCAACTGCTTCCCACACTGCTTTCCAAAAAGCCCGCACCACACCCTGTAGCAAAAGATCCTGCCATAAGGTTTTATCAGCCAAAAAAAAACGAATATTGGCGATTTAACCAAGTAGTCTAGGCAGTGCCAAATGCCAGTCTATGTAAGTGGGTTGAAATCACCCCTCCCCCCATTTGTGAGCGAGGAGTTCTTTCCGGGTGTTAACTTGCTGCTATGTGGATGCTATGTGATCTGCTGGTCCAAGCGTGTCCTCTTGCTGCAGGACGGGACGGCGCCGCTGTGGATCGCATCTCAGATGGGCCACAGCGAGGTGGTGAGGGTGATGCTGCTGCGCGGAGCCGAACGCGATGCTGCCCGGAACGTGAGTTTGAGTGAAGGCTGCTCAACATAGGGTCCGGGGGCGAAATACCTGCCCTGAAGCTCCAAAATTTAACTCAGCTTAGACATGCAGAGAAAACAGGGCTTTATTTGGTCTCTAACTCAGGTGAGTTTTCTCCCAACCATCACCTGCTCTTTAGCAGGAAAACAAAGCAAGTCCGAATCAGTTGAAACTTAGAAAGTGCTGCTTAGTCTAAGGAAACGTTTTATTCCTTGGAGATGCTGCTCCACCTGAGCGGACTGCTGAATGAACCGGCGAGGATGAGGCGGGTAGGAGCCCGGGCCCGGGGATCTCCCTGGGGGTATGTCCCTGGCGGCTGCTTGTCCTCCTGGCACTGCGCCTCCTTCTGGCACTGGGCCGCAGTGCAGCTGGCAGAGGGGCTGTGGAATTGGGGTTCCCCTGGCACTGCCTCACCCGGTTCTCTCAGCTGCAAAATGCAGACCCCTGCCCCACATCCCCCATTGGCCTCCACTTAGCCTCTGCTGGTGTCACCTAACTGCCTCCGTGGGTCCCACAGCGGGCCTATACCCCATAGGAACTACGGGTGGCTGCCTGACCGCACTATACTACTCGTTTGTTTGTTTCCTTGTTTCTTTGTTTGAACAGTGTCTGGCCTCTTTACCCTTAGTATTACTCCTGTTATGGGACCCCCCAACTCCACTTTCCGTAAAAGGGCAAATCGGAAGGCACATTCCTGACCACTTCATTTCCCCCCTCCCATTCTCTTTTTCTTCTTCCCACAGTCTCTGAAGCCAGAAAAAAAAAAAAATCCTCTTTTCTCATCTTTCTTCCTGATTCCAGCTAAACCTTTAGAGCAGGCTGGGATCTTTCTTTTACGACAGGAGAACTCTGTAAGCTAAATCCTCCAAATACAGCAATTGATGTGTTAAAGCAGGAGAAGAAGAATTTGGGGAAATCTCCTCTTAGGCCAGAATGATGACTGTGGAATATTAATACTAACTTGTCTTTGCATTCTTTTTTAACAGATTTCAATCTATCCTCTTCCTCTTCTCCCTCCTCCCCGACCACCACAGGCAAATAGATACCTAGGGCAGATTACAGCAAGGTTACATACACAAGCAGGCAAAATGAAAAGCATATTTTAAATTTTAAAACAGTAAATATAGTTCAAGAATTATTTAAATCATTACAAACAGTTCAACAATTAATTCCTGCTAAGTTGTGAACTGCAGAGAATGCCTCTTTAGTCCATTTATGTACTGAAAATATGCTCTTGTCCCTTACCCAGTGTTCTAATGGACTGGAAGAGTATGAATTCCCAAATGGCAGGGTTCTAAGATAATATCAGAAGTCACATATTTTGTCTGGTATTCTTTCACACAGAATTAACTGTTCAATATTCTCTAAAATGCTTCTAGATTAAGAGACATTGCAGGTCTGTGTCCGACAGGCACATTTTTTACCTGTTTCTGACAAGCATATTCCTAGTTCTCAACTAACATTTTAGTTCTCAGCCAACACACACATATGTTAATAGTCAACTTGTCTTCTCCTCTGTCTGTGAAGGATGGTACCACAGCATTACTGAAAGCAGCCAACAAAGGGTATAATGATGTTATAGAGGAGTTGCTGAAATTCTCACCCACCCTTGGTATTTTGAAGGTAAGAGCTAAAGAGAAAGTTTACCAATCTGTAAAAAAAAAAAGAGAGAGATTAGAAATTAAAAAGTCTATACTTGGGGCTGCAGTAGAATCCGGGTATAATTCAAATGGTTAGTTGTATTCTTCAAAGAACATACCTACCACTTTTTCATGTTGGAGATTTATGGTCACTGGTAGAAATGAGAAGATGTTAAAAAGAATGAACCAGAGTCTGGCCGTACCTAGTTTTCCAGGAAAAAAAAAAAAAAAAAATAGACGTACTAATGAAATCACTAAATTAGAAAGTCAACCATGTTGATATATTTTGGAGGATTTGTAAAATCCTCCAGAAATCATGAAACACATGATATTGGCCCACAAAAGATGAGGGATAGGCGCTCATGTTTCTTTTCTTCATCACCTGGAGCTAAACACCACATTGTTCCCTTAGGTGAAATAAAATAAACCTCAAACATCTGGACACCTCAGAGAATGTGTCATTTCGGAGAGCGGGATCTTTCAGAAAGCAGAGCCTCAAAACTCTGTTTTAAGTTTTAATCACTTTGGATTAAAATATTTCTAAACTAGAGCATATACCAGATTTGGCAGTCTTTTTCAATAAAGGGTCAGGTAGTAAATATTTGAAACTTTGCAGCCCATACAGTCTCTGTTGCAACTGCTCAACTCTGCCATTGTAGCACAAAAGCAGCCATAGAAAATACAAAACAAAAAAACAAACAAAAAAAACAGTGTGGCTGCATTCCAATAAAATTTATGTATGGACATTGTATTTCTGGAATTTCATATTTTTACGTGTCACAAAATACTATTCTTCTTTTAAATCTCAGCTTGCCAAGATATAGAAAAAACAGGTGGCAGGTTAGATTTAGCCTGTGGGCTGTAGTTTGCTGACCCCTGGTATACACTCTCCTGTTTTCTTAAAAGAGGACACCAAACCTCTTCTAAACTTGGGATAGTGGCTTAGTACTTTGAGGGCTGTGTCCTCAGCATTTATTGATGTGTATAAAGTTGACTTGCCCTTGAGTGGCCCCAGAGGCTTTTGGACACTCTGATCTTTATGTCCATTCCTGCTACGTATCAGCTGATGCAGAGCTGCTGTTGTCAGTGTGTCACCCTTCTCTCCTATCTCAATGAGCTGCTGCTATTCTTCCATGAACTTGTAAGCCAGAAAGCTGCACTTTTCATATTGTTTGTAAAGTAAGAATAAATAGTCTGTGAAAGTGAACTTTCTATGAATAAAAAAAAGGAGCTTCAGAAATGGACTTTGCAATATCCAGTCTCATTCAAACAGCTCTTGTTTGGCTTGGTTTTTAATTCTTGGCCATGTTGCACATAGGTGCCATTGATAGGCTGGTTAAGATTTAGGTAAGTGAAATGTTATCATATTAGTGAACTGTCATACATACGAGGTCAGACAATTAAGTTCGCGAACTCATCCTAGAAAAAGTGCTACATACCTCATTGCTGAATGGTCACCTTCGAAGCACTCCCGTTGGGAAGCTATGCACTGACGCCAGTGCCTAGTCCTCCCTTTAAAGCAACTTTGGAACTCTTTTTCTGGAATGGCCATCAGACTTGTCGTCGTATTATCCTTGATGTCCTGAATGTCATCAAAATGTCTTCCTTTCAATATTTCCTTTATTTCAGGGAAAGAAAGAAGTCATCGGGGGCCAGATCAGGTGAGTAGGGAGGGTGTTCCAATACAATTATACGTTTACTGACTAAAAACTCCCTCACAGACAATGCCATGTGAGCTGGTGCATTGTCGTGATGCAAGAGCCATGAATTGTTGGCAAAAAGTTCAGGTCGTTTTCGTCTAACTTTTTCACACAGCCATTTCAGCACTTCCAAATAGTAAACTTGGTTAACTGTTTGTCCACTTGGTACAAATTCATAATGAGTAATACTGATATCAAAAAAGGTTAGCAACATTGTTGCAGTAAGTTCACGAACTTAATTGTCCAACCTCGTATTAAAGCAAATATGGAAAAATGCTGCTTTGCTGGAATTTTTCTCTAGGTATGATAGTTTACTAGTTTACAAAAGTAAGAAAGTGGTTTTTTACTTTAAGTAGTTAATTTGAACACCATGCTTGCATTTAGGTACTATTCACAGACATGTGTACCTTCTGGAACAGGTGTCATGTGACTCTCCATCGTTCTTATATTAGGTTTGTGATATTCTCTTCTCTCCTTCCAGAATCCAGCTACATGCTGCACGTAGCTGCTTCCTTATTCCAATAAATATTTTAGTGAATTTCATGAAATGTCAGCAATCTATCCACTATGCCCCTCTATTCTTAGCAGTGCTCCAACTCAGGGCTCAGGGAGGTTTCCTCACCCCACATACTCTTACGCCTTCTAACTCCACAGTTGCTCTCCTGCCTGCCTGAGTGAGCCGAGCATGTGTGCTCACAGGTCGACCGGTTGGCTAGCTAGCCATTCCAGCCTTGCTGGAAGTGACACATCAAAAGCACAAAGACTCTATATGTTATCCTTCAGGGAAAAAGTGTTTGACACAGCATCGCTGTTTTTTTCCACGGCAAATTCTAATGTATATAAAACTGACCGAGTGATCGTGAGGTCATGTGCACCCTAAGCCGGATTTCTTGTTTCGCTTGCAAAGAACATTGGCAATATCCACACGGACCATCTACTCTGTACCTGAGGACACTGTATTAGATGCTGACATAACTTTGAAAAGGGAATGTAAGGAAGAGTTAGGCTCTGACATTACAGTCTCATCACTCAGGCTGGTTTATGATGAAAGCCAAGCTGCATGCTGATGGTTGTGAGCTCTTTCCTGATACACATTGTCATTTTCTCTTAGAATGGGACATCGGCGCTCCACGCTGCAGTGCTCAGTGGGAATATTAAAACAGTCGCACTGCTCCTGGAAGCAGGGGCAGACCCAGCCCTGAGAAACAAGGTACCGGCCTTACCTTACCCATCTTTTATCTCCATTAGTCACCAATGCAAAGAGATAAAGCAGTGTCTACCAAAACCAAAGTAGCATCTCTCTGGCTCCCGTCACTATCTTCATACTTTGGCATAGTAATGGCATGCAGGGTTGTCGTTAGGTTATGGTTGAGCAGGACCCTGAGGCTTATATTAGAAACCTCTAGTCGTCAGTGGTTTTCGGCTAACAATGGGGCAGCCTCCTGGGTCAGGGAGCAGGGAGGCAGTAGTTGTGGAAGTGGGGTTAATGAGTGTTCTATCATCAAATTAATGTCCTAAAAATGTTGAAGTTCTGGTAATTTATCACCCTCTTCCATAAATTGGATGTTCATGTGTCGAGAATTGTTTGTGCTCTATTTGGTGACTATGTGGGAAGAACATTCCTTTTGTGTTATTAATAGAACATCACTGTTACAAAATCAACCCATATTTTTTATTATTATTATTAGTTTCAGGTGTACAAAACAATGTAATAGTTAGATATTTATACCCCTCACAAAGTGATAACCCCTCTCCCCGAATCTACTACCCCTCTGACATCGTATATAGCTGTTACAGTTCTACTGACTCTATTCCCTATGCTCCACATCCTGTGACTATATACTATATTAAATTATAGTTGACATTTATTATGATTCAGCTTCAGCTTCACGTGAACACTGCAATGGTCAGGCACCTACACTTTCCATGAAGTGGTCTCCCTAATAAGACAAGTGTCCATCAAATACCCTACAAAATCTTTACATTATTGATTATATTCCCCAAACTGTCTTTCGTATCCCCGTGGCAATTTTATGGTTACCGACTGTGCTTTCTAATCCCCTCACCTTCTCCCTCATCCCCACCCCCCTCCCATCTAGCAACCCTCAGCCTTTTCTCTATATTTCTGAGACTGTTTCAGATTAGTTTGTTCATTTATTCTATTCTTTAGATTCCACATATAAATGAGATCACATGTCCACCCATATTTTTGATAGCTCAAAATCCTTAGTTTATAATTAGACTAAATTTGGAGGTGGAAGATGCAAGGTAACCACAGGAAAAAAATGATTGTCATTGTATTTCCTCCTATTCAACATCTGCATAAGCAGTCAAATGTACAGATTGGGGGTGAAGGTGTGGGGACAGTAGCCTAGGGAAAGTCTTGAGAAGACACAGTAAACTACAGACTTTTGAAGGAGGAAGTGAGAGCGGTGCTTAATAACAGGGGAAGATATGAAAAGCAGTTTTCATTTTATACTTGCTACTATTTGAATTTTTATAAGTATCTACTACTGTGTTCAATTTTATTAATAATAAAAACAAAAGCATATAGTATGTCATGACATTTTGAAAAAAAACCCTTAAGAAGTGCAATTAAACGTACAAGGGTCTCTTTCTTTTCATTCCACTTAGTATGTGGAATTATTATTTCCTTGGCCCTACCATTGAACTGTTTGAAAACAATCTTTCTGCTTATCTCTTCTTGAGGTACTTACACTTGTTTTCTACAGCTGGCCTGGTTGAGTGATAAGCCAGGTAAAATCACAATTGCTCTCATATCTTTTGACCTTGGACACAGACTTCCTAAAGAGACCAATCTTTGTTGCTAAGCCATCCAGGGCTGAGTTAAGGGAAGGGGAAAACATTATTACCTTAGAAACTGAAAAATGCAATTCCTTGTGTGACTCCTGGAATCTCAGCAATAATCGTTATGGGGAATTTTCAGTGACCACAATGCTGGACCCTGGAACCTTCCTAGAGCTACTTGAATATACGTGTGGGCTGTTTATGTTGGAGTTTCATACTATAGAAACCTTTAGAGAGCTGCCAGGGAACCCCTCACCAACCAGCCACCCAGAGAAGCCGGCCTTTTTAAAGGCAGCTCTAGAAGCAAGGGTGTTAGGATTCCAATGTACATCCAGGACTCTTGAGGGGATGATCGTGGCCTTCATTCATTCATTCAACAAACACTGAGTGAACGCCCAGTAGATACCATGCACTGTGCTTGTACTGGGGAGACGATGATGAATGAGATTCACATAGTCTCTGCCTTCATGGAGCTGAGAGTTTAATGGGGCATAAACACTATTAAGTAACTGCAATGCGAAGTGACAAGAGCTGTCAGCAGGGAAGTAAAAAATGCTAGGGATGCTTCCCAGAGAAAGTGACTTCTAAGCTCCGGGGCTCTTTTGCTCCAGGGCTTCCAAGACTTCTGCTCTGGGGCTTCAAGGCAGATGTCTGAGGAGAAGGTAACCAATGGCCCTAATAGCTATCCCTGCACCATAGCCATCGCCCTGGGTGCGGCGGTCCTGTGTCCCCTATACCCCCAACTGAGGACTCAGAACACATCTTCTCCCAGGAGCAGGGGGGAAATACAGTGGTTTGATGCTGTGCTAGCTTGAATATGGACCTATGGCTCTGCTCCATAATTGATAAGATGGCCTTTAGCAGCTGGCTGAGGCACGAGCCATCATAACAGTCATCACAACTTCAGCAGCCTGAGAATTCAGCAGGGTCCAACCAAGAGAGAGGAGGAATGAGACCAGGTTCTTAGAACTATCTGGATGACACACAGAACAGTGGTGTGACTAAAACTTGACAACACAGTCTGAGTGTATAAAACTTATTTTAATGATAAAGGATATGGACATTCATGGGGATAGTCACACAACTTGCTGTCATGCACACTAACTCCACAAGCTTGTAGACAGATGTACAGCTTCTTAGATCCCCTCTTCTTCCTGACTACAGAGGATCCTCTGGCTACCTGCCAGCTTGATCACCAAGGACCAATAACCGATGCAAAGCCGTTAGTTATTGCATCCAGTCTGAGACTGGATAGAGTTTAGGTCTAAACAGGAGCATTTTTCTGTAGGCCCAGGCATTAGACCTGCAGGAACTAAGTTCCTGCTCCTGCAGGAACTAAGCCAATAGTAGCATTTGACCCTGTAGAGGAGCCTCTGGTTTATAGTAACATAGCATAATAATTTCCTGTCTGACTCAGTCTCACTTCAGCATCAGGAGTCCTTTGTGGTGAGCTGAGGTGCAGCCATGGGACATGCTGCACAGCACACCACTTATAACAAACTCACAATTCCCCACAAATCCTTGCATAATTCCCACAGAGTCAGGTCCTAGCCAGCAGGTGAGGGTCAGGGAACAGGATCCGGCCTGGAAGGTGGGATGGCAGGAGCTTCATCTAGGATCAAGGTCCCAGATAAAGTAGCTGGGGTTCCAGACTTGGCCACAGGAAAACAAGTATGTGAGACAAGTGACATCTACATCCAAGCTCCCTCCCCCACTCTGCGTGTCTTTCTACCCTTTAATTGCCTCCCCTGAGATCCTAAGAAGATCCTTTTGATTCATCTGTAGCAACAGTTTTCAAAGTGTGGTCTGTGGACCCCTGAGGATCCTCAAGGCCCTTTCCAGAAGTCTAAGGTCAAAACAAAATTCTTAATAGAAGGATGTTATTTGCCCTTTTCACTGTGCTGACATTTGCTACAATGAGGCAAAAGCGATGGTGGACAAAACTGTTGGCACCTTAGAACACAGCAAAACAGAGGCACCAAACTGTACTGGCAAATGATTTTACAAACCTTTGTAAGTTATTTTACAAATTTTGTAAATTATTTTACAGAAATACCAGTTTTAAGAGCATCTTTGATGAAGCAGTATACAATTTTAATTTTATGAAATCTTGACCCTGTGGTGTATGTCTTTTTAATATTCTGTATGACAAAATGGGAAGTATGCATAAAGAAGCACTTCCCTGACAACCTTCATGCTTCTGTTCACTGAAGCGTGATGGTTGTCAAGGAAAAGCATTTGTGTAATTGAATTGCAAAGTGAATCAGCCACTTTTTCATGCAACCTCATTTTGCTTGAAAGAACGACCTGTATCCACCACGTGAGCCTGACACCTTCCTAATACTTAAAGGCTTTTCTGATGAATCAGTGGTAATATTAATGAATGTTATCTTTTGATATTATGTATGAAACATGTCAACATTTGGAAGATCTGCATAACTCAGTGAACTAATATTTTCTAAATGACCAGTGCAAAATGTTACAAATCATGTATGGGAAAAAAATTCCACCTGTAGATAGATAGGCCTTTGGATTTTAATGTAACAGAGTATGAAAAGTTCATTGATATGGTTTCAAATTCCACATTACAGTTACCTTTAAGAAACTACCACAGTCCTGTGTTGGTGTAGCATCAAAGAAGAATATCTACAATGATATGAAAAGGTTGTTAAAATGTTCCTCTCTTTTCTAACTACCTATCTGTGTGAAACTGAATTTTCTTCCTACGCTTCAAACCAAAAAAAAACATATCACAATAGATTGGAGGCAGAAGCAAATATGAGAACCCAATTGTCTTCCATTAAGCTACACTTTAAAGAAATATGCAACAAATTAACAGTGCTACTTTTCTCATTAATTTTTTTGTTATTTTTTGAAAATTTGGGCTTTTCTCATAAATATTTATGTTAACCTTTAATAAGTTGATAAATATATTTTTAAAATTTTTTTTTCAGTTTTCATTTCTAACAAGTTAAAAACAAGCTTGTTGGGGCCCTCAATAATTTTTAAGAGTGTAAAAATGTCCTGAGACCAAAAAGTTTGAGAACAACTGTCCCATAATGTCTATTGCATATGATAGGGACTCGCTTGCTCAATAAGTACATAAGGAATGTGTCTCAGCGTACTATGAAAAGAAAGAACATACAGTGAGACTGGGTCAGGTGGGAAGGGGGGGGGCCACTGAAACTGCTCTTCCCCAGGTAACTCTTATCCTCTGGATGTTTCCTAACTGTTTTGTCATTGAAAGATACCTGTCCTGGCTACCTGCAAGCCTGATCACTGAGGATCAAGTCCCTAGCAGACAGACTGCCTCACATAATAAACTATTTAAACATAAGTTATCAAATTTAATCTTACCTATCGCTTCTCAGCCTTTTGGCTAAGATCAAGTGTAAATTTAATCTTACCAATGTTAATGTTTATTGAGCACATACGAGATATGCTAGGCATTGTGCTGGAAATGAGGATACACTGATTAATAAGACATAGACCCTGGCCTCCAGGAGATTACAGTCTAGTAAGAGATATGGCTAGATAGAAAAATAATCCTAACAATGAGATAAGAAAGTAACAGTAGTATTTATACATTTAAAACAGACCTTTAATGACTTAATACAAATCAGAAAGTCCAGTAGGGTTTTTCACCAGTGGAGAAGCAAATCAGGCTTAAGTCAGGGCCACCCCTTTGGGGACCCTAAAACCAAACCAACTATAGGAATTCACTAATGCCTATCTTCTCTTATTTTTATTTCAGGCCAATAAACTTCCGGCAGAACTAACCACAAATGAACGTATATTGCGTCTCCTCCAAGGTAAAGAAGGGCACAGGAAGAGCTACCTTAATTGCATATTTGACTGAAAGGTAGAAACCTTAACCACATTGTCCAAAAAGAAATTGCTTGTAAACAGTGTTGGAAATTCTTTTAAGAAAGAAAATGCCCCAAATGCCCACGCTGGGTCCCTGACCAAGAAGTGCTGTGCTTTGTGCCCTGAATCAAGAACAGAACAGCTCAGGAACCCCTTCCCCTCATTTAGGTGGGCTTCTCATGCTGGCCTATAACCCCACTCCCATGGGACCTAGCAGTTTCCTGGATTCCAGAGAAGCTCATTTTAAACTATACTAACTTGGGCCTCTCAGTTAAACTCTAATTGTTAAGCCTTCTAAGAGGTTTAAGCAAGGAGACAGGAAGACTGGAAGCTTTAAAAGACTGAAAGTCTGACCTTCAATGAATTGATGCACTTTTGCTTTTGTGTTAAATGTAAGTGTGCTAAAAGATCTAACTGCATCATATTTTATATATATGTATGTCGTCCCAGTGTAAAACGTGTTCTTCTATCCAAGGATCATAGCCATGGTTCCTAAGACTCAACAATGTGTAAAGTTACACATTGTTTATGAAAAAGCCGCACATCCCAACATGTGTTTTTCAAAGATGGACTGTTGAACTACCCTGTTTCCCCGAAAATCAGACCTAGCCGGACAATCAGCTCCAATGCATCTTTTGGAGCAAAAACTAATATAAGACCCGGTCTTATTTTACTATAATGTAAGACCCGGTCTTATTTTACCATGAGACATTATATTAATTTAATTAATTTAATTAACCCGGGTCTTATATTAATTTTTGCTCCAAAAGATGCATTAGAGCTGATTGTCCGGCTAGGTCTGATTTTCGGGGAAACACACGGTATGAAAAAGACAAATTGTTTATTTGTGTGTTGATCCTCACCTTATTCCTAATATGTGAAAATCGTTTTTACCTGGCATCCATATTGTGGGTATGGTAGGATACAAATGGCAAGTTTGGAAATTCAGAAAATTACAAACCACAGGAAATTTAGGCTTGTTTCTTTGAGCTTTTATTTTGGGTCTATTATTGGCAATCTACTTCCCTTGCCATAGCTAAGTAGACTTAACATAC
This sequence comes from Rhinolophus sinicus, assembly GCF_036562045.2. Lineage (NCBI taxonomy): Eukaryota > Metazoa > Chordata > Mammalia > Chiroptera > Rhinolophidae > Rhinolophus > Rhinolophus sinicus. Next base: position 40,407,814 of record NC_133758.1, read on the forward strand.
TGTGGAATCTTGAGCTTCCAACATGACATAGAGCGATACAATGACTTTGCGATCTTTGGATAAAATGTGACATATGCAAGTACAGTATATTGCTATTACTATTGTAGGAGAATAAGTAATAACAGACTGTTATTAGTAGTTAATAAGTGTTCATTTATGCATGTTCTTGAGCTGATTGATTCCAGAATTTTATTGAATTATTTCTTTGAAGGGAGTGTCAAATTTTATATTTGATGCACTTTATACTCAATGGTGTCTAAATACCTCAGTCAGTGCCTAATTGCACACACAAAAATAAACTTTTCCATAATCTACTATAATAAACACTGATGGTGTTTATGTTATGTAAACATTTCTTTCGTTTTCTCGTTGATGTTTTGCTTTGGTTTCCAGCCAGTGTTCTATGTAAAGACATGTTAAAATGGAGGGAAATGTTATAATCCCAAAAGATTATTTTAAACCAATTTTCAGTGTTACTAAAAGAAGTTTCTTTAAGTCAGTAAACAATGGAATATAATTTTTGAAATTAGAAGGTTATTCTCTTAAAGTTTGTTATGATCAATAAAATAATCAAGCAACAAAAATCAGCTTATTTTGATTACTATCTCAAGCAAAGCCAGTAATGAGCAACCCACAGCCCCCAGAGATACCTGCAGCCTGACTAGCTATGCAACATGTCTGCAATTTAATTTCAGGATGAAAAATTAGAAAACTCTGTCTCTATTGCTAAAATACCCACATATAAACATTTTAGTAGCTAAAAGGCAGTTAGCTACTAGCCAATTTCCTCATTGACTTTCTTTTATTCAGCAAAGTTGTACAAATACACATTTCATGGGAATTTCATATAGCTGTATTTATTTTGAAGAGGAAAATAATGTGGCCTTAAATGCTGTATATTTTACCCCTGTAGTTAACTCTTAGGTCAAAAATGGTTGCTCATCACTGATATAAATCAACACAGTATTATGGGTACTGACAACAAAGCTCCAAAAGACAAAATGGGATGAAATCAGAAACAGTGTTTTTCACTAAAACATATTGTCCTTGGCCTATTTATTAGATCATTTTATGTGGATAATGTTCTTGATGAATATTAGGGCCATTAAAAATGAATCCAGTAGCTTTAATGACATTTAATAGAGGCCTTCTTACTGTAGGTAAGAGGTCTCCAGCTTAGAAGGCTCACATTTGGTCTAGATGAGATTATGTTATCCATAGCAGGGAATATGATTATATTAATCACTCACCAAAGACTGAATAAAAGGTCTGTTATTTAAAGTTAAATTGCATTTATTTTGCACACAGGTAGATGGTTCTTATTTCATGTCAATCTAATTCACAATTCAATGAGCTCTTCATCCTAAGACTCAGAACTAGCAATTCTTATGCAAATCATGTGCTTAATTGAACCACAAAGTTTTTCATTATATCCATTTGTTTGATGAAATATTCCATGTTGTAATTCAAAATAAAGTTAATTTACTACCCAATTTGCCTTTACTGCTTTTTCCTGTTTCTTTTCGATCAGAAGTTATTTCTACGTGATTTTAATAAAATTGAATTTTAGAGTTAATAATTCAGCTCAGTATACTTTGTTACTTATGGACCTTGATTTCATTATTTCTACAGTGGATAAGTTGTAATGACTTCAAAAGGTTTTTCATTCATTCAGACAAAAATTCTTGGGATAGTCACAGAAGATACTAAAAATAGAAACTCTAATCGTACATCACGATGATTTGATATAGGCATGCTTTGTTTCATTGCACTTCAGAGATATTGCTTTTTTTTCAAATTGAAGGCAAGACCCTCCATCAGTAAAAAGATTTTGACTCACTTTATCGCAGTAGTCTGGAACTGAACCTTCAATATTTTCATGTATACTTGTATGCCTTGTGAAAGGATCCCCCGCCCCCGCACCTAGTTAATTAACACATCCATCACCTCAGATATTGATTGTGTGTGTGCGCGCATGTGTGTATCTTAATTTCTATTTTTATTGTCTGTAATGCTCCTCACCCCTCAGCCCTTTGCAGTGGCTGTGTCTTCTGAAATAGCTGATGGTTTTGCACAACTTCTTGTTTAGGAAATAAATATTTGCAGCGGTAACATTTGCGTTGGAGCCTGGAGAACTCCGTAGCCAGCCTGGCTTCCTCCCCTGCTCCATCCACCCTCTGCAACCACGAGACAGTTATGTCTCTTCATTACCGCACACTGGGACCTGGAGCTAAAGTTCAAATTAAAATAAATGGTTGTCTTGAAATGATTCTAGTGATCAGTAGAACTGTCAGAGGATAAAAGCACTCCCAAATGCCAGGCTAGCTGGAATCCAACAGAGATGCCTCTGTTTTGAGGTGGGCCTGCCCTGCAGATTATAGGGGTGAGAAGCTGAGGTCTTAATTTCATAATAAAGTGGTTTTGATGATAGAACTGGCTGAGCCTCACAGCTAGTGACCAGGTGGAGTCTGCAGATTATTAATAACAATAGAAACTAGCTATCATTTGTTGAAGGACTGTTATGTGCTATGTACTTTACATAGATAATCTCATAAAGTGTATATGTATTTTCTCATTTACCCCTGACAACAGCCCTGTGATATAAGCACTGTTACTATCCCCATCTTGCAGCTGAGAAAACTGGCTTTGAGAGATCACCTCCCTCATAGTGTTGGCTTGGTGCTGTCCTCCAACTTTTGGGTTTTGCTTTTTTAGTGTGGGAAAGCCAGGGAGAGTGGTGCCCAGATGCAGTCACAGTTGTACCATGAAGGCAGAGAGGATGGAAAGTACAGGACATATTTTTCAAAATATGTAGAGGTAGAGGTGATGATAATTGGTGATTAACTGAACCTAGAGCGTGAGGAAAAGAAAGAATTAGGAATTATACTCGTACTAAGGTATGTCAGGAGACCCTCAGACCATCCCCAGTTTTGCTGGGACTCCCAGGGCTCATCGTGGCTAAGATGATAGCAAAAAAGTATATAGCAAAATCAGGAAAAGGAAAAGGAAATGGCGTCAAGATAGAGGAAACCAGGTACAAGCTTTCAGAGATCCTCTCCTGGTGAATTCACACAGGACAAGCTTAATTCCTCTAGTGATGAGTTGTGACAACACTGCAAAGTGTTGTCTACTGGGGAAGCTCATTAGAGACTCACCCAGGCTTTTAAATGGAAGCTGGTCACATAAGCACCCTCTGCCGAGTTTTTACCAAAATTCCAGACTTCCAGAAAGAAAACAGGCATTCAGCATAAACCGCATTGTTTGTACAAACAATTTAGGCACAGTGAGCCATTATCATTTAGGGAAAGTTTTATACCAGTTTAGGGAACTCTTTGCCAGCCAAGTCCCCAGATGCCAGCCAATGGCTAACCTTGTAAACAAGATTTCTAATGATAGCAGACCTAGACCTAGCAGTCTAGGTCTATTATGTTAACTCTTTTCCACACACAAGGTTTACATGGTGGATGGTGCCAATAACTGTACTAAGAAATAGGAAAGAACAGCAGAGTTTGGGGTGGAGAGAGAGAGAGAGAGAGAGAGAGAGAGAGAGTGTTTGGACATGTTCAGTTTGAAGAATGTGTGAAATTGATTCCAGAAAACAGTTGTAAATAGCAGCTTAATGTTTAGGACAAGACTTACTGATTTGGAGCGTGATCCACACAGAAGTAATGGTCAAAGTCATGGGATGAAAGAGGGAGACTCTGATTAGAGGAAAAAACTGAGAAGGAACTTTGAAGCAAGAAGGAAAATTAGCAAAAAGGAGGAAGACATGGAGGAGAAGGAGGAGACATGAAATGGACAGCAGTGGGAAGTGAAACATATATCAAGGCAGAAGAAAGTCTTGAGGAGAGGAGAGTGGGCAACAAACCCCACGAAGAAGCATGGCCATCTAACGTAAGGGCTGACAAATTCCAGACTTCTTTTTGCTCCAGGGCTAGAATTCTTTGGTGACTGAACAAGCTCCCTTGATGAGCTTGTTCAGTCACCAAAGAATTCTAGCCCTGTGTTGGAGAGGTTACGGATGACTGGTCCTGGTGACTAGTAGGGACCTGGAGCTAAGGTTCAAATTAAACAGTTGTCTTGAAATGATTCTAGTTGTGATCGGTAGACCTGTATCTGTGAAGCCACTCCTAGCACTTTCTAGGAATTAGTGTCAACATTCAGAATACATTGCCTCTGTTCTGTCACCAAGAAAGAAAATACTTTGTGTCCCACTGTAGAGATGTAACATCTCTCTAGCACAATGTAGATGGGCCTATGAGTTGATGTTTTACTACCTTCTTGATAAAATGAGACAAAATAGATTTATGTATGCTGGTCAAGTGGTTTCAATGAGTGTGTTTTATCTCTCTATGATAAGATGGTAAAAAATTTGTGCGTAGAACTATGTTAAGGTGAACAGAGCCAGAATCGTATTAGGGTTTTTCCATGCCATTATTCCACATCAGTTTTTTTACTTATGTGTGCTTTAAAATATGGAGAAAAATTAAAACAAACCAAACACAAGTTATATGCTCTCTGTGCAGAATTAGAATAATTTATTTCACATTCCTCGAACTGAGGGCCCGAGGAAGTTTTTTTACTCTGCTTAACCTATGAACCCAATGAGATAAACAGGGATAGTTTTCTCCAGGCTCTCTGACTACTGTACTTAGCCGTCAGTTAAATACACATTAGTGGGTCTGGAAAGTCCTAGAATCTTTTCCTGATGCTCTTACCCTTACTTTTAGCAATACTTCAAGATAATTTAAAACTATGAGTTAAGTTATATTTTAACAATTGAAGGAAGTTAATTAAAGACTTCCAGTTCTCAGAAGCCTTGTCAGCTTTATCTCGGTCAACAGAAAGAATTACTTCTCCTATCTTTAGTCTCTTCTTCCCTCCCTCACTAGGATTTAAACTCTAATATTTGACAAGGGAAATGCTGTTAGTAGTCCCACTTCCCACAGTTGGACTTTTAAGAATAACCTTAGAAAGAAAGTCTTCAGTTTACAAGAGTTGGACTCTATTTTAGGAAACATTAGACCAAAAAATACCCCACACAAAGGAAAGTGTGTCATGTGACTGAATCCTCCAGAGAAGGGAACACTATTGTGAAACTCGGCCAAGTTTCAAGTTATTGCAATGACGGTAGCATCGGATCTGAGTGGAAGTTACACTGTAACCCATGACTGGATTAATCACCAAACCAAATATTCTTACCCGGGTGAACAATATTTTACCATAAGTCTGAACAACAATGTCCCATTTCTGAGTCAGTCATAATTAGTGGCACTAAAGTCATGAGTTGTAGCCATAAGCTATTTTAAATGAAGATGTCTATGAAATTCGGCTTAAGTATGGAATTTTAAGTTTATTTCAGAACCCAAAATAATTGAGTTCATATTTCAAACAAAGGACATATACAAGAATGTTCATAACTCTATAACAGCCCAAACTGGAAAAAAACAAATGTCTGCCATGGTATGTTTATACCTTGGAATACTACTTAGCAATAAAAAAATTTTTTAAAAAAAGGATGAACTACTGCTATAGGCAATGAAGATGAGTCTCACACCCACACATCTCACAATGCTGAGTGAACGCAACCAGACCCAGAAGAGTATGATCCCATTTATATGAAGTTCAAGAACAGGCAAAACCAATTCATGGTGAAAGAGGTCAAAATAGTGGCTACCTCTTGGTTGGAGGGGGCTGGCTGTTGATATTGACCAGGAAAAGTCATGAGGGAACCTTCTAGAATGCAGAAAATGTACTATATGCTTCCTCTGGGTGGCAGCTACATGGATCTGTGGTAACTAGGCTCCAAGAAGGCCCCCAGTACTCCCCATCTCTGATATTGTTGTCCTTGTGTAGTCCCCCACCTATACTGTATCAGGACTGGTCTGTGTGATCATTAAAGAATGGCCAAAGTGATGGCATGTCACTTTTGAGGATAGATCATAAAAGACATTGTGTCCCTGCCTGTTCTCTCTTGAATCACTCACTCTGAAGGAAGTCAGCTGCCAAGTCTTGAGGACACTCACGCAGCCCTCTGGAGAAGCCCAGGGGGAAGGGAACTGAGGCTCCCTGCCAGCAGCTCCTGGGAAGCACACCCTCCAGTCTCAGTCAAGCTTTCACATGATGGTGACCTGACTGATACCTTGACCACAACCTCGTAAGGGAACCTGAGTCAGAATCATCCAAAACCCCTGGCTGACAGAAACTATGGCATAATAAATGTTTGTTCTTTTAATCTACTACATTTTGGGAGTAATTTTTAATGAACTAATAGATAGCTAATGTAAGTATGTAATATGTAAAAACTCATCAAACTGTACATGTAAGCTTTGTGCACTTTATATATGTGTTAAATATTCATAAAAAAGGAAAAAAGTCTATTATCAAAAAGAGGTTCTCAAAAATGCTCAACTTGAAACTCCCTAGGGATTTGGCAGAAGTGTTAACTCAAGGTCTCCTATATTTCACCAAAATGTGTTGGCAATGTATAGCTCTACTAGCCTGACAGGGAAAGAGATGTGAGCTGATCACTTACTCCTATTCCTGTGTCCAACTGTCATCCTCCCACTATCCTTTTTTTTTTATTATTTCTTTTTTTATTATTATTGGGGAACAATGTGTTTCTCCTGGGCCCATCCGCTCCAAGTCATTGTCCTTCAATCCAGTTGTGGAGGGTACAGTTCATGGGCCCATGTGGGAATTGAACTGGCAACTCTGTTGTTCAGAGCTCGCGCTCTAACTGAGCCATCCGTCTGTCCCCCACATGTGATTCTTTAGAGCCACCTCTAGTTGCTGTTCTGAGACCTCTTGGTGGGGCACTTTATCAGCAAAACTTACAATGCTTGTGAATACTACAGGAAGTTCTACTAGCAGCAAAAACAGGGCCAATTTCTCCATTAGGCACAGTAAGCAGTGTTTAGGGCCCCTGATGCTTTTAAGGTCTCGTGAAAATGTTCTAATTTCAATTTATTTTCAAATCAGAAGAAAAACAATATAGTAATAATTAACATATACTAATGAAGCCAGCCTGTATTATGTTTGTCTTTATACAAATATAGTTTTAAAATATAATTTTGGTGGTGTGGTTTTTTCATTTGTTTGTTTTTGTTTTGTTTTTTGAAGGACTAGGAAGAGGACTCCAAAGGCACAGGTGCCTAGTGCCCACAAAAGTCATAATGCATCCCTGAGCAAAAGGAGGGATGCTATGGACTGAATGGCGTTCCCTCCACCCAAATTCACTCTTGAAACCCTAACCCCCAATGTATTTAGAATTAGGGCTTTTAGGAAGTAATTAAGGTTAAATGAGGCCATGAGGGTGTGGCCTTAATCCAACAGGATTGGTGACTTTATACAAAGAGAAAGAGAGACGGATCTATCTCTGCACACACAGGCACCAAGGAAAGACCACCTGAGCACATGGTGAGAAGGCAGCCCTCTATAAGCCAGGAAGTAGGTCTTCACAAGAAACTGAACTTCTGGGCACCTTGATCTTGCACTTCTCAGCCTCCAGACTGTGAGATATAAATACCTGTTGCTTAAGCCACCCAGTCTATGGTATTTTGTTATGGCAGCCTGAGCTAACTAATACAAGGGAGAAAAGCAAAAAAAACAAAACAAAACAAAAAACAACAACAACAACAAAACAGTAAGCAAAGTGAAGAAGTGCCAGATCCATCAGCAACTGGCTTAGATATCACCAGGTGAAATTGGTTGCATCCTAGTACTCCAAAGGCCCAGCTCGACCTTCATTTCTTATTATTGAACTTCAACCTTCAAGTTAGAAACTAGGCAAGCTTGCAATCGGTGCAGTAGTGTTCACACACTCAGACTGAGGGAAAAGCCCTGAGACTGAAAGTCTACCTCTGTAAGCACAGGGCAGGGAAAGACTGCAGAAAGAAGCGGGCCACTCCAGCCTGGTAATTATAATAGAGTTTATTAAGGGAAACTTACGTATATGAGGCATGTCTTAGGCAGCTGCAAGGAAGAATGGATCCTTGCTCCGCTTGACAGATGCCAAAGAATTATATAAGGTAAGGGGAGGGGGGAAGTCACAGGTACTAGTTGTGAATGCTACCAGGTACGGGAAATGACTTCACATGCTTGACCAGGTCAGGACAACAAGCTGTTCCAGGAACCAGCACATAGCAGGAGGCAAGGGAGGGGTGCTGATGTACGCCAGAGGGAACATCAATTACGATCAGACAGTCTCTAAGGCAGGTTGGGGGGGGGGGGCGTTGCAGTAAACAATCTCCCTTCTGGCCTGGATCCAGCTTTCAGGACAGACATCTGTCACATCATGGAACAGTCCACTACACTAGTAGTTAGACATTCTTTTTTCTTTGCCCACTTGAATCACTATCTACTCTGAAGTTTCTAAGTCAGGTCAGCAGAATGAAAAAAAAAAGCTTCTATATTAGAAGAAATCAGTTATTTTGTTGTAATGAAATTTTATTAACATGAATATACTGATCAAATCACATCCCTGGTCTAGAAGCTGAGATACAATGGATGCTTAGCCAATGAAGTAAGCCAGGAGAGTGAGGGTTAAAGAAGAATATGTTTTATGTTGGATAGTGTGGTCATCTGCATTGAATACTACTAAAAGGTCAAGTGAGGTGAAAACAAACAAGTTGTCCTTAGATTTGGCAACACAAAAACCAATGATGACTTTAAGAAGAGCAGGTATCCATATGATTGCCCAACCTCTGCGGGTGGAGGGGAGCTAGACCCTGACATGACTCCTTACAGCAAAAGAATCCCAGGTGGATCATTATTTTCGTAAAAATCATTAAAACTCTAGAGGAAACTATGAAATAATTTTTATAACCCTGAAAAATAGTAAATTAGTAAAAATATCTGCAACACATGTACCAGACCGACAGGTTAGTTTTCTTAATAAATAAAGAGCTTTTATGAGTCAGATGAGGGGGCCGGCCCAGTGGCTCAGGCGGTTGGAGCTCCATGCTCCTAACTCCGAAGGCTGCTGGTTCGATTCCCACATGGGCCAGTGGGCTCTCAACCACAAGGTTGCTGGCTCGACTCCTCGAGTCCCACAAGGGATGGTGGGCAGCGCCCTTTGCAACTAAGATTGAACTCGGCACCTTGAGCTGAGCTGCCACTGAGCTCCCGGTTGGCTCAGTTGGTTGGGGCGCGTCCTCTCAACAGAGTTTGCAGGTTCAACTCCTGCAGGGGATGGTGGGCTGTGCCCCCTGCAACTAGCAACGGCAACTGAACCTGGAGCTGAGTGTGAGCTGTGCCCTCAGCAGCTAGGACTGAAAGGACAATAACTTGAAGCTGAACGGCACCCTCCACAACTAAGATTGAAAGGACAACAATTAACTTGGGAAAAAGTCCTGGAAGTACACACTGTTCCCCAATTAAAAAGTCCTGTTCCCTTTCCCCAATAAAATCTTAAAATAAATAAATAAATTTTTCAGATGAAAAAACATTAGAAATTGAAAAACACAGAAAAAGGCATAAAATTATTTATAAATGTATGAAAAGATTCTTAATCTCACTTATAATTAGTCAAATACAAAAGAAAACGCAATATTTTATAAAATAAGTAAAATCACGGATGCCATTTTTCACCTATCAGAATAGCAAAGATAAGTGTTGGCAAAAAGGTGGAATCAGGTACTTCCCTATGTTGTTAGCAAAAGTGTAAACTGCAATCCCTTTGGACAGCGATTTGGTAATAATCAAAACTAAAATGCACATTTCCTTTGATATACATAGACACACACACACACACACATTTATTTATTTATGTATGTATGTATTTATTTATTTATTCCAACAGTTCTATTTGTATATAATTGCAAAGACTTAGGTACAGGGATATTCATTGCATCGTTTCCAGTAACAAAAGTGACAAACCAAATGTCCAACAGGAGATTGATTAAATAAATTATGTTAATAGTTTTTGAACTATTAACATGAATACCCTTCCATCTGCTAAGTAAAAAGAATTTTGTCTTGGGTGAACCTTTCTCATCTCTCCTAATGAAAATGTTCAATTGCTTTTAGATTTCTATGATGCAGTATCATGAGGAAAGCAGAGGGCACAGAAAGATGCAAAGCTTTGTGGAATCTACACAAGCTCGGAAAAGAAAAGGTGAATTTATGCAGAATTACTGGGACCATACAAACCCTTCACTGTACCAGAAATGCAATTTGAGATTTATTTTGAAATACTTATTGATTGATGAACTATATTTCATTGACTTCGGCACCGCTCTGAGACTGGCCTATATCATTCTGGCTTCAGAAATGTTATGTACATACAATGAAATCCAACAGACCTAGTAAAAATAGTGAGGTGAAAAACCGTATCGCTAAATATAAAAAAAATCAAACTGTAATATGTATACCAAATGTTCTCACTTGTTTAAAAAGTCCACATATTTACATACATGTTTTCAAATACATGAAAGTTTTCTGGAGGATGTTTTTTCACATTTATAAAGATACATATGTCTAATAATTTCATTTTCCCTCTTTTTTCTGTCCTTTGTTATTGTGCAGTCAATGTTGACTAGTGTACATAATAATAGTGGTATTGAGTATTATTTAAACATGATCTCAACCATGTTAAAACAATTTTCATAGAAGGAGAAAATACACCACAATGTGACACAGATTATCCATAATGGTGAAATTTTAAATTATTTTTTAATTCTTGTCTCTAATCTTTTGTGTATTTCAAAGTTGCTACCATAAACATGGATTACTTTGTTATCAACAAAAAATGTGTCTTAGAAATAGGATAGTTTATTTAAAAAACAAATCCTATACTTTTGGGCATTGTCAAAGCTGTATGAAAGACAGAACCAGAAAAAGAAAAATATGGCTAAAAGATCTTTGCTACTCTTTTGTGACTAGTGGACGTAATATGTGGGGCACCAAAATTTCTGCCCATCCCAGAAATGTTTCATGTTGCTTGAAATTCCCTTTACTCACATCAATTACTTTATAAAGGTTTTGTTTTGTTTTTCCACAAGGACTTGCTAAAACTGGAAGGGTAACTAACCCCCAGGATCCAAGGAATATATTACAGTTATAGTTCTTGAATTTGAGTGTGCATTGGAACCACTTGAAGGGTTTGTTAAAACAAATAGCTGGGCTCATCCCCAGACTTTCAGAAACAGTGTGTCCAGGGTGAAGCCCCATAAATTTGCATTTCTAACAAGTTCCCAGGTGATGGTGATGCTCCTGACTCAGTGACGACACCCAGGCATAAAGCATACTACTTTATCATCAGCGAAACCACCAGGAGCAGGAGAGCTCACAGTCGGATTAGAGCCAGGAGGTCATCATGGAAGATACAGGGCTCAAGAGGAAATCCCTGTAGTTTCAGTGCCCAGCCAGCTGGTTGGACATCTCAGGGCTGAGGAGGTGGGGAGGCAAGACAGTAACTTAATCAGTCAGTTTGTAGAGTAGGGACAGAAATGTTGCCTGAATCATGGTCCTACCTAGGACTGGGTTTGAGCATTGCTGCAGATGAATATTTAGTCTTTTCATTTTATGTTGGCATCCACTGTGGGGAGAAGAGATCCTTACTTCCATTTCCTTACCTTCAAAATAGAAATGACTGATGCTTATGAGTGGTCTCAATAATTGAAATGTGAGGAGAAATATTACCAGGAAATGCATAGAAAAAAATAAGTGCAAGACCAAAAAAATATTATAGTAATAAGAAGAAGCAAGGCAAAAAAACAACTCTTCTTTATCATTGTGTTACTTGACTTCACCTAAAATTTAAAAAATGGATTGGTCCCATCTTACTAACTCTCCGCGGGTTCCCTGCCATGCTTGGCACCACCAGTAGATGGTGTGGTGTGGTTCTAGCGCTTTTCTGAAAGTGTGCAGGGCGGACGATAACCGTGATTGGGTGACTCCTGCATCGCGACCGCTGCGCTCCGCCCCTCGCGCTCTCGGATCACAACATGGTAAAGGCCATTGCGCGACACCATCCCGGGCTTGGGTGACTGGGTTTGGGAGAACTTGCTCGGGGTGCTAATCGGGCCTAAATAAATACGTATTCCGCAAATAGGGTCTCACTTTGGGAAAACCGCGTCCAAGCACTCCCTTTTGCTAAAAACCATCTCCAACCGAAGAAAGGAAGAAACGAGCTTAAAGCATGAAAAACACACACTGTTGGTACAACTCCAGAAATATTCTCCCAGCCCGGATTCCAAAAGTTCTGCTGCCCTGGTCTGGGAGCCCTTGGCCCCACGCTGGGCCCCCAGGGGCCTCAGGGAGGAAAAAGTCCGGAGGCCAGCCCTCGGGAGGTGGCTGTGGCACCGACGAGTCCGGCCCCGCCCCGCCCCATACAGGCCTAGGCCCCGCCCCTGTCCCGCCCTCCCCGGGAGGCCTGGCTTCAGAACCGGCTCTGGTAGGCCCAGCAGCGGCACCGCCTAGAGGAGGGAGGAGCTGACGACGCCTTCTCCTTCCTAACCTGCGCGCGCAGCTCGCTGCCGCTGGCGCTTGCTCTTTCTGTCCGCGGGCGCTGGGTCCTAAGAGAGCCAGTGACACCGATCGCAGCCGAGTCAGTTCGAGCGAGCGTATCCTCCGCCTAGTCCGCAGCCCAGCGCCGCGGCAGCATGAGTGCGCGCGGCCCGGCCCTGAGTCTCCTCCTGTTGTTGTTGTGTCTGGCACAGGTGAGTGGTCGCCGGGGACCCGGGTGGGCTGTGGAGGACGTGGCGGGACCGCGAGTCGCGCAGGGCTGCAGGCCGTGCAGCGGGTCAGATGCCCTGGCCCCCGAGGGGGCGCAGGTCTAGTCGGTCCCGCGGAAGTTGGTCTAACGGTGGAGTCTCTGGAGTTCTCCCCACCTCCCTGGTTTTTTTCTAAGGCCACGCACTTTTCCCTGTGGTCTGGAAGAAGGTGACAAGTGGGAGCTCCTGGTTTGGCCTGTTTTGAGCTCATGTCAGCTGTAGTCACCTAATTTTTGAATTTTTGGATGTGGAATCAAAGGGAAAGAGAAAAGTGGGTAGAGAGCGATAGGGATCTTATTTAACCTTGTTTTTTCTTAATTCTGTCACATACACACGAATTCTGTATAAATTTGTTTAGAAGATTCTACCACTGTATTTATTTTCGCCTCCCCGAAAGATGAAAGTGGAAGGGGAGGTAAAGGAAGGGAGCAATTCGTCAAGCACCAAAGTGGAATAGTCTTACCAACTTTTCGTAAGTCAGCTTGGTCTTCTAAAGAGTCCAAGTTGCTTGTTATCAACTCCCTTTCACATCTTTGGAAACTGAAGCCACGTGGGTGTGGTTGGGGGGGGGGTAATTGACTTCCCCCTTGTCACAATACTAGCTACTAGCTCGCCCCAGGATTAAGCCTGACTCCCTGGTCTAGCTTTTTTTTTTTTTTTGGTTTAGTAGCCTTGGACGTGAGCACCTCACTGCATTTGTGTGTCTACAGGTTTCTCTTTGCAAACTTAGGTGGGTTGAGGTCAGGATGGATGTCTAAGGATATAGTACTAATTAAACCAGATCAGGATGAAAGAGTGAGCTCTGGGAATCCTGTGCCCTTGTGCTCCCTTGTAGGCGTGTCGGCAATGAGGAGGTGGTGAATCACAGGGAAAGGCAGATTAAAGGTTTTCCCCTCACTAGAAAACATCTAGGAAACCTCTCCTTAAACTTCTGTATATTAAGGGCCCAAGAGATAGGAGAAGAGCTGTGCCTCCCTCCTTCAGTATGTGCGTGTTGGCGGTTTGTGGGGGCGGGGGTGGGGGGGGGGGGCGGCGGGAATCCCCAGCAGTGCGGGCTTGTGGAAGAGCAAGTGCTTGGCTGGGAGGGGAGGCAGAGGAAAGCATGTTTCAGTGACACCGTTGGGCATGGGGTCAGCAGGTAGACCACTCACTAGCTCTGTGGCTTTGGGCGCATTACTTTTTCAAGCCTCAGTTTTTTTCTGAAGAAAAGCAGTACCTCATCGGATTATTAGGGTTATTAAGGAACATGATATATAGAGAGACCTCATCGCTGTAGTAAATACTCAAGAAATTGTAGCAGTTATGTGCCTTAAAGAAAATATAGCTGTTCAGTTTCCCTTGAGTCAAGGTCTCGGGCAGGCTTCACATTGTGAAGTAGCTGTCACTTATCTCTGACATCCTTTTACCTGGAGATGGTATCCAGCTGATTGATGGCCAATGAATGCCTCTCCTCCTAGGACTTTTGGGATAGGTCAGAGGTTGGTCACAAGTCTCTTGCAAACTGCCTGGAAGTCTTGGACAGGTCTGTAAAGCTTAACTGGAAAAACTCCTCTTGTTAATTTACAGTTTAACTCCCTCAAGTCTGCAGAGGTTTCCAGAAAACCTGAACAGATTGGGGGGAAGGTACCTGCTTTTAGAATTCTTACCAATGATAGCTCCTCTGGGTTCAGGGTGAGCACTAATAAAGTTCTGTCACTGAATTACAGACTAACTGTGCTCTGTGAGGTCTAAAATACATTTTGGAGGGATTTTTGCTTTTCTTAATTTAAAATTTTTACAGATGATGAAATAATATTACTAGACTGCGTGTTTTTTTAAAAAACCTGTCATCAACTAATGTGTGCAATTTTGAGAAATAATATATATCTCTCCTGACTAATTTTTATAAGCTTTTTGTTGAGGAACTTGGAACATAGTGAGGCCTGCGTAGGAATTAAGCCATTTTCTGAGATTGGGAATGGTTTAATCTCCTGGCCTGAGAGCGTTAAAGAGTAACCATCTGAAAATGGATCAAAATGTGGGTAGTCTTGCCCAGTCTCTCCTACTCCTTGATTGATGCTGTAAATCAGATATCCTACTAACATCAATAGTCAAGGGAAAGTAGGTTTTTTATTTTAATGAGTAGGCAGAAAACCACTTGCTGAATAGGTCTTTGTATTCCTTCAGTGTTTGTCATATTACCAGGAACAAAGACTCCTCTGGTCATGAAAACAGTATGATCTTTCTTTCCGGGGTAACCCTTCTCCACCCTCAACTCCTCCTAAACGGGATGTTTTTCATTGTGTTTCAAGGATGACACATTACCTACTGCGGAAGCCTGCATCAGACCATCTCTAATCTGATCCCAGGTGCCCCTTTCAGCCCTTTCACCCACAGTTCTGTGAAGGGCATCAGCTCTCCAGCCAAATAAACTATTTGCTATCAAAACCATGCCTGTCTTCCAAGGCCCAGTTCAAATGCTCCATCATCCGTGACATTTTTATCCTGTTCTCCCAACTCGAATGCCTTCCCTCTGAAGTTCTAAATCTTTGCTGAAACTTCAGCAGCGTTTCCTCCCTGGCCAAAGACTTTGAGTTAAAAGGCCTGGGTATGGGTCCTGCTTGAGTCTTCCTCTGACCAAGAGTGATCTCGGGTAAGTCAGTAATCCCCTGGAGTCTCAGTCTCCTCCTCTGTAAAATCAGGTGAACAGCTATGCCTACTTCTTAGGGTGCTTGTGTAAAGATAGAGAAATATTGTTGGAATTGAACTACTAGATTGCAGGCTCCTTGACGGCAAGAACTGTATTTTACCATCTCCAACATGGCCAGGACTCTTTTATTCTTTTGAATCACCAAATCATTGGGCTTTTATGGGTTCAGGTAAGGGGGTAAGATGAGGGAGGGATTCAGAGGCTAGTGGAGATCAGAATTGGGTTTGCAGTGTCTGGGTGAAAATCAGTGACCAAATCAGTGGCCCAACAAGTTTTTCTTTGCTTGGACTATTCCTCTTTGTCTTTGGAATATTTGCTTTGGCAAGGAAAGTAAAACAAACAAACAAAAAGCCACCTCTCTGATGCTAGTGTGCTCTTGGGAAATTTGAGAGGGAAGCTTTAAAATTTGTTCACCTTATTACTGCCCCTTAAGGCCACAGAAGATCTTAAAATATTGTCATTCACTAATTTCATAAATATAAAGTGGTTGCTAGGTACACAGTGTAGGATATAAAAGTAGATCAAAACAGTAACCTATATAGAAAGGAGTCTACAAACTGTAAAGTGATATGTAAATGTTAATAGTTTCTGTCCCTGTCTTACTCATAGTTGATAGGAGGAAGGGAGAATATATTTTAAAAATTACAATGCAAAGTGTGCTCTAATAAAAGTGAAGACAAAATGTTATGGGGAATCCATTTCTGAGCTGACCTTTGAAGGATAATGGAGCTGACCTTAATGGGTAAGAGGAAAAGTGGAGAAAATAGGGAGAAAATTACGTAATTGTTAACTAAAAACCGGTATACTTGAAAAGGGTGAATTTTATGGATGTAAATGATCTCAATAACGCTGTTTAAAATTGACATTCTAGTTTACAAGAAACTAAAGAAAAAAGAGTTACCTAATTTTTGCGTGGTACTTTCATTGCTAGGACACATCTGATCTTGTTTTAATCTCTCAGAACACCCTTTAAGATAGGTGTGATGTCATTCGTTTTTCCTGTTTTAGGCTCCAATTTGTCCTAAGGTCACATAGCTAGTAAATGGCAGACTGGGGGCTTGAGACACTCTTCTGTGCTCTAAGTTACTCAAATTCAAAATATTGCTGTCAGTATATTGCTATTTAGCAAACTAAGTTGAGTGGGTGTTCAGTAGCTGTTCCACTTGGCCAGTAAGACATATCATTGAAGACACGTTTCTAGCTTCAGTATGGTTTCTTTGAAAGCCAGTGGTAAATCAGGGAGAAATTCAGCCTGCTGGCCTGGCTCATTATTCACTTGCCACACTGGAAGAAACCTGCAGACAGTATACACTCCCATCTACTTCCATAGTTTTGTTTTCGTCTTGTGACTTGGATTAGTTTTCAAACTTGTGGGTATTAGAGCTCAGAAATGTCTAATACTAACTGGTAGTATGACCTTGGGTGAGTCACTTAAAAAAACTGCAAGCTAGTAGGGTTATCTGTAAAGTGAAGACAAGCTGAGCCCTTCTAACTCTAAAAATGTATAACTTAAACACCCATCCGTAGGTGTGCCTGGTGCTCACACATATTATCCTTTGTTCCATGGACATGTTCACCCTCAGTTGGCTGTAAAACAGAGTTCCAGACATTTCCATCAATAGAAGTCAGGCCAGACCTGTCATATTTGTTTCATCTGCCTGCCTGACTCCAAAGGAGACAGCAGGCAGCTTACTGTCTGGACAGCTTGCTCCATGCCTCTCCCTCCACCCTGTCCTGGGTTGTCCTGACTGGCCAGGCCAGCGCTCTGCTCCCGACAGAGGCTTCTCCCTCCTTTCCCTGGAGCTAGAGCTGGGTGTGTCTCCAGGTTCTGCCACAAGCTTTCCCCATCTAGGACAGTGACAGAGGTGCGGGGACCCAGCCCTGCACTCCGCCTGCGATGGGATGGCTGAGTACAGGCTGGAAGTTGAGGACAGTCGGTTATACTGAGGAAGTGAGTCATGATCTGACAGCTGCTTAGAGATGTACTTAAAAAGTTGTAAATGGTACTCATTTCTACAGGTGGGCAGGTTTGTGTAGAAAGAGGGACACATAGCAGATGGGACAGCCCATCTCTGGAGCATTGTGAAAACCTGAGGATTTGTCTTGTGTACAAATGGAGCTGGAGTTTGAACAGTGCAGCAGCTGGGGGTGGGGTGGGGATGAGGGAAAGGATGGAGAATGCTTAACTTGGTCTCAGAATCTCGATTCTCATTACTGGTTTTGTCACTGATGAGTTGTGTGACCTCAGAGAATCTGCTCAGAGCCTTCATGACCTTACCTATAAAATGCTGCAATACGGTGTCTGAGAAATAAATGAGGCAATGAGGAAGAAATCACTTAACTTTGTGCCTGTCACGCGGTTGCCGTTCAGTGAGCATTTGAATGTGAGTTAGTTAATACTTCATTCATCAGGATTTTCTAAAGGCACCTGGAGTATGGGATTCTGTCACTGATATTCGGAGCTGCTCCATAGGACAAGATGTGCTTTCGTATAGGTCTCTGTTAGACTCTGTTTACTAATTGCTATAGTTGCTGACATACAGCAGAAAGGGCATTGTTTTTGTAGCCTTGCCTAAACTATTACTTTATTGAAAGAGACTTTCCTATCCGGTCATATACCCAATAATTAAACTCTGGAGCATGTTGTGAAATACCCATATGACCTAACCTTTCAAAGTGAGATGGTCTAGCCTTGTAACTACTGAATTCTGAGTTAAAGCTAAAACAACCAGCAGTTATCATATCTGAACATTTTACATAATCTAGTTGATCTCCTTTAACTCATTGTGAATTTTGTTGGTTTCTGAATCAGTGAACACTGAATGAGGTACCCTGGGAATTTCGAAGAAGTATAACATCTGGCTCTGCCTTTTATGATTTTATGGTCTTACGAGGGAGTCAAGACAAAAGCAAGAAAATATTCGTGCAATCTCTCCCCACATATACAACTTCGCAATTCTCATAAGTATAAATTCTGCTTGATCCTAGGACAGGATCCAGCAAATTATGGCCTGTCCAGAGCCCGTTGCTGTGCATAAGGCTTTCCTGGGACACACACAGGCCCGTCACTTACCAGTTGTCTGTGCTTCCTCTTGAGCTACAACAGGCGGAGCTGAGTATTTACCACAGAGACCTATGGCCCACAAGCCTACAATGTTCAATATAGTATTTGGCCCTTTAAGGAAAAGTGTATCCACCCTTAGGACAAAGATGACACTCACCAGAGCTCTGGGCACAGAACACCTACTGACTTATGCAGTGAGGATGAGTGCCCTGAACCCTGGCCAGTGCTGCCTGGGGCTGACCTGCCTCTGCCCAGCACAGCTCACCTGGTCCAGGGAGCACCTGGCCTGCAACCAGGGGAAAGGACTCAGAGTTAAATTCAGGTGAGCCAAGGAGTCTTGGGTGAGGCTTGTAAGAGGGAGGACATTCCAGGATGGGTTGGACTGAAACCTGTGGAGAAAACAGTGGGGCTGGAGACAAGCCTGGAGTCCGGCCTGGAGACCTGAGTAGATGCCGTGAAGCACAGGTCGGTAGAGCCAGAAGCCGACTGTGCAGGGTAGTCGAGGTTTATTTGTGAAAAAGCTGTTTAAAAGTTACTTCATTTGTATGTGTTTGTGTGTGTACATCTCTGCAGCTTTGCCTGTGGGGAGGAATTAAAACCTAGAGGACCTAGATCTAGTAAGTTAGTGCTGATTATAGCTGAGAACTGGCGTGCGGGATGGGGACGCGATTTCAGTATTATTTCCTATACGCCTGTGCTGTTTGGACACAGGCATACCTAGGACGTATTGCAGGTGTGGTGCCAGACCCCTGCAATAAGGTGAGTATTGCAATAAAGTGAGTTGTAATCCTTTGCTGGTGGGAGATCTTGCCTTCAACCTTTAAAAAACACAACACCTGTGAAGGGCAATAAAACGAGGTATGCCTGTATTCGTGGTGAATGGATATTGATTTTATAATTAAAATAAAACCAATCATTTACTTTTAACATTTTAGGAATTGGAAAAATTTTTAAATGCTTAAATAAGATAGTGCTGGTGATTATGAATAGCTCTGTAAGACTGGTCACTGACCACAAGATGAACTGTGAAGAACTGTTATCATTCTTTGGACTTACCCCATTACTTAAGTGGAGCTTTAACAAGACCTATTATTAGAGATTCTAGGTGTGTCAAGTGACACTCAGACCCACAGTCTTTGATCTTTGTGAACTGACAGTCGCTCTTCTGTTTAATCTCAGACGGATAACTAAGAACCGCTCTGTCCTGTCCTTGCCACTGGGCTTTTCTCTTACATGGTGAAGGACATCTGAGCTCATGTGTTGCTTGGTGGTAGAATACGCATAACATGAAATGGACCATTTTTAAGTGTACAGTTCAGTGACATTAAGTACATCACATTTTTGTACAGCCATCACCTCCAGAACTGAGCTCCTGTTTGATCAGGTGCAATTTTGGCTCAGGCAGACCTCAAACATCGATGGGTCTTATGTTGGTATTGGGCATAATACTTCCTTCCCCCAGTGAATATTATTGATGTGAAATCAGCACCAGGTGTTCTTGAATCAGAGGAAAGGTAACGTTCAGCCACTTTACTTCTGTTCTCAAGTGCTTAGCTTAGAAAGGAGGTGAGTCGCCCGTATGTGAGCCCTTGATTGTACAGCGTACGTTGGTCACGTCAGCATGTGCTGCCCTGACAGTCCAGGGATCTTAAGGGGCGTCTGTCCTCTTCGTTGATAAGGCCTGACCTCCCGCTGTTCTGTGGTGACTTGGAGACTGAGAATCCAGTCGCTCAGATGCCAGCGGGGTTCTTGGGGGGCACAGAGACGAGCATGCCAGCCAGTGGTCCATTAAGGAGTGACCCTTATTGCAGTATGAGGAGGAGAGCTCTGACTTCTGAACCCGTCAAGCCTCAGGTAGGGTCTGGCTCTGCCATTTCTTAGATATGGTCTCAGGTAAGTCACTTTACCTGTGGAACCCTCAGTCTCCTCCTCTGTAAAATGGTGTTATTGTAGTACCAGCCTCACAGATGTGAGAACTAAGGGAGCTAACAGGCACACTTAGCCATTGTCTGGGTGCTGGGCTGTGCGTGGGTGGGTCAGGCGCATGGGGGAGGTGAAAGTTGGAGAGTGGCCTTGACTGGTAGCGCGGGGTGTAGGGGAGGGAGGCCGGACTGGCGTGAACTGTGCAGAGGCAGGCGAGTCCCACTTAGTGTGGGACAGAAAGGAAGGAAGGGTGGGAGACGGAGTGTGCAGCAGAGCCAGGTGAGGCATCTGGAGCTTGTCTCACAGGCAGTGGGAAGGGCGGGTGTAGGTTTCTGAGCACCAGAAAAGCTTGCAGCTGTGGCTCGGGAAGAGCCAAGTGGCCTCTGTGTCCGGGAGACATTGTCAACGTCTGGATGGGAGGTGCTGAGATGGACAAAGGATGGCTGTGGGCTCAGCAGCAAAGGGGTGGCAGAGGCAGGGGCTCAGGAGACTGCCCCAGGAGTCACGCCCTGAGGTTGGTCAGAAAGGTGCTATAGGGACAGAGTCCCAGAGAGCAGTTTCCAGGCTCTTGGCCTCATGTGGAAAGGTGCTGGCTCGGTTATTAGATCACCATCAGCTGTAATAAGATGGCCATCCGCTGTAACCCGTTAGCCATTAGTCACTAATATAACTGCTGTGGCTACGCTGGCAAGTTGGTTGGCAGAGAAGTGGACGGTGGATTACGGATCATGTGAATCCTGCTTCCTGTTTCTCCAACCCAGCCGCCAGGGAGAATATAGTGGTATGAACCCCCTATCCATGGCTCCATTGGTGTTCCTTTTCAGCCTCACCATATTCTGTGTCCACCCGCTGAGAGCGGGACCAGAGACCCTGCATTACACTTGGCGCAGCAAGCAGGGTCTCAACCAGCTTGGGGAACAGGAAACACGATCTGCCTGGGAGAAGCATGACCCCTCCGTAAATTGGTGGTTCTCTCGAGCCTCCGGATGGCATACCATCCTCTTGACCATAGCAAGTGTTACCTGCCTTTTGGTAGTCTGCTGCTGCCGTAGGCTCCTAGAGTTGCAGACATCTTACATGGGGGCCACTACCCACTCGGATACCTGGCATGGCAAGCAGGATTCTGGCCAGGTAAGAATGATGTCTGACCCTGAGCAGGAGGACGTGTGGCCCCCACACAGTGTGTGGTGCCTAGTGGCCACTGTTCTCAGGAGTTAGACCCCCGTGGAGGGGTAGGAAGACATGTATGGCTCTCCAGCCAGCGTGGAGAGGGCCCTGAAGGTTTTAACTGAGCAGTTGCTGGAGAAGGCGAGAAGCTCAGCCGGCCGTGTGGGCTGGATGTTCCTCACTGCGTTGTGTCGTAACACGGAGGAAGCGCCTGCTGAAGCAGCTTAGTTGCTGGACCAACAGCCCTGGTGGGAGGTGCTGGAAGCTCAGGTCCGCCAGTTAGAGGAGGTGCTCCACGATGGAGACGCTGAGGCAGAGGCGGACATCACGAGTGGAAGCGATGTAGCTCCCCACCCCCATGCCTGGCCCATCGTGCAGCAAAAGGTGAAGCATGAGCAACATTTGGGTCTCGGGGGCGTTGCTGCCGGCAACCCAGCTGTGACTGAGTTCACTACCTACACCGCATACACTCCCCCTGAGTTGCAGGAGCTGGGGAGGCGGTACCGACAGAGCCCTGGAGAGCCAGTCTCGGCTTGGCTACTACGTTTATGGGATGAGGGAGCAGACAACATTCTCTGCTCCCCAGGCGAGATGGAAAAGCTAGCTTTCGTGACAGTGCATCCGTCCCTGCGACAAAGGTTACAGAACTGCCATAGGTTGGCGCATGACCAGGGCAACCATTCTCTAATGGCGTGGCTCACTACTGCGGTACACATAGTATGGGGACAGGCTGGCGAGCTGCCACACACTGTGAGTCAATGGCAGTCATACATGGAACTTACTCAAATCATCTGTGAAATGGGTATGAGACGTGCTATTTTCAACCTTAACATGCAGGGCCCAGATGACGAGCTTTTTACAGCCAGCATGAGAGATCTGGTTTTGGATACTGCACCTGCGAGTGCTTTTGGATCCTTGGTTGCCATTCTTATACCCTATGTGAGGCGATGGATCCATGAAGTTACAACTGCCATGGCCACCCTAGGGGATGTTGAAAGCCGGCGCAAAGGAAGTTAAGACATGAGGTTTGAGAAGTCAAGGCCTGGAACCCTAAGTCAGAAGTAAGGGGGTGAGGTTGCAGGCCTCAGAAAGTAACATGCACGGAGATGTGGCGTGATCTCGTGGCAGCAGGTGTTGATCAGGAAAAAATAGACCGACAACCCAATGCACTCTTGTTGGAACTTTGGAAACAGTTGCGTCCGGAACAGCAATTCCGGAGAAGCCTAAAGGAGAAGTCTGGGAAAGCGCAACCCCTGTCCCTGCAGGACTTCATGTGGCCACTTGAGGCCGACTCCTTTCAGCTTGATTAGGGGTGGGGCCAAGGTACCCGGTCAGAGGGGACGAGCAGGGACCGGAGGCCCCACATGGAACTGTCCATACATTGGCCCCCTTCTAATGTGCAGAGGGATTTAGCCCTAGTTGACACTGGCGCAGACTGCAGTCTCGTTTATGGGAACCCAGAACTGTTCCCTGGACCAGCAATCTGTGTTGATGGCTACTGGGGAAAGACTGTGACTGTAAAAGCCGTTTCCTTACCACTGGGTATAGGAAGGCTTCCCCCTCATACCTACAATATTTATGTCTTCCCTGTTCCAGAGTATATTCTAGGGGTGGACGTGCTACATGGCCTCAGCTTACAGACGTCGGTAGGAGAGTTCCGTCTCCGGATCCGGGTGGTGAAAGCGGTGAGACATGGGCATGCTCACCACCCTCCTCAAGTGTTGCCACAGCCCTGGCGCGTGGTTACAGTGCGACAGTACTGCCTGTCAGGAGGGCAGGAGGAGATTGGTCGTACAATATTGGAATTGGAGAAGGCACATATTGTGAGGCCAACGCACAGTCCCTTTAACTCCCCAGTGTGGCCTGTCAAGAAGCCAGATGGAACCTAGCGAATGACTGTGGACTATAGGGAGTTAAATAAGGTGACGCCACCCTTGCACGCTGCAGTGCCTTCAATTCATGATTTAATGGATCGTCTGACTGTCCGCCTGGGAACGTATCACTATGTAGTGGACTTGGCCAATGCTTTTTTCTCCATTGACAGTGCACCCGAGTATTAAGAGCAGTTTGCTTTTACTTGGGACGGGCGGTAGTGGACTTTTCAAGTCCTTCCGCAAGGATACTTGCACAGCCCCACTATCTGCCACGGGCTCGTGGCCCAGCATTTGGCACAGTGGGATCACCCATCCTCTGTGGCCTTGTTTCATCCATTTTACCAACATCTGATTCTCTTTTAGATTTAGAGCAAGCAGCTCCCTCTCTTCTCCGCCACCCAAAGTCACGCGGCTGGGTGGTGAATGAGGAAAAGGTCCAAGGCCCTGGCTTATCCGTCAAGTTTTTGGGTGTTGTGTGGTCGGGTAAGACAAAGGTCATACCTAAGGCGATTATTGGTAAGATACAAGCCTTTCCCCAGCCGACTAAGGTCTCCCAACTGCAGATGTATTTGGGTCTGCGGGGGTATTGGCGGGTGTTTATACCCCATTTAGCGCAAATGGCAAGGCCGCTGTATAACATGATAAAAAAGGGGGCCTCATGGGATTGGACAGAGTCTATAGAGCGAAACTTTGTTGCCAAAAAACATACAGTGCAGCAGGCGCAGGCTCTGCAAGTAGTAGACCCTGGTCGCCCATTTGAACTTGATGTTCACATAACCCAAGAGGGGTATGCTTGGGGCCTCTGGCAATGGCAGGAGCGTCTCCAGTCGCCAGTGGGATTTTGGTCCCGATTATGGAAAGGAGCGGAGGTCCACTACTCTCTAATAGAGGAACAGCTCGCTGCTGTGTATGCAGCCCTAGTGGCCACAGAAGCCATCACAGGAACGGCACGGGTGTTGGTTTGAACAACCTATCCCGTCCAGCGGTGGGTCTGTACGTGGACTCAGGGACCCAAAACAGGGGTGGCACAGACCACCACCCTCACCAAGTGAGGTGCTTACTTGGAACAACGTAGCACCCTTAGTTCAAGCCCTTTGAGCAGAGAGCTACAACAGGTCCTGGGGCCTGTGGAGCTTGTAGCCCAGGCTGAGCCAAGCGCTCTGCCTAGAGGGGAGGACTTGGAGTCCTCGCCCTACAGACAAAAACAGCCCCCAGTACCTGAGGATGCCTGGTTTACCGATGGTTCTAGCCAAGGGGCTGCAGCCATTTGGACAGCTATTGGTGTGCAGCCCAAAACAGACACCATTTGGTTTGATACTGGGACAGGCCAGAGCAGCCAGTGGGCTGAGCTACAGGCTGTGTGGATGGTAATCAGCCACGAGGCCGGGCCCCTAGTTATTTGTACTGATAGCTGGGCAGTGTTCCGGGGCCTAACGTTGTGGCTCCCTATATGGAAACACCAAAACTGGTTAGTAGGACATCATCCACTGTGGGGTCAAGCCATGTGGTAGGACCTCCGGGCCCTAGGGCAGAGAAAGGAGGTGACCCTAATGCATGTCACAGGTCACTCCCCTTAGTGTCCCCAGGTAATGATGAAGCAGACACCCTAACACGGGTACGATGGTTAGAACGGGCTCCTGCCACTGATGTGGCCCATTGGCTGCATAGGAAATTGCAGCACGCTGTAAGCCGAACCATGTGGCAGGTGAGCAGACGCTGGGGTCTGCCTTTGAAATGGCAGGAGATAGCAGATGCCTGCTATGACTGTGCCGTCTGTGCCCAGGACAGCCCCCAAAGGCGGAGGCTCCCCTGGGAGATACAGCGGATTACGTGAGGGAGGGTGCCCTTCACTCACTGGCAAGTGGATTACATTGGACCCCTGCCTAAGGCCTGCAATGTGATATACGCGTTTACAGCAGTGGACACTGCTACGGGGTTGATGTTTGCTTGGCTGTGTCCGGCTGCGGATCAGCGGCATACAGTGGTCACTCTTACATGGCTGTGTGCTCTCTATGCGTGCCCCCAAGTCATTGAAAGTGACAGGGATACCCATTTTACAGGGCAAGAAGTGCAGCGCTGGGCTGCCAGGATGGACCTATAATGGTTGTTTCATATCCCGTACAATCCACAAGCAGCTGGCATGATTGAACACTACAATGGCCTTTTGAAGCAAGGTCTCCGGGTGTCAAAACACCCTCCCACGACACGTGACTGGGCCTCGCGTCTGTGGGATGTCTTGAGAATCCTGAATGAGAGACCACAGAAGGGAGGGCCCGCACCAGTAGAAGCTCTGCTACATCAAACGGCCTCTCCCATTCAATTACAAGTTATCACCAGTGAGACTCTGTTAAAGCCAAGCTACGGCAGAAAAGGAAACATTTTGCTGCCAGCACCCACATGCTTGAAAGCAGTGGAATGACAGCAATGGACTTGGCCCTGGCAGGTCAAAAGCCCCCATTGTTGATGGTTGGGCCTGATAGACCCATGGGGGGCCGGTTTGACTCATGATTTGTAAGTGATGCCAGGGGTGGTGGCCGAGTGGCTACCGCAAGTGACTGTAGTATACGGAGGTCCCGATACCAGGACGATTTTGCAGGGAACATATGTGCTCTCGCTATGAACGGGCCCCTGTCACTGATGTGGCCTATTATGGGCCTCCTGTTCTGCTACATGTTGAAACTATGCAAGGGACCCCAAGCCCCGCCATAAAGGTCTGGTACCACAAACCGGGAAAGGTGCCAGTGGCAGCGACCCTCCTTTCCCAGGACAAAAAGCTAGCGTGTATCCTCCGGGATGGAAGGAATTTGCCATTGTTGGTTCCTATGACTGCTATTTCTTTCCGCCCATAGGTGCCTATGGGCTAATACAATAGTGGGTTGGGCCCACACTTTTACTGATGTGGCGCATTAGTCATCTGGTCAGACCGGCACGGAACTGCCCACTAGTTCAGCCCCATGTTGCCGCGGAAAATTCGCCACTCCAGGTGGCAACGGCTGTATAAGTAGACATCGGGGGATACCCCTGGGACATTTCTTGAACTGAACTAGAACTTTTTTCTCATGGTCTGGGTTCCTTGCACAGGGTCCCTCACGAAGGACACTGGTTGCGTGGAGTGTGAGGCGAGACCCTGAAGGGGTGGAGTGTAGGGACAGGGTCCCAGAGAGCAGTTTCCAGGCTCTCGGCCTCACGTGGAAAGGTGCTGGCTCAGGTAGTAGATCACCATCAGCTGTGACTAGTTGGCCATCAGCTATTACCGGTTAGCCATTAGCCACTAATATAACTGCTGTGGCTACGCTGGCAAATTGGTTGGCAGAGAAGTGGATGATGGATTGCGGATCGTGTGGAGCCTTCTTCCTATATCTGCAACTTAGCCGTCAGGGAGAATAGTGGTATGATTCCCCCTACCCATGGCTCCGTGGGTGTTCCTTTTCGGCCTCACCATATTCTGTGTCCACCCACCGAGAGCGAGACCAGAGACCCTGCATTACAGGTGCCTAGGCTTTAAACCCTGGTGAAGAGGGATTGGCAGTAGAGGAGGCTTTGGAGGAAAGATTAGTTACCTTTTGACCACCTGGGGTTGTTGCACAGGTAGTTGGAAGTACAGCTGGAGAGGAGTTGGGGTGGTTTAAAACCGAGAATGAAATCGGAGCAGCGTTCATAGGTAGGATCAGGTGCAAGTACCAACTAAGAGACAAGGTTGAAAATGTGAGAGAGGAGGTCCCTCGGGGAGGTTTGGGAATGCTGCACTAGCCAGGCCTGGAAGTGACGGAGACTGGCTCTCATTTTTCAGCTGGAGGTAAGAGGAAGGGGGGTGAAGGGAGAGAGAGCTCTGAGGTGGGAACAAGGCCTCATCCTGCCCGGTGCAGCTGCATGAGGACATCCACACACGTGTGTGCCTTGTACAAGGGCGGGGGAAGGGGTGTAATGCTAGAGTGAGGGCCTGAAATAGGCAGTAGATTATATTTTATTAAGACTCTGTTTCCTGGAACTAGTAGAATGTTCTGGTTTGAATTCTGGCTTTGCCACTGTTGAACAAGTTATTTAGCCTCTCTGTGCCTCATTTCCTCATCTGTGAAGTGGGTACAATAATAGTTCCCCCTCATCAGTTTGTTGTAAGGAGTCATTGGGTTAATATATGAAGAGCAATTCAAACCATGCCTAGCACACAGTAAGTGGCTTGTAAGTGCTTTGAGCCTCACTGGCTTTGGGCTGCTACTTGAGGCAGGATGAGTTTTGGAAGCAAACCTAAGAGCATTGAGTCAAGCCCAATTTTCCTGGCCCCAAGTAAACCTCAGGTATTTCATTTTCTTCAGGTCTTGGGAAGCTCTTTGCTGAGGTCCCAAACAATTGGTCCCAAACGTTAATAATAATTCCTTATATTTGATGGTCTAGTGCTTTATAGTAGTTTGCTGCGTACTTCCATGTTATTCCCTCATTAGTTCTTCACACCAAACCTGTGAGATAAGCCGAGGTTATGAGCTACAGTTCACAGGCAGGAAATATGCTCAGCTTGGTTCGGCACCTGCTCCAGCTGCGATGGGCCCCAACAAGCACGTTTGTTAAGAGCCTCATGAGTTCTGAGGATCAGCGGCCAGGACTCCTGGCCTCCACGCCTCCCCTCTGCCCCACCTCTCTTCTACCAGATGGGTGGAAACTACTTTGCTTTGAGACAAAAGATATAGATTATAAAGGGTGATCTTTGTGAATAGAAACCAAACAGCATTGAGTCATCTTTCTTTTATAGCACTGAGTGCTGAGAAAGGAGAACTTAGACAGCAAACACTCATCTTGTTAGTCACGCCAGACTCGTGGTTGTGGTTTGTTTACTAGGTTTCTGCCCCTCCCGTAGGTGACAGGCCAGAGTGCCCTCCCCAACCCCAAGGCCCAGACCTGCTTGCCCGGTTGGTCTTTCAGAATTCTGAGAGCTCGAGGGAGGGGTTCTTTGTATTTAAATGACAGCTCATATCAGCAGTTATTGCTGGTCAGGTTTTTTTTTTTTTTTTTTCCTTTCCAAACTTCAGTAAATGGATAATGACCTTTTAGTTGGAAACCCAGAGTTTTGGAATTGCTGGATTTATGGAATTTCCCTAGAATTGCTGGGTTTATGGAAATAATTGTGATTCTTTTTACATAAAAATGTAAATTTTTATGCAACTTCTTATCAAAGGTTTGGTATGTGGCATTGTTGAAAACTTGTCAGTTCCTCATTTGTGTAATTTTCTTCTCTTATGGCCTAAACATATGACTTTTAATGACTCAAGAGAGGGGTAAGTTGTAATTTCTGTTTTAAAATATCTGACAAATGAATTCAGAGACAAATCATATTGACCCTGTAGAGTCCCCCCGCATATACTCCCCAACCTCCTGCCTGTTGTTTCTTTCATGTTTTTAGGGTTTCAGGGCCTGTTGTGGGATTTGTATCTCAATGCTGGGGACCAAGACAGTCTACTTAGCTCCTTGCGTATGTGTGGGTCATGTGCCACCGCCACCGGAGAGAATTCACTCTGTTGCATATAGTCTTTTTTTTTTTTTAATGGCTTTCCACCAGGTATCTTAGGAGCCACGGTTGCTTCTCATTATCGTCTTTCCCTAGGGGATAGATGGTTGCAAGCCTGTGCAAGCCGGTGACCCTGGTCAGCTTGGCAGAGCTCAGTGGCTATGGTGACACAATGATTCACAGTGCACCCTCCTCCCCTTCTGAAGTCTCTGACAGCCTTGTGATTCTCACATGGGCAATGAGTGGCTCTTGAGAAATTGTTACGTAAGAGGTTTTAAATTTTTCTTTTAAAAATGATGAGGTGATGTTCCTTAAAATTAGCACGTGCCTTGCTGTGTACTTATCTTGAGGACAGGTGTTTATTCTTGCTGCTGCTTCTTACTTAAGGTTTATTGATGTTTGTGGTTTTGTTCCTCGTGTTAGTCATGCTGTGCTGCTGTTAATTAACCTAAATACATATGGAAATGTTCTTTCATTGAGTGGAGCTCATACAGTTCCGTATCAGATGTGCCAAAATAGAGCCTGAGTAATCACAAACTCACATACTATTTTATCTGGCTTCCTTTCCTCAACACAGATTCTTAGTGATTCTTGCATGGAACTATAGCTTCTTCTTATGAACAAATAAACTAGCAGGAAATCAGAATCATGTAAATAAGTAGTTTCTATTACCTACTTCACTGATTTATTGGACAAGTCCCTTTGGGGCATTTGGTCTATTCTAATTAATATTTTTCAAAATGTTAAACTAACCAGTATCTCTTGCTGTTAATCTCATTTTGCAGGTAACTTTGGAAGGTTCTGTAATGGTGTTTGAGTGGGTACTTTTTGCTGTTGAAATTTACCCTTGAGGCCTGATGACTGAGTTTTGTGTTGACTTTCTGCAGGTGTTTTCACAGTCCTGTGTTTGGTATGGAGAGTGCGGAATTGCCTCTGGAGATAAGAGGTACAATTGCAAATACTCTGGAGCACCAAAACCATTGCCAAAGAACGGGTATGATTTAGTGCAGGTAAGTTCATTATCTTGGGCATTGAGAGTATAAAAAGTTAATTAGAGATCCTCTGTAATTATATCTTAAATATTATTGTGGGGTGGGGGTGGAGGTGAAATCAGTAGGCTTCAATCCCATCCCAAACTTCTCTGTAGCACGGGGTGAGAGAGGATAACGTAACTCCAGAGGCTTAGTTTTTCTGGGGCTGACTTTATGCTTTTCTCAAAACGTTTCCCTTTAGCGGGACCTATTTAGGGACTGAACTTGGTACCTCAGATGTTGTTCTTTGCTGCCTCATCAAAATATGTCAGAAGTTAGCTTTTTTTGGTTCCTAGAATTCAGGCCTTGAATGGACGAGGCTGCTAACTGGCTATGAATCTTTTGTCCTCTGTTCATTTTAGTGATTCCTCTGTTTTCCACTGAAAGCCTGTGAACTCACGCTGCTACCAGGATTCTATTTTCTGTTGTCTCTTTTACCATCTCTGGTACACACAGATGTTAAAAAAGAACTGGTAAAACCAAAATGAAACGACTCGTTTTAGAGGCTTAAGTAATCTAAAATCGAGTTGACATGGTAGCAGGTGTCCTAGACTTCTTTGCTCCTTTCATCAGAATTATTTAAGGGCATCGACTTTCCCTGGAGTGACTAATGGAAATACACAGCAAATAGCATCCTGGTTAAACTTAAAGAAAACCCAAGAAGAGGTAAAATGATTGTCAAGGAAGGAGAGTGAGCTTCCAAATAAGAAAAAAGTTTGAAATGTCTCTATTATCTCTATTTTTGTCAATTCCTAGTTTATAAATAGTAAATTGATAGCCTTTGAAAAGAATTCTGCAAGAACCTTGCAAATATGTGTCTTCACCTGGTGTGCCTAAAAAGGGTTATGTGAATTAATTATTTTATTGCAGAATGTTTGTCCTTATTTAACTATGCTAGTCTGATGGCCATGCTTTCTCACCCTAAAGGAGCTCTGTCCAGGATTCTTCTTTGACAATGTCAGTCTTTGTTGTGATGTTCAGCAGCTTCAGACACTGAAAGACAACCTGCAGCTGCCACTACAGTTTCTATCCAGGTAGGGTGACCGCCAGGCAAACAAAAAATGGATTTTAGCTTCAGCAGGTCCTCAAATAATGTCATCTTGTTCAACATCGTTTCATTGTAATGTTGATGAGATGCCATTGGAAAATTGGTTTCATTTTGTTTGCTTTCACTTAAAGTTGCAGAACCTATTGATGACATTAAGTGAGGATTTACTGTACTTGTTAACCAGTGACATTCTGATTTCCTTTAAAAATTTTGTTTTATGTTAAGAAAGCAATCTTAGGACTTCTCAGAAATAATGAATAATTTCTGATAAAGTCATAATTACCAGGCTTAGTTCTCTTCTTATTTACGTTCAGAGTTGATACTTGGTTTTCCTCTGAGATTTCTTCACCCCAAAGGCTATCTGCACTGGGTCCTTTCACACTTGAGCCTCTGTGCACCGTGGGGAGGATAGGATCCTGGTGGTTCCGCTCAGGTCATTGACCCAAGACCCTCATCCATACAGTCCTCTGTCACCTCTCTCTCCTCGCCTCCCCTGGTTGGCACATGGATCTCTCTTGCTATAGTGACATGATGTGCTAGACTCCCAGTCCTTGGTAGAGCTGGCCTTTGGTAACTGTTAGCAAGATTGTTCTGGCATAGTTGCCTTGTGTTGTCAAAATCAGTCTGCTCTCCAGTCTGTCCTCTGTGACCCGGACAGTGAAAGGGCTTACATAATAGACGTTGTTCTCTACGCTTCACAGCTTTTCTGGAATGTGGAAAAAAAACACCAAAAAACAAAAAAGAAAACAAGCTAGTGGTGGTCTGTGAACAGCACATTGTAATATCTTTTAAATTTTTCACACTTAAGCACCCTGACAAAGGTGGATGGGAAGGACATATGATGAGAGGAAGTGCTTCTCTGTGCAGGTATTACTGCCCATATCACTGCAGGTAACAGAACACAAGTTGGCGTCCACAAGTTGGAAACCCTGCTTCTTTCCAGAAGTTTAAATCGACAATACAGAATGGAAAACCAACCCTAAATTGTTTTTTCAGGATGACATACAATATAATAATAGATCAAAAAGTGGAGAATCTAACTGGGCCAGCATATCCTGTGGAAGGCTAGTGGATGTTGATGGAGCCAGGTTAGAGCCACCATTCAGACACAATACATTCTTTAGCACCTGCTCTAGGAGTGGCATTATGGACATAAACATCAAAAGATAACCAAGTTTTCCCCATGTTGTCAGAGACACCAAAGCTTTATAATAGCAAATATTGAGAAGCTGATATATGGAATATTACGCAGCTGTCAAAATCGGTGTCTGTGGAGATTAGTAACATGGAAAGACGTTTGTAATTCATAGAAAGTGATAGAAAACTGTGCATCCCAAGAGTGGTTTTTGCTATAAATGGTATAATTGTTACCATTTTTGTAACAGTAAATCTCAAGGCTCCTGAAAGAGAGTCAGTGTGTGCGACTACCCCTTCCCTGCACCAAAGGCATTGAAGCTGGGACCACACCTTCCTTGTTTTGTCTTGTGTGCTCACCTGGACGGGATCAGAGTAGAGAGCAGTCCTGATTGGTTGTGTTGCAAGAATGCAAGTCTGATGAAGCAATAGCTTTTGCAGAGAACAGTGAACCAAAACAAAGGGAGAATTTGTTTTGGCACATAACTGGTCAACATGAGGAGCTTAGACTTTGAACTGGAGGACAGCAGATAGCTTGTGGTTCTCTTGAAAACCCGTGTGCTGCTGAAACATGCTGCCAGAGACCACCCTTCTGTTCTTTTTTTCTTTTCAAGTCACAGGAAATCCTCTTGTATTTAGAGAGGGCTGAGAGGTTATCTGGGGCTGGAAGAGAGCCCTTCAGTAGGTTATAAGATGAATATAATATTATGTAAATCTCCTTTTCCCCCTTTTTTTTTTCTTACTCAGGATTGTTCCCATTATACTTCTAAGTCCTGTTATTCAAGACAAAGAAAACATTTCTCAAATTTTAAGTGCAGAATTCAGAGGAGCATTTTTTCTCTTCTTTTGAAACTACATCCAAATAACATAAATGTAGTAATTAGGGCAATGTTTAAAGAGGTGTCTTTATTTTAACATGAGGTTTTAAGTTTACAATTGCTGGGTTTAATATGTCCTCATGGCAATTCATCTGTCACTTTACAGTAAATTTTAAATATTCTTTGTCTGTTTTATATTATCTGTTTTCTGGCCCTGTTTTGAGATCATACAAAATATAGTTTACTTTTTCCTTAGATGTCCTTCCTGTTTTTATAACCTAATGAACCTGTTTTGCGAGCTGACATGTAGCCCTCGACAAAGTGAGTTTTTGAACGTTACAGTAACTGAAGATTATGTTGATCCTGTTACAAACCTGACGAAAACAAACGTAAAAGAATTACAATACTATGTTGGAGAAAGTTTTGCCAATGGTAAGTAAACTTGTAATTATTCCTTTTACAATTGGTATCAGGACAGTGGATCAAGTTGTTCCTTTTTGTTGTCCTGTCAGCTGTGTGAAGAGAGGGGGTCGGGGGGTAGAACTAATTGGCAGAGGAGAGATTTTGACTGAAGAAACAGATTGCCACAGGGAAAGTATGCAGGTATGATAGACATGAGGAAGGGTACCCCGACAAGTAGAAATCATAGCACAATCTGAAAAACACCATGTAATGTTTGTTGAAAAATCATTGAAATGAAAGAATTCTGAAATAATAAGACACTAGGTAAAAAGAATGAACATACAGAAATAGAACCAACTAGGATCTATTAATGAGGAATAGTCACTTAAATGGACTGAAAGATAAGCAGCAGATTAGACATAGCTGAATAATGTGCCCAAGAGAAATCTGTAAAATAAGAGAATAAGAATTCAGCCAAGATGTTGACTATAAGAGCAACATACAAATTTAACTCTAATAATCAATTAAAAATATAACGGAAAAAGGTTCCATTCACAAAAGCAACAAAAAGTAAGATACCTGGGAATAAAGCTGGCAAAAGACAGCCTACTTACTAGAGAGCGATCCTTCTGTCTAGAAACAGAGCCATGCATGTGAGAAGCTGATACCATGCAACAGGCATGTTGTTGCAGATCATTAAGGAAAAAGGTGGCAGGTTGATCAATGGAGTAAAAAAAATGATTATTCATCTAATTTTTATTTTTGCATATCATACTAAAAATGCATAGATGCAAAATCCTAATAGAAATTTTTAGAAGTAAATATAGAAGGTGTTGATGACTTTAAGGCAAGGATGAAGGGTTCTAGACAAGAGAGGAAAAGCAGAAACCGTAAGTGAAACAGTTTATATAATAAATATAAATGGTTAGTCTCTAGAGCAATCAGTGAAACGCAGATTAAAGCAGAGAGCTACCATTTCACACATGAGATTGGCAGAAGTTAAACAATTAGTCAATTCCAAATATTGGTGAGGATGTGGAACAGTAGGAATGCTAATACACGGCACCTCTGGTGACCATAAATTGGGGCGAGTGTTTGAAAACTATGGGAAAACTAATTTTGTAGTAAAGTTGAAGGTAAATATCCCTTCATCACAGAAATTCCACTCACAGATTCCTGCCTTAGAGAAACTAGTAATGCATGTAAACGGAGAACCATCTAAGAATATTTGTTGTAGCATTTCTGTGATCATAAAAAATTGAAGGCATCAAGAGAATGAGAAGACAAGCACAGCTGGGGAGAAAATATTGGCAAAAGACGTGTTTCATAAAGGGCTGTTACCCAAGATATATGAAGAACCCTTAAAACTCAACAATAAGAAAGAGAACAACCTGATTGAAAAATGGACAAAAGACCTGAACAGACACCTTACCAAAGAAGACACATGGATGGCAAATAAGCATATGAAAAGAGGCTCAACATCGTATGTCTTTAGAAAATCCAAATTAAAAAAACAGTGAGATACTACTACACACGCCTATTAGAATGGCCAAAATCCAAAACACTGACGACACCAAAGGCTGGCGAGCACGTAGAGCCACAGAAACTCTCATTCATGCTGGCAAGAATGCACAATAGTACAGCTACTTTGGGAAACAGTTTGGAAATTTCTTAGAAAATCAAGTATACTCTTACCATACGATCCAGCAATCACGTTCCTTGGTATTTACCCAGAAGAGTCGAAAACTTATATCCACACAAAAACTTGCACAGGGATGTTTGTAACAGCTTTATCCATAATTGCCAAAACTTGGAAGTAACCACGATGTCCTTCGGTAGGTGAATGGGTAAACTCTGGCACATCCAGACGGTGGAATATTATTCAGCACTAAAAAGAAATGAGCTCTCAATCCATGAAAAGACATAGAGGAATCTTAAATTTGTAGTACTAAGTGAATGAGGCCAATCTGAAAAGGCTCCATGCTGTATGATTCTGACTATATGACATTCTGGAAAAGGCAAAACTATGGAGACAGTAGAAAGAGCAGTGGTTGCCAGGGTGGGGGGAGAGAGGGGTGACTAGCAGGGGCACAGGATTGTTAGGGCCGTGAAACTATTGTTTGGTGCTATAATGGTGGGTACATGTCATTATACATTCGCCAGAAATTGAATGTACAACACCTAGAGTGAACCCTGCTGTGAACTATGGACTTTGGGAGATAGTGATGTGTCAGTGTGGGTTGATCAGTTGTAGCAAATGTTCCACTTCGGTGCCACTGATAGTGGGGAGGTTGTCCTAGTATGGAGGCAGGGGTTATATGGGAACTCCGTGCTTTCTGTTCTGGTTCCCTGTGAACCCAAAACTGCTCTAAATAATAAGTTCTGTTTAAAAAAACAAAAATGAAAAATCAGAGAGCCTAATGCTAATGAAGAGAATGGATAAATATATTGGAGCACAGTGATAATCTAAATGGAATACTTAAAACATTAACTGTATGAATTTGAGTTAATATTGACTGAAAATAAGTTACAGAATACAGGTAGTATGTTTCTATTAAACAATACTACATATTTGTGGATAGAATATATCATAAAAGTACACAAACATGAACCGAAAAGAAACATCAAATTCAGGACTGTGGTTACCTTAAGGAAGGGAGGATGCTCAAAGGGAGGGGGTGGTCGGGGCTGCAATTTTATCTATAGTATATGTACATACATATATATATATATATATATATGTGTGTGTGTGTGTGTGTGTGTATATATATATGTATATATGTATATATGTATATATGTGTGTGTGTATATATATATATTAATGTTGAGGCAAATGTAAAATAATGAGATTGATATAACAGGGTGGTAAGTAAATGAGAATTGTATTATTCTCCCTATTTTCTCTATGCTTGAAATATTTAATAAAATAAAAACCTGAAAACCAAATGGTAAGCTGGAACATGTGAGGGAATTACCTGGAAAACAGCATAGTTATAAAGATCATTAAAGAAATGACCTGTGTGCTAAAGTGAGGAGCTCCAGAAAAAGAAAAGGAAAGAGTTGGAGAGAGACAATAAGCAAAAGGATAATGGCTGAGGATTTTCCAGAATGGATGAGAGATGAATCCTCCAACGTAGGAAAAGAAAATTAATCTTTAAGCCAGATAAATACAGAAGAAATAAAATATACAAAAATCAACTGTATTTCTATACACTTGTGATGGATAATCTGAAAGTAAAATGAAGACAATTCCATTTACAGTAGTATCAAAAAGAATAAAATGCTTACAAACAAATTTAACAAAAATAAAAGTATAAAACTTATACTCTTAAAAACTATACAATATATTAAAAGAAATGAAAAAAGATCTTAATAAATGGAAGTACCTCCTATGTTCATGGATTGTCAGACTTAATATTGTTAAGATGGCAGTACTTCCCAAATTGAACTACATATGCAATGCAATGCCTGTCAGAATCCCAGCTGATTCTAAAATTTAAATAGAATTGCAAGGGACTGAGAATAACCAAAACAATCTTGGAAAAGAGGAACAAAATAGGACTCATGTCCCAATTTCAGAGGGTAGAGGGGGTCAAATATATGGTGATGGAAGGAGAACTGACTCCGGGTGGTGAACACACAATGTGATATATAGATGATATATTACAGAATTGTACACCTGAAACCTATGTAATTTTACTAACCATTGTCACCCCAATAAACTTTAATTAAAAAAATAAATTTACTACCCACCAGTGGAATTCAAAACAGTGTGGTACTGGAAAAAGGACAGGCATATAGAACAATGAGACAGAATTGAAAATACAGTTGACCCTTGAACAACATGGATTTGACCTGTATGGGTCTACTTATATGTGGATTTTTTTAGTTGACCCACACAGTTCAATTGATTGCAGTTCAGTTTACCCTCGCATTTCAAACCCATATTGTTCAAGAATCAACTCTGCGGTTAGGAATCTGCATATGTAGAGGGCTGACTGTAGTTATATTCAGATTTCCGACTATGTGGGAGATTGGCGTCCCTAAACTCCACGCTGTTCAAGGGTTAACTGTAAACACATACATCTCTGGTCATCTGATTTTTGACAGGGTGCAGGACCATTCAATGGGGCAAGAACAGTCTTTTCAACAACTGGTGCCTGGACAGCTGGAAGGCCAACATGCAAAAGAATGAAGTTGGAATCTTACCTCACACCAAATACAAAAATTAACATTGAGTAAAGACCTAAATGTAAGAGCTAAACTAGAAAACTCTTGGAAGTATAGCGATAAATCTTCATGCCCTCAGATTTGCCAATGGATTCTTAGATATGACACAAAAACATGAGCAACAAAAGAAAAAAATAGATATGTTGGACTTAATCATAATTTAAAACTTTTGTGCTTCGAAGGATACCATCAAGAAAAGGCAAGAATATTTGAAAATCATGTATTTAATGAGGTATTTGTATCTAGACTATACAGATGGTGGCAAAAATATGTATACATATTTTAAGAAAGGAAAAAACTGGGGGTAGATGGTTAGCTCAGTTGGTTAGGGCGTGGTGCTAATAACACCAAGGTTACTGGTTTGATCCCCACATGGGCCACTCCTTAAAAAAGGAGAGAGCTGTGCCCTCCTAAAAAAAAAAAAAGAAAGAAAGGAAAACATCTATTAAAATTGTAATACTAAATGTATACCGATAGCAAAAGGTGAATGCAAGTCATGTGTATACATTTTTTTGTCACCCCCGGTACAAAGAACTCTAACAACTCAATAATAAACAATTAAAAATGGACAAAGGATATGAATACACATTTCTCCAAGGACAAATGGCCAATAAGCACATGAAAAGATACTTGAAATCATTAGTTGTTGGGGAAATGCACATCAAAACCACAATGGATATTCACTTCATACCCACTATGG
The DNA here is from genome assembly GCF_036562045.2 of Rhinolophus sinicus. NCBI lineage: Eukaryota > Metazoa > Chordata > Mammalia > Chiroptera > Rhinolophidae > Rhinolophus > Rhinolophus sinicus. The sequence continues at coordinate 40,446,107 of NC_133758.1, forward strand.
CTAGAATCAAAAAGTCAACAAGTATTGACAAGAATGTGGAGAAATCGGAACCTTCATGCAATGCTGGTGTGAATGTAAAATGGTGCTGTCACTTTAAAAAACAGTCTGGCAGTTTCTGAAACAAACATAGAGTTACCATATGACCCAGCAATTCCACTCACAAAATAAGTGAAAATGTGTCCACACACAAACTGTACACAATTGTTTATAGCAGCATTATTTATAGTAGCCAAAACTAGAAAAACCCAGATATCCATCAACTGATATATAGGTAAAAAAAAAAAAAGCAGTGTAGCCATGCAACAGAATATTATTTGCCCATAAGAAGCCATGAAGTACTGAGCACATACTACAACGTGGATGGACCTTGAAAACATCATGCTAAGTGAAAGAAGCCAGTCACGAAGGACTACATATTATATGATTCCATTTCTTTGAAATGACCAGAATAGGCAAATCTGTAGAGACAGACGTAGATGAATGGTTATGTAGGGCTTGGGGGATAAGGGAGCATTTGCTAAGGGGTGCAGCATTTCTTTTATTAACATGATGAAAATGTTCTAAAATTGACTGCGGCAATAGTTGTATCTGTGAATATGCTAAAATCCATTAAATTATAACTTTAAATAGATCAATTGTATGGTATGTGAATTATATTTCAATAACACTGTTAAAAAAAGAAATCTATAAATATATCTTAGACAAACTATAGAACTCCAAAAACAAATATCTTAAGAGCAAGTGAGAAAAAGATACAAATCACTTCAAAAGAATGACAATTGGAGATTTTCTTACCAGTAATGATAGGCCAGAAAGCAATGCAATAATCACAGTTCTAAAGAAAATAACTCACTCTAGCTAAACCGCCTTTCAAGAGTGAGGGTAAAAACACAATGAATCTATAGGTATCTTCTTAAAGTTTAGGGGAAGAAAATCCTGGGAAGTTTCTAATAAGCAGGGACTGGTAAGTAAATCCTAATATAGGACCCATTACCACTACTTTCTTATGTGCAAAATTCCGTGGATATTATCCTTATTTGGTGTGTTGTCTTTCAGTGGACTAAAGTAAAACCAAATAAGAGAGTAGTATTAGGTTCATTCACATGTGACCTCTGCCTTCAAACCATTTCTCCCCCAAAGTTCCGTGATTCTCCAGCTGTACAATTTCCTGCCACAGAAGTTTTCTGGAACCAGCTTCATTGACTAAAGAGACAGTGAGGTTCTTAGCTTCTCCTTCCTCAGACCTAGTGTGTTCCTCTGTACAGTGGGGCTAATACTTCTCCAAGATACTGTGAGCTCGTGGGATCACTTAAGGCTTCCTGTCTATTTCTTAAGTTACTTGGAATCTGGCTGAGCGTATGTACTACTTGCAGGGTGATAAGCCAGTTTCAGGGCTAAACTCCACTTCTGCCCTTAGTGTTTACTGTCCCGGTTCCTGTCTGTGACCTCTGATTGCAGCGCATATGGATTTCCAAGTTCACATTTGAGAGGCCTTTTGTAAGACCTCACTCAGTGAATTAAGGCAGCGTGGTATTTCAGTGTTTTCCCCTTGTTCTTCTGCTAGCGATGTACAATGCCTGCAGGGATGTGGAGGCCCCCTCAAGCAATGACAAAGCCCTGGGACTCCTGTGTGGGAAGGATGCTGAAGCCTGCAATGCCACCAACTGGATCGAGTACATGTTCAATAAGGACAACGGCCAGGCACCTTTCACCATCACACCCATTTTTTCAGGTAGGGATAAAGACTCCCAAGGTTGGTGTATTTGTGATGTTTTTGAAAACTCAGGAACCTTAAACTGCAATAGGAAGATAAATCCAGATAACTAACTCCTAGAGTGTCCGTCCAATGAGAGAGGTAACCTAGAACACTTATTCTGCCCCCTGGTTAATTTAGGGGCTGGGAGTGGAAATGGAAGAGGAAGACTTGCCTTCAGGTGTTGCTACATAATTGAAAGAATAAGCTGTGTTTTAAATTTTTTTTAAAAAGGCCAAAAACCGTTATAAAGACCTTTCAGGAGCTCTGCCATAGTGTCAGAGTTGCTCCTCAGTGGAGATAAGACATGACTGAAGATTTATCTTGGAGTGTGATATACTCATATCTCAGTGGCAAATCCTCTTTCTGCTCTGTTACTGAGATAATCTAAATTTTTACAGAAATAAGCAGCAAAACATAATTTGATCAAGCAGGAACCTCCAGTGTTTTTTATTCTTCCAGTTGTGTTATATATTTCAGTGTGCTTATTATTGGATTTAAATATAATTTAACGCAAACTTTGTAGTGTTTTTTTAAGTGAGAGATTCACTCAACACAATCCTCGCTGCAGATCTCCCAGCATATGGGATGGAGCCCATGAACAATGCCACCAAGGGCTGTAACGAGTCTGTGGATGAGGTCACCGGGCCCTGCAGCTGCCAGGACTGCTCGGCCGTTTGTGGCCCCAAGCCCGAGCCGCCGCCCCCGCCCGTCCCCTGGAGAATCCTAGGCCTGGACGCCATGTATGTCATCATGTGGACCACCTACATGGCGTTTTTGCTCCTGTTTTTTGGAGCATTTTTTGCCGTGTGGTGCTACAGGTAAGCCCTTTTGTTTGCCCTTCAGAGTAGGAAGAGCAGAGTTACGCCAGGTGCACTTCCAGCTTTCACTTGGCAGACCTTGGCTAATTAGAACAGGAAACAAATAATCTGCATGAAAACCATTCCATGAGTTGCTTATGTCCTGCAACTAGTAAACAATCAAAGGCCTGTTGAGACATTTAAACATTTGAATTTGGTTTCATTGATGTATTAAAAATGATGTGTGAGTAAAGCACCATGCAGTAACCACCCCCCCTTTTTTTTTCCATTAGTTTCAGGTATACAAAACAATGTAATAGGTAGACATTTACACCCCTCACAAAGTGATAACCCCCCCTCCCAATCTACTACCCTTCTGACATCATATATAGCTGTTACGATTCCACTGACTCTATTCCTTATGCTGTACTCCATATCCCATGACTATATATATTAAATTATAGTTAACATTCAATAGTATTCAGCTTCAGCTTCAGGTGTATAGTGCAGTGGTCAAGCATCTACACTTTCCCTGAAGTGGTCTCCCTAATAAGACATGTTCCCTTCTGACACCCTACAAAATCTTTACAACATTACTGATTATATTCCCCAAACTGTCTTTCATATCCCCGTGGCAATATTGTAGTTACCGATTTATGCTGTTTAATTCCCTCCCCTTCTCCCTCATCCCCACCCACCCTCCCATTTAGTAGCCATCAGTTTTTCCTCTATATCTCTGAGACTATTTCTGTTTAGTTTGCTCATTTATTCTGTTCTTTAGATTCCACATATAAGTGAGATCATATGGCATTTGTCTTTCTCCGTCTGACTTATTTCACTTATTTCACTCTAGGTCCATCCATGTCGTTGCAAATAAACCACCTGTTCTCCAACAGAAAGTATTAGGAGCCGAACCTGATTCAAATCTATTTAAATGCAACACTGTAGCACCTTTAGATAGTTGCATCTTGGTTTAGGACAGTACATTTTTTTAAACTTTATTTTAAAATAATTTTAGACTTATAAAAAAGATGCAAAAATAGTAGAAAGAGAGAGTAAAATCTCCTTTACCCAGCTTCCCCTAATGTTACAACTTACATTACGTATAGTATATAATTATCAAAACCATGAAAGCAACAGTGATATATTATTAGCTAAAACACAGACTATTCAAGTTTCACCAGTTTTTTACCTAATGCCTTTTTTTCTGTTTTAGGATTCTATATTGCATTTATTTTTTATGTTTTATTAGTCTCCTCTAATCTGTGACAGTTCCTCCGTCTTTCCATTTCTTTTATGGCCTTGACACATTTGATGAGTACTGGTCAGTTATTTTGTAGAATGTCCCTCGATTCAGCTTTATCTGATATTTTCTCATGATGTGATTGAGGTTATGTTTTTTTTTTTTGACAAGAATATCACAGAAGTGATGTTGCGTCTTTCTCAGTATGTCCTACCAGGGGCACACAATGTCAGTGAGTCTCCATTCTGATGATGTTAACCTTGGTCATTTGGTTAAGATGGTGTCTTCCAGGTTTATCCACCGTAAAGTTAGTATTTCTCTCTTTGTAATTGATAAATATTTTAGGGAAGATTTGTTGAGACTATGCTGACACCTTGTTTTTCCTCAAACTGTCACCTACTGATTTTAGCATCTGTCAGTGGGTCTTGTCTGCAGCTCTTACTATAGTCTGTCTCATGGTGATTTTGTATTTCCTTCATTCCATCTATATTTACTTATTATGTGCAGACAGCTATCCTTTCTCCCCCACTTACTTATTTATTCAATTATTTACATCTTAAACTTCTTAAAAATTCTGTGGGTTATAGCTCATAGCATCATTTATTTTGTTGCTCAGATTCTTCCAGTTTTGACCACTGAGAGCAACCTCTGGTTGGCTCCTTTGTTTTGTTTTGTTTTGTTTAACATCCCCCCTATACCCACCCCCTGCTTCCCAAACCTGTTCTTATTTTCTGGCATCACAAGATGTTCCAGACTGATCTTGCATTTTCCCTGCCCCAGTCTTGGAAGCAGCCTCTTCTGCAAGGCGCCGTGTGTTCCTTTTATGTTAGAATGGTGTTTCAAAACCAAGATCTAGGCTCTAGGCATGCATACTGCTACTGCAGAACAGTGTTGACTGTGTTTTTAAAAGACCTGCAAGTTTTAAATATAAATGAGGGCTATAAGGTGAAATTCTTTCTTTTTTTTGTTTGTTTGTTTGTTTGTTTTTTGTTTTGTTTTTTTAATACCTTCTTAAATTTTAATACCTTCTGAGACTGGTGAGCAGAGGGACCTAGAGCAAGGGAACTTAGGGGAAAGGTGACAATTAGGGAGGAAGAAAGGATGAGGAAATAAGCTTTTAATGGGATGATAGGTGCAGTACACTGATACTACTTACATGCTTTTATTTTTCAGAAAGCAGTATTTTGTCTCCGAATACACCCCCATCGATAGCAATATAGCTTTCTCCATAAATGCCAGAGACAAAGGTAGGCACATTTGTACTTAAATAAAAGGATTCGGATTATGTTGGCATGAGTGTTCATTTCCTCAACAAATGTTTCTGCACCTGTTCTGAGGACACAGCTGTGATCAAGAGAAACGGGTCTTGCTTTTGTGGCACTTACAGTCTAGTCCGGGTGGCAAATCAGAACCAAGGAATTAATAGTAGCAGTAGAATAATAGTGGACTGGGATAAGAGCTATGGAAGCACTAACATAGCTAGCTGATAGCAGGAGAGCAGGAACGGTTGATGAGAACTGCTTTGGACAGAGCTCAGAGAGCTTTGCCTTTCATAGGCTTGTGTGTGAGTGTCAGTTCTCTGTGGGGTGGGCATGGTGGTAACGGAGGGCACGCAAGGGCGTAGCTGAGGGCAGGGGGGTCTCATGCACATCCCCAGTGCAGGTGGGACTCCTGCCACGTGCAGTAGTCTAATGCTTTCCCTGTTGCAACTTTCAGGAATGGCTCCGCTCCTAACCTCCACCCTCTCTCCCTTCCCTCCCTTCCAGGAGAGGCATCTTGCTGCAACCCACTTGGTGCAGCATTTGAGGGCTGTCTGAGGCAGCTCTTCGCACAGTGGGGCTCCTTCTGCGTCCGAAACCCCGGCTGCGTCATTTTCTTCTCCCTGGCCTTCATTGCCACGTGTTCTTCAGGCCTGGTGTTCATCCAGGTCACAACCAATCCAGTTGACCTCTGGTCCGCCCCCAGCAGCCAGGCACACCTGGAAAAAGAGTACTTTGACACCCACTTTGGGCCTTTCTTCCGCACGGAACAGCTCATCATCCGTGCCCCCCACACTGACGTACACAAGTACGAGCCGTACCCCACAGGGTCCGACGTGCCCTTTGGACCTCCTCTTGACATCGAGATTTTGCACCAGGTAATCTGCTCTTTGCAGAAACCAGGGAACACGGTGGTTTGCTGGCTCTCCTGTGTTGACCGGTTCTAACAGATGCAGGGTTGGGGCTGAATGTAGTATATATTTTGAAACTCTTACTGGTGAAAGTAAAGTGAATTTTCAACAAAAGTGAATGACAGGTGTGAATGAAAAATTTCCTATAGACTGCTTTTGTATTTACTTCATACAGTAGGTCTTGCTTCTTAAAATTGAGATGAGTTTTTCTCCATTGAAGCAGAATGTTTTTATAATTCACCTTAGGAACTTACAAAATTTTTTCCCCTGGTAACTGACAAGTAATATGCTAGAACCCAAAGGACTGAAGCTTCTTGTGTTGTCCTGGGCACCTGCAGAAGTGAAGTTATCATTGTCTGCATTTGGTAAGAGACGCATTTGGGATGAGATCCATCCCGTTCTCTTACAAAGGCTTTTAAACCGCGCCGTTCTCCTCAGTCGCATTTGTCCTGGAGAACTGTATGTGTGAACAAACTGCATCCCACTTCTTTTTTAATGAATGGTTGCACAACCATGTGGTATTTCCTTTAAACGTTGCTCTTGCCTACAGAAAGTCTGATATCTTGAAAAACATCAAAGTGGTCCCAAGATTTTGATAGAATCTTTTCTCCACCAGTGACTGTAACTTTTTCCCAACTTGTTGGAGAAGCTGCACAGCTGTTACTGACCTCCAGGAGCATATTCTCTCTCAGAAAATACAGGAATATACATAAGTAACCGTAGTATAGAGCAAGCAGCAGGTGGTATGATGTTTGTGATGGGGAGTGTCAGGAAGACCAGGGAAATGGCCCCAGTCTCCCCTCTATAGCCACTGGCCGCTGCTGGAGAAGGTGGGAGGGGAGATGTTCGTGTGTCCCGCTCTGAGGTCTCGCCTGGTATTGGTGTCACCTCCCTGGCTCTCTGGACACCTCGAAGCAGGGTCTCCATTACAGTTTGCTGTTGCCTGAGACTGGGCCTTTAGTGTCATCGGGTACGTGACCATAGCGTCCCTTAGTCCTCTCCTCTGCCTTAGGAAGCATTGCCCCCCAAATTCTCTTTCTCTTCTGACCCCTTGGGGCAATAATGGTTAGTCAGCGTCTGAGAGAAATCTGGTATGTTTCTGGATTTGTTTATTTTTCAAATCTTCTTTCAGGTTCTTGATTTACAAACAGCCATCGAAAACATTGCTGTGTCTTATAACAACGAGACTGTGACACTTCAGGACATTTGCTTGGCGCCTCTTTCACCATATAACAACAACTGCACCATTATGAGTGTGTTGAATTACTTCCAGAACAGTCATTCCATGCTGAACCACAAAATAGGGGACGACTTCTATGTGTATGCGGATTACCACACGCACTTCCTGTACTGTGTACGGTACGTGGCAGGACAGTCCCTCGTTCATTCCACCGATATTTGAGCACTGGCTGTTGCTACACACTGTTGGAGGTACAAGAGACCCAGAAGTGAGCAAACAGCAGGGCCCTTCCCTGCAAAGCTCACATTCTAATAGAGGGAAGTGGATGAGCAAACAGAGACATGCTCTAATGCCAGGTAGGGGAGGGTGCTGTGGAGAAAATAAAGCTGGGCAAGAAGCTAGAGGGAAGTGGGGTATACTGCTGTCGATGGAGTGGAGACCTGCTCGAAGGGAAAGGAAGGGAGGGGGCCTGTGAATATCGGAGGGAAAAGTGTTCCAGGTAGAAGAGTAGCAGAGTGTTCGTGGTACGTAATCAAGGAACAGGTACCTCTCAGCCGTTAACTCAACGCCTGGATTGATACCATGTAGTTGCATCTACCACACTGCCCCCTAAGTTTTTTTGAGCTGTTTTTTTATAAAAATAAATACCTATGTTGCTTTTTCTTGCCTTTAAAATACAAATTTACATCATGATGTGGAATTGTTTTAAAGACATGCAGTGGCCCCTCAAGGAGTGGGGGCAAGATTGGGGGGCAGGTTTAGACTGGGGCCACGGAAGCTGCTTCCCAAGACACACATCTGGCTGGGCAGAGTGTGTTTATAATTGAGTTAGTCACAGAGAAGCTGTACTTGGTGACCTGTGAGGTGAATGTTAGGCTTGTCCCACAGCAGGAAGAACAGCTTCCGCTGGATGGACCTGCCGTCCCTGAATGCCCTGCCCTTTGGCCTGATCTCGCCTGGTTGTCATTGTTCAGCCAGTCAAACAACCACCACGGCTGTTTCTTCATGGAAAATTATTCCCTGTCACCTTTGAGTGCACTGCTCAACTAACCACATCTCAAGAGTTGAGCACACTGACTTCTGATCGGGTTTGGTGACCTTAAGTTCTGTCTGTTTTTGTTACTACAATATGACACTTTCGGTGGTCGGGCTGTGTTTACTCTATTTCAAGGAGGTCACCTCTAAAAACATGAGCTCTACCCATAAAACAATAAGGGTATGCCCATATACCCTGAACCAGCTTTCTCCACACGGTAGATGATACAGGGGACCATGACAGTTTGAAAAAAATGTAATTTTATAATTTTTATATTTAAAGAAAAATCTCTACTTTTCATTGTACAAAAAAGAAGTCAACATTTTTTGGTAGGGGAGATGAATAAGACCTGTGTTTTATCCACGTGGGGCATGGTTCAGATAGGTGTGGAAATGCTGCTGTCAGCAAGTCCTGCCCTGTGTGACAGGAATCTGTGCTTGATGTGTGGTTACACTCGTGTGTCTCCAGCGCTCACCCCTTCCTCACCCTCCAACTTTTCCTGTGCTTTTTTCCCTGGAGGTCCTGTCGGAATGGCAAACCCGGCCTGCCCAGACCTACTTCTGTCCCCATACCTCTGTATCACGTAACGGCCCCAACACCTACCAGTTCCTCAGACTTGAGGCTGTGTCCCTGAATTCTTCCTCAGGGAAGTTGTGTGGGTTTTAACCTCTGAGTGAGCTTGCAGAGGATAACCTCTGGATGTGGCCGCAGAGTCCCATGCGTGGAGTGAAGGGAGCAGCTCTGGCTGCAGCCCTGCAGCCTCTTTGTCCCGAGCAGATGACCTGACCTCTGGGTCCTGATCCCATCATCCCGCGGCTCCAAAGGGCGGTGGTTCAGCTCATATTCGAGAACCTCCCTAAGTGCCCAGCAGAGCTCTGGCTTATGATCTGTCCTGAAGTACTGGGTCCCTCTCCACTGACTATCTGCCCTCACTGCACTCCTGGTTTTCCCTGCCGGGGCCATGGCACAGACCTCCTGGCTGGTCTTCCAGCTTCCCTTTCTTTCCCATCCGCAGACCTTCTGCTACTTTGCCACCCGATTAGCTTTGTGAAACAGCTCATGACCTCTTTTTCCCAAATGTCAAATTGCCCCCCAGTGCCTATAGGATAAAAATTCAAACTACTTTGCATGGCACTTAACCCTTTTTTTTATTGTCTGTCACCCTTTTCAGCCCCATCCCCTCCCTCAGGGAGGAAGTCCCCCTCTCGTGGCTGCCCCATGCTGTAGACACAGGACTTCTTGTTCCTCAAACCGCCATCCTCTTGCTCTCCCTTCTCGCACGTACCTGTTCTTGCTTTTTCTTCTCCCTCCACAGTGGTAGTTGCATAAAACAGCCTCACTTCCTCCCTCCCGAGTGAGTTGTCCCTCAGCCTTAGAGACCTGGTTCTGTACCGGTCTCTTTCTGGCAACAGATTTTCCCTGTGTTAGCTGCTCTGTCCCCTGTGCCCCAGGCACCGTGCCCTGTGCCTCCCATTGTGCTGTATTTGCCTACTTCTCACTCAGTGATGCTGTGTTTTCACCTAGGGAATCTCAGGGACCACGTTGTACTTAGAATGTGTAAATATTTTATTGAATAAAGGAATGAAAATTAGGAGAGCCTGATTAACGTAGTTGTATACATGTGTAGGTCTCCGTGATGTCTCAAGGTCTGTTCTAACTGGGAGGTGTTTTCTAAACTTCTTGGCAGGGCGCCTGCCTCTCTGAATGATACAAGTTTGTTGCACGATCCGTGCCTGGGAACGTTTGGTGGACCGGTGTTCCCGTGGCTTGTGTTAGGGGGCTATGATGGTAAGTAAGAGAAGCTTTGCTTTTCCAATTAAATAAAGCGATCTTGATTCTGTCATTAACAGTCAGGCGGTCATTATGAAGGTTTCATACATTGAGCAGTCTTATTAATTTCCTAACTCTTAAATCCCAAATATAATATCTCCTTTGGTTTGGGGTTTTTTTCTAGATTTAAAATGTGGACGGTATTAGCTGTTTTTAGGTAACACTTCGGGAAGATGTCAGAAACTACGGACATTTCCCAAGAATAATGCAGTTGTCCATGTCCACATAGGATGCTATTCAGCTTCAAGGAGTTCCTGGAAGCTCATCTGTAGGATCCCTAGGGAGTGTGTGGACCTCGGGTTAAGAATATCTCTAATGGGGAAGAGATGCTGTGTGAGATAGTGCAAAAGAAAGTTGATGAACGTTTTTTTTCTTCTAAGCCAATTGGCTAAGAATTCAGATACTTTCATGGTGAATGGAGTAGTTGGTTTGCTCTTTGCTGATTCCGGTAACACCATAGAACAGATTGTAGTAGGTCCGATGGGGTAATGATTCATGTGACAACGCTGGCATCTGAAGCTTAATTACAGGCAGCTCAGCAGGTTTTTCTTCACCCTAATTAAGAAGCCAAATAGATATTCTTCTCCTCACCCAGTGGGAGGGGAGAAGTTGTGAGCTGTATTTAAATTTTACTGTGCCTCACATAATAAAATGCCATTTCAAGTTGATGGGGAAAAGATGGTGTCACCAACTGGCTAGTCACAGCCATCAGAATTAAATCTGATCTCTACCTTATTCCTCCACTAAAATAAATTTCAGATGAATTAAAGATTGAAATGTGAGAAGTGAAACTATTAAAGGACTAGAAGAAAATGCAGGAAGAATTTTTAAAAATAATTTTTAAAATGAAGAAGGCATTTCTAAATAAGACACAAAACCCAGAAGCCACAAGAGGAAACTGATGAATTTGACTACATAAGAATTTTAAATTCCTGTGTGGAGGAAAAAATCATAAAATTAAAAAAAAAAAAAAAAAAAAAAGAAGAAAACTGAATATACATAACAGCATTTCCTTAATATATAAAAAGCTCTTGTGAAAAAAGAAAACATCAACAACCCAAAAGGAAAGTGGGCAAAGCCATATGAAAGTTGACAAAAGAACTAATACAAATGGCTTTTAATTGTATATGGAAAATGCTCAACCTCCTAATTAGTGGAATGCATCTCATGTCAATCTTTCTACCTAACAGATTGGCAAAGATCTAAGAGTTTGATAAAACACAGCGTGGGTGATAGTATGGGGAAACTATGCTGGTGGAAGTGTAAATTAGTTGCTAGAATATAAGTTCCAGGAAGGCAGGGATTTTTTTTTTTATCTCTTTTGTTCACTGATGTATCCATAGTACCTAAAATAATGCCTGGCACAACAGTAGGTCTCAGTAAATATTTTGTTGAATGAATAAAGGAATGAAAAATAGTATAGCCTCTTTCGAGGGCAATTGGGAGAATCTATCAAAATTAAAAATGCGCATACTTTTTGATTCAGTGGTTGTACTTGTAAGAATTGATTCTACAAATATGCATTGTACACATAAAAATATCAGGTTACTCTTTGTAGCATTTTGTTTATAATTTTAAAAATTGTAAAAATATCCATCAATGGGAGATTGTTTAAATTATGCTAAGAAATATTATACAGCAGAAAAAGGGTAAGGAAGCTCCTTATGTACTAAAACGGAGCAGTCTTCTCAAGATATAAATTTAAAAGCACAATGTGCAGAATAGTACATTATTATTTGTATAAATAAAGGAAGGGGAAGAATACATGTGTTTGCTTGTGCATGTGTGGAGTGTCTCTGGAAAGTCATAGGCGATCACAGGATGGGAAGGAGAACTAAGTAGAAAGGAGACTAGCGAAGGAGAGAGTTATCACTAGCCACCTTTTTGCTCTGAAATTTTTACCATCACATGCTTTGTAATTAAAAAAATAAAAAGTACTCTTCCTGAATGATAACATGTGCCTACTTCAGATAGAGAATCCCTTTTATTTATTACCTGAACTACATAGACACTATTTAAGTAAACTGTTGTTGTTCTTAGAGCACAGGGATGTATATAGTCTACAGCCCCAGTGAGAAACCAGTCACCTGGCTGTCTTGTGATTTTCCCCTTGTATTTATCTCATTTCTGGCATGCTTGTAATCTTTTTGATGTCACCTTTTTCCTTTCTAGATCAAAACTACAATAACGCCACAGCCCTGGTGATTACCTTTCCTGTCAATAATTACCATAATGATACAGAGAAGCTGCAGAGGGCCCAGGCCTGGGAAAGAGAGTGAGTTGCTCCTGGGGTCTAAACAACTGCCCTTGTCTTGTGGGAAGCTGGACACTAGCAGAGAGCATTTAACTTCATTCAGTTAAATTAACCAACATCAGACCGAAGTCACTGCTTTTTCACTTGGTACTAGTGATCCTAAGAAAAGAAGAAATCTGTAAATAAATTTACCAAAAACATTGAACAGATATCTCTGCACAAGAATGCAAAAGTATGTATGTAGAAATGTTCCCTGCATCATTTTCTAACATCAAAAACCGGGAGCCAGCTGAACGTATTAGTAAGGGATAAGTACAGTGGAAAATTACACAGTCGTTAAATAGGTAAATAAATGGTTCAAGATTATTAAATAAAAACTGCAGTTAGCATGTTGAGGTGAATATATGTCATATGTGCTGTCCATGCCAAGAAAAACTATCAAGCAAATGATCCAGGAAATTGTTAACTGTGCTTGCAACCTCTAGAGAATGGGGAGAGGACTGAGGAGGACAGGGGACTTTGACTTTTTACTTTATAATGTACTTTCAGTACATTAAAAAAAAAACACACACAAAAAAACAAAACCAAAAAAAAAACAGCTTTATTGAGATATAATTCATATACCATACATTTCACTTCTTTAAAGTGTACAATTCAGTAGTAGCTTTTAGTATATTCACAGATCTGTGCACCCGTGACCACAGCCAATTTTAGAACATTTTTTTTAACCTCAGGAAGCATATACTTTAGCTATCACCCCACATCCTCTCATCCTCCTATCTCCCAGTCCTACACAACTTTCTACTCTTCTTTCTGTCTCCATACATTTTCCTGTTATGGACTTTTTTTATATGAATGGAATGATATATGTGGACTTTTGTATCTGGCATCTTTCACTCAGCATAATGTGTTCAAGTTTCATCCAAGTTGTAGCTATGTCAGTCCGTCATTTGTTTTTATGGCTGAGTAATGTTCCATCCTATGTATGGATAGACCACATTTTGTTTATCTGTCAGTTTTTGGGTTGTTGCTACCTTTTGAGTATTCCGAATAATGCTGCTATAGATATTCATATACAAGTTTTTGTGTTTGAACTTCTGTTTTCATTTCTCCTGGGTATATACCTAGGATTAGAATGTTTGGTCATATGGTAACTCTTTGAGGAAATGCCAGACTGTTTTCCAAAGTGACAGCACCATTTGTTGTTCCCACCAACAGCATGTGAAGGTTTCAAATTCTCCACACCCTTGTCAACACTTGTTATTATCTAACTTTTTATCCTCGCGTGTTTGAAGTGGTATCTCCTCGCAGTTTTGATTTGCACTGCCTTGGTGATTAATGATTTTGAGCATCTCTTCATATGCTTATTGGCCATTTGTATAACTTCCTTAGAGAAATGTTTATTCATATGCTTTACCCATTTTTTTACCTGGGTTATTTGTATTTTTATTATTGAAGTGTAAGAATTATTATATATTTTATAAGTCCCTTATCAGATATATGATTTCCAACTATTTTTCTCTCATTCTTTGGTTTGTTTTTTTTGTTTTTGTTTTTTTGTGTGTTTTTTTCTTTCTTGATGGTGTCCTCTGAAACATAAAAGTTTTTAATTTTGATGAAGTCCAGTTTATTGTTTCTTTTGTTGCTCATACTTTTGGTGTCGTATCTAAGAAACCATTGCCTAATCCAAGGACATGGAGATTTACACTTATGTTTTTCTGAGAGTTTGTTTTGGCTCTTACATTTAGGTCTTTGATCCACTTGAGTTCATTTTGTATATGGTGTAAGGTGTCCAATATTCTTTTGCATGTGGCTATCCAGTTGTCCCAGCCCATTTGTTGAAAAGATTATTCTTTTCCCCATTTGATAGTCTTGCCACCCTTGTTGAAAATGAGGTGACTGCAAATACATGGTTTATTTTTGGACTCTGAGTCTATTCCTTTGATATATATGTGCCAGTACCACACTGTCTGGGTTACTGTGGTTTTATAGGAAGTTTGCAGTCAGGACGTGTGGATCCTCAACTTCTTCTTGAAAAAGAAGGTTTTGGTTATTCTAGGCCCCTTGCAATTCCATGTGAATTTTAGAATAGTCTTTCTGCAAGGAAGTCAGCTGGGAGTCTGATAGGGGTTGCACTGAATCCGTAGGTCAGCTTTTTAAATTTTATTCCATGAGAATGTATCTTTATTATAATATATAGTACTTCATTTAGAAATATTTTGTAGTAAAAAAGAGTGAGCCCATGAACCAATTTTTAAACATATTGTAAACCTGTTTAAATAGTAGAAAACTCAGCATGTCTGGAACTGTCTCACCTTCTAGTGTCCAGTGCAGAGGATCTTAATGCAGGAGAAAGGTTAAGTAAGCATGGGTTTTGTATCAGAAATTGGGAAGAAGTTTCTCGCTTAGTTGTCACTAAGTTTTAACTAAAAATATAAAAATTTTGTTTTAGGTTTATTAATTTTGTGAAAAATTACAAGAATCCAAATCTGACCATTTCTTTCTCTGCTGAACGAAGTATTGAAGATGAACTGAATCGTGAAAGTAACAGTGATATCTTCACTGTTGTAATCAGCTATGCTGTCATGTTTCTGTATATTTCCATAGCCTTGGGGCACATCAAAAGCTGTAGCAGGCTTCTGGTAAGTGGTGTTTGTGTGCGTGTGTGTATGGAGTGTGTGTGTGTGTGTGTGTAGTGTGTATATGTGTGGAGTGTGCATGTGTGTGTGGAATGTGTGTGTTTGGAGGATGTGTATGTGAGTAGAGTTTGTGTAGAGTATATATGTATGTGTGTGAAGTGTGTGTGGAGTGGAGTGTGTGTGTGCACGCATGTGGTGTGTGGATTGTGTGTGTGTGCGTGTGCATTTGTGTGTGTGTTAGAAATGGCAATGTACAGCATAATATTTTTCCTCTATTTAACCTTAATTCATTGTGTTTAAAGCTGCCTTAAATGTCTGTGTTTTAGTTGTAATGTAACATATTCCATTCCCTGCATCTGTTTTCTTTAGTTCCAACTTTTTGGTTTATCTTCAACTCAGGTTTATTTCCCATAGTCCAGTTTTTTCTGATTTGTCCACTTCATGACCTAAGAATGGAAGCTCATAAAAAAGATTGCTAGGGAAGACCGAGACAGTTTTCATATCTTCTCTCAACCTGGGAATTGTACTTGTAACTCCAGATTGGTTACGCCCATGTAGAGAGGTAGAAATGAGGACCTTTCAGTAACAGATAGGCTGGGAAGCCCTCTAACCAGCTACCGTGTCTTTGTTGCATCTCTCAGGTGGATTCTAAGGTCTCCCTGGGCATCGCGGGTATCCTCATCGTGTTGAGCTCAGTGGCGTGCTCGCTGGGCATCTTCAGTTACATTGGGATCCCCCTCACCCTCATTGTGATTGAGGTGATCCCGTTCCTGGTGCTGGCTGTTGGGGTGGACAACATCTTCATTCTGGTCCAGACCTACCAGGTACATGTTCATACTCTCGCAGAGCTTGGCCGCTGACCAGGTCCTGAGCTCCATTAATAGCTGTTTGGTTCCACACAGAGTATTTGTGAGTGTGACAATGGGAACACTTTGTTTTCTTTCTTGTGTGTTACTTATTGGTGTCTGTCATTTGTTCTGGAAATTTTGAGACCAAGAAGTTCACCCTCTCTTTAGTTGGTGAAATAGATATAAAGTGAGAATTTGGTTTTAAATATTTGCAATATATGTGCAAAAAGGGCTAACACACTTGTGGAAAATATTTTGGGTTACGACTGCTATTAAAATGATTCTCCACATAGTGTAGAAGAATGAAAGATTTGCCAAAGGTGCCACTAAAAAGACAAAGGTCAACTCAGCATGTGCTGGTGAAGAAAGTGGTCTCAATCAGTTGGTTCTCACATGGTCCCCTGTCCTGTAGCCCTTACCTGTGTGGAGACTCAGTGGCATGTAAGTGGCATGTCATTTAATTGTCCAACTATCTGCAGCCTATATTCCATGTGTTTTCTAGATAATATGATCTGGTCTTTCTTTGAGCCTCTCACCTGTTACCTAGCTCAAGGATCAGAAATAGTCGGAATGAATGAATATGAGAAGTTGCAGGTCCCCCACCAAAGTTTATATGCAATAAGTAGATGCCACTAATTATTTTTCCTTACCATTGATTTTACACACGGTACCAAAGAAGAAAAGATCTGGCATTGTTACTGAGAAATTTTAATGTCGTGTGTTTAATGTTTTTATTTTTAAGAGAGATGAACGTCTTCAAGGGGAAACCCTGGACCAGCAAGTGGGCAGGGTCCTTGGAGAAGTGGCTCCTAGTATGTTCCTGTCGTCCTTTTCAGAAACCGTAGCATTTTTCTTAGGTAATTGCTCTTTCAATTCTACCAATCCCATAGTTTGCTGAGCCTGGGAATAGAAGGAGCCTGGGTATCTGAATATACCCCTTTGTGTTCGTCCTGTTTTTACGCTTTATTCTGTAATTAGAAAGTATCAGAGTGGAGTGCAAGAAAAATTGTTGGCAGTATCTTGGGTGTCATTTAGCAAGTGTCTTCTTTCTCACGTTTCCAGACAGTGTTGATTTTTGGGGTCTAGATAACTAAGGACTTCTCTGCCATTTCCCCTTTTTTGTCACCCACGGCAAATATGAACATTTGAAAATACCATTCTTGCACAGCCACAGAACACTCAACACAACACTGCGCATCAACTCTAAAATCCAGGCATCGCCTTGCAAGATGTTAGCCATTGTTCTCATAGACTGTCTTCCTCCTCTGTGCATACATCTCCCTGGAGAAGCAGCCCCATTAATGAGCAGAGGTTCTTGAATCTTACCTCAATACAGGGAGCCAGAATAAGCTGGAACAAAACCAGCACTTCTATATCTCTTGCATATGGAGAAATCAACCAGCCTTTCCAGTGAGGCTATCTGCCCCCATCTCTGGCGTATAGTAAGAAAACTCACTACATCCTTTGAAGGGGAGGCAGATTAGCATCGCCCAGCAAGTCCAGAGAAGACACACAGTCATGGGTCACAAACGGAAATGCCTTCACGGGCCACCGGGTCATCTTACGCAGGGCCGTCGTAGGGCCGTCGTGGGTGGTAGCCTTTCAACACACACCATTAACGTAGTCTTCATTTCCACACAGCAGTGCGCTCGAAACCTGCGGCCCTTATCATTCCTTCTGATGGGTACAGGTGCAAACATGTGATTTCTTCTTTTTACCTCTATTGTAAGAAAAGCAGTGCCAGTGTGATGATAACAGCAGCTGACACTGTGCCTCAGGTTGCACTGACTGGAGGACGGGAGGAGTGGCGGGGCCGATGGCACCTGCAGTGTGCAGGTCATGTCTGGAAGAAGTAGGTGTCGCCAGCCCGCTGCTCCTAGGCCCTTTTTTTTTATTCACAAGCAACACTGTGAATCTAGATTTGTGTGTAAAATCTCACTGGGAAATATTGGCTCCTTATTTTTTGAAATGATTTTTAATCTTCAAATGGATTGACAGTGTGTGGGCCAAACAGGATACACCTGGCTGTGGGCTGCCAGTTTTCAGTTTCTGTGTCTTAGCCTAGTGCATTTGACTGGGAGCACCCTCATTGGATTGTAACTAAACTAGGAGACTAATATTGTTGATATAATAGCAGATGGAAAAATACTGTCCCTGTCTTAGAGTGAAGCACAGAATGTACTGTAAGAAAAAATGGCATATATTAATGGTTCTCAAATTTTAACGTGCATAAATTTGCCAAGAGAGCCTGTTAAATACACAAGAATTAGGTTGAGTTCCCACTGTCTTGATTAAGTCAGATGGGACCAGGGCCTAGGAACCTACATTTTTAACGCTCCAAGTAGTTCTGTTCTGATGTTTGCACAATTTTGAAAAACACGGGACTTACGGACTCTTCTCCAGTTCTGGTGTGACATCCAAAGAGTTTTGCAACACACCTTTTGGGGGGTAGGGGGTTTGTCATGGGTTCTGGATGCTTATATTCATATGTACACATGACTCGTAAGAGCCCTCTGCTGTAAATGGAAGTGATGTGGCAGCTTTCGTCCCCCTGCAGGAGCATTGTCGGTGATGCCAGCCGTTCACACTTTCTCTCTGTTCGCGGGAATGGCAGTCCTCATTGACTTCCTTCTTCAGATTACCTGTTTTGTGAGTCTCTTGGGATTAGACATTAAGCGTCAAGAGGTAAGTTGTTGTCAGGATTACAATCTATTTCATTTGAGTCTAGAGTCTAGCTGACGCAACTAGAGGGTATAACCTTTGTTCCTCTTTGTCCCCTCAGAAAAACCGGCTGGACATCCTTTGCTGTGTCAGAGGTGCCGAAGATGGAACAGGCATCCAGGCCACAGAGAGCTGCTTATTTCAGTTCTTCAGAAACTTCTATTCTCCACTTCTGCTTAAAGACTGGATGCGACCAATTGTGGTATGAACTTATCTGTGGTTTTCTTGTTTTTCTTCCTGAAACAGATTTGTCACATGCCTTCTAAGAATCAAATGGCTTAGGGAGATTCTGACAGCTGTTAGGTGTGTGTGTGTGTGTGTGTGTGTGTGTGTGTACGTGTGTGTACGTGTGCATGTGTGTACATGTATACACACACACATAAACATAAAAGCTAATAACATACAAATATATAAAATACTTTTCTAGCTGGGTTTTAGCAGTCAGTATAAGCAAGAGTTTTAAAGTTTTTATTTTGAAATAACTATAGATTCATAGAAAGTTGCCAAGTTGGTACAGAGAGAACTTAGGTACTTTTCGCCCAGTTTCCTCCCTCTAGTCGTACATTATTGTAGTTCAGTATCAAAACCAGGAACTTGACATTGGTGCAATGTGTGTGACTAGTTCTGTGTCATTTTATCACATGTGCAGATTCGTGTAACCACCGCCGTCAAGATCCATCACCACAAGTGTCCCTCATGCTGCCTTTAGAGTGTCACCCACCTCCGTCCCCCACACCACCCACTATTCCTAGTCCTCAGCAACCATGCAAGAGCTTTTTCCAGTATATATACTGGATGTAGCCAACAGTGCTCATCTGTCACTTCTCCACTGAAAAAACAAACATTAGTTTCCAATAATAAAAGTAATAGCAATAACTAACGTTTATTGAGCTCTGAACAGCGGTTATTGTACTAAATATTGGGTACTGTGCTAAAATCTAGATTATCCCTGGGCTTTTCTCATTTAATCCACAAAACTGTCTGACGTTATAAATCTTATGTTTCTGTTTTATTGATGAGGAAATAGAAACTAAAAGAAGTTAAGTGACTTCCCTGGGTCACTCAACTTGTAGGTGGAGGAGCCAGGATTCGAACCCAAGTAGTTTGACTCTAGGTACTGTGATCTGAGCCACCACCCCACACCCATTTTCTTAGCGTGTCATTTAAACTTCCTTCTCAGTTTAAGAAAAGTCCTGATTTTTGTGTGTTTGAGATTTTATTTACCGTGTTTCCCCCAAAATAAGACCTAACCGGAAAATAAGCCCTGGCATGATTTTTCAGGGTGATATCCCCTGAACATAAGCCCTAATGCGTCTTTTGGAGGAAAAAATTAAGACAAATGGTCTTATTTTCGGGGAAACACTGTATGTTCTTCAGCTCATTATAACTCTAAGCAATCGCTGTCTTATCTCTCACTTCTCATTCCAGATAGCAGTGTTTGTGGGTGTTCTGTCATTCAGTATCGCAGTCCTGAACAAAGTAGAAATTGGATTGGATCAGTCTCTTTCAATGCCAGATGTAAGATGCTTTTTAAATATTATTTAGCCAATGGTGAATAAATTTTTCAAAACATGCATGTGGATGTTTCAAACTAATGCCCCCTTCTCAATGCAAATGCTGACGGGATCTCCCGTGTGATAAGAATTGCCACAAAGCTCTGCCAGTGTGGGCCGTGGCACTGTGAACTCTCAGCCAGCCCACTGGGGCACAGCCAGAGTGTGAGCAGCCAGTCTTTCATCTTGTGAGGTGCCCTCCTAGTTGTGGGGCCAGCCCAGGGACACCCTGGGCCCCGAGAGGGTGAGGAGGGGGAACTGGCTGTAGGGAATCCTGAATCTGGGCTGGAGGCATCTTGGCCAGGAGCCTCCTGGTGCCCTCCTGGTGGTTAGTCATCCTCGTGTTGCTTGGGCACCATCAGAACGTTCACACTTCATCCTGTTGTTGGATCTTTGTTTCAGGACTCCTACGTGATGGATTATTTCAAATCGCTCAGTCAGTACCTGCATGCGGGCCCGCCCGTCTACTTTGTCCTGGAGGAAGGGCATGACTACACCTCCCTGAAAGGGCAGAACATGGTGTGCGGGGGCATGGGCTGCAACAGCGACTCCCTGGTGCAGCAGATATTCAGCGCGGCGGAGCTGCCCAACTAGTCAGTACCCCCGTCTCCCTGTACTGCAGCGGGAACAGCCAGGGGGCCTCTCGGCCAGAGTCAGCTCGGCCTGGCATCTCTCACTGAACATAGGTTTTCTCGGAGAATTTCTTTCTCAGAATGTATGCTGAATCTAGCTTTACCTGAGTTTTCCCATTAAGTGCTAATGCAGTTTGTCTTTTGACTGGGTGGTGGTATGAACTCTAGAAAAGGAAGTCTGGTTTCCAGGAAAAGGACTGAAACAAGACTTTTCCTTGAGGGACAAGTCGGTCATTTTTTTTTCTCTCCTTTTCTCCAGTACCCGAATAGGCTTTGCTCCCTCATCCTGGATTGACGATTATTTTGATTGGATTAAGCCGCAGTCTTCGTGCTGTAGAGTCTACAATAGCACCGATCAGTTCTGCAACGCTTCAGGTACTTGCATCTCCTTTTCCAAATTGTTCCCTTTTTTCTGAAAAGCTTTAACATGATAGTTGAAAAATCATTGTGGTTTATACCTATTTATATGCCAACACGGGGTGTCATTCCTTTTGTTATCATCCCTGTCCTTAGTTGTTCACTCTGAAAAGCGGTGTTGTTCCTGACACTGATTGTAGCATCTCATAGGTGTGTTTCCCTGTTTATCACCATTGCCCTATGGTTTTGTAAGTGTTGAGACTGTCCTAGAATTTTCTTGATTAAAAACATGGAAGCCCTGGGCTCTAATCATACCAACTAAGGTCGTCCTTAAAGCAGAAAACCTGCCTTGAGGAAGAAAATTTGTACAGCCTGCCTAAGGTGAAGATGATATCTCAAATTTATTACACTATGAAAATCACGTGTTTGAAGCTTTTGGATAAGGAAAAAGATTCCAGAAAAGAAGTCCCCTCATTTCTTTATCAATGTTTTTAAATGTTGTAAAATAAGATCTAGAGACCCATTCTTCTCACCTTGGCTCCTCCCCTCATGTTTCCGGCAGTGGCCGACCCTGCCTGCGTCCGCTGCAGGCCTCTGACCCCAGAGGGCAAACAGAGGCCTCAGGGTGGAGACTTCATGAGATTCCTGCCCATGTTCCTTTCTGATAACCCGAACCCCAAGTGTGGCAAAGGGTAAGTGCCTCTGAGCCCTTCAGACACGCGCCCACTTTCCCTTTGTCCTGCACTGGAAAACTAGGAGAGCTGGGTGTAGAAACAGTTGCGTGTGAAAGGTCCTCGTCTATACCCCCTGCCCACCCTGTCTGGAGCCTTCTGTGAAAGCGAAGAAACCTCTTGGACACCTTTAAAGAAAACTTCTCATTATTTTCAGCTGATTCCATCCTGGCTTGAGCATTCCTTTCTTACACTTCTCCGTGTGTCCTGGCCCTCCTGGCTCTTTGAGTGGATGCAGAGTACTGTATAGGGTACCAGCGGGGCAGCGGGAGAAAGGCAATGTGTGGCATTTCAGAATGTGAAGTGGTCTGTTCAGTTGTGTCTATGGGCATATGGGACAGCATCTCTGCTTTGGTGATGTCATCCTAGGTTAAGGTTTACATTGTTTTAGCCCCACTGTGCTTCTTGCCAGCCAAACCATATATGAGACTATGGGCTTTCTCACTCCCCCATCCAGCCAGGCAGCCACAGGCTTATTTGGCCAAGAAATAGTGAAGATGATTAGAAGTCTGGGGTGGGATCATTTGGAAGCTTTTGTAGAGGAAAATGAGTGTCCATGTGTATGTGAGGTAAACCCTGGACATCCCAGTTTTTCATAAGAATACATAATTTGACCAGAGTCCCATCATACATTAGTCATACATGTCATGTCTGTGTTTTGAGACCTATACTAGGTACTGTAGGAAGACTGTCTCTAAAATTAAAATAGAAATGGATCTTACAGCTTGCTGTGCTTGCAGACTGAATGCCTTGGCCTACATAAAACAAGTCCAAGTGAGTTCAACTTTCCATGAAGGCAATAGCCACCACTCTCAGGAAGCCTCCTACGTGCCAGTGTCATGCCAGACACCTCACATTGTTTCACTTGCGCATCACACAGCCGTGTGAGTAGGTGGTGGACCCATTTGCTGAAGATGACGCTGCAGCCCAAATTCAGTAACTTTGCCCAGGCTTCCATGGCAGGGCCGAGGCCCATCTCACATCTGCCTCACTCAAGGGCCTTGCCCTTCCCCACCTCCTGTTACACAATATTGCTGAGCAAACTGTAGGAAAACACATTGGATTGCAAGCAGAGCTGGATGTAGACACAATAGCAGCTGTGCACCAAAGAAACTAAAAGCAGTAAAGGAGAGCCAGTGTGGGAGACAATAAGCTAAACCTCCATCGTTCCCTTTCAGAGGATCTTCCGTATCCCTGAAATTTACAACTGGGTCTGACCTCTGGGCCCAGGGTCAGATGATTTCACTTAGCCTTGAGTGCTCAGATTCTGCAAGGTTTTGCAAGGCATGGTCTTTCTGACGCCGAGTCTTCTCTTAGGGGACACGCTGCTTACGGCTCCGCAGTTAACATCCTTGACAATGACACGGGTGTCGGAGCCACATACTTCATGACCTACCACACCGTGCTTCGGAACTCTGCTGACTTTATTGACGCCATGAAAAAAGCCCGCCTCATCGCTGGTAATATCACCAAAACCATGAGCCAGGAAGGAAGTACTTACCGTGTGTTCCCATACAGGTAAGTGTGTCTTGTACAAATGAGGGTGTTCTAGGGAAGGGCCCACACTCTGGGACTCCCTTGGTGGAATGCTGATGCTTAGCTTTCATTCTGACACCTTCTCCGCTGTGAGCATAGGCCAAGTATGTCCAGGGAGATGGTACGGGGGCGAGGAGGGCCAGACTCGGGAGCACCTACGGAGGTCTGAGTGCTGGAGACGCAGAGCTTGGTCTCTGGGCTGGAGCTCATTCTGAAAGAGACCAACTGCAAAACAGCAGCCAGGGGGTAGGGAGGAGGTGTTGCCTGGTGACCTGTTTTCAGGAAGTGGGGCCCGTGGTTGTTCCTGGACAGTAACTGATGGGTACCCGTGACTGCTGATGACTGGGGACAGTGCCTTTATGGAGCTTTTTCTTTTTTGCTCATTGGGCTTTTTTCCTTATCAAAAAGTATCATATATAAAAGTTTGAATTTGGAAAATATAGAAAAGTAGAAGAAATAAGCGTGTGTTGTTGTTGTTTTCTCACCCCTATGATCTTGCTTAAAGGAGTCCTGTTCCTGGCAGGAGGACAACCTGTTTTTCTGTGGCAGAAGTTCTCAGAATGGGTGTCCTAATTCCTGGGAAGAGCTGGTTAACTTTGCACAAAAAACATAATCTCCTCAGGCCCCCGCACAAATCCCATTTGGCCTGAGATAATTCTCAGGATAGATCAGGACTTCTTTTTTCAAAATAGCATGGAATATTCTTTGTAAATGCCTATAAACTACCATGTTTCCCCCAAAATAAGACCCAGTTGGATCATCAGCTCTAATGCGTCTTGTGGAGCAAAAATTAATATAAGACCCGGTCTCATCTTAATATAAGACCAGGTTTTATATTAATTTTTGCATTAGAGCTGATGATCCGGCTAGGTCTTATTTTCAGGGAAACACGGTAGAATAGATGGGGATTATAAACAAAAACTTTTTATAAAGTATTTATTTTGGATCATGAGGGCCTTCTTTGGGCGTCAGTGGTCAAAGATCCGGTTGAATTACTGTAGATGCGTCTTGCAAAAAGCAGGAAGGTTTTCTGCAAGGTATGTCTCTAGAAGTACTTTCACAGTTTTGCAATAGTGGCAGGATGAAAAGTAGAGCTTCCAGAAGTGAGAACGAACCTTGATGAAATCTTTCCCCCTCCTCTCTAGTGTGTTCTATGTCTTCTACGAACAGTACCTGACCATTATTAATGACACAATCTTTAACCTCTGCGTGTCCCTGGGCGCAATCTTTTTGGTGACCATGGTTCTCCTGGGCTGTGAGCCGTGGTCCGCAGTCATCATGTGTGTCACAATCGCCATGATATTGGTCAACATGTTTGGCGTCATGTGGCTGTGGGGCATCAGTCTGAACGCGGTTTCCTTGGTCAACTTGGTAATGGTGAGTCCTGGTCCACTCAGTTTGTCCCTAACTCCTGTGTCACTTATGTGAATTGTTTGTTGGGGTGAAAGACCAAGTTCAGCTCCTGTTCTTCTTACACGTGGAGAGGTGGGACTGAGGGCTAGTTGGAGTGGGACGGATGATACATGTAACAGTGAAAATGTGATTTCATGGTCTAACTTGGGTATTCTGCCTTTATTATTCCGAAAGGTTTGGAGAAACATTTAGCCTAATGACGGCAAGATGCTCACTTTTTCTTTAGAAAGTTGCCCCATCCCTGATGGAATTCTCTGACCAGTACCTTTTGCTTCTCATGCAATTGCCGGGTGCTTTTTAATAGTCGTGAAGATGTGAGCTTTCGAGAAGGTATTGACGGAAAATTGAAACAGTGCATCTGTACTTCAGATATGAACGCTGCCCCAGGTGGCGTGGCAGTGAGGCAGAACTGAACATATTAAGGACAGTGTGCTGGCTCTGTGGAAGCTGGGGTAACCGTAAGCGGTTTCGGCAGCTTCCTGGGAGGAAGGCAAAGCGGCTGTATAAACTGGAGAATTGGGTGTTGTGCCTACAGGGTTCTTCAAGGTCCTGGTGCACTGAAGTTGGTGTGATGGGGGCTTTATAATATATGTCAGAGGATTCCTAGGGCGCCTCTACCTCCCAGGATGCCCTGGTAACCACAGATCCTGGGAAAGGCATTGGCTGCTTATGATTTCCAACGAGAAAAGACCCATTTTAAAGGAAGCACTTTATTTCAGAGCTGTGGCATTTCCGTGGAGTTCTGCAGCCACATAACGAGAGCGTTCACAGTGAGTGCCAAAGGAAGCCGCGTGGAACGGGCAGAAGAGGCGCTGTCTCACATGGGCAGTTCTGTAAGTGACTTGGGCAGAAATTTCAATGCAGAGTGCCCAGCTCAGCGAGCGTTTCTCAGAAGGCACTTTAAAATCCAGTAGGGAAAACAGAATTTGGATCCTTTACTTAGCAGCAGCATCTAAGGATGACAAGTTTGCAGGCAATTCATGAAATAGCTATGTCCTGAAATTCTTTAGAACTGTTCCTGTTGGTGAATCCTGTTGTAGGCAGCAGTATGGCAAAAGCAGGAAGACAGCAGCGGCTGGATCTAAGAACCAGAGCCTTTTCCATGTAAAACACAGGCCTGCCACATGTTGATAAAGCAAGGCAGCTGCCGCAGCGCCCGCAAGCACTTTGTAATTGATGTCTTGAGAATCTCCTTGGTTCATTCAACTGTATATCCTGGTTTAGCCTATCAACCAATTGTTTTACCACTAAAGAAAATACCATTACAGAGTAACAACTACAACTTTGTTTTATAACAATTTTAGATACTTAAAATAGTTTTCATCTGAGAATATTATGAGCTCAGTTTAGACAGAATAGTGTGTATGTAGAAAACACAGCTTTTACCCTTATGATACCTTTTTGTTTCAGCAAGTAAAACAATTTTAGGTGCTCCTTATCAGTAACTCTGAACGCTGGGGTTCAGTCCCCCTGACTTTTGACACTATTAAGAAATCCCTGTATTAGGAAGTGTTCAATTCTAATAGGTTAATAAAAGTGGTTTCTAATACCCTCTCTCTTCTTTTAGGTATTCAGTGGAATCACACTTACAAAATTTGGTGGGATTGTGGTGTTAGCCTTTGCCAAATCTCAAATTTTCCAGATATTTTACTTCAGGATGTATTTAGCTATGGTCTTACTGGGAGCCACTCATGGATTGATATTCCTCCCTGTCTTACTCAGTTATATAGGTAAGTTCTAATTCCTAAACAAGTGGGATGGAGGGCGCATGTTACTAAAAAATTATGGTATCTTGAAACATTCTTTTGAAGTATTCGAACTTGTACTAATGGTCATTTGATAAATAATACTGAGTAAAAAATTTCTACAAGAAAAAAATCCTATCAGGGGCCTCTTGACTGTCTAAACCACTTCATTAGTAAACTCTTTTCTGGAGGCCTGACTTGTCTGCTGAACAAGGCTGTGAAGTCAGACATGAATGAGTCACAATGTGAGCCGCCCCAGGTGGCGTCTCCCTGCTGAGATGAATGTCCTTCAGTGATGGCCGACAGCTGGGTCACAACCCAGCAGTGCTGGAAAACAATAGCTTTTATTTCCCTGACTCACTGTTCTAGCAAAATGCTGCCTCTGCCTCTCATCTCTTATTTTGAAACCATCCTTATGATCAGCGTCCATAATGACGTGGTTTAAAGGAGAACAGTACTCACTTGCTTGATTTATAGTTCTGTAAGTTGAAGCATTGAAATAGATGGAGAAAATGAGGGGTTTGGGTTTTTTGGGTTTTTCTTTTCCATTTCTGGGGGATAGAAAAGGTAGTTCTGTTACAGTATAAACTATCTCCTTTTCTCCTGAAGAAATAATACAAAAGTTATTCTTTTTATCCCTCACAGGACCATCAATAAATAAAGCCAAAAGTTTGGCCACTCAAGAGCGATACAAAGGTACAGAGAGAGAACAACTCCTAAATTTCTAACCCTCCTACAGGGTGAGGGGACTTTGAACTGTGTCTGCGGGTCGGTCAGTTCACCACTGGACAGTAGCTGCACTGTCAAGGCTAAGTTGAATGAACACCAGATGTTACCAGACTTGAGGTGATTTAACAGCAGCAGCTTTGGCCACAGTGCTTTTCAACTCAGGAATGCAAATCGGACTTGTAAAGCAGTATTATGAAATCTGAAGGCAACCCCAGGACACGAAGGCGTCTTCCAGTTCTCCAAGAATGAAACCTAATTCTTCAGAAAGCGAAAGGTTGACACTAGGATGGCTGTGAATGTGATCCGCTCACTGACACTTGTTAAAGGCCAATCAATGCAACATTTCTCCTTTTTTTGAGGAGGAAGCCATCACACAAGGTCTATACCATATTTTTAGTTAACATTGGAGGATACTGCAGATATACTTTATTATAACATTTTGTAGTTTAAAGAGCTTTATTAATGCAATAAATTAACTTTGTACACATTTTTATATATAAAAAAACTAGCAAGGGATTTCAGGACGTTGCAGGCCTCATTAGAGCTTGGTCTCCAAAAACCTGTTTGAAAAAAGCAACATGTTCTTCACAGTGTTCTCCTATAAGGAAAAACAGATTTAATCCATTAGATGTGGCACAAAAAGAGAGGAAAACGAGAATGAACAGTGCAGCTTATTGATGTGTATACTGGGTTTTAACTTATTTTTCTTTCATAAAATACTTTTGTTTTCCTACGCTTTTGAGCTGTCCTATTTACACAATTGATGCCATTGCGAAACTGGTCAGGGACCTGTACATCCCCTAGCAAGTCACCATCTGCTCTGAGAGACAAGTAGAGAAGCTAACCTGTCATGGTCCTCAATGCCATCTTACGTGGTGCACTAAGCTAGAAAAAGTTGGTAGATCCAAAATAAAGTTGTATGTTCCTTCCCCATCCTAAGGAAGAGGATGCCTTAGATTTTATAACTTTGGAGGTAAGAATGATTTGCCAGTGTTTCCTGCCTAAAACCGAACATAAATAAGCCCCAGGCCATTTAAAACCCTTCGCCACCAGTTCCTGCCCTGATTCTTCAAAAGGGGACATTCCAAGAACAGCTATCAGACATATGAGCTGTGTTTAGGCTGCCTGAATTGGGCCCTGAATGTTTCTCTATCCGAAACATACCTCAAATTCCAGAGCATAACTCAGATCCATGAGCATACCGAATTCACATGTACTACAAATAACAGGCTATGGGGCAGGTCGGCTGTTAGGACATTTTGTTTTCACAAACCTAACTCAGGAGTTCTTACCAAAAGGCTTCTCACCCTCCAGCTGCCAGCATTCTCTTGCTACTGCTAAGTCTGGTTGCCCCAGGCCTTTTCACCACTGCCATGTTCTCACCTGGTGTGAAATTAGGGTCCCCTCGCAAACGCTGGTTTCGCTGTTCAAAAAACCGGAAGATAGTATAGAAAAGCATGTTGTCTTCAGTCTGCTTCGCAGCATCTAAAAATTTCCGTGCAGAAATGTTGTCATGGCCACCAATGCCCCGGATAAACCGTAAGGCAGCCAACACTTGGTGTTTGGAAAGAAGAACTTCTACTATTTCATCATTTGCTGTCGAAAGTCGCTAGAAAGAGAAAAGTCCAGGTAAATGGAAGCAACAGACACAGACTCTTACGCAGCTTAAAACTCTGATGTGTCCATTACCTTCAACATATCCAGAGACAGCTGATGAGCAGGAGGATAAAAACTTTCTAGGGATAACAGCAGACAAGCCTGAAAGACAAATTTTCAGACTCTTCAGCATCAGATGTCGGAAAGTTACACTTGAAGTTTTTAATCACAAAAGTAAGTATCTTGTGATACCGACCAGAGGCTTTGAGTCACTGAGGACATGATACTGCAGGAACTGATGCAGCATATAAAAGAGGTTGTGCTGGACAAGCGTCTTGATAACGAGCTCATGGACGTAATGCTGAGGATAAAAAAAGGGAAGGCGGTCCAAATCGCGAACCTTGGCTAGGTTTGCCAAGGACTGCAGCTATTCTAACTGATGAGTCAAAGTTTCCATTGTTACGAGAAGTGGGTTCAGTGTGCAGGTGAAAGAACCCAACTTGATGTGATAGCACTTGTTCTAACTAAGGACAACATTGTCATATCAGGAAGGCACTCAGGGTTCTGAGTCAGGCAGGCAGCACCTCTTAGCATATGGAAGAGCCACCTTAGTCATTGACAGTGCTGTCATTTTAAAAAACTATTCCTTGCTCCTCTGACTTGGGACCACCCATCCTGATGGGAAGGTACCTGCACTGGAATCGCAAATTGGTTAAGAGAGCGAATATATTCCATCAGGACGGCTATCACAAATTTGTGAGGCATCTCCTATGGAGAAAACAAAAATGGTCTTAGAAACATCAAAGACTTGCAAAGGCAGCTACATATAACCCTCATTTATCGCTCCCTTGTTTCCATGTTAAACTGGCCCAGTGCTATTTCGCTGGTTTTGCACAAATCCCTCCAGAACCCGCACCACCCTACCCCCGCCCCCTCGATGAGCATGTTTAGGTCTGAGTATTGGAAGCCAAACTATTAGCACAAGTCCTCACCGAAGATAGCCCAGGTACTCGAATCACATTATGAGTTCTAGTTGTTCTCAATTCCCTTCAAATAGATCTGTGTTGAGAATCCTTAGTCCAGAAGCGGCTGATGAGCTGTCACCTACCTTCTTTTCCGTGAACACCGACAGGACATGGGTGTACATGTCAGACTGGTCGATCACAGCTTGGGTCCGCACCGGCCTTTTGAGAAGTGGACTGCTCCGGCTCTGCCCTGCCTCCACTGCCTAGGCGAGACATTACAGCCGAGACATGGCAGCTTAATCATCTAGGCAATGGTTGTTTGCAGCTAATCCAAAAACAATGAATTCCTAGGTGCTGTGAACCTCAGACTTGAGCAGGAGATGATACTTATTTCACTACTTGGACAAAACTATTTTTCCTGTGCTTGCTGGGGAAGAGTCTAGAAAGTCACAGTTGGTCATCTTGAAAATAGGCCAATGTTCATGGTGGAACTAAAAACAACATAAGCCACAGTTTTCCCTTAAGGGACATCATACTGTTTTAATCTCTTAACATAATGCCCTATCTAAATTTCTTAATCACAGCCTATCTGGTATTTGTTATCCACTAAAAATGGAATGGCTTGCTGCATCTTTATTATATGAAGCCCTGATCTTAAAATCAGTGAGTACTTTGTGTAATGAGTTTATATTTAGATTTTTACGGCAAGGCTCCCCAAATATTACTGAATAGGAAAGCTCTGTGAGAAGATCCTGACTCCTGCAGCCTAACTTTTTAAAGCCGTTGAGCTCAGTGAGAGCATATGCTGCAGGAGCTGTGACGGCACCTGAGACCCCGCGTGTCTGAGAAGAGCCAAGTGCTTCGATGTTGCAGATGGCTGGTCACACTCCTGACTAGCAAGGGTTTCTGAAACCCAGCAGCCACAGAGCAGGGACGCACAGAAACTGCCATTTGGGATCAGACCTACCGATTCCCACAGCCCAGTACACTAGTAGCAGGACCAAGAGAAGGCTCTGGAAGAGCTCGGCCTCTCCCTCCCCCCATGTCTGACGGGACAGGGTCCCACTGGCCCTTCAGCAGCCTGTGTCAGTCCTGCTATCCTTGAATAGCTAAAGGTGAGTAGAGTGCGGGGATTTTTATTGTTTAAAACCACTTCCATTTTCAGTTTTAGGACTAATCAGATCCTTTTAAGTGAAATTATTCATTCCACTTGTCCTAAACTTTCTCACTTCAGAAGACATGAAACACTAACAGTATAGCAGAATATGGTAATAAGGCAGGTTAACTTTTTCCAGCCCATCACAACAAATATTTGAACCTACTATGTGAACAGCACAGTGCTAATATTTAATCATCACTAACAGAAAACTGACTAAAAAGACAGCAAAATTATTATATTTCTAAGACTAGACTCTGGCTTGGCAGAAACGTATAAAATAATGCAAAGCTGAGACCAATTTTATCTATAAAATAGAGGTAAGACCAAGGTTCTATCTACGTGTAAGATCAAACAGATTTTAAAAAGTGAAGGCACTGAGATACAGCCTCAAGTTAGTTAGATGCAGGGACTCTGAATTTCCTGCTCCCCCACTGTGGCCACCCTGCCCTCTGGCACATAGCAAACCTCAGTGACGTTCTTCTATCAAAATCTTGCATTATAATTACAAACGTACAGGGGTAGGGATGGGGGCGTGGAAGTACCCTCATCATAGTACATATAACTTACCATCGTATAACTCTGCTCAGCGTCCAGGTACTTTTTATAGTCATGATTGAGTTTGTCAAAAACAGTGGCTATCACAGGCAGCGTTGCTCTGTCTGACTCACTCAACACTGTAAAGAATCAACATTTACAAGGTCAACCAACTTTGTCAACTTCAGAACACGTTGCTATGACAGAAAAACTAATCTCAAAGTGTGAGCAGTGCAAACATACCTCTACAGGGCATTCAGAGCAATGGTCTAGTTTAGAGGCCTAAAGCCTTCCCCTCACTCATAAGCCCTTTCTTGTTACTAGCAAAAACAGCTATGGCAGATATCTGTAGAATATTGTCAGAGTAGATATGCAGTGACTTGGAAGAATGTTTGTTTTAAAGCTAGCGATGGTAGCCCCAGACCCACATATGTGCCCAGGTTCAGGTTCGTTTTCACCTATTTATTTTTTTTAAGCCTTTATTTATTTATTCTATTTAGTCTTTTCTACCTAAGTCTCTACAAGGCATTTTTATGTTTAGTAGCCTTTCCAGGAGCTGCAATAATCCATCCTTGAAGTGAAGAATGGGGTGACCAGCTACAGACAAGGCATGAAAGGTGGCCCAGCTCCCACTGAAAGGTGCTGGGTAGCACAGGCCTAATCCTCTGATCAGACTGACTGGGAAGGTTCACCCACTTACTCTGCGAACAGACAGACAGGATGACCATCTTGCATTCCCTTCTCTGGAGGAGAAAGTCCATCAGTCTTCCTTTATCTGGCAAGAGGTTTACTATGGGCTGAAGTTTCACTTGGAGGTTCCAGAGGTAACCTGATTTAAGAGGCAGCAAATTTAATAGGATGATGCAAACCGGAACAAAAGCCCAAAAGGTGACTCCCCTAAGGAGTCATGGGGAAAACACACTCAATGGCTTTTTCTTACAAGCCAAAGCACAGTTGAGGACATTCAACACATGCCTGACAACAGGACTGACAGCCAAACTACTGCACGCATGGTTGATTCCATACCACAAAGTAACCCTCTACATTAAGAGGTATATCAATAGTGTATCTCCTTCAAAACGGGGCAACAAGCTCTCTAATCAACTCACAGCAGCTCCTTCCCCACACCTAGCCCCCTTTTAACCTTCAAGGTGGAAAAAAATGTTAACATGTGACATGACTCCAACCCTATGCTCTGGTTTCTCCTGTAATGGCTCATTGGTCAAAAGTGACTCCAGAGGAATTTCATAATTCATCCATTCATCAATCCATAAATGTCCTGAACACTCACTGCCAGGTAGGCAGGCAGAGCCTCTCTCAACCGGGGATCTGTGAGAGAAACGCTATTTTAAGAGCGACCTTAGTGCCTCCTTTCTCAATTCTCCCATGGCTGGTACAGAGCCTAGTGCCATTCTGGATGGACAGAAGTGAACTCATGACATACAGTGGATGCCACCTAGGGCATTAGGGCTAATTCTCTGCTTAATCCCAGTGGGCAAAATAGGAAAATACACAGATGACTGAAGACTAATATGGAAAGTACTCTAACAGGAAGATTCAAGGTGTTGGAGGATTACCAAGGAATAGAACATCCCAACGGAGGCTTCCCCAGCACCGTGAGAAACAGGAGTGCACCCCCAGGTACACAGAACAGAAAGGGGTGCATGATGGTGGGAGGTCAGAAGAGGGCAGGGAGGGCCCTGCACTCCATGCTGTGGGGTCTGGCTTTTCAGATGGACATATATGAAAGGGTTTAAAGCAGGGAATGGCCATTCTTAGTTGTTTTCATTATAAAAACAGTCTATGCTCGTGATAAAATATACACATAGTAGAGAACAGAGTATAAAGTGAAAAATGATCCCATTCCCAGGCTGAAGGGAGAGGTCATTTCTCAGGGAGTCACCTTGAAAATGTCACTGGCTACAACTGTCATCCAAAGTCAACAAGCACTATTTTCTCTCTAACATGATGGTCGTCCCCTCTGACCCACCTTGGCTTGCGCTGATAATGATGTCAGGTTGAAAGACAATCCAGGATGAAGAATCTACATGTCATAGGAAATTCTAAACCAGAAGAGATGAAAACAAAAGGCAAACCCAGCTCCGATTAGCACTCGCCCCTCCCCCATTTGCTGAGGTGCTTTAAATGCCCGCCCCTGACGGTAAGAAGCTCTAAGAAACTGTCCGCTGTGGTTCCTGAGACGTTACTCCGGCTTATGAGGACGGAGCTTCAGGACCCTCTTAGACACCAGGGTAAAGAGGGGTAACAGCTTCCCTCTGTGCACAGCGCCACTGCCTTTTAAAGGATACAGAGTTTACATGGGACAGGAGACTGGCTGGTCACAGGAGCAGGACCTACAAGTGGAGAAAACACAAGTGTGCAAGGCCTGACGGTGCACCCAGAAAATGCTGACGATACTAGTACTTAAGTAAAATGTAATACTTTTTAAAGCCTTCAGCAAATGTTAACACGTTGCGTACGGCGGGGTTTAAATCCCTCATGAAGATTTTCGTGATCCGTACGCAACGTGTTAATTCAACTGTCATCAAACGAGGGAAGAAGTGAACTGTCATGTCCCACTGATAAAATATAGGGAGGAAGGGGGAAGTTGAGAACAATCCAAGAAAATGTCTTCCCAAGAAGGAGAAAGCATGTCAAACCTTTGTTCACAGTGTTGTTGTTTTTAATAACCAAAGATGACTCATCATTTACACGTGCACATTAAAGAACTGAGAAATGTACCTGGAAGATTCAAAATCAAATACTCAGTTCACTGAGAATATTTCAAAACAAGTGTTTTGTGGTTTAATTATCTAAATAATTAGTTCCATTCTCCACTGCACACAGTAGTGGGTCCAGGCACAGAGATCTGGGAAGCAGGCCCAAGAAAACCTCACATGACAGGGACTTGTAACGACCTGTTACAGTGCTCGTGGGTAGCCCACAGTGCACTTGACAAATGCAGTCCTATAAACTATGCACGATTCCCAGTTCTCTTCCAATTATCCAGGTACAATCAGAAGACAGGTTTTAATCAGCTGGTTTGAAAGGGTGGTAATTTTTAACAGACCCCCATAACAGAGGAAAGGGCCCCATCAGGTAAGCTAGAGCAAAAACACTTGCATTTGGAACCTAAGAATAAGGGTCTTACATGTGGACCTCAGTGCTGACTGCCCATCACGCTGACTTAAATGCTCTCAGGTGAGAGCCAGGTAGCTCTGGTTTGTAAACCCCCCAGGTGACCCTAATGTAGAGTTTGAGAACCACTGGTCCAAGAGACCAAAAACAGGAGAATAATGAGGGCAGCTGGCTCTCCCCAAAGTTGCTGGTTTCAGGTTTCCAAATAGCCCAACAAGCTCTTCCTGAATGCACGTCCTGTGAGGGCATAGGGTGGGCAAGATACAAAGATGCTACAAGCCTGCAAGGGGCTTACAATCTAGCAGGAAAGACAAAACAAAAAGGCATTAACCTTAAAAACTGCTTTACCAACCCACACTCTAGAAGCCCAGAGATTCGATGGACCCTTGAATTCTTATTACTCTGAGTCTAGGCTATTGTTTTGACCACTCCTGGCATTAGCTTTATTATAAGTAGCCATTTAGAACCTGACTGCCTTTTAATTAGT
This sequence comes from Rhinolophus sinicus, assembly GCF_036562045.2. NCBI lineage: Eukaryota > Metazoa > Chordata > Mammalia > Chiroptera > Rhinolophidae > Rhinolophus > Rhinolophus sinicus. Next base: position 40,481,156 of record NC_133758.1, read on the forward strand.
CTTACTAAACAACGGGACAGAACTGAGTTTTAAATATTTAGAGTTGTTTTTTCCCCAATTTACTAGCAGTTACCTTCATGCCAAGTGAGCAGCAGCTACAAGATAAATCAATTGACACAATCTATTCTTTTACAGGCATACCTCTAGGATATTACAGGTTCACTTCCCAAGTGTGGGAGGAGTGAATGGAGGGGAGTGAGTCTAGGGGGAAAGAGAGTCTGGGGAGGAAGTGAATCTGGAGTAAAAGTGAGTCTGGGGTAAAAGCGAGTGTGCGGGATGGGAGGAAGCAAATCTGGGGGGAGAAGTAAGTCTGGGGTAAAATCAAGTCTGTAGGGAAAGCGACTCTGGGGAAAGCCAGTGGTGATTTCTGCTGTGGAGGGCCTTGCCTTCAATTTGTAAAAAAAAGAAAAGAAAACCAACACCCGTGAAGCACAACAAAGCCAAGCACAATAAAACTAGGTCTGCTTATAATGCTAACATTATTACCCAGGGAAAAGGAAGAAGCTGGAGAGAACACAGAAGGCCAAAAGACCAATTCAAATGTGAGGACTACCTCCTTCCTTCCAAACTCTGCGGGAGAATTAGTAAGCAGCAAGGCCAGAAAAGCAGGCCAGAGGCAGTGTCCTTGCTGAGCTCTCGGGGGCAGCCTGATCTGGACCTTCTCTGTAACAAGTCCAAGGACATCCTGACTGCAGGCAGGGCCAAGCCACCAATGCTATCTGACAAGTATTCCTTTTCATAAGAAAACACTGCTACCGGAGTCCCAAATGTGTCCCTTGTATGGTTTACACACCGAAACTTCAACTAACTTACTCTGTACTCCACTCTCCTTTGAGAGCATAATATTGTTTAAAGTCGATTACACTGGGAAAAGGCAAAAGAACAAAATGGTTTCTTCCCCCTTTTCTGAAATCCTGACCTCCTCTCAAACTTCCTACTTCCACCTCAGGTAGGAAGACTGATCTAGAACAATCCGAGACCCACAGTCTTAAGCACTTACTGTCACCATTGGTCTGGAAATGCACTATTTATCCTAACTAAGATACAGAATGCGAGAAAGAGAAGGAAAAGTGACCCCAGATTAAAATAACAGCCGTAAGCAGCCAAGTTTAATGTCAGGGTTACAGAGCACTGGCAATCAGAAAATGTCAAGGGCTTATTCCACATTTAAAATTTAAGCTTCAATGAGTAATCACAGCTCTCTATTTTAAAGCTCAGAGAAGAGAAATCATTCTATTTTCTTCAGAAGAAGATCCATTTTTCTTATAAAATACTTTTCACAACACAATTTTAGCTGATAGAATCAGTTAAAAAAAAAAAAAAAAAAAGAGCCCCTCACAAAATCCAACAGATCCAGAACCCTCTGTACACACTCCTCACTCGGTCTTGAATGTGGCCCCCAACTACACAGTGACCCCTTTTACCTGCCATGGGAATCTGATAGGGTTGAATTGATCGAGCTGGAAGCACTGGGTGATGGAAGGTAATGGTGCCATCAAACTCTCCCCTTAACTTGATATCAAATATCACCGATGTCTAGAGTGGAAAAAAAGACCACGGGTTGGCTTAACCCTTTTGTTACCTAACATCTTGCTATGACAGATTCCTTTAGAGTCTATGTTTGTATTCCATCCCTACTGGCCAGTTCTTTGAGGAGGAATTTGCTATCACATCACAACATTCTTTTATATTTTTACCTACTCTCACAAATAGTCCTGACATTTGTAACATGCTTCCTTTGAAGAGCTCTAAGTGATTTAAACGGATCTTTTTCACTTGCAGCATTTTCATTAGTCAAGGATATCTGGGTGTCACCTCTCTCCAGGGCATGGCAGAGAAGTGGTTTGTCTACTACCAGACACCCAGCTAACAGTGTAGAAAAAGCAGGACCCATTCTAGTTCTTTCTCTTGGGCCATACAGTCTCAAAACCATTATCATCTGTACTCACAAAGGAAGGACAATGTCCATGTACTCATGTAACACAGTGGTTCTGCCGTGAATTCCCAGCTTAGTTGATTCAACCAAATAACTGTTCCAAAGTCAGATCTCCTCATGTGTTATTTTTTGAAATAGTTCTTAATCATCCTTAAACTACTGACATGGAATCACTGTTTTTCCTAAACCATTTAGAATACCTAACCCACTTCCATCTGAAATTCTAAAACTTTGAGCATAAAAAGCACTTTCAAGTGTTTGTTCAGAATGTTCTAGCAATTTTCACAACTCTGTCAAGCAAGCCTAACTTGTACAACACAGACCAGACAGCCACACATAACTCAAACCTCTGTATCCTGATGATGAACGACCACCAGATTATCCACCACATTTAGGGCAAACTTCCCCGTCCGATTTAACTTTAATATGTGCATCTTTTTACAGGCACCTTCTCTGAAGGACAACAGAAAGGTCAAAAAATAGATCAACAAGCTTTAGTTCAAATTTTAAAATTGGAGGAAGAAGGAAGAAAGCATTAACTATACCGTGGTAGATGATATAGGACTACCTCCGCTCCCGTACTATTGGAGGTCCGTGAATGATGCCTCAGGAAGAGAACATAAAGCTGTCTATAGCTGATTGGAGAAGAGAGTCATAAGTCATATTTGGCTGTTTGAAATTCCTCCATTGTCAATGCTGAAGTATAAGACTACAGTTATGTCAATCATGAAATATGCACTTAATGGAATATTTTGCAGCCAATAAAAACATTTGCAAAGCAAGCACAATTAGTCAAAAAAAAAGAGTCTATTATAAAGTTAATAAAAAGGGGGGGTACAAAACTAAATATACCATGATGAAAATATTTTAAAAGAAAAACTATCCCAAAATATTGGAAATATTTTTGCATACTATCCAAAAATATTAGAAATACATGTTAACAGATATCCTTGGATAAGACAAGTTCGTTTTCTTTCCCTTTAACTTTCTGTATTTTCCAAGATTTATACAATGTGTACATTCCTTAATCACAGGAAAATATAATCTCTCTTCCTTTTTAAGCCTCATCTAATAAATGTGGTGTGACCAGTTCCTGAATGCACATTTTTATTCCAATGGTTAACACTGTGCTGAGCCTCCCACAGGGAAGGGAGTGGGTCCCCACCTCCACTTCGGCCAAGATTGCTCTCATTTTGTTTTCTAAATCAGAATGCCACAGATTTCCTTAAAAAAAAAAAGGTATGTTGTGTGTGGGGGCAGGCATTCTAACGGCTAAAAATGTTTAAAGTCTGGAAACTATTATTTCAGGTTATAGTAGAATCAGAAATGATTTAGAAGCAAAATGATGGTATTTGTTGAATACAGTTATAGGGGGTTCTTTGTATTCCTATTTTAGTTTGAACTTTTCATAATAAAGTTTAAAAATTAATACAGCTGCATATCCAAGTGAAAATACACTTTCCTACATAAGTAATTCAGTTTCATGTTTGTTAGATAAAAAACTTAGACTATGTTGTTGTTTAGAACAAATTAGAATATATTTTAGCTAAAAAAAATAATTGTTCATACGTTGCAACTCACAGAATGAAAGACAAATTCTAAAACTAAGACATCCAAGAAATAAAAGTGACTCGATATTCTCATTTTATCAGATTAAAATGGTGAAAAAAACTTGCCTAAGACCACAAAACTAGTAAAATAAAAAAAGAACGCCCGGAAGATAGCAGGTTTACTATATCCATAAGATCTAGGTACAACACAGGAAAGGGAAGTCCTGATTGTGTGTTCCAAGGCTACCTAAAGAAAACGTAGCCCTGGGGTGTTTAACTTCTATTACTTATATCACTAAAAGCAATTACAAGGAGTTCTCTCAAAAGACAAACATACATCGTCGCCATTGCAATGTCTCTCTCAGAAAGGTACAGTTTAGTGGACTTAGGCACAGCTGGTAATTCAATCTCAAACTTGGGCAGCTTTGACATAGTGCCAGCCTGTTGGGGAAAAAAAAAGTTTTAAGACAAGTCTGTTACATCCCTTTGATGTTTTAGCATTCCCTATGTAAAATCATCAAGGATATATACACACACTATGTGTTTCTATCCTTTCCAGCGTCACACCATGTCCTTCCTTTACTCAGTCTGTCCCCAGAATGAATCATTCTTGGAGGTGATGGGATGGTACAGTGTGCCCTCTAGTGGTCAGAAGCAGTGAGGTTATTAGAGGCACCTGCCCATTTGAAGCACTTGGCACATCCGGATGTTAAAGGAACAGGGTAGGAGGGGGGGACAAAAGTAATTTTTTTTAAAGGGAGGCTTACTCATACCCTAAAATAAAAGGGCTGCAGGACGTTTCCGAGGACGGTGGTAGACAGCAGAATCACTGCACTCTCAGGACAGTACATGTACCAATTCACATTGATATTCTGGCTCTTCAGGAGTTTCAAATTTCGTTTCTCTGGTAATACCTGAAACAAAGTTCAAGAAACACAATCTTCATTTAAAGAACAGCAAAATGTCAGAAGACTGATCCAGTAAATTAAGAAAATTATAAAAAGCAGAAAGAACCCGTAAGTTGAATTGAAATTATTTATTTATTACAGCTACCTGTTATCAATCCTAGTGCTTAGTGTTTTACAAACATTAGCTCATTTACCCTCGTCACAGGCCTGAGAAGTGGATATCATTAATATTCGACAGAAGAGGAAACAAGGCTCAGAGAGGTGAGGGAAACTGCCTCATCAGTTATGAAGTTACGGCCTCGGCTCGCCATTTTTCTGCAAGGCCCAGGTCTCTCTCAACCTCCATATTCTCAGGAACCACCCACCAAAGATCAAAGAGCAGCGACATCCTCACTCATTGAGAAAATGGTCCAATCAACCCCATGACCCTAGAGCAGGAGGCACTATATCACTTTGTAAGCGGGCATTTTCCCGCCAAATCGCGTCGTAACGCGGGGCTTTTTTGACATTTTCTCGCCAAAATTAGACTTTCCGTAAAATATTCATATCTTTCTATCTATTTGATATTTTTCTATGAAACTTTCAGTGTTTTAGTTTAAAAAGAGGTCTCTATTTATTTACTTTGCAAAATTTTTGCCGGTTCCAACTAGAGGCGATATGACGAGTTTACTCGTTTCCTGCAAAAAATGTGGTATCAGCGTCTGCCCAGCCTGCACCATCTACCTTCGGCCTGGTCTCCATCTCGACTCCAGTTCCCACTAGAAAAGGGAGGGGCTCCCTTTTCTAACTGGTGTGTTTATGAGACTATGCAAGCAAATCTAGTATTTTATAATCAAGGCACATTTTAAACATACCTAACTGATGTTCTGATACACTAAGGAATACTGTATAGAGCCACCAAGACATTAATGCTCAGAGAATACTAACTGAAGAACTGAGGCGGCAGTCAGGCTCGGGAGCCGTACGCTTCTTGATAACTCAGGTATAATAAAATAAGGATGCGTGAAGGACCCCTTTCTAACATTTCTTTTTTGTTTGTTTGGGGGAGGTGGGATTTTTTTTTTCAGTTTTTTCCTAACACTTCTTGAAGTTCTGAAGAGCATCTAGGTGATTTGAATGTATACTTTTCCACTACTGAGAACAGAAAGATACACTTTTACACTTTTAAATGATTGCCCCAGGGAACCCTTCTGTAAAGCAATCAATCCTTTTCATGCTGTCATATATACAAAATTCTATTTCTGTGTATATGGGATTCGTATCAAGTTTGTTTTCTTTCTGCTGGTCACTACAAAGGTTTTGATGACAGCCCGACAGCAAAGCACCATGGCATTAACATTTCATGTTTGTTTACACAGGTGTATTTCCTCTATCCATACATTCTAAATTATATTGCTTTCATAAGGTCGACAAAATCAACACCTTCTAGATTAGCTCCACTTACATATCTCAGAAGTATTCTCAATAGGTCAGGCAGTTGGAACATATTAAAAGATCAAGAGGCAGATGCATCAAAGCAAACAATCAACAGATGGAATGGGAGAAAATATTTGCCAATCATCTGATAAAGGGTTAATATCCAGAATATATAAAGAACTCCAACCACTCAACACAAATAAAATAACCGAATTAAAAAATGGGCAAAGGACTTGATTAGACATTTCTCTAGGACATATACGAATGGCCAAGAAGCCATGAAAAGATGTTCAATATCACTAATCACCAGAGAAATGCAAACCAAAAACACAATGACATATCATCTCATGCCCAGAAGGATGACTATTATTCATTAAACAGAAAACAACTCGTGTGGAGGACGTGAAGAAACTGGAACCGTTGTGGACTATTGGTGGGAACACAAAATGTTATAACTACTATGAAAACCAGTATGGCACTTCCTAAAAAAAACTAAAGATAGAATTACCATATGATCCAGCAATCTTACTGTTGGGTATGTACCCAAAAGAACTGAAAGCAGGGTCTCAAAGATTTACTTACACATTCATATTCTTGGCAGCATTATTCACAATAGCCAAAAAATGGAAGCAACCCAAGTGTCCCTCAATGCATGAATGGATAAAATGTGGTATACACACAATGGAATATTATTCAATCTTAAAAAAAGGAAGGGAATTCTCCCACACACTACATACAATATGAAACTTGAGGACCTATGCTAAGTGAAACAAGCCAGTCACAAAGGACAAATACTGTATGATTCCACTTATGTGAGGTACTTAGAGTAGTTAAATTCATAGTAAATAAAATGGTGGTTACCAGGGGCTGGGAGATGGGGGGAAGGGAATTATTTAAGGGGTAGAGAGTTTCAGTTTTGCAAGATGAAAAAGTTCTGGAGATCTATTTCACAACAATGTGAATATACTTAACACTACTGAACTATACACTTAAAAATGGTTAAGACGGTAAATTTTATGTTATGTGTTTTTTTAACAAATTTTTTTTAAGGTGAAGAGGCAGGTCACAAAGGAGGAAATACAAATGGACAATACACAAATGAAAACATACATACCTTCCTAATAATGAAAAATGTAAATGAAAATGTCTTTCTCCCTCTCAGATTCGCAAATGTCTACGGACTTATAATATCCAGTTCTGGCAAAGATGTAGAAAATAGAGATTTGTACATTGCTAGTGCAAGTGCAAACCTCTGGAAGAAATTTAGCAATATCTATTCTGCTTTTTAGATGTTCATACCTGTAATGTGGTCCCCCTTCTAAGAACTGCCTCAGTCAAGAATATAAAGAAATGTTTACGAACATATTCACTGGGGAATTGTTTATAATCACGAAAAACTGAAAATAAGCCAGACATTCATCAACAAGGAACTGATTAAATAAATGAGTATAGCCACACAGCAGAGTATGACTCAGAATAAAACATGGAAAGAAGTCCAAGACATATTGCTAAGCAAAAAAAAAAAAAGCCAGCCATAAATGTACACTATTCTCATTTTTGTAAAAAATAATAATGTTTGTGTGTGTAGAAAAAAATGGAGGAATATGCACCAGACTGTTCATAACAGTTATTCTAGGGATTATGGTGGACATCTACTTTTCATGTATCTTGGTAATGTTTGAACATTTTATAAAACACATGTATTACTTATAAATGGAAAAAAAGAATCAAAACCCAAGCAAGAAACGAAAGCTCTAGAATCTCAAAATGTCTATTTAGTGCTAAATTCACAAAGCTGCCAAACTGCTATTACAAACCTTTCTCCAGCAAACATCAGTGGTAAATACAATACCTGGTAAAATTCAATTCCTTGATCTGTAATAAAGACAATTTCAGTAGAACTGGTCCAGCAGAATCCTAGTATGTTGGCATTCTTGGTCTAAAAAAGATTATAGAAAGATTTTGAATTAACAAGAAAAACATATATATAAATATTTTCAAAAGCTTACAGTATTCTTTAATAAAAGTTCCTCAGACTCAAACTTTTTTTTAATCCAGTGTTCCCGGATTTTCACCTGTAACACTTTACTGAAGCATCTGATTCTTAATTCCTCCTAGTCAACAGAACAGAAGGAAAAGCCTGAGTGTTGTGGAAAGGGAACTGACCAGCACTCACAAATATCAATTTCTACCTTTAGGAACCAAAGGAGAACTGATATTCTTAGTTAAAGACATTATAAAAACTGGTGTTGATGGGATTTATAGATGATGTAATACAGAATTGTACACCTAAAAACTATGTAATTTTACTAACAATTGTCACCTCAATAAATTAAAAAAAAAGAAGAAGAAGAAAACTGGTGTTATACAAGTAGAAAGGCCTAATGGTTCTCAGCGAGTGTTGACCAAAATGGAGTTGGTGGCCTTGAGCCCACACGCCTGACTCATTGGTGAACAGCTGTGCCCCGAGCCTGAGGACAGACAGAACTATGAGAACAGCTCTGCTGCACACAGAGGAACTAGAAGTCTGCGAATGGTTGTTATTTGGCAGATGTGCATTTCCTTGCTGTAGAGCCCACCCTGAACTCCACTTAGCAAAACCATTACAAAGATGCCAGAGCCATGCCTCATTCATACCCAATTCTGCTAGTTTCCAGGGTGCCACATTGCTACTTGTAACTGAGCCCTCTCTTGCCTAGTTTATTATACCCAGCAAATCTAATGAATAGGAATTAGAATCTACGCCCAGGGAAAGAAAGAGGAAGGACATAACAAGGACAAATCAAGGAAAGAAAACATCATTGGAAAGGGAAAAAAACATCCTCTTCCACAAACCTCCAAAGAGGCGACTATGAAAGGAATACAGGATCTGACCCAGATGTGCCAGCCCAAAGGAGAAGTCAGGGGCGACAGGAAGACAACAGCCACCAAGTACTGAGACTGCTAGGTGTGTAACATCTGTCATCCATTTAATCCTCCCAACTCCATCTTACCGATGAAGAAACTTTTAAAAAATTGTCCAAAGTCCCAAAGCCAACATGCAGCAGACCTCAGCATAAAGCACCGTATGCCTCCAAGTCTGTGCTCTCAATTACCACCCTACCCTGCATCTCCACCATGTAACTCACCCAGTTAAATGCCAACCCACAGGGAGATGCCAGGACCATACCTTGCACTCCTGAGTATATTCCAGCTGAGAACTATCCGGGATAAAATTAGAAAAATCCTGAAAGAAAAAAAAACACAAAGGAGAAATGTGGATCAGGCAGCATACTGTCAACCTACTTTGATATACAACAAAAGGAAAAGACAAATAAATTTTAAAAGTAAGCAGAAAAAAACTGACAAAAACCCAGACAGGAACAATAAAGAGACCCATTTGGACAATCTGCCTCCTTAATAGCAGCAAATTGACAATTCAATTTTTTAAACAGAAGTAATCCAAATATTCAGTTAGGGCTTAGAAACTGATTTTGAAAATTCATTCCTCAAATAGTTGATTTCAGAGAAATGTGTTGCTCTACATTTTACAACAGGTTTTCCAAAAATTATAGCAATTAATACTGACAGAAGGAAATAGATTTTGCATCTTTCTCAACAGCTTTTCCTCTACTTTACAAATGGTGACGTTGAATATTTACAAAGGCTAAAATGCCAACAAGCTGCTCCAACTTTGACTATCTGTTCCTGTTAGGTCAAGCATTCAAAGATGAGCGAAGTGAATAAAGGGAGTTACTCTGGCAAGGCTAATTCACAACGTACCCAAAAAAATATACCTCATGCAATCTATGGTCAATACAGCTATTAATCAATACAAAAGATGCCAGAGGTTCCAAATTAGTTTTTTTTTTAAGTCAAAAATGCCAACTAAGGTCATAAGTATTTATCCATTCAAGTATCTTTCTTATCTTGAAGAATTCCATAGGCTCAAATACAATGCAACATAACTATAGCTTGCATGACATTAAAATAACAAATTTTGCAATTCATTCTCTTCCAAATGTACTTCTAATGTCCTTTCTTTATACTGTATTTAAAGATAAGTCTTACCACAGTCTTTGAGGTCCTCTGAACAGCTAATATCTTATTTTCTAAGGAAAATTTAATGCACTTCACTTCTCCTTTGTCTTCCATTCTTTAAGAAGAAAGAGTATGTTAAGAGTTAAACTTAATCACTGAATTCTAGCTTCTATCATTTCGTGAGAAGAAAAAAAACTAGTTAAATATTCACAAAGCAGCAAATCTTAGTTAATTAAACTTATGTTTCTGAAGCCATTAGCAGAACCTCTTTTTAAGAAACAATCCAACTGGCAACAAATTGCTGGAGAAATTTATGGTATTGCAGATAACATGTGATGGAAGAATTGCGATCACCTGTACTTTCTCTGAGAATTATTTCAGACATAAATAAGTAGATACGTGCATATTTCTTTTTATTGTGCTTTGCTTTATTGAGCTTCACAAATGTTGCAGTATTTTTTCACAACTTAAAGACAAGACACCTCCTCAATGCACACCAGCAAAAAGATTACGACTCACTCTATACTGATAACTCCCTTTCTTGCCGTGGGCTGAAAGCAAACCTGCCATTATGTCCAAGGTATGCCTGTACCCACAGTGACTTCCACAAACAACTGCCCTCTTTCTCCATCACTCTCACAGCAAAGCCTGTGGAAGACAGAAGTGTCCTCTTTCCCATTCACTGCTCCACAGGCTCAGGACAGCCCCATCTTGAAGTCTCAGAACCACCTCAAAGGAAGTCAAGGGATGGAATACAGAGGGGTGTGAGGAAACTTTAGGGCTATGGGATGTTCATATCTTGATTGTGATAATTTCATGGATGTACACCTATATCAAAACTTATCAATTACACATGTTAAATATGTGCACTTAATAATTATACCACAGTAAAGCCATTAAAAATAAATGTTTTTAAAAGAGGATAAATTCAGTATCTTCCGCTCAAACCCTACTGAGCCCCCAAAACGGGACCATCATGGGCTCACTCTCATTTTGACCACCGAGTCCTACCAGACATCTTCCTAAGCACCCCTTGAGTGCCTATGCCATATCAGTCTACACCGCCTTCCATCTGGTTTTCACCAAGCCTGGCTCAGACGATTGCCCTGGCTCTGATATGCTCCCAACTAATCCAGCCTCAAGGCTGGGAAAAGCATGAGCTTTCCAAACACTGATATGATCATGCCATACCCCACCTTAGAAATGTACAGTAACAAGATAAAGCCCCAATTCCATAACAAAATCCTTAAGGGTCAAGCCGGCCCCTGCCAGTGGCCACAGCATCACCACCGCCCCCTCCCTGCATGGACACCTGCTCTTCAGTTACACAGACCTGGAGCTCCCAAACATCACACTCGCTCACCTTTGCACTTGGTGTTCTCTCCAACTGGAAGACCTCCTCTCTTCTCTACCTAGAATCATCCCATTCAAGTTCTCAAGTTTTGCTCAAAGGCTACCTCCTCTCTGAGCCCTTCCCTATCCTGTCCCAAGATGTCACATCTCTTCTGCGTGCCTGCATTCTTGGTACAGCACTTGTCAAAGTAAATAGTATGTGTCTCCCACACTAAAGTTATGAGTTCTCCAAAAGGGCGCCCGGCTAATTCAAAGCCTTCACATGCCAGGTGCCCAGCAATGGTGCTGCAACCAGTGTTTGACACACAAATGATGTGCGATTCATTTTCTACTTCAAAAACTGTTTGCTATCATCACAGGCCAACTGTAAAACACTTTTTGATCACCACTGAATTGAGGGGCCTACATTGTACTTTCTTCTCCTGTAATTACAGGAGTTAAGGTGACCAGATAGTTTATCATCCAAACTGAAATACTTCTGAAAGTGAAAGAGGCTGCTATTCTTAATTATGGCGGTTCAACTTGTGTTTGGATTTTCTTAATATACATTCTTACATGAAAACACTGACCCAGGAATCTCCTCCACCTTGCAGACACTCTGGAAAGACCTGGGCCAAATGAGGAAATGAAGGTCCTCCGCAGTCAAAAAACCGGAAATGGGAAGTCAATAATGCCCTGACTTGCTAATTTCAAGTACCAGGAAATAGGTGCCCTACTTCAGAGTATTTGGTTCCCAAATCAACAGGGAACTACTCTACATATTTCACTCACAGGAAGTACAGTTATGTGCCACCAAGACTGCAGAGCAGGTGTCTGCTTCCCTCTCTCTACAGACAGGGATTTACTTACACACACACACACACACACACACACAGACACACACACGCGCGACCTCTTAGGTGAGGCAAAGGACAAAAATTTAAAACTACCCTATGAATGAGAAAGGGAAACACCATTTTGTTTACATGTTGAAATTATTCTAAAAATCTTAACACTGTTACCTGAACGAGATGGGATTCCTGTCATCTGGGCCTTTAACGACCACCCCCGTAGCACCTCCAGATCGAACAGCGAAAACCTGGGAGTGAAAAGCAGCAATGTTAATGGTCTGAACTTTGAAAGACTGGACACACACACCAACTACAAGTGAGTATTTCTGATACACCTCACCCGTGCTTCAACTAAACCAACGCGGCACATATCAATCTGCAGATGCTTGATGTTCCCATGAATTTGAAGAAAAGAGAGTAGAGACCAAAAAGGCGACCGTTCCAAGTGCTGCCTGCCCACTGTGTAGGACCGGGTCGGGGGGCCCCATGCCTCCAAGTTTTAATCGGTTCAACAAAAGCGCAGCTTAAGCACTCCCCGCTACTCCCCGCACTGCCGTCGGGTCTCCCCCCCCGCCCCCCCCCCACTTTCCAAAATTCCGAGAATAATGAAAATTTCAATGTCTAAATCCAACAAAAGGCGCCAAGAAAAGACTGGCTTGCTAATAACTGACCACACCGGCTAAAGTGCGCTGGGTCCATGGCGCCAGCTCGGGATCCACCCAGCTGTCACTTTGAAGAGCCTTGGCCGCGGTGGAGCCTGGTCCCTCCGCCCACCCACCAGGAAGGCGCTGGCGCCGGTCCCGCGCCGGGACGCGAGAAGAGGGCCCGGGCCTGGTTCCCTGACACCTGGCCTTGGCGCGCGAGACAACCCTGGGGCACCAAGAGCGGCGGGCTGGGCGAACGCGGCCGCGCGGAAGAGGGTGCGGGCTGGCCGGACCTGCTTGTTGGCCTCATCGAAGAAGACACAGTTGACGGGATTCGCCTTCTCGAAGTGCACCGGCCGCTCGCACAGCTCCAGGTAGTAGTCCTCCTCGCCCATGGCGGGCGCCGCGGTGGCGGCGGGGGGTCCGGAGGCGGCAGCCAGCGTGGAACCAGGCGAGCAGCGCCCTGTGCGGGGTCTCGGACTGGCGGTGGCTGTAGCGGCAGCGGCGGCGGCGATCCAGCGGGCGCGGAGGCCGCTTCCTGGTGCCACGCCCCCACGCCGTCCGTCACGTGGCCTGCGGCTCTCTGCGCTTAAACAAGCCACGGCCTACGGCCGCCAATCCGCGGTGGGGCCCGTCGGAGCGAGAGGCTCCTCCCCTTTCCCGGAGGGCTGGGTCTCACGGAGGCTTACCGGTCTGGGGCGGGGTGCTGCGGCACCGGAAAACGCCGTGCGGGGGCGGATGGCAGCGCCACCAGTCCCACCCGCGCTTTCCCTAGTTTGTGATAGTCCTGGCTTCAATCCTTCCCAGGAGGCTTGCGCAGCGTCGGTTGCCCTCGTGGGAAAGGGTTTCCCCTGGTGTAGGGAAGGAAGGCTCATCTTGCTTTTGAAAGGATTTAGTAAGGGACGTGAGGGCTCTGGTCAGCACCTGGATGCTGTGAGCATGTTAACAGGGAAACCCTAGCTTAGATGGCAGGTCAGAAAGCCTTTTTTAAATGGCTTTAATATTTGAGGGGATGGGGGAACTCCTCATTCAATGGCTGGAACAGAGAGCCAGAAGGGAGTGATCAGTGATGATCCCTAGGTGTCCATTCTCAACAGAAATGGTACTTTTCTGCTGTACCAGAAGTGAAGTGTGACAGGGAGCATTGTCATGGAGGATGATTTATGGCACACTTTAAAATACACCTTCTCTCAACCGTAGCTTACACCCAACTGGATCAAACAAGTTGAAAGTTGTCACACATGGTTACTAAGGTTCACCGTGCCACTTCCTGTAGTGAGGATCCCTGCCTTTCCGTTGGATGGCACTCAGCAGCAGCATTCACCCTATTTTCTGACCATAACAGAAAGGCTCCCTGTCACATCATTCCTGCTACGGCAATTTCTGTCAAATGAAAACATTGTGGTGTGTCCTCATCCACCTTATCCACCGGATCTGGCACCGAGTGACTTCTGGCTCTTCCCCAAAGTCAAAATCACCATGAAAGGTAAACCTCTTGAATTGATTCAGGACCTCTTACCAATTGTATTAGTTATCTATTGCTCCAATACAATCTCATCTGAAAATTTCCCAAATAACTTGGATATTTCTCATCCAAGCAAAAGTTTAAGAATCAGTTGAAGCAGTAGGATGCCCTCCCCAACACCCACCCACCAAAAAAATTTACATCAACCTTGGACTTTGTATTAGGCCACTTGAACTGCCATAACAGAGTACCACAGATTGGGTGGCTTAAAAAACAGAAACTGTCTCACAGTTCTGGAGGATAGGAGTCCAAGATTAAAGTGCCAGCAGGGTTGGTGTCTGGTGAGGCCTCTCTCATTGGGGTGCAGACAGCGGCCTTCTCACTATGTCCTCACATGGCCTTTCCGTTGTGCTTGCATGGAGAGATCGCTGGTGTCTCTTCCTCTTCTTATAGGGACACCAGTCGTTTTTGGATTAACGTCCCACCCTTTTGATCTCACTCAACATTTATTACCTCCTTAAAGACCCTATTTCTAAATACAATACTCATATTTGGGTTTAAGGCTTCAACATATGAATTTGGGGTGGGTCACATTTTGGGGAACAGTCTTCAATATCTGTTCAATATTTCATTATTTTCTAAATATGATACAACATCAAAAAGATGAAATAGGAGATGATTAGTTGTTTTTGTTACTTAATAACAATATACTAACACTTTAAGCAATGGACTTATGTTTCTTGCTTCAAATTTAACTTTTCAAATCCTTTTTGACATTTTCCACATTTTTCATAAATCTTGGCTCATTTGATGCTTTACCCAGATAATGTTCTTAAGGTTTTGTGTCAAATGTTCTAATTGATTATGTGTTCTTTCTGTCCCAGAAGTCATTAGAGAGATGAAAAAAAAAAAAAAAGTTGAGAGCCATAAGTAGTAGCTCACTCATTCTGTGAGAAATGCCTCACCTTCCCCCTCCATCTGCTACTTTATCTTTCTACTACACACTTGCTCTTAAGTCCTCAAAAAGCTAGCTATGTTTCGGAGAAAGCTGGAAAACCTAGAATAGCAAGAGTAATGCTTTCCCAACTGTAACCTTTTAATATTTTTAAATTGGGAAATAAATAGGAAATTTAAAAAAAACAGGCTTTTAAATGAATAAATTAATGTCTCCAAGTATAAACTTAACGGAAAATAAATAATTCTTTAATTTTATGGAATTCTTTTAAAACTCAAATAGAAAAATATATCTTCAAAAATCTAAGTATTGAGATTTGAAAATAAAATGAAATGAGCTTTTCCCACCCAATTTCTAAAGTGCTGGAAAACTGCTCAGAATTTGAAAAGGTACAGACAAAAATCTCTTTTGATGCCCAGAGCCTAATGAACAGCAAAAAACCTTAGGGCCTCCATCTCCTTCATCTTCGTGGGTCAGGCTCTACCATGATCAACAGTTCACCATCAGCTGCCTCACTTCATCCTCCTCGCCATTCAAAGATTTTTCTTTTTTTTTAAGAGGGAAAAAATTTGCAGGGATGTATGTCACACTATAAACAGTGGTTTTTAGAATACAAGGGACTTATAGTTAGCATTTCTGAATTTCTATAATATTTAAAATGAGCATGCACATCGTAGTTTTGTAAACAGAAAAACTGACTTTTTATAAAGAGAAAACTGGCAGAATTATCCTGTTGAGATAAAAATTCCTTACACAGTCATCCTTATTTTGACAACTTATTTCATTATCCACTTTCATTAAAGTGAGGCAAAATATCCTTATTTCTATATTTCATTGTTTTTTTCCATTTGTATTTAATTCTTTGTTTAGCAAACTGTTTTCCAGTTCCTTTTTCCACTATGTGGAAAATTTACTCTCTGATCTATAGGAAAGGAAAAACTTCTTTGTAATGTGAAGTAGGTCATTTTAAAGTGAAATCTAAATATGAGACATTAGTAGGAAAAAAAACTGCTTAAAATAACACTGCTTAATTTTATGCAGAAGGGGTAACCTGGTGCCAGGACATAAGTTAATATAAGTAACAGGAAGAAACCACACAAAGAACCAATTCTAAAATGATCTCTCTGTTTTTAATTTCTTAAAAACCATGTTCATAGCACACTCCAAGAATGCCACACAGCAATGGTTTGCTGCTCTTAGTCAAACAGAGTATGTCAGAAAATAAAACAAAAAACTTTCAAATGGTTAATGGTTTTCTGGTTAATAGTTAATTTCGCTGAAATTTCTTAAAGCCAATCATCACCATTTAATCTTTGTTTCAGAGTAGTAAACATTTCAGAAATGTAATAAGTATCTATCCAAAATCACACTTCTCTGAAATGCAGTTAAAAGCTGTACAACAGAAACAAAAATAAATATTTTTCTAGAAAGAACATTATTTGGCATTTTTAAATAATATTAAAGGAGGAGTTTTCAAGTGAACATAATATTTAGATTTTCACTTTCTATTACCAGATTGGGTCTCCAGTGGTTCCAATCTGACATTAGTAACAGGAGGAATGATTATGTTATAGTTAGTGAACTTCAATCTTAACAAAGCCAATGTACTTTTCTAGCATAGTGCTTGCTTTATTGAAGTGGTGTCCAGTCAGTACTAAAAATTATTAAAAGTGAGGCCAGATCGTTCAAATTAATTGGTTAATTTCGTTCATACCCAAGTTGTTTTAAACCTAGTTTTCATCATTTATTTAATATTTCTAAGTAGCTTGCTGTATTTCTCTCAAAATCGGTTAAGTGAAATATAAACTGAACTTTGTTTCACTGACTTCATTAAAATATGTCAAATATGGTTAAATCTTATATTCTGCCCTTCCAGATAATCTACATTTTCATTATAAATGCAGAATAGCTGCACCATGAGTTACATCCTATCCATTTCACCTAAATGTTGAAATGCCAAAAGTCAAATTTAAAAATTTTGGATGGTTAAGAAGTTCTTATATAATTCTCTCTCAGAAAGAGAGAGGGATGCCTTTCCATGGATATGAGTAGGGAAAATAATTCACTTCATATTCATGATGTACCAATAAAAAGTATTTTGCTTTTGTCTATTTCCATCAGTCATTCTGAAACCTGACTTCCATTTATAACACCTACTAAAAGAAGAAATTTTCTTTGGAATTATGGTCACAATCTGGAAAAAGAATTGAGAAGGGCTAATTTCAGGCTAATAAAATATTCGAGGAAAGATGAAACAGAAAACAGGGAGGTGATAAAAGCAAGTATGTTGTAATAAAGGCCTCCCTTGTAAACACATTTGTCCTTTCCTCTCACATTTGGAAATGTTATCTAAGTTTTAAAAATGCTCATTAAAACAGTTTACACCACGAATCCTGTAAAAATCAGGCCTATTTCAGCTACATAACCTGTACCTATTAAAGAATTATATTATCTTGTTCATCAAATGAGAGGTAGTGACATTTTATTCTCTCAATGCCGAGCTAAAAATTCCACACGTCTGGCATATGGGTTACAGGGGGAAAAAGCACAGAAGCACCATTGTACACTCATGTTTTGGTATTTCAAGTCACCCATAACTTCATTTGTCATTGGCAGCCGACAATCTGCTGTTAACATTGAAAGCAGTGGGTTCTGATGCTATTTATCATGTAGGACTGGCAGACCTCCATCAACTTTGAAAAATGAAGCAGCTTTCCTTCCATTCTTCTGAACGTGATCTTCATTCATTTTCTCCAAAGCTTCTATCTACAAAATTGATATAAAGAATCCACTTGTCAAAATCCGACTTCACAGAAACCACACTTGAGATTGAGCTAGTGTTTTTACTCTCTTAAAACGAGGTCATTCCTAATGATGCTGGCCTTGATATAGAATTACAATATGTGACAAATATTACAGTGTGTCACATACATATATTACAGCATGACACGTGTCTTTTTTTACTTGATTACATTTCCAGGGTCGATATTTAGTATCTTTATCAAGCTTACAATTGAAATCAAGATATGTCTTGCTACATACTTGCTAAAGCTTTCAGGGAACAGGAAAAAAGAATACCATTGTTCATTTAACAACAGTAACACCTACTTACTGAGTAACTGTACTGAGCTAGAGGCTGGATTTACCATCTTTCTGGTACTTTCTGGCCTTAGGCTCTAGCACAGCTTGGCCAAATTCAAGTCATTCTGAGGAGTTCTGGAACATACTCTATAATCGTTCTCTGCTTTGGTAAATTATGAGGAATAATTAGCTGCTGTTTCGCTTCTTAGTTTTTGTTCAATTTTAAGAGACTTCTGAAGGGAGATTTTTTTTTTTTTTTATGGTTCCATAGTTCCATATTGTAATGACAGGGTATTTCTAAGGATGGCCACTGCTAACTTTCTATATTCAGTTAAAGGCAAGGACCGTGTGTTACTGCTTTTTTGTGTCACCCAGAGTCTCTACCAGTTAACTTCTTCATTCACAAAATAGAGAAAATACATATACTGGAAATATATTTGTCCACCTCAACCAAACTGTGAACTCTTCTAAGAAGTGTTTCGCTGTATATCTCTCCTAAGGCTTAAGTCTGGAAAGGACCAAAAATTTCTCCAGAAAAGAAAAATCTCCAATTAATTTTGTTTTTGAGGGGAAGAGAATAAATTAGTTCTGAGTTTCAGTTATCTACTGTATCCCATACACCATTACCAGGAAGGTAAAAATTAGCTAAGCTCACCTCTGCTAAGAAATCAGCTTCATTATCTGCTGAGATGTTTAAACCTGAAACAGCATTGAAGAGTTCTCGTTCATTAAGAGCTTCCTTTACTCCTCCTTTCTGGAAAAACTAGCAAAGAAATATAAGATAGTCAGTAAGAGATATTAGCAAGGTTCCCTTAGAAACTAAAAATGGAATAGTGTACTTGTAAGACACCACTGAGCTCCTTCCACAATCTCTGAACCACAAATTGTCCCACTTCAAGTTTAACTACGCTCAGGTTACTTGTTTTTTGTCCCTTCTTACACATCTGTGCTGTCTTCTGGATTAAGTTTGTCACAATCTATAGCTGAATTAGGTTTGCACCTTCTATGGCTATAAAAATGGTGGTTTACAAAGTTGTTTGGCATTGCTTTGAATGTGTAGACTCAAAGCATTTACTAAATCCCATGAATTAAAGTTTTCAAGCAGGAGCAGAAGTTATTTCCAACATGAAGTTGTTCTACATTCAGAAAGATATTACCATCTGAATCTGTTGCTAACAGTTCATTTCTTTTAGAAACAGCAAACAAATGTGAACTAACTCTGTGATTACTAAGCTTTACCTTCTCTAATCTGTTTAGTCGGCCCCACAGAAACAGTGATACAGTTTTTTACCATTCTTTTAATGGTAAAAATGACAGTAAGCAAGCAGGCTTAGGACATGCGCCTCTCTAAGCATTGTGCATGTATTAAAAATATCTACTTGACTGCTTAAATACTTGGAGCCAAATTAAAAACTTACTCTGCTGGAAATTTAATTTAATGATATGCAATCAAATTCTTACTGAAAATAAAATCTGACAAATTGATTTGTATCTTCATCTTAAAAGCAGCCAGTAATCAAAACCCCCTTCAATTTCTGGCAATATCTTACTTAGGATTGAGAAAAATATTTGAATTTGTTATAATCCCATAAAAAGCAGCCATATTAATTTACATGCCTACCTGTGAGACATTCCTACAGTCACGGAACAAGAACTCCAGGCCATGAGGATGGGTCGGTTCTACAGACTGACTGACATCGATCAGCCAGACCTATTTACATACAGAGCATACAGTGGTTTACCGTTAGTAGTTTACATGAAGTCATTTAATCTGCACATTAACAAAATATGCTCACCTTCCCAGCATGCCACAGCATGTTATATTCACTGAGGTCGGCATGTACGAGCATACATTCATTATATAACTGCTGCATCAACTGTGAGAAGGTAAGGTAGATATTTAGTAAATGAAGTAACAATTCTAATTTACCAATACAACTAAAACGTCTATGTCAACCAATATTATCCAGAAAAATCAAGATTAGGTAAAAGAACTTACTTCGTCTTTGTAGTCTAGGACTGAGCTTATTTTTTTTAGGGTAGGGTAAGGAAACAGTGAGACAATGGAGGGGATGAGTTTATGACACACAGTTTCCTTGTCCACATAACAGCAATGAGATCAGGAGACCAAGAGGTAGACTTAGATTCCACACAAGTAAGAGAGCAGCCATGCGTATGGTCACTAATCAGGAGACCTTGGCTGACCCTGCATATCAGGGCAAATGGCCCACTGAGACCTCTATGTGGTGTATACAATTCCAAGGTAAAAAGTACTTCCCATCAGACACAGTAAGAAAGAGATATTCCAATAAATTAAGTGACATTATATATTCATTATTGATGGTGACCACTAGCCTTATAGTAGAAATCAGCATTAATGCTTTGTTTCCCAGCCTTAATAGAATCAAATAGGAAAAGTACATCACTGCTTCATCCCTTCACTAGCCACCCCACCTCCAAAAAAGAATCCAGAAAAGTAGACTTGATTTTCCTTTGAATGTTATCCTACTGAAGAAGAGAAAGTTGGATTATCTCCCTAGCTATATCTTAAAAAATTAATTTGGATAACATTTTCATATTGACATCGACTGCTGCATGACATGCGAGCTCCACGCAGAGACTGTGCAAAAAGCATGTTTCTCCACTATTCAATTAAAATACAGATGTCACTGGGAGCATTTTCTTAAGCTAGAAGGACCTCAGATTGAATTCAGTTCTGTCCCGAAGCAAAAATAGCTTCTGCAAGATCCCTGACACGTGCCTCCCAGCTCTACCACCTGCACAGATGGAGAAACCACTCCCTACCATCTTTAGTTTTCATCCTCACCTTCTTATAAGTCCAAATCTGCTTCCTTTGAATTTCCCAACAAGGGAATTTCTTTGCTGTTAGAGCTATAATCATTCAAGACATGCAAACCAATGAGGCACTCTATCTGCTAAATGTAGTAACATCATAATGAAGTTTTGTAAATAATAGCTTCATGCTTCTGTGTCACTGGTGCTAACTGAGTTAGCACTGGTGCTAACAACAGACTCACTTGCCCCGTAAGTCTAGCAGCACCATGCTCTAACCAACTGAGCTAACTGGCCACCCCCATAAGTCTATTTTTCTAAAATGGTTCAAGACACACGCACAGTGATATAAAGACAACTCTTCAATGTTAACATTCCTTTGGAAACTTCAGTTTGTTCTTGTTATGTCACTGTAAAATAGTACTACTTTAGAAAATTTTTTTAAAGTTTAGAGGAAATATTTGTAAAAGTTGGTGTGCGAATGGTTTGAAAAGCACAACTTACTTGAAGAGTTTGATAATAAGCCTCTTGCATTTCTTCACTACTAAGTTTTACTTCTTTCAATTTAGGGGCTGGAACTTGATCATGGCCAATAAAAGACATAACTAAAATGTGTTTCTTGAGTAGCACAACTGTTGGACAAGGAATTCCAGCTCTCTGCATTCTATACAGAAAAAAAGAATTAAGAATGTAAAGATGAGAAGGAGAGAATGTTTTACTTATTCAACAATTATCTAACAGCAATGGGCTGTCACTATGTTCTACTTTGAAGATGTGAGAATGCAAAGACAGTAAGACAAAGGCCTTATGGACCCCATGGACTGGTGCGAACAGACAGGTGTGGAGATGAGTGCAGTGCAGTGTGGGACACCCACTGGCAGAGGTGGGGACAGGAGCTAGGGGAGCATGCAACATCAAGGAAGGCTTATTAGAAGAAGTGGGCGAATGGGAATTAGCCAGATTAAGACAGTGTGTGGAAATGCTGGTCTAAGGCTGGAAGCAGTGTGTGCAAATGCATGGAGGTGTTCAAGAGCACAGTCCATTTGGGGAACGTACAGAGGGTGCCAAAAAAAGTATACACATTTTAAGAAAGGAGAAAAACTGTATTAATTGTAATACTCAATATATACCGATAACAAAAGATGAATACAAGTCACGTTTGACTTCTGCAATTACAAGAGGTGCTCAAAGTGGTTACCATCAGCGTCCAGACACTTCTGATTACGGCGAACTACTGCTTGAGCATAGATAACATCTCTTAAAATGTGTGTACATTTTTTGGGCACCCCTGGTATATAAATCAAAACCGCTGGATCCTGAGTAGGAGGAAGGGCAATGTGGTTTGAGGCTACAGAGACAGGTAGGCTCCACATCACAAAAGGACTTTAAACTTTACACTGAAGACTACAGGGGCTGTTGAAGAATAGTATAGAAGAGACTCAAGGGCAGCAAGACCTCTCAGGAAATTATTTTACTCAGAAGTCCTACTAAGTAGAAGAATTTTACTACTAATAAATATGGATAATTACATTGGAAAGTAAACATCTTTAGAAAAAAAAACTAAAATTAAGCTTTTAATAGATTAAGATATAAGGAAAGGTTTATTAATGAGAAAGATTACTAAATTATTTGGTTGATAAAACAAATTCCTTGACAAATTCTGCTTAGAGAATTGAGGACAAAATACAATTTGACTGGTAAGACTCCGCCCCCACCAAATTAACAAACATCAGATGTAGGAAACATTTTCTGAAACCAAAAGGGAAATCATTATTTATAATAAGCCTAATTGGAAGCTGAAAAAAGACAGCATTTAGATATATAACAAAATGTCTTAGGCAGAAAATGATTTACATTTCCCTCCAAATTTTACTGAGGAAATAAGAAAATAGGTTATTAATCCTAAATATATTAATTCATACTTATAAGCATGGAAATGTTTCTTACAGAAAAACCTCATTAAACACTACAATTTCAAGGCCTTCCATATTTTCTAGAACTTCAAAAGCATGGATTTTTTTGCCTGGCTAATAAGCCTAATACAAAAAGGTTACTTCTAGCACAGTGATTTTTCTTTACCTTGTGAGATTGTGCATTTCTTTTTCTGCCCACATTCGGATGATCTTACGCGGATTTAGTTTACTGAAGCGATCTTTAAACCTGAAAGCATCTTTAATATATTTGTCACGATTCTTAAACTCATTAAGGGTTGTTTTAAATACCTTGATGGCACATTCTGTAGGTATAACTTTACTATCTTCCTTTTGATCCTCCATGCTAAGTGGAAGAAAAAAGATTAAGTCAGTATAAGTTGCCAGCTCACATGTAAAACAATTTCAAAATAAAGATTCTATGACACTTAAGTAGATGTAGATGTACCTTATCTGAGAATAACAAGCCGTTTTTTTTTGTTTTAAGCTTTCAAGTTTGGGGTCTTAATAAAACCTTAGGTATTGGTTTTTTAAATCAAACTCATTTTCAAATAAACTGGCAACCAGTTTTCAACAATCCATAATATTATCTTCCCTTAACGACTACAGAATCAAACTCAAGGAACAAGGAAGACATACGCACATTAAAATAGGCTACAGTCTACCTGCGATCCCCGCCCTATGAGTATGCAAGCAGGGGCAGGGGAGAATAAAAGTACACAACTAGAACAGGTCCCTTTGGATTAGAAAGGTCCGGCGAGGCTTCATGGCACAAATAACAACTGAAACAAAACTGGGACAATGGGTAGAACATGAACAAGTGCAGTCTCAGTATTAACAAAAGCAAAGGTAGGAAACTATAGAACATGTTTGAGAAACAAACACTACAGCTAAGACTTGGCTGGAGAGAGGAAATGAAAGAAATTAGAGCTAAAGGGATGGGATGGAGGCAGGTATTTAAAGAGCTCTGCCTGGGTGAGAAGCCTACAAGTGTTCCCAAAGGTAGTGGGAATTACCAAGGGCTTGACAAACTCCCTGAAGATCAAGTCGATGACAATGTGTCAGGAGAGAAGGGAGCAGGAGTGGCTAGAGGTGTGGGGCTTACTTAGGATGCTAATGCAATAGTCCCACAACAGTGAGCCATTAAAAGTATTTGAATCATGGTGGTGATGGCATGAATGAAGGAGGATGGAAGAGGAGACGATAATATTTACCCTTAAATATCTGAAGGAATGTCAACGTGGAAAAGAAAGGAACTCTATTTCCAGAGGACCGAATCTGACTGGAACTCCCAACCCCTCCTTCTGTACTGTCTTTTCCCAGCTAACTCCTGCTCCTCCAGTCAGCCTCAGGTTAGACTATTCCGACTGGTTCTAAGTAACCCCTTCTCTTCCTAACTGCCTTCTCTTCCTGGGAAATTTTATTTAACCCCATGGCTTAGAGTATCTTCAATATATAGATAACTCCTACATTTCTATCCTGTCCTGACTTTCTCCAAAACTTTAGGCTCATTTATCCGATCCCTACTTGACACCACTTACTTAGATGTCTACCAGGCATTTCCAACTTAACATGTCCAAAGCACAATTCTTATTAACGGTACCCTAAACCTGCCCTTCCCCAGGCTCTACCTCAGTATATGGTCCCACCCAGTTGCTCTAGCCAAGCATCTATCCTCTTATGCCCCACATCCAATCCAATAGCAGTTATTATAGACCCAATCTTATTTTACTGTAAGTATAGTAAAATATACTTTATAGTAAAATAAGATTGGGTCTTATATTAATTTTTGCTCCAAAAGGCGCATGAGAGCTGATGGTCCGGCTAGGTCTTATTTTCAGGGAAACACGGTAAGTGTCCACATACATTAAGCATCTATTAAAATAATCCTATACATAATATTTTCTGTATGAATCCTAAAAATTTAAATAGATGGCATACTGTATATATTCTGCTACTAGCTTTTTATATTCAATTATTATTTTTTTTGCCTATTTTTAAAATCCACGTTGAGATCTAACTTCATCATGACCTCTTCCTTGAACATGACTGGCAATAATCTTGATCTGTTCTCTATTCCTATCCCATACTACAAAGTCTCACTGATATAACTGCGTACTCTATTATGTAATTATGTTTTATTGACCAGATCAATTCTTGCTGTAATGTTCTCCTTTTGGCTATGCCATACGCTCTTTGAGAGTAAAAAATATGTCGCACTTTATTCCCTGAAAAATCTAGCACAAGTACTATTAGAGTAATTGTTGAATACTGGGCCAACCTAAGTCACAGAAACCAGAACAACTTTGTGGTAAGCAGAATCCTAAGATGGTCCCCAAGATTCCATGTGTATACACTTGAAATAATCCCTGTTCCCTCTGAGTGTGGCTGGGGTAGCCACTCCCTTCATTCGCTTACATTATATGGCAAAGGTGATGGTATAGGCATTCCCAGAATTACAGTCCATTGTCTAAGATTCCACTCTAGCTGACTGAAGGGAGAGATAATCCTGCTGGCTTTGAAAAAGTGACCTGCTCCATGAAAGGGCATGTAAAAGGGCTATACGAGTAGGAACTACAGGGGCCTCTAGAAGCTCAGAGCAGCCTCCATCTTACAACCAACAAGAAGGTGGAGAACTTCGTCCCATAGCTGCAAGGAACTGAACTGTACCAAGGGAACAGGACTCCAAGCTCCAGAAAGGAACACGGCCCGGCCGATACCCAGTTCGCAGTCCTGTGAGACCCTGAGCAGACAGCCCAGCTAAGTTGTGCCACCCGAACTTCTGATCAACAGAAACTATGAGGTAATAAATGGGTGTTGTTTTAAGCTGCTAAGTCTGGGGTAATTTGTTATGTGGCATAGAAAACTAATATAAACATTTAAAAGCATTTATTTTCAGTTTTACTCTCAGAAAACCGAATGCTCTCTAGTTTTCCTAACTTACAAGTGCCAAAACACAGATAATGATGTCAATAACACCAGAAGAAAAGAGAGATCATTCATTATAATAATGTATCATTAAGTATTACAGAAAATGGACAAAGGATAAACAGGCAATTGATAAGGAAAAGAAATACAAATGGCCAATAAAGCACCTGAAAAAATGTACAACCTTAATCATAATTAAATACACACCAAAATATCAAAATGGTACTTTTTTAAACTTTCACTCTGACAAATATTAAGTTAAGCACTGATCAGGATGAGGGAGACAGGCTCATACTGCTGGTGGTAGCAAAAATTGGTTAACCTCATAACAAGGCAATTTGGCAATATCTACTGATATTTAGAATGTACGTGTAAACAACCTGGATATTTAACTAGCTCACAGGGAAAATTACATTTGCCCTACCATGAAAAGATAAACACAAGTTCAAGATTTCTGGCCTTTGGTGTGATATACAAGAAAAAAAATTAATGTTTAATAAATAAATCAAGAAATACTGTTTGCTACATAGCCAGCTCAGAGGCCCAAACAGTGAGCAAAATCTGGTACTCTCCATTCAATGAGGTGTTCCACTATTTAACAAAAAGGGGGGAAGTGCATATAGTATTTCCCCCAGCAATTACAATGTTAGGAATTTAGCTTAAGGATGTAT
Organism: Rhinolophus sinicus; assembly: GCF_036562045.2. NCBI lineage: Eukaryota > Metazoa > Chordata > Mammalia > Chiroptera > Rhinolophidae > Rhinolophus > Rhinolophus sinicus. The sequence continues at coordinate 40,507,637 of NC_133758.1, forward strand.
CTGCAAAAACACACCAAGGTCGATGTACAAGAATATTCCCGTACATTCACACAGAGAATGTACTACCATAAAAAACAAGGTGATATAAGCCAGTAATATAGAAGGATGTAAAGTATATTAACTGAAAAACCAAGACCCTGAACTTAAAGTATAATCTCTTTTGTATAAACAAAATAAAGGATATATGCATAAAAATTTCTGGAAGACTAGGCTAAAAATTGTTAATAGTGGTTAAGGCTAAAAATTGTTAATAGTGGTTATCTTTGGAGAAAAGATCTGTGAGGTGAGAGTTGGTAAGATGAAGGCTCCTTTTCATTTTAATGCTTTCTGTAAAGTTTTAATTTCTATCATGAGTAATCTTTCATTTTCAATAATTTGTGCCATTAAGTTTTATTTGCCTAGTCTCAGGGAATCGTCAAATAACATTTGGAAACAAGGCAACAAAGCTTAAAGGAAGGAAGAAATAAATGATCTCATTTATCCCCACAAAAATCCTATGAGGTGACGGTTCATTTCTAAATGAGGTTTAGTAACTTGCTCCAGATCATAGTTTGAAAAATGTTGAACTGTTTTACCATAATAAGCATTTTTATGCTTTTCATTTTGGAACTCAACAGTATAATTCAATATACAATTATATATGTATGTCTCATCTAGAAAGGGAGACTAAAATAGTTAAAAAAACCAAAGGCAAGGACTAGACCAACCATCGTTTGAATCCCTGTAAGTATACAGTAAATAGCTTCTAAACCTAAAAAGACTGGAATAGTTTCTGTAATCTGTTTTAACATTTTTGTCTGTAAACAATGTTAAGGTAAAGGAAAAGCTGAGCCAGTAAGCCTTGCTGGTTGACTTCAGCAGTAAGTACCCAGATTTCGTATTCCTGGCTTAGGCATATTTTCTAAACAGTCTCCACTTTTAAAAATGTTTCTCCTCATGCAGTTCTTTACTAATCTAAGCCCTTGTAACACAAGTGAAGTAGGTAAGATCTATTAGATTGGTGCAAAAGTAATTGTGATTTAAAAGGCTAAATTGCAAAAACTGCAATTACTTTTGCACCAACCTAATAAATAGCATAAGAACTCTATAAGAAGTTTCCTTAAATAATGTAAGCATTATTTAAAGCTGGTATTTCTTAAAGTAAGGATTGGAGTTATAAGGGAAGGAATCAGTAACTGATCTAAGCGCATCCCCTCCAACCTGGTACCAAAAGGCCCCACAGTGGAAACACTAGGGGTTTTGAGACAAACCCTGGTTCAGACTGTGCTCTGCTGCCATTTACAGCAGCCTGAATGATATAGTATGATTATAATAATGAAGAAAATATATGCACAGAAAAAAGACTAAAGGAGTCTACACAAAATTATTAATGGTTATCTCTGGATGGTGGGATTAAAATAATGGTGTTTTTCTTTAGACATCCTATGTTGCCTAGATCTTCTACAATAACATTTTTAAAATTACTCTGCTTTCCATGCAGCATTAACTTTGATTTTGTGTAAATCCATTAATATTGGGGAGAAAGGGCTAAGCTTTTGTTGACATGATGGTATTGTACTTTGCTCATTTACCTCCCACCATATGCGTGAAAGACAACAGATTCCTTTCCTGTACTAATACAGCCAGTGATTGTCTCCAACATTCCAGAGTTGATCATTTTATACATAAGTAAACGTGTCTTAGGATCAACTGCTTTTTCCTGCAAGAGATAAGCACTATAAGTGAAAATGTTAATCACAAAACATTTTGAGTCATTTCTAGTAGCTAACATTCAAAGTATTTCTTTTTTTTACTTTCATTATTTAATTTACTTATAACAAGCTCTTACAAGGGCTGTCAAGATACAATTCATTCCTGTAACTATAACTGTAATGTCTTTGCAAGTGAATATCTAAAAGAACTATTAAAAGTCAGATGCTAGCTTAGTCAAAATCTTATTTTTATCTCCAAAGTTTAAATAACTCTCCTAGTGTATTTAGTGTTTTTCTAAAGGTTTAGAAATTAGCTTATTCTCAAGATATTAGACATTATCTTCATTAACGTAAAACATTAGAGATTTTTAAGTTGTTACTAATATATCATAAAGTAACAGGAAGCAATATTTTTAAAATCTTAGAACATTTATTTGCAATGTAAATTATACAGTCCAAATTAATTATGACCATTAAAATGTTAGTTTTGAATAGGTGATTAATAACTATCACATTTAATCTGGAAAGTCAAATAAGCAAAGCTACAGGTTTTATTTACATCTTTGATTTCAAAAGCCAGTCTCATGAAAAAAATATCAAGCGTGAAGTTTTGTTTTTCCCCAAACATGTTTTCTAATCTGAATCTTTCCATCCAAGAAAAAAATGTAAGATTACTTACTGCAGTAGAATGTTCCTTTTTCTCATGAAGGCGGGCACTTCGACGTTCTTCTGAGTAGGCATGTTGTTTTAAAGCATTGAAAACATGGTTTGGTAGTTTTAAATCCATTCCAGTTCCATCTCCTACCTGAAACCCAGGTGCAAACTGCCAAAAAGAAGAATTAGCAGCTGAAATAACTTGAAAAATTTGGACAGTAAAATCAAAAAGATCAGTCTTTACTTGGAACAGGTTTCCTACCGAATAGATGAAGCTATGAAAGCAGAACCCACAGGTATTACAAAGGAAAACTAACCTGACTTACTAATAAATACAAGAGGAAGGACAGCGAGGCTATTTAAGAAATTGCAAAACCCAAATGAAGAGGTTTAGTCTACGCTCAGAAAACACCCAATCACATCTAAAATCCGAGGTACTTCAGCATATGCTTTGTACCTTGTTTTTATATCAGACAAAGGACACATATTTTGAAGGCTATACTAAATCTTACCAAAGAAATATAATTTCATAATTATTGTTGACAAGTGGTTAGTATAGCAAGCTATGTCCATACCATGACAATTATGTTTTAGAGCGGCACTCTGCAATATAGTAGCCACTAGCCACGTGTGGTATTTAAAGTTAAATTAATTAAAATGAAATTAAAATTCAGTTTCTCAGTTGCACCACCCAAATTTCAAATGCTCAATTGTCAATTATGGCTACAATATTAGATAGCATAGCTATAGTACATTCTTACTATCACAGAAAGTTCCAATGGACAGGACTGTTCTAAAGCAGATTTGGATTATTTCTAGAATTTTATAATAGGTTTACTTAACAAGTATATGTGTCAAGTCTAAATGTTTTATATTAACCACAATATTTATGAAAGAGGAAGAATGCTATTTTTTTCCTTTTTCTCTTATTTTTTTAAAATTACATTTTATTTCTGATTTTGCAGGGTAGTTCCAGCAAAAGTTAAAAATTTTTAAAGTATAAAAGGGGATATAATAGGAAGTATTTCTCCCATTCCTAACACCCAATCACCACTGTTACCTGTTCATGGTTAGGGGTGTTATTTTATGAAAAATAATATGCTGAAAAACAAATATGTTACTTTTCATAAGAATAATTTCTTAATTTTAGAATCAGTATAAATCAAGCTATTTTTCTTTTGAGGAATTTTATTCCGCAGTACATTATAGTCTCATTAGTGGCCAAGATTCTTCATAGTATTGTTATATTATTATCTAAAACATCTTTAGAAAGGACATAGGATATTTTTAGAAATTTAAGATATCATATTTAGAACCCGATGTTTTTATTCTAATACAACTCTTGATTCAGAGACAATACTTTCTGTAACTTACATTTTCCATTCTGGCTGTATTCTTTCTCCCACATACTACTTCATCATGTTTGGTAGTGATGTCTTTTCCTTTTCCAATAAAACCCTTTTTGGGAGTAGGAACTGGTTTTGCTGAAGGCAAGTAAGACAAACCAAGTATTTAAAAATAGCAAAGACTAAACTGCTGTGTTCAATATTGTCTGAAAAGATATCTGAATTTAACATAAATTCCCAAACGCGATTCAAAGACAAATATAAAATAAAAAGATTCATTGGAAACCTTAGCCTTTCTATGTCCCCATCCTACCCTTCCCCGACCCTCATCACCGAAAATAAAAGCATTGATACCTGGTATGTAGGGATCATCACGAGTATCCTGCCAGTCAACCTCATCTTCAGAGCTATCACTGTCTTCGTAAGGATGCACTTTTCGATAATTTTCAAAGGAAATGGAAACTTAAAAGGCAAAATAGTTGAAGACTTATTTAGGAGCATGTTACAAGCATTTTTTACCACCCAAAGCAGTTGTCACAATAAGTTCATAGTACCTTTGCTATCTCCATTGAATTTTTTTTCTTCACGCCTAAGCTGTGCATCATATTCTCTGTCAAATTCCATCTGTAGCATCTGAGCCAGCATTAGGTCGCTGGAAGTATCAGTGTTTTCTCCAGTAATAAATGGTCCTTCAGCAACACTATTCAAAATAAGGCAATATAAACTAACGCAATGTGCTTGTGTAAACAGATGCTACCAATTATGAGTAGGATGTGCTTTTTCATTGTTAAAACTTGAACTGAAGAAACAAAGGGAAAAAACTTTACCAGGCCATTCACTTTCTCCTGCCCAGTTGCCCTCTGACCAATAAAAGGAACCTATGAGAGCACCAACTAGGATTAAGAAAGCTGTGACAGAAAGGTAATGGGTCTATAATAAAATACAAACTGAGACCTAGAACTCATTTGTTCTGTGTTCTGATCAAAGAAGAGATAAAAGAGAAACTACAAACATTTGATCAAAACTGTAACCTCCTTCATTATTAATTTGGAGTCCATCTGGTTCGATTTTTGGAATAACTAAAAACCCAGAGAAGCACAGTGGTTTGCCCAAGGTAATACTGAAAACTCATCACAGAATCAGGACCAAAACTCAAATATCAGTAGACTCCTCATATGGTGCTCTTGCTACAGTACTGCTTTTCTATATGTGTAATATTTCTTAATCACTTGTCATGACAATCACTAATCAAATCCTAAAACTTTGTTATAAGCTGCTACACAAAATAGATTCTTTGTGAATTTTACTTACACAACTTCAGGAAAAGTGGCAGCTTCTTCTTCTAATTGCAATTCTTTAGCCAACTGTTCACTCATTACATCAGCCAACGAAGATATTGTATTTTGAGGGGTAGCCCATGGACACTGTTTAAAAAAAAGAAGAAAAAAAAAGACAATTCAACTCATATAATGAAATTAAAGTACCTTTCAAACTTGGAAATAAGGTTATCTTTTGAGATTAAACTAAATAAACCCAAAATGAATGAGTACCTACTTGAAGAAATCATCTTAAAAGTAAAACTATCTCCTAGCTCAAATCTAATCAAAGATAATGTAAAGTGAAACAACCAGAAGTACTTTCTAACCTGTTTGGTAGGTGTGTCCTTTTAGTTGAGGGGAAGCATCAGACTAACATAGCATCACCGTGCTAGCCAATGAGTTCATGTAACGCCCCTTGTTCCAATTCCATGATCACCAAGCGACCTTCTGCTTATAATTTCTCTTATAGGAACAGACTATATACTGACTGGCACAATTCAAAGCCCAATTAGAAGTTACACCTCATTCTAACTTAAGAAGTAAGTCTTCTACATGTAAGAAGTGTGTGTCAGCCTTTCTCAAGACACCTTCAGATACGCTAAAACAAAAATAACTATGACAAACAATAAAAATTATATTTCTGAACTTTAGAAGCTGAGAAATAGTCTTTAAACAGTACCAGTAGAGGAAAGTAATATTCCGTGAGACTCTTCTTGGGTAGCTAGCCAGCCCGTCTTCCTTAATGACTTCATAGTCTCAGCCCTCTTGAAATTGTAGGTTTATTTCACAGTTAATTTTTGAGGGGCAAGCTTTACTTAGCAGCAAATGATTACATTTGATAGTCTAGTGATTAAGACCATTAATATTGAATAAGATGTCTAAATATCTCTTGAATATGCTCAGCTCCCCTTCTAAGACTCTACTCCAAGGTATCAGCCTCCCATCACCGGGCTACTAGAAGATGTACAAGCCTCCTAAATAATCTTTCTGCTTCCAGTCCTGCTGGTTTCCTTTAGCCACACCACAGCACAATGGTTTTTCTAAAATGCAGATTTGATTGGTCCAGTTCCGTTACTTAAAACTCTTTCGTTGTTTTAATGTTTACCACTACTGTTGTGATAAAGTCCAAACTCATTCCTTAACTACTACTGTCTGATTTAGAACACAGCATATGATACCTGTTTTAGCCACAAAGTTGTTTAATCACGTTTAGCCAGTAAAAACTCTACAGCTGGCCTAAGGGCCTGTTGGTGTGACTCCCAGCGACCACTGGGCAACTGACCCTTGTTCACAAGTTCCACAGCACTGAGGTTCGGTAATTTATTTGGTTCAGGCTGTTAGCATGGAGTACTTAAGGTTGGTAAGTGATAACTACATTTATGCCTAAGTGAATCAGAATCAAGTTTTATCTAGTCTGACCCTGAGATTGATGAGATGTACCCCGTCCCCAGCACACAAGAGCCTACTGCAGAATTGACCTGGAGAAAACAGGGTGGCTCCCTCAAGGTCTGGTGTGACTTCATTAACTCAGAGCTTATCATCAATCGAGCACTCTCCTGGTGAAGATTTTGAGGTCTGGAATCTTGAAGCTCTCTATAATCTGGAAATACAGCTCATCTTTTGGTCACAGGACTCTGCTGACCTCATTTTGAATCCTCTAGGTAGAAGACATAATGCTGCCTCAGCCTAGAAATGTTTGGTCTGATCAGTTTCAAAGTCCAGGTTCCAAATGGCAAATAATTGTATTCTCTAACTCAGAATTGTCAATCACATTTTGCAATGACTAAGTAGAATAACAGACAAAAATTCACTATTTTTGAGTCACTTGGCTAAATATACATGATTTACATACATTATTTAAGTCACACCACAACTGAGTAGTTGCAAAATCATCCCCATTTTACAGATTTAGAAATTGAGACACAGAAAGTTTGTGTTTTTTTCTTTTTTTAACCCAAGATAACACTGCAGATGGAAGTGCTGAGATTTGAACCAAGGCAGTAGGAATTAAGAGACTGCACTCTTAGTAGCATGTTGCTGTACTGCTTCTCTAGTCACCTTGTCCTGGGATGTGAGACGCAAACTGCTGTACTGCCTGCAGTCTAAAATTCAAATTCCTCAGCAATAAATTCCCTTCACAACTTGACCTAATTTAATTTGCCAACCTCAATGATCATTACCCTACATTCTAGCAACACTAATTACATGCCAAATATGGCACACTTTCACCTTTCCATTCGTTTACACATGCTCTTCTCTCAATGCTTTTTCTTCCTTCTCTATTTCCCCCAATTAAATGTCTCCTCCTCCATAAGGCTGTCTGACAAAATCTGATCCTTTCCTTTATGTTCCCATACCACTGTGTACTGTTTGAGCAGGGCCAATCACTGCATCAGCCACAATACAGCAGGAACCTCTTGAAAGGCAGGGTCTTCTCATTCTCAAGAACACAGCACAAAGCTTCAGACATACAGAGGCACTCAAACATTTATTGAATATGTACCAAAAGGAAACACTGGAGATATTTCACGGAACAGCCAGGTAGTCAGTAGGCTGTAGAGGTCTGGTACCTTTCTACACCTCTACTATTCTCAAATCCTCTTTTCCATCTCGAAGTTGGCCCCTTTGCCCACCCACTTCTAATGTTTCTAGTCTTTTGCCAGCAGTCAATTAACTCCACTAAGATGTTAAAGTAAAATTGGGTGACAATTCCTTGGAAGAGGCAAAAATCATAGGTAGTAACTGTAATTTTGAGGCAGAGATTTACCTACTCCCAAAATAGACTGAATCAGAAAGGGAAACATGTAGATATACCCCAGAGGGCACCACCACTCCCTTACTGCCCCCTCCCACTGCTCTTGCTCCTCGGAGCCTTAGTCTAGAGCTGTACCTACCTCCCTGTACCTCGGCTGCCCAGCTCAGCTGCGCTGCCTTCCTCTGGTGAGGGTAAGTAAAGACTTCCGAAAGGCTGCCAACTCTCATACTTCGATCAAATCCAAACTCTTCAAACCAGCAGCCAAAAGCCCTCCATAAATATTTTTGAGCTGTGTGAGGGACAGCTGCTGAGCAGGGGCAATCTACCACAACACAAAAGGTTCACCACTCCAAGAGGGGCTTAGAAAATTTACTGGGGGCTCCTCCTAGGAATGGGCACCACGGGATGTATGTAGGGGAATAATAATAGTAACAATAAACCTAAAGAAAGAAAAAAAGTCCTCCCTAATCTTCTCTACGTTTGTTGTCCAATAATGTCATTTCCCACTATTCCCTTCATCAATATAAATAAACTCCCCATTGCATCAAGATCTAATGGGAAACTCCACACAATCTTTTCCAATTAGTTATTCTGCTTAAAATGACATCTATCGCGCCCATAGCCAGCTCTGATTCATTCTTTCTTGTTTGCTGAAAAACCCTGTTTTTCTCTCCTCTGGGAAACTGCCACCACTGAACTCTGCTACCTTCACTACTTCACTACCACCACACTCTCCCGTCCCCCTTTCCTTCCAGCTCCTAAAGATGTGTCCCTGGCTGCTCATCCCACTTTTTTCTTTTAAAAAGCTTTTAATGCAGACAACTATGGGGAAAGAATTAAGTAAAATAAGAACAGCAACCATGAAGGAGGCACATAACAAAAACTCAGTCCTCAACTAGAAGGCAGGCAAGAAAACCATAACCCACAGGAAGGTCCCTCTTCTACCTATGCAGCTAGAAATTATAATCCAGGCAGAATATTTCAGTGGGTAATTTTACTTCTTAAGACAAGGGTCTCTGGAAAATGTGGTCTGGGTCTATACAACAACACTAATCTATGTTTTGTTTTGTTTTTTAACTTTAAATTTTACTTTTAGATCTATACAAAATTACAAAGACACTACAGTGAGTTCCCAAATATCCCATACCCAGTTTCCCCTGTATTATTAGTATTGTGAATGTCACAATTGATGAACCAATATTTATATACTATTAACTAAAATCCACACTTTACAAGTATTCAGATTTCCTTCGTTTTCCCCAAATGTTATTTTTCTATTCCAGATCCTACCCAGCATACCACGTAACGTTTAGTCATCATGTCTCCTTAGGCTCTTCTTCGCTGTGAGTTTCTGGCTTTCCTTGTTTTTGATGGCCTTGACAGTTTTGAGGAGTACCACTAATTTTTTACAGCTCCCTTTCCAACAGAGCTACACACTTCCTCACTTTTCACCTACAAGTTAGCCAACCCTCCCTTGGAATATTCCCTAACACTCTGTCTATAATAGCAGTTTGGCATTTTATAAATTATACCCCAAGACCCTGGTGGAGGGGTCCCCAAGACCCTTTCAGGGTATCTGTGAAGTGAAAATTGTCTTCATAATAGCACTAAGACATTCATTGTTTTTTCCACTCTCATTCTCTCAAAAGTGTAGCGTTTTCCAGAGTCTATATCAGATACGACATCATTCTCGTGGCTACTGGAATGTGTGCTTATATATTCTTGCATTTTTCCAACATTTTCTAAGGTAGTAGGTTTAGGATATGAATGTGCATTTTTAGAGATTAACTCTGTTTTCAGTATGTCTGCCTACTGTGTTCTTATGACCCATCTTTGATTATACTTGCTATAATTTACATATCTGTGAGGCTGGATTTTCTTCGCATCCATAGTTCAACCAAAACATATCACAACAGACTGAAAGAAAAAAACAGGCGCTATGACAATCCAGCTGTCTTCTATTTAATCAGACATTTAAAAGATTTACAGAAATATAAAACAATTATTACTCTCCACTAATTTTTTTGGTTTGGAAAATAGTGTTTTTTAATATAAAATGTTATTTATGTTAACACATGACTTTTAAGTCATGTAATAAACATTTTTCAATTTTGCAATTTTAATTTCTGATTATGACAAATATCAATAGCAGTAACCAATATAAACAAAAGTTCTCTGGGTCCTCAATGATTTTTAAGAGTATAAACAAGTCCTGACTGAAAAGTTTTGAGACTCTCTGCCCTTTAACATTCTTTCCATTTTTCAAGACTTTCCTCTAATCTCCACTTCCTCTATGCAGGCTTCTATGATCACTTTGGTCTTCCAAGAGGTTAGAGAAGGAAAGGACTAAATGAAACTTGCAGCATCTTTCTAATTGTTTTGCCTGTGAAAATGCTATCTTCCCAATAAAATGTCAGTAAATCCAGAATGACTTTTTTGTTGAATGATTAAACTTTATAGTTTTGATGATGTACACTTAAATGAAAATACAACTGATATCAAGTATTTACTGAATTACTTTTGTAAGTGAAATTTGTTCTGAGGTTAAGTATTCTGAGCAAAGCTGGTTTCATTTGACATTTTTAACCAGCCTTTATAGTTGCTTAACTGGAGGAATTTAACATGTAGAATATATGTTGATTAGTATCTGCCTACTACTGATTTTGTCCTTTTATGCTTACTAATCTTGGCCTTGTAAATAAGGCCTTAATAGAAAAAATATACAAAATAACATGTAGGTATAATATTTGCCAATGGAGTATCTTAGATGCTCCCTGCAGTTGTATGAGAACTTTCATAAAATTAATTTTCCTTTACTTAGTCGTTAATTATTTCCCCTTTTTCTGTTAAAACCTGGCATGAAGATCCAATAAGATTAACAAGTGACCCTTCACACGGAACAAATATTCTGTGTTAACATGTAAAAAACAATTATAAAAAAATTGGATTCCTTCACAACCTTAATTTGAGGAACACAAAATCCCAACTGAAGCAAACCCTCAATAAAGTGGCCGAAAAGTCTTTTCAGCATTCTAATGAAAGTATCATGAAAAAGAGCAACCTGAAAACCAGAAGCCAAACGTGAAACGTGAAATGAACGTAATGGTTGGCCATTATAGGAAAAAGCTTAACGTTATATAAGGATTCATAACCATTTTATAGTATGTAGTGTATACCTGAGTATTAACTAGGCCGGGGGGAGAAAGCGTGCTCCTGGATTTATCTTTTACTACTTAAAAACTAAGAAACTGCCAAAGTAGGATAAGCACACTTGTCAAGTTAAGGAAACAGCTGCCTAAATCACCCTTCTGCCGAGCTTCCTGTGTGATTGGGCTGACTCATTTGGCCCATGAAAAACAAGACCGTACTTGTTTTCCCTCAAACGTCAGGGTATCTGAGTCCTGCCCACAAATATGCTCCGGAGGTTCAGAGAGCAAGGGGCATACCTAGAGAGACCCCAAATCGGCCAAGGTGGCCTCTGGCAGCCGGGGCTCCCTCCCCACTTCTCCCACCCCCACCCCAGCAGCCTTGCCTCCGGTCCCTCCTTTTCCAGGCCGCCGGGGTCTCGCCCACAACTTCCCGAGTCGCCTGCCACTCTCTCTGGGCCCTCCGAGAGGACCAGCCCAGGTGCCCAAGGTAGGTGCGTCGGCCCCGACCGCCACTCACCTTGGGCTCAGGCGATGCCACTCCGACCAGATCCATGTGGGGGAAGAAGGCAGAGACAAGAACAGAGCAGAGAGGTGACAGGACGGAGGGAAACAGCCTCCGCTCAGGAGACAGGCGGCGGGGCAGGGGCGACAGGGAGCTGGTGCTGGAGCTGAGGTGACAGATGGCGGAGGCGGCCGAGGCGGCCGCGTCCGGAACTAGACCTTTTCTCTTCCGCCCTCTCCGGTCGGACCGTCGCATCCGATTGGCCGCTGCTCCGGGCTCCGCCTTAAGACACATTTCCCCGCCTCCGGAGGGCCGCACTTCCGGCCTCTGCGGGGGTCCCGGGGTAAGTGGTCACGGTCGCCCAGTGGGGCGGGGCAAGGGAAGGGTGTTGCCTCTTTTCGCCTGGGTCTGCCCTGTCCCCGCACCGCCTGACCCTCCTGGCTGCGCGAGACGTCCGCTGGATCTAGTTACCTGTGTGGACTACAAATAAACAAGCAAACGAAGCTCTCTGTTCATATTTCCCGGGTGAATTCTAAACTCTAATGGTGTGGGAGACACACAATGGCAGGTTTAGACAGCGGAGGGAGACTTAAGACTGTCGTATTTTGTTATTAGCGTTAGGAGGCGGGGCATGGAATGTGAAAATTTCTAAAATGTGCTATATAACGTTGAGCGTAAATAGGACTGCGTAAGTGAAATTTTGATTCTGTATTTTGTTGAGAGGTTTTCATAAAGTAGATAAAGATAGCTAAGCATTACATTTCACTTACTATATTCATGCACTGTTCAAAGTACCGTGTTAACTCGTCAGCCCTCAAAATAACCCTGAGAAGTAAATTCTATCATTATCTCAATTTTACTGATAATGAAACTGAGGCACAGGGAGGTAACGTAACGTGCTGCAGGTCATACAGCTAATAAGTAGCAAACCCAGGCAGTCTGCGGCCTGAGACTCGCTCTAATAGACTGTCTGTATGGTGACTATTCTGAAATTCTAGAAATACTGAATCACAGTTGTGGGGACAGAGCCCCAGAAAGCAGTTTCCAGGCTCTCGGCCTCACATAGAAAGGTGTTGGCTCAGGTAGTAAATGGCCATCAACTGTGATTGGATGGCCATCAGCTGTGGCTAGTTGGCCGTCAGCTGTAACCACTGAGCCATTGGCCACTAATATAACTGCTGTGGCTACACCAGCAGCAAAATGGGGGCTAGCAAGAACATGGTGGCTGAGCTAACAAGAGCGGATTGCAGAGAGGTGGATGCCGCCAGAGAGAATATAGTGATATGACTCCTGTACTTATGGCTCCATGGGTGTTCCTTTTTGGCCTCACCATATCCTGCGTTCTTATGTGGGGAGCGGGAGCAGAGACCCCACCTGATGCCCCGCATGACACGGCGTAGTCAGCACGATCTCCCACAGGCCTCTCTGCGCAGGACACCCTGCACGACAAATGGCGTCATGACAGCAGTTCTCCCTAAATTGCAATTCTATGCTTGAGATCCCTGGGATACTGACCCTGATGATTTCCATTAGGATGCAATTCTTGCCTCCTTCCCATTTTAGGTCAGAACATGTTCTGAATCTTCCCCAAACTCCAAACTGAAATAAGGCATAACTGTAGCTCCATAACAGGATACAGACCTATGCTTGGCAAATGTTGCCCATGTTTGTGAATGTATGTGGTAATTGTATTCCCTTTTAGTGTTCAGAAGATTACAATTGGGGTATAAATGGGGGGAAAGGGGTATAACCAGAAATTAAATGGACCTCTCACTTCTAGATAAGAAAGAAACAGGAGAGATCAACAAAGAGAAGGTTTTGGAGCCTCCTGTTATTTTTTGTTTTGTAATGTTTTTGCCATATGTATTTTAAATTTATTTTTCAATTACAGTTGACATACAGTATTAGTTTCAGGTATACATCATAGTGCTTAGACTTTTATATGCCTTATGAAGTGATCACCCCAATAAGTCTGGTACCAATCTGATATCATACAGACTTGTTACAATATTAATGACTATATTCTCTATGCTGTACGTCACATCCCCATGACTGTTTTTATAACTGGCAAATTGTACTTGGAGCCTCCTATTAAATAAGGCAAGAATTTCTTTAAAAAAAAAAAAAGCAGATCAGAAAAAAAGACTGAAATGCAGTGCATGGCAAAAAATGTGCCAGTGAGGGGCCTTTGGGAGACAGATCAGAAAAGGACAAGAAGTTGAAAGTAGAACTAAGAATCTGGATATTCATTTACTTGACAAATTTTTATTAAGTGCTCTCTTAAGTGCCTAACATTGCAGTGGCAAATATAAATAAAAATAGGTTCCTGTCCTCACGGACGTCAAAATCAACACAAGTACAATTAAGTGTTAAAGATGCTATGGTAGAAGCATGTGCAGGGCCTTGTGAGGATTTAAAAGAGGGAGAGACCCATGGCACTGAGCTCTGTCTTGCAAGAAAAGCAGGCATCCGTGAGAGGAGCTGTAGGACAGTGGGGGCTTCCACATATGGGGAGCTGTGTACAGCATGCATTGGAAAAGGGCAAATGGTTTGGCCTGGGCAGACCTAGGGTTCAACAGGAGCAAAGCAGAAGGTTGGGTTGGAGAATGCAGGGAAGGGCGAGGTTCAAGAGATTTTAATGCTAAGGACTTAATGACTTAGACAATAGAGTTACGAAAAGATTTTAAATTGGGAGAATAATGTTTTCAGATTTCCTTACTAGAAAGATAATCAGACAGCTGAGACTATGCATTTCCCCCTGCTATCCAGGGCAGGGAAGAGTCAGCAGTCTTCACTCTCCCCAGTGCAGCTTCCAAAACATTACCCCTGCCACCTCAGGAAAACGGCTCTCCTCTGGTGTCTCTGACATCACTGTCTCTAAGGTTCCTTACAAGTGTCATCTACCGACCTCTGGGTTAACCATCTGCACATTTTCTGAAGACTCTGACAACGCTCACACTCTTCCACTCCACCCCAAGCCCTAACATCTTGCTGGGTAATTTTAAGATCCATGGGGATTACCATCTGATATCCTGGTATTTTATCTTAGTCCCTTAAGCTTCCCAACCTCATCCTCACCATTTTTCACTGTGGCTTCCTCAGACTTGGGAATGACCTGCATCTGCTCTACCCCTGTAACTAAACTCTAACTCTCTCTCTCTGTCTGTGTGTGTGTGTGTGTGTGTGTGTGTGTGTGTGTGTGTGTGTGTCTCCCTCTGCTCTCTCACTCAGGTGAAACTCACGTGACATAAAATTAACCATTTTAAAGTGTGAAATTCAGTGGCCTTGAGTAAATTCACAATGTTGAGCAAATATGACCTGTATCAAGTTCCATGTTTGCTGTCAAAAAAAAAAAGGAAAATTAAAAAAGATTTGTGGACAGCCAGTTGGTTAGAGTGCGAACGTTCAATTCCCACAGTGAGCTGCGCCCTCCACGACTAGATTGAAGACAACCAAGCTGCCGCTGAATTGCTGGAGGGGCGGCCGATGGCTCAGTTGGCCAGAGCACAAGCTTTCAACAAGATTGCTGGTTCAAGAATGGGATGGTGGGCTGCGACTCTTGCAGCTAAGATTGAAAGGCGACTGGACTTGGAGCTGAGCTGCGCCCTCCACAACTACATAGATTGAAGGACAATGACTTGGTGCTGATGGGACCTGGAGAAACACACTGTTCCCCAATATTCCCAATTTAAAAAAAAGCAACTTTTTTTTTAAATGAGAAGAGAAAAAGAAACTGTTTCCATTGTCACATCTTTAAAAAAAAATGATTTGTAGGGGAAAAAACTCACAAATATTGTTTTATGCAAGCTGCCCTTTTCTTTATTCAACATTTTTGAGCACTTATGAATTCATCATAAAAAATAAATTAATAACTATGACACTTTGATCTCAAAGAGCTCAATTAACAACATAAGTAGTTAAATCTTTTCATCTGTATAGGAGGTCTACCTCAGTCTCATGTATAGCAGCTTACTGTTTGTAAATGTAAGATCCGATGATTTTATTTTTATTCAGTCTTAGTTTAGTTTGTTTTGAGGGGGCAGAAAAATGCAGCTTTGGAAAAATCAAAACCTCTGGCAAGATCTAGCAGCA
This sequence comes from Rhinolophus sinicus, assembly GCF_036562045.2. NCBI lineage: Eukaryota > Metazoa > Chordata > Mammalia > Chiroptera > Rhinolophidae > Rhinolophus > Rhinolophus sinicus. The sequence continues at coordinate 40,523,145 of NC_133758.1, forward strand.
CATTTGCTATAAATGTCAACTTCTGTTTGCATGGTTCCTTGCTGTTCTGGTTGTTTCTGCTTATTAAGCAAATTCTGTCTAAGAAAATGAGTTAACCAATATATAGGAAATAATAAGGCCTGAATTGAATTTGTTCATCTACTAAGAGCTTAGGGAAATCTCAGGTAAATACCAACCCCATTGATTTCAAGTAAATTCTATCAGGCAAAAATTTTCTTTGTAAGGTCTGTTTAGTTCTGAAACAGGTTTTCTAAAATAATGTCAAGGGGAAATAACTTTTTAGTTTGTCTTTTATGTAGACAATGCATCCAGTGTTTGCTTGGATAATATAGTCTGATAAACAATTTTATGTAGGGAATACAAATAAAAAGGAGTGAATAGTTCCTGACAAAGTCCATCAGTATGTTTTTGTGTATGTTTATTACTATTTGCCAGAAGCCTAACTAGGTCAATTTTCCACCTGAGAGACCAGGAACTGGGGCTGTGCTTGAAACTCCACTTTTGGAAGGATTTCTTATTTTACAGACTTTTCAACACAATGGAATGACTTCTCTTAAAGAAAAAAAAAGAAAACTATACTCATTCTAGTTCTTTCCCCCTCAGATTTCCTTCTTTTAAAATGACATTTATTGTTGTTAGCTTTTTGTGTCATTTACAAAAGTAATACAAACTCAACGTGGAAAATTCAGTAAAGAACAAACATATTGGTCCCACCGTTTAGCAATAACTATGATCATTTTTCTTTAAACGATAATGGAGTGTCCTGAACTGTTTTGTCAACTTTTTTCCCTCTTTTACTTTCTACTTTTTTACTACTGTCCGCTTTTTCTCTAAAGGTGGTCTCAGCTCTGGCTGACCTGGTTACTCTCCCGTAGTCCTTCTGCCATCTGGGTGCCGCCCCGCCCACCTCCAGGCTGTGAGCCCGACCCTGGCGCGGACCCTTTAAGAGCCAGGCGGGGAAGGGGGAGAAGGGGGTTGGTGCTGATTGGTGGATCTCGGAGCCACGTGGCCATTCTGGCAGCGGAGGTGGCGGCCCAAATCCGGCGGCAGCCGAGGGACTTCTGCGGGATCCCCGGGAAGGGCCGCAAGTTGACAGATGTGCATGAGGAGGTGCCTGGTTGGCCTCACCTTTTGTACCTGCTATCTGGCTTTTTACCTCACGAACAAGGTGAGGGGGGAAGGAGCGGGGAGACGGGATTGCACGTGGGAGATTTGAGTACAGTAATTGTACATGGAACAAATGCAGCCTCCAGCTTTCTATCTGATTTTTTTCCTGACGGTGATGGAGAAGAAACCGACTGTGTGTGGGATGCTGTTTTAGGAATAGCATTCGTTGCACTGTCCTGTCCTGTACGATCCGGTTTCCCGTCCTGTAAAGCATCCTGTACATCTCCTGGGAAACCGAATTTTTTGACCAGTTTGCAGGAACTTAAGTTTGGACTGTGTGGACTACTTTTAAGGGAAAGAAAGCAATTGGCTCCCATTTCCTCTGGGAAGGAAGAGTAAGGGAAGAACTCAGATACATCCTGCTTTCTGTTCTAAATATGCCTCTCTGCCCCAGAACCTCACAACATTCCAGAATCTTTTAAATAGAAGAGATCAATCCATCTCCATTTCCGCCTTGCACCACTGATTCCCAAACCTATTTTTTATGTCTCAATTCCTGGCACTTCCAGTATACTCAAGAGGTTTTTGTGTGTGTCAAATTACTTTTTAAAATAAAATGTAAACTTAATTTGTCTAATGTCATGAAACCTTTTTTATGATGTGGCAGAAAAGCAGTGGTACAATGTTGTTTTGTTAGTAAGGGGAAGTTGGCCTTGGGTTTGGTACTGGCAGGGAAGGAAATGTTGGACCCTGTGGGCTAGGGTGGGGCATTACCCCCATCCTGGACTCTGCTGGATGCCAAGCCAAAGTGTTGATACCAGGCCTAGGACCACCTTCCCCCACAGTAGGGTCTCTACTGCTTCCTCTTGCTCTCTGGAAAAGAATCACTAACAAACAGCATTTCCTTAAACCCTCTTTCTTAATATGAGTGCCTGTCTTCAGTATATTCAAAGGATGCCAGTGAAGCCCCTGTCCAGTTGATTTTTAGTTACAGTAATGAACCTTTAAGGATTCATTGCTATATATAGTAATGAATATATATAGTTCTATACTATACTATAGAACTATACTATATATAGTTCATTACTACCTAGTAATGAACCTTTAAGGCCTTGATCCGAGGCAGTGATGGGTTTGCATCCTGCCTCCACTTATTTAGCCTTTGGGACTTTAATGTCTCTAAAGCTAAATATTTTAAATGTAAAATGGGATTTAAAAGTTCCCTTCAAAGAGTTGTTATGAGGATTAGTTAAAATGTGTGTAAGGTGGTTGGTGGAGTGCCCAACATCAGGGTACATGCTCCATAAAGTAAGTGATAGCTACTCTAGAAGAAGGGAAAGGAGGAAGGAAAGACAATTTTTTGCTTATGGTACAACACAGTAATTATTAGCTTTTAACAAATTTGTCTTTTCCTCATAGGGAAGGGAGCCAAACTAAAAGAAGATTTTTTTTTGTAGCATCTACTCAGGAATATGTGAATTTGTGAAATCCTGGTCTTTTCATTTAACTATTTTAATTTGTCTAGCTAACTTGATGGATATATTGATAATGTCACACGTTAAAACAGAATGAACTTCCTTTTATTTCCATGTAATCATCAGAAGAGGCAGAGTAACAGGTCTTTCATGATAGCCCACAAGTCCTGGCATTGGTTAAGAAAAAAAAAATGTGTATCTAAGCAAAAACATCTAGCAGACATATAGTGTTTAGTTCACCAAAATTTATACCCCTGCTGGATGCACATTTGCACCTGTGGCATTATTGTTGTATTTATTGGGGCACCACAGCATTTTATAATTAATGTAATAAAGACTGAGTACCTTTTATGTGCATCGGATCTCAAGTTGCTAGATAAAAATAAACCAAATCCTCACGTCCCCAGGAATATCTAATCTGAGTAATAGAAATCATAGATTCCCAAGTGCCCCCAGAATTTAAACAATAAGCCAAAGACATCCTTCTGCATTTTCCTCGATGGCTTGGAGTGCTTTGGTTTAGGTTTATTGGGAAATATCGGGAGCTGGATGGAAAGTAGGAGGATAACAGCAGAAGGCAGAGAGGGGGGAGGCACGGAGCCTACATAAAGAGGAAGGAGGAGGTGAAGTCAAGAGTGATGGAGAACAGGTATGAGGCCCAGGTAAGGGTGGGAGAGATGGTTGCTCATGGTGGGGCTCTGGTAGGGAGTTAGTAACTCTTAGATTATGCCATTGTTTCATCTTCTCAACCAGGACAGTCACACTTCCAGCAGCCAAGGTGAGTGGATTTGGACCAAATAGAGGCCAAATGGGAAAGGAGCTATATAGTGGGCATTCCATGGGTGTACTCTCCTGCGTCTAATCTCTGCCAAATGAATTTTCTTTTGAATTAGTGAAGGTTTCTTTGTATGTGTCTACAAAAGAGGATGTTCTCTTCTACCGTGTTTCCCTGAAAATAAGACCTAGCCGGACAAGCAGCTCTAATGCGCCTTTCAGCCGGGTCTTATTTTCGGGGAAACAGTAGTTTTTAGAAGATTCTATGTTAATTTCTTTATTTTCATATTTCTCTCTGTTGTTATTTCTTCAAACTGTTTCCCTTTGTATTGGTAGAAAGAAAATTCATTTAGAAAAACTTTGTACATCTTAATTTTATCCCTTCATCTCATTACTGTTTAAAAGAATGGTTGATTTTTGTTGGGTTTGAACAGCAAGTGTTCTGGCTTTCCTGGCCTGGCTGGCCCAGTCAGAGTGGCGTCCATCCAGTGAGAGGTTCCAGCAGTAACTGGAGGTAGGGCCCAGGCAGCTACCTGTCCTTCTTCCCCTCACAGCTAATAAGCTGGAGGCAAAGTCCACATCTGTTCTCCTTTTTTTCCCCTTGAGATGCTCTTACTGCTTGTCTAACATACAGCGTTTTGCTCTGGTCAACACTTTTCAGTGATATGAGGAATTGCTGAGAGGAGAAATGTTTAGGACTTAGATTTCCTTTGTCAGAGATTTCTTTTTTTCACTGTTTTTTCACTTCTCTAGCCAGGTAAAGTGAGAGCTTCAGTATTTTCTATCTCCCCCAATATCTAGCACAAAGCTCAGCACGCAATAAACGAAGTAAATATTCGTTATCTCCATGCAGGTTGTTCAGGGTGATGTAGGACATGGTCCAGATGTTCACTCAATCCTTTCTCTAGTTCTGTTTTAGAATGAAAATATCAGGAAGAAGTGGGGAGGACCATGTTGAATTACGTGAGTCAATAGACTTCAGAGAAGAATGAAGGTCCATTTCTTAGTTAGACAGAATTGTGGTAGTTGGGAGCTCATGTAAGAGCAATTATGTGTAGGCTAGTCCATGGAGAAAAAACACATATGTAAACTTGCCCTACACCAGTCTACTCCATTTTTTAGATCGTGTGAAGAATCAGTAGAACCCTTGCTTAAAGTCATTTCATGGTTTTAGGCTTTTAAAAAAATTCTCAAAGTGTTAAATAATAGAAACATAGCAAAAAGATACCCAGAAGGACACAACACAATTCCCCCATTCATAAAGTGCTGTAAATTTGATTAAAAGGTGTAATACAAATACAAGTTGACTTTAGCAGAGTTGGGGGTTTTTTTTTGTTTTGTTTTGTTTTGTTTAGAAAATGCTTAAAATGCTAAAGCACAGCAAAAATTGTGACACCTAAGCAGAATTCATTAGAAAAAAAATCCTTAGACTACAAACACCAAACAAACCCCCCCAAATGGAAGGAAAACAGAAGAAAGACTGGGATGCAGTTCCTACTCGAAGAGAATCTAAGAAGAGGGTTGGATTTTCAGGTAAACTAGACAGTCGATAAAGTGAATACCCCAAGAAAACAGACTGCATTCAGCGGTGTTTGTCCAGTTTTCTCTGGAGTTGCTGCAGTTACAACTTGATACTGCTGGGAAAACGCCGAGTGGTCAGCTATCACAATATCAGACCCAGCTGCTGCCACACTTTGCTCATGATTCTGGTTCCATTCCCCAACTGAGGTGGCTTCTGGTAATTTTCGGGGAAAGCAGGCCCACTCTCTTTAGTATGACTTGGAAGGTATGACTTGCTTGGTGTGTGATTTTTGACTTGCCTATTGTGTGATTTTTGTGGGGAGAGGATGAGAATAAAGGCCTTTTTGAAACTAGTGTATGTTTCTGCAGTAGGGATTTCTTTGATTATATGGTGTATCAATTATCTATAATTTGAAAATATCCATTAATATGGTATTTGTTTTTCAGTATGTCCTGTCTGTCTTGAAATTTACCTACCCTACATTGTTCCAAGGGTGAGTATCGTTTATGCTCTTTATACACATTTGTAGGAAATGTCCAACCAGCATCATTAAATGTTCTTTAAAATATGAGTATTTTTGATGACTGAATAGATTTTTCAACAAATAGACATATTATAATTTATGTAGCCCTTCTGTAATATTAATGGGCATTTAAATTGTGTCCCTTCTGAGGGTATACAAACAACATTATCAGATTTTTTTGTGTATTCAACTCTGCCAAATTTCCAACTATATCTTTGGAACAGATTCCTACATGAGAAATTTATGTTTAAAGACTATGAACTTATTTAGTATTCTTTTTGAATATTAACAAAATCTTTTTCAAAAATGTGTTACCGATTTATGTTGTCACCCAGCCTGTATATGAAAGTTTCTACAATGTTATACTTGAATCATGATTATTTTTTATTCTCTGCTAATTTCATGAGCCCCAAATGGTATCACATTATTTTATTTTATCATTTCTTAAATTATTCGTGAAGTTGAATAGTTTTCTTATGTTTATTATCCACTCATATCTCTTTTTTCAGTGAATTGTCTAGTTGTGCCTGTTATACTTTTAGTTTTACTGGGGTTTTAGTATTTTTCTTATTAATTTAATGAATTCTTCATATTTTAAGGGTGCCAACCACTTGCCCATTATGCTTTTTGGAAATTTTGTATTTTTTACAACTTGTTTGTGTTTTGCCTTTTCATTTTGTTTATATAATTTTGATTATTTAAATATATTAAAAAGTGACATAGAGAATTTTTGTTTGAAAACTAGAATGAAGCAACAGATAACTGCAGATGAACCCAGCGTGTGGTCCTGTGACTGAGGGATGCTATTAGTAAAAAGCAAATGGAAGGAAAAAAAGGTCAATAGTCTGTTTATTGTAGGAGCAATATGGAGTGCTCTGACACTCACATTTCTCTTTTTCACGTCACCCCCCCAATCTTTTCATTTTTTAAATGGTTTATTTTTATGTTGAAAACTATATTGATAGTTTCTTTTGTGATTGCTACCATTGTTTTTATGTTTATTCTTCTCCATCACAGATATCAAATGTAGATATTCACCTACGTTTCATTAAAACTTTATTCAATTCTTGATCATTGTCCATTTATTTTAGTGTATGGTACCATGTGAAGAAATTGTCCCCGCCCTCATAGTTTCATCTATACTAGCCCCATTTATTATGTTTTATTGTATAATCCTTCCTTTGCCTTTGGGTTGTTAATATAATATGTAAAGTTATTTTTCAGGGTCTACTTTTTAATTATCTTGGTAATAAATTTCTTTTTTCTTCTTTTTCAATTACAGTTGACATACAATATTTATTAGTTTCAGGTGTACGACATAGCAAAAAGACATTTATGTAACTTAGGAAGTAATCACCCAGATAAGTCTAGCATAGGGTTTATTTTTGAGCACTTATTTGTCACCTTTTATGGAAAGGTGCTAAATTGTTTTTAATTATTATAGCATTTCAATATGTGGTAGAGCTCATCCTCTCTCATTCTTATTTTCTTTTTAATATTACACAAATGCAAACAAAAAAGCAAGGATCGTGATCTTAATGTCAAACAAGGTTGAATTCAGGACAGAAAGCATTAAACAAGTGAAGAAAGACGTGTTATAATGCTAAAACATGCAGTTCAAAATGAAAAGACATTACAATGCTGGAGCATGTAGTTAAAATGAAAATAAAATAGTGATGAATATCTATACCAACCAAACAACAGGGATCATCATTTCCCAAACAAAAAGTGCAAGAATACCAGGGATAAATCGATACGTACTAGTAATAGTAGACAAATTTACTACTATTTTTCCATGACAGTTTAATTGGGTAAACAAAACCAGCATAAATACACACACACACACACACACACACTAAATAATACAATTGATAGATAAATATCAAACACTCTATCTTGAAAATAGAGATTATGTCCTTATATGCCCATGGAATAGTCACTGTGAATAAAACAGGAGTGATTTTTAAAAAATAGTGATTATACAATCCCCTTGCACTAAAACTAGATCTTAATATCAAAAACAAAATTCCCAACCTACAATTGGCTCCTGAACATATAAAGATATTCTTCACTTATAAGGAAAATATAATTGAAAACTATATTGAGATATCATACTTTAGCTGTAAAATTTGCCAAATAAAATATCAAAATCTGGTAATAGGCAGCATTGGTGAGGATGTAGAAAACAGGTTCTCTCATACACTTATCATGGGCTGGCAAATTGGTACCATATCTATGAGTGGCACTTTGGTAATATATAACAATACTGCAGCTTAATCCTTTAATCTAGCAATTCCACTTTTGGGAATTTACCTGAGAGGTTTACTTGCGTTTATGTAAATGAAATATGTACAAAGAAACATTGCAGCTCTGTGACAGCAAGCATTTTTAAACAACCTAATTTTCATCTATCCAGAGCCAGTTAAATAAATTATATCATATTCCTAATGAAATACTATTCAAATGTTAAAACATAATAAGGAGACTCTCATGTATTGACATGGAAAGCTTCTTCAAGATGCATTTAATGGGGGGAAAAACAAGTCCATAACAGTATAGTACACTACCATCATGTAGAAATGTGTGTATGTTTTTCTTATTTAAAAAATATAAAGAAGAACCTAGTAAGAGTGATTATACATAGGAAAAAATGGAAACAGTGCAGATAGTGGACAGGGAAGGGAAGAAGACTTCTCGACACTTAATTTTTATACTTTTGGATTTTTGTTCTTTATATCAGGTGAACTTTAGAATATTTTGTCAAGTTTCTCCCTGATATTTCACAGAAAAACTTTAAAAATATTGTCTATGATTATGTACACGTCAGTCAATTAAGCTGTGATATTGTTTTCCCTTGTAGTGAATAGGAGTCATTTACTAGACTCCTAGGTAGAGGGACTTAAGGAATTTATGTGGGAAAGGAGGATCTTTACATCTGAATTGCCTTTTCTCCATCTTGTCTGGGGATGGGTCAGACTGAATGAACCCCCCCCCCCCCAAAATGTAAGGTCTGCAAATGCAAGATGTTTAAAAACTTCACATTGTCATTGAAGTATCCCTAATGCCTAGAGGAATTCCTTGCACATTGGAAGTACACAATAGGGCAGAGTAACTCATTCTACAAATATTTATTGAGTGCATACTATGTGCCAGGCACTGTTCTAGACACTTAAGATACATGTGAAGAAAACAAAGCTCCCTGCCCTCGTGGAGCATACTTTTCTCTTCTACCTGTCCCTTAAATTTACCTGCAGTGAACAGTATCCTCTATCCCATTGACCCACTCAGAAACTTGGGAATTATTCTTGATGCCTTTGACTCCTTCATCCCCAACATGCAATTAACAATTAACCACGAGGACCTCCTAAACATGGTTAGAATCTGTCCACCTTCTTCATCGAATTGCCCTTCCCGGGCCACTGTCATCTCTCAAACAACTCCTAACTTGCTTTCTGGCCCATGGCCTTGCTTCTCTCGAAGATACTCTTCTCTTCTGGGAAAGAGAAGGAGCTTTCCCAAACGTAGTTTTGTTGTGGGGGCTGTCCTGCACATTGTAGGAAGTTCAGCAGCATCCCTGGCTTCTACTCACCTGCTGCCAGTAGCAACCGTCCGTTCCTCCACCCCCAGTTATGACAACCAAAAATGTCTCCAGATACTGCCAAATATCACCTGGTGGAAAAAACCATCTGGTTGAGAACCACTGTTCTAGAGCAGGCTGTTTGAGGGCACGACCCATATCTGTCTGTTCTGTCAGTGAAGGTTTCACAAAGGAGACATAAAAACTGGATCTTATAGGATAAACAGATGTTCACCAACACACAAGGAGATGGGAAGAACATTATGGGTCAAGAGGACAGCACATGTGAGCTCTTAGAAGTATGACATGGCCTGGCACATTCTCGAGGCTGTGGGCCATTCAGTGTGGCTGGAATGTGGCTGCCGTGGCAGACAGACAGGAGCTGATCCCAGAGAGGGGTGGGTGCAAGTTCCCGAAGGCTTGTGTGTCACACATGAGTGACTTTATTCTGTAGGCCAGGGCTTCTCAACTGAGGTGTCGTAATACATGGGTGTGTTGTAATCATTTCTGAGGTGTTGTCTCAAGTCATAACTAAAAATAAGGTTTTGATATTTATCAATGAGTCACCTGAAATAAAAAAGCAATTAGGGGCCAGCCCAGTGGCTCAGGTGCTTGGAGCTCTGTGCTCCTAATGCCTAGGGTGCCAGATTCGATTCCCACATGGGCCAGTGAGCTGCGCCCTCTGTAGCGAAGATTGGGAGCTGGGCTGCCATGAGCAGCCAGAGGTTGGCGTAAGCTGCTGAGTGCTGCCACGGGCTACCGTGTGCTGCCAGGAGCAGCCGGTGGCCAGCATGAGTGGCCGGCAGCCGGCGAGAGCTGCCGTGAGCTGCTATGAGCAGCCAACCGATGACTGGCAACCGACTGCCTCAGCCGGGTGGGAGGGAGTGTGAGGGTCATAATACCAGCATGGGCCAGGGAGCTGTGTCCTACACAACTAGACTGAGAAACAACCGTTTGAACTGGAGTGGGAGAGGCGGCGGAAGAAAGGGGGGGAGGGGGAAGCAATTAGAATGAAACAGGATAATGTTATGCCTATAGTTCCTCTCATTCATTGGGTATTTTGCTGTGGTTTCTGCAGCGTGAGGAGGAGGGATGTTTATTTTATAACTTGTGCTACCCCTAAACTCTGCATATTGAGGAAGTGTGTCGCCTGACTCCAAATGTGTTGTGGTAGAAAAGAAGCTGAGAACTGCTACCTGCAGCCCGGGGCCAAATCAACCATTTTTAAAACAAGCAAGCAGCACAATTAAGTTTGCATTTTAGAACAAACCCTTTGGCTGCGAGGTAGAGAATGGATGGGGTGGGACAACCCTGGAGAGAAAGGACCGTGTATGGTTCGGGTACGAGATCATGAGTCTGAATTAGGCAGAGGCATTAGACAAGGAAGGGAAGCCTTCAGATTTGAGAGCTATTATGGGACTAAAACCAGAAGGATTTTGCCAGTAAATGAGGGAGGCGAGGATGGAGGAAGGGCTAGGATGACATGTAGGTTTCCGGTTTGCTGATTAGGGATAGAGGGAGAATGATTAGGGAGTGAGGGAGGAAGTTCAAGGTAATGTTTTCGGCATGTTATATTTGGGAGCTTGTGGGGTCTGAGTGAGAAGGGGGACTTGGGGATCATCAGTGCAGAGGGGATGGGCAAGGAGGTGGCTGTGAGTGAGGTCGTGCAGGGAAAGTTTAGAATAAGAAGAGTACAGCACCAATGTCAGCACTTAGTGCTACAGCTGGATTCAAGGGAATGGTAGAAGTTGAGAAGGACAGGCCTGAGAATCGGATGATAATTAGGAGAGACTGGGAGAAAAATGTTGTAAGAAGGATTGGATATGTATATTGGTGTCAGTCGACAGGTCTTTCAGGGTGGGATGGCTTTTTAATAGAGAGACCATGGAACTTTATTAAATTCAGATTGGGAAAAAATTAAAATTAAAAAAAATAAATTCAAATTCGCCCTTATCCTTTACAGGTGGCAGACGTTAATTGGTGGACTTTTGCTTCATGTGTCATGGAAACTGGGCTGGGCAGAGATCAACAGCAGTTTAAGGTAGAACAACCTCTTCTGTGCTGGATTCATGATTCACACCCTGCTTCCTTTTTACGTTACTTAATTTCTTATGGTTTTACATTGGGAAACACGGATGTGTACTTGCATTGTTTGGTCTCTTAGTTCCCATCTAACCTTGAGAGTCAATAATTTTCTAATCAAATAGAACTCAAATAGTGTTTTTCTGGTTAATAATGCCACTAATATATTAAAACTAATTGAGATATACAATTTATGATACCGTATTAATTTGGCTTTGTTTTAGATTGTAGAATCACTATAAATTAATTTTAAAATAAACTTTAAAATTTGGGGGGATATTTTTTTGTTTCAGTTTGAAATTACTTCCTAGATACAGAAGAGTTAGGAATAGTACAAACTTTAATACTCTACTCAGATTCCCCAATTATTATTTTACTATGCTTCTTCTCTCATTTCCTCTTTATTTATACTGATATATAATTTTTTTCTGAACTATTTGAGAGTAAGTTGCATATTTGAGAGTAAGATGCCTCTTTCTTTACTTCTGAATTCTTTAGCTTGTGTTTCCTAAGAGCAAGGACACTCTTTTACATGACTAGAGTACAGTTATCAAAATCGGAAAATTGACATTGATACAATACTATTATCTCATCTACAGACCATGTTCATATTTTGCCAGTTTTCTCAATAATATCATTTGTAACTCTCCCCTGCCTGCACCCCCTTCCCCCACCAAATTCTGATCCAGGGTCTAATTCATATCACACATTACATTCATTGTTATGATTCTAGTAACACAGCTTTTCAAATATATTTAAAAGAAATGTCAAAGGCCATGACATTTTCAGCCAAAATTATAATTTGAATTGGTTATCCATTCCTGCCTCACCTAGATAAATTCTCATGATTCTTTGAGAACATCACGCCTCACCTGAAATGATGCACAAAATGAAAAGAAAATGAAATCAAGGCTTATATGACTAAGGTAAACATTCCAATTGAATGATCAGGCCAAGTCATTCGCCTTTTTGTCCAAGTTGTCTGCCCAGCTTCTCTAATAATCAGATTAATTGCTTAATGACTAAGTTACCCCTTTGCTTGGTACTCTGGAGAAGCTATGAAAATGTGTCCAGTATAAATATTAGTAATTTTGACTTCTTCTGAAGATATAAAAGAGATCAATAGAGAGGGAGAAACTAGTACATATTAAGAGGTTTTATGAAGGAGAGGCCCTGGGAACATAGGTGTGAATTAATTTCCCTGACCCGATTACACCATAGTCTGTGTGCTAAAAGAATAATCCACACAGAATGCTTAACTAATCCAAAAGAGTAGTTCATTAAGTCATAATTTTGCATTTCCATGGTAGAGCATCCTCAGCTTGATAAAATAAAGGTATTTGGGGGATTTTATATGTGAGATTAAGCATAGGTTTTACTTTATGCTCCATTGTTGTGCTGGATACTTCAATGAGTACTGGGTATTCATTTAAACAAATTGGGCCCTGAATTCACAAGGTCTGTTATAGTTCTAATATTTAGTTAAATAATGAAGTATTCTGACTCCAAATGGTTGAATCTATTCCTTCACAGAAGCAAGAGATTGGATTGGATGAGGGAATTGGCTGTCAGATTTTGGACTGGGGTCCACTGGTGATGATTGACTTGGGTCTTCCACTCTTACAGCGTACCTGACCATAATTATCCTATAATTTCTGATGCGAAGTATTTACTTATTAAGAGTAGTCCTTTTTTTTTAAAGATTTTATTGGGGAAGGGGAACGGACTTTATTGGGGGAACAGTGTGTACTTCTGGGACTTTTCCAAGTCAAGTTGTTGTCCTTTCAATCTTAGTTGTGGAGGGCACAGCTCAGCTCCAGGTCCAGTTGCCGATGTTAGTTGCAGGGGGTGCAGCCCACCATCCCTTGTGGGAGTCGAAGAGTCGAACCTGGCAACCTTGTGGTTGAGAGCCCATGCTCCAACCAACTGAGCCATCTGGCCACCCGGGAGCTGAGCGGCAGCTCATTGACTTCATTCTAGTTGTGGAGGACGCAGCTCACTGACCATGTGGGAATCCAACCGGCAGCCCCGCTGCCCAGAGCTGGCACTCTAACCAACTGAGCCACCCATCCGCCCTAACAGTAGTCTTTTAAACATTACCTTAGTCATGTTTCCTTAAAACCAATGCCATTTATTCATACTTACTTATTTTGTATGTAAAAAAATGTGGCATAAAATTTACCATTTATTAACAATTTTTAAGTGTACAATTCAGTAGCATTAGGGACAGTCACACTGTTGTGCAATTATTACCACCACCCATTTCCAGAACTTTTTCATCATCCCTCGCAGAAATTCTATACTCGTTAAACAATAACTCTCCATTCTTCCTCCCCTCCAACCCCTGGTAAACCACTGTTCCACTGTTTATATTTATTAATTTGCCTACGCTAGTTACTCCTTTTAGTGACACATACAGTATTTGTCCCTTTGTGACTGGCTTATTTCACTTCGTATAATGTCCTCAAGGTTCATCCATGTTGTAGCATGTGTCAGAATTTCATTCCTTTTTAGGCTAAATGTATTTCTTTGTATGTATACCACATTATATACCACATTTTGTTTATCCACTTAACTGTTGATGGAATTCTTTATAATTTATTGCTTTTTTTTTTTTTGGCTGGGGAGAGGAATGACTAGTAGAACTGAATAAAGTCAAAGGTCCTCAAGATTATTTCCCTGGAAGAAATGGTCCTCTGACAATAGAAGTCTGAGACCCATGAAACACTTTTCCCCTGAACTCATGTGGTGCTAGTTTCTACCATCTCAGAAGATTCATGAAATATCCCTTTCAATCCCCTTGCCTAAATTCTTAGAGACCTTTTCACCTCTATCTCCTGGACTTGGGTGGTTTCACAGCCACACACGTGATGTCACCTCAGTTATGCTTCTTGGTCAAGATCCCAGTGTCTTCGTTATTAGTGGATCTTGTGGATAATAACTATGGTACAGCTCAGGATTTCCAGTTGTCATTCTTGGGCCCTTGGCTGACAGCAGGGATTCAGCACCAGTGTGCTTTTGTGTACGCCGGGGCTGGGTTTGTGTTTGTTCAGTGGTTGCTGTTTCCTACTGGACTTGGCTCTCTGATGATGTCATTAGGGAATCAACGCCCAGCTTTGCTGTGTGACTGGGTACTTGTGTGGAGATAGCAGAGGTTGGCTTCTACTAAAAATGAAAACAACAGCTGGAAGACAGTTTGGAGTCCCTGAGGTCATCGTGCAGTGGGAATTATAATGGTGGGGCTGGAGGGTGGGTCCCAAATTGGTATTTAATAGCATGTGCCACAGAGAGCTCATTTATCCTGTCCTTATAGCCTGGAGCACAGCAGAATCTCAGATTCCCTCTCAAACAAGTTATATAACCTGGCACCACATTTCTTAGGTTGCAAAGAGGCCATATTTGCTGTGTCGGTCAGTCTCTGGCCACGACATGTATTGACTCCACCAAGTGACTTCATGGAATCATTCTCCTCCCAAGATGTTTTCCTGGCAACCTGTTTTTACCACCAACTGTTGGATGATGCCCTTGACGGGTTCTGTCTTGGGAATGATAGCACTGGTTTTCAGCCACAAGCTTGTCATTATATGGCACCTACTGCTGTTGCCAAGCCATTGCAGAATGTTAAAGTGATTTTTCTAGCAGATGTTGAAGCCCTTCGCTGAAAGGTTTCTGTATTTCCAAAATGTAATTCTAAAAGAACATTCTTACCTGTTTCATCTGGTAGCACAGTGAGAACACAGCACTCTTTAATCGATTCTCAAACTAGTGCTGACTCAAACTCAGGTGGGATTTCCTTGGAGACTTAAGACATCATCCTCCAATTCCTGTACTACCAGCCTACATGTTTAAATAAAAACACTTTGAAAGTAATTTTTAACATAGTTGCCACTTTTTGTCCACTGTACATAAGAGAACATTTTTAACTTTCAAGCTTTCAAGGATGAGAAGTTTCAAGTTAAAAATTCTATGCCACAATAACGTTGTGGCCAGAGATTTCTAACAGGCAAAGCCCCCACCCCTTAATTTTTCATTGAGAGTCTTTGTGGAGAACCATAACAAATATATTTGATAAAATCTCTAAATTAACTCAGGCCTGTTCCTAAAGAAATGAAAAGTGAGCCAAGATTGTACTTCTTTTTAATAAATTGGGTATTTATTTGTTTTCAAGTGAGATAGCCCACCTTCATCAAAGCTACTGGTGGTTAAAATTTCCCAAATATATACTTTAATGTGTTAGTATTTCATTTTGAGTGACTCTTGTAGTTGTATTAAAAGTCGTCTTTGCTCACAGAAGAAAGTTAGCACTCAAATTCATGTGTTTTTGGTATTTCTCCCTGTTGTTTTCTCTCCAGAGGAATGCTATAAGTATATATGTAGAGATTACTCTGGGGGGGGGGGGGAATAAAACCTACTTCCAAAACTTCCTCAGGAAACATGCTGAGAGCCACTAAAGGGACGTAATACTAAATAAAATATGATTGTTGTTGGTGTTGTGATTATGGGAGAAGAGTACATGAGGCCAGACTTGATAAAGGGTTTTTTTTGTTTTTTTTTTTCAGCTTTATTGAAGTATAGTTGACAAAATTTTAAGATATTTAAAATGTACTTTGTGGTGATTTTATATATATATTCGTTGTGGAAGATTCCTGTCATCTAGTTAATTAACATTTCCATTACCGCACATCTTTACCTTTTTTTAAAAATGAGGACATTTGAGTTCTACTCCCTTAGCAAATTTCAGTTATATAATACAGTTGTTATCAATTGCCGACACCATAGATCCTCAGACCTCATTCATCTTATAGCTGAAAGTCTGTGTTCTTTTACTACTAACCTCTCACTACTTCCCTACCCCCCAACCCCAGCATCCACTTTTCTACTCCCTAGTTCTATAAGTTTGATTTCTTAAATTATTTTTTTAAGATTCCACATAGAAGTGATACCATGAAGTATCTGTCTTTTTCAGGACAGGATTTTGACATTTGATACCTGTAGGTCAGCCTATATCACCCAGTGCATAGGAATCTACTGAACTCATGCTTTCTTATAGACCACACCTCATGCCTCTGTCACTCTGTGTCCATATAGCCCCTTTCTGGCCTTTTCACAAGGCTAAGCCGACCGTGTGCAATGGAGGACTCCCAGACCTGACTGAGACCAAAGTCTTGCACATTAGCTTGGATTTTCAGTCATTTGTGGACTTTGTAGTGGCAAGGTGCTTGTACTGTGATTTCTTTCTTTCTCGTATTTATTATTTACTTCTCTTCTATCCTGCCTCACTTATTATTCGGGGACCTGGGCAACCTATATTTCTTTTTCTTTTTTGGTCTGTATTTCTTAGTACTGGCATCTCCTGTGTTCTGTGCTGCCCCTGCAGTTTCTGTCCTAAGGCTCAGCCCCAGGACATCTAGCCTTGATCCTTCCAGGGGAGGGGTGAGGTCCTGAGGGGCGGGAGGGGGTGGGGTAACTGCTCTGACTGGGGAGGCTGCAGGTGGCAACCTGAAGATGCAGCAGCGTTGTAACTAGGGGGAAGGAGAGCAGTGGTCTTTCCAACAGGGCAGTATTTGGACTTGGGAACTTGTTTCCTTGAGGCTCTTGTTGGCCTTCAGGAGTTGTCAGAACCTCCCTGAAGGTGACAGGATTTCTACTTCAGCATGAACTGGGGGTTACATATTGAGAATCTCAGGCCGGTTAATGAAATGGGAAATGAGAGGAAGTGATGATTCTGAGTTATGGGAAAAACCAGTTATGAAAGTGCCTGAAAAATAAAACTTTACAGAACGTAGTGGTAATAAGGTCCTTTGTGTCTAGCTAGGGAGCATTGTCTGGTGTGTGAAGACTTGGGCAGCCCAGCTCTAAGTTCCAGAAGTTGAGACCCAAGCTGCGTTATTCTAAATCAGGAGTCGGCACAGTGAGCCAGACAGTGAGTGTTTTAGGCTTTGTGGGCCCATATAGCCTCTGTCATAACTACTCAACTCTGCCTTTGTAACATGAAAGCAGGCGTAGAGGAATGTAAACAAACAGGTGTGGCTGTGTGCAAATAAAACACTGTTTTCAGAACCATGCAGCAGGCAGGATTTGGCCCACAGGCGTGGTTTGCTGAGTCCTGCTCTAAGTTTTGTTCTGTGAGAAACAGTATCTTCACAGGGTTCTTGTGTTCAAGTAGTATTAGGGCTGAACTTTGTCAATGGAGGAGCAAAGCGGGAAGGAGAAAGGTCTAAGAAAAGTCAGAAGAAAGGAGAAAAGGGAATAAACCTCTTTGAGGACCATATTCAGCAGTAATGTACGAAAAAATTAAATCTAGGCATCTTCTGTAAGTAATGAGTTAATATCCGAAGAGGGACAATTAAGTTTGTGAACTTTTTGCAACAATGTTGCTAAACTTTTTTGATATCAAGGAGATTATTCGTTATGAACTTGTACCAACTGGACGAACAGTTAACCAGGTTTACTACTTGCAAGTGCTGAAAAGGCTGCGTGAAAAAGTTAGACGATCAGAACTTTTCACCAACAATTCATGGCTCTTGCATCACGACAATGAACCAGCTCACACGGCACTGTCTGTGAGGGAGTTTTTAGCCAGTAAACAAATAACTGTATTGGAACATCCTCCCTACTTCCCTGATCTGTTCCCCAATGACTTCTTTCTTTACCCGAAGATAAAGGAAATGTTGAAAGGAAGACATTTTGATGACATTCAGGACATCAAGGGTAATACGATGACAGCTCTGATGGCCATTCCAGAAAAAGAGTTCCAAAATTGCATTGAAGGGTGGACTAGGTGCAGGCATCAGTGCATAGCTTCCCAAGGGGATTACTTCGAAGGTGACCGTAGTGATATTCAGCAATGAGGTATGTAGCACTTTTTCTAGGATGAGTTCGCGAACTTAATTGTCCGACCTCGTATGCAGGAGGAGTCCTTGTAAACTGTGAACAAATGTTGACTTTACAATTGTAAGGTGTTACTGTTTTAGATAATGCCAATAACCAACATATGAGCCCTGGTGTCTTGGTCACTTATTTTCATGTATGGAAACTCTTTTTAGGTCCACTGGGTGTCAGTATAACACAGAATATTCAAGAAAGCTCAAGGAGCCCTTCAGGGACCTATGCCCAGATAAACTTCTGAGTGTTTTCACGGAGCAGATGTTCCCTCAATAATTCATGCGCTATTTGAAAAACAAGTGACTTAATTTAATTAACCTTCATCTCAATAGCAACAGTTTTATAATTCATGCCAACAGACTATTATTAGCTTCTTGTAAAATGCTTTATCCATCAGGCTCTTAGGGACACTAGAGTGTGCACAAACAAAAAAACAAGTCCACAACTCAAACTACATGCAATACCTGTACTTATAAGTCATGTGAGATATAAACCATAAACCATGTAAGAAAAATTATGTATCACCAGAATTTTTAAACCATACCCTGTGGCCCAGAATCCTTCAACAGGGACTGCTGTCTGTAATTGTATGGTCTATAATCTATCCCCCAAGGAGTTGCTGAGAAATCCCTACACACACACACACACACACACACACACACACACACCCTCACACTCGCTCACTCACTGGTGCAGCTGCTCCCCAGAGACTCGTGCACCATAGAGAATCAAGATTCCGCCAGGACCACCTCAGAATTTAATTTCACCTTGCCTCCCATGTTGGCACATAGGATAATGAAAGAATAAACCAGCACAGGAGGCCCAGATGGTGCTGCCTTATGAATGAAAGGTGGAGAAAGAAAGAGTGCATTAATGAATAGCATGTGTCTCATTTGTTCCTAATGTGCAGGCTTAGAATCATACGGTGTGATAGCTATAAAGGAGGGGGCCTTAGTCAGTTCAGGCTGCTATAACAAAAATACCACAAACTGGGTGGCTTAAACCACAGATTTATTTCTCACAGTTCTGGAGGGTGGGAAGTCCAAGATTAGGGTGCCAGCATGGTTGGGTTCTGGTGAGGGCCTCTTCTTGGTTTACAGACGACTGGCTGCTTTCTTGCTGTATCTTCACGTGGCACAGAGAGAGAAGCCAGCTCTCTTGGGTCTGCTCTGATAAGGGCACTAATTCCATTATGAGGGCTTCACCCTCATGACCCGAGTTCCTCCTTAGCGCCCTACCTCTAAATGCCATCATACTGGGAGTTAAGATTTCAACATATGAATTACGATAGGACACAAACACGTACAGTCCTTAGCAGAGGGTGAGTCAGTATATCCTCTCTGGAAGGCGATTTGTAACCACTTATAAACTTTAGTGCGTGTATCTTTAAACAGCAATTCCACTTCAGGGAATTTATCCTGAATGTTGCCAGAAGATCATGAATATGAGAAGAGAATATACTCAAGGATACCCATTACAGTATGAGAATAGTGAAAAACTGGGTTAATGTAAATGTCCAATAATAGCCTAGTATTAATATTATTGGGGATGATTTCTTGACAAGCAAAGGTATTAAGTTAAGCAGGTTCTAAAACAATATATACATTAGGGTTCCATTTTTGTTGAAGTGGTCACATGTGCAATGTGTGCACTATTTGGAAGGAGACATAGCAAGGTGTTAACAGTGGTTGTCTTAGGGTGGTAATTGCAGTGTTTTTCTTGATTATCTGTATTTTCAAGATTTTCTAGCTTCGGTAGGTACTACTTTTTAAGAAGAAAAGAGATAAATTATTATACAAAACGAAATAGCCTCCATTCCAAGTTTCTAAGTTCATGTCTATTGAAGAAACAGATTTGTTTGTTTTTTTAATGCAATTAGTTTTTTGTTGTCATAGTTATAGATTATAACATGGGTGTTATAAATGTTTATTGAATTTGAAATTGTTTGAATTCCCCCTTAGGGCCATTTCAAAGAGGCAGATGGCAGGATGTCGGTATTTTTTGCTCTCATCCCTGCCCTTAAAAACCAAGTAGCTGTAAACTCCAGCAATTCTGTTCAGAGCTAAGTCTGTGGAGGACTCGAGAAAAGCAGAGGAAGAAATGTGAATTAGGGTCATGACTGGAGTTTCCTGATATATTTTGTTGCTGTTGTTTTCCCCTTGTACCAGTCTAGAAAAAAAAGGGAAACTTTTTTCTTAAGTTAGAAAAGTAATACATGGTGATTCTTTCAACAAATATTTGAGTGTCTACTGTATAAGCCAGGCATTGCTCTAGGTGCACAGTGAACAAAACAAACAAAAATCCTTGCCCTAGCTTACATTCCATTGAAGTAGACAGATAAGAAACAAATGAAAATGGACGTGTATGATGTGTCCAATGACAATAAGTGTAGAGAAAAAGAAAGCCAGGTCAAGGGTATAGATGCGTGTGTACACCTGAGTGTGTACACCTGAGTGTTTACCAGTGGGTAGAGGTGGGGATTGTTACTTTATGTAGGGTGGGTAAGAAGGACATACGGATAAGATGACTTTTGAGCAGAGGTCTGGATACAGAGAGAGTGGACCATGCAGGTGTTTGGAGGGAGAGGGTTTCAGGCAGAGGAAGCAATACCAAGCCCTGAGGTTCTGGGCTATCTCATGACCAACAGTGAGACCAGAATGCAGTTTTAGTCCACTTATAAATGAAAACATCTTAGATACCTTTAAATACCTCAGAGATATACATATATCAAGGCTTTTGATGAGTGTAGCCAAGTATTACATAAATACCCAGAAAGATACCAATTTATATCTCACAGTCATATATGAAGAAATTGATTTCATGACCCTTATATTAGATACTAACTTTATAAACTTCCTAGTTTCTTGGGCAAAACCTTGTATATCATTGTCTTAAAGTTTTCTTCTTATTAAGGAGGTTGAATAACGTTTTATGTGTTTGTTGACCATTTGTATTGTGTGTGTGTGTGTGTGTGTGTGTGCGCGTGCGAAAGAGAGAGAGAGAGAGAGAGAAGAGAAGACAGGATGGGAGGGGAAGGCAGGGGAGGGGAGAAAAGGAAAAAAATTACCTGTTTTTGTCCACTGCTTTTTTTTTCTTTTGGGGAGATGATTTTTTTCTTATATTTGTAAGCACTCATTATACATTAACGATATTAAACTCCAGCTTGTTTTATATGTTGCCAATATTTTTTCCTGGTTTGTTAATTATCTCTCAATTTTCTTTATGGGTCTTTTAACCATTTTCTATAGGTGGATCTATCAGTCTTCCTTAACGCTTCTGTCCTTGGGGTTATATGTAGAAAAGCCAGAGGAGAACATTTGTTGAGTGTAGTTGTTGTTTTTACTGTGCCATGCACTACCCCACGTACTGCGTGTTCCTTCTCTTAGCTAATCTTCTCAGTAGCTATCTGAGCATTATTAGCCCCATTTCAGAAATGAAAAACAAAACAAAACAAAACTGAATTCTCATTGCAAACTAGTTTTAGATTTGAGATATGAATCAACTAGCTTTAGAGTTGGGATATAAACCTTCAATATGAAGGTTTGTCTGACCACAAAGGCACATTCTTTCCATTGCACAAAACCTTCTGGTCTGTACTTATGCCTCCTTCCAGCCCCCACTCCCAGATGACCTCTAGATGACCCCGGCCCTGGATGACCTGACCTAGAAGGAAGGGCACAGCCCAGAGAAATATGTGAGGTCTGTCCATCCCTTAGATCTACCGGTTAAAGTTAGTCAGCTAATTGCTGGAACATTCCTCAGGAGTGAAGAGAGCTAATTATAATTTCCAATGATTTGGGTAACTGTGTGAATGTTATAACATTATACTCTCCAGTGCCCCAAACCATGTATGACTTCCATCCCTTATTGCTATATCTCCCTAGAAAATAATCCTCAGTTATAGCTCCTCAGAGCTAAGTAGAATTTTAAAATTATAGTTTCATTTCTTCCTGAAGAAATGATTTAAAAAATATGTTAAGAGATGGCAAAAGCACAAAGAAGCACCACCACCTTGTAGCTCATCTTCACTTTGTCTAATATCTGGAAACGTATAGAAAACTTAGTTGTCATGGATTTTATCTGCCCCAGGTAACTGGTGAAAGGTCTGACCCCTCTGCATTGTGATAGCACATTAACAGTCATGGAAACCCTGAATGCCAGAGATCTAAATTCTAATTCCTGAAGCAGCAAGTATAAACAGTTCTTCAAATTATGTCAGTGCAGTTGTCAACTGACTACACTCCGTGCAGCAAACGGTTCTCTGTTGAAGGAAGACCCGGATGTGCGCTCCCACGACTGCCGCCGTCTGTGTGCTGTCCATCTCTCCCACATGCTTGTACATTTCATGAGCTCAGTGTTGCCTAGAATTCAGGAATAGACAGTTAATGAAGAATAGGTTCGTGAGAAAGTCTTACCAAACCTTGAGAGACTCATTGCTGAGAGTACTGGACCAAGGGGGAAATTACGTTGAAGAAAATATATTTGAATTTTATCCTCAAAACCAGGGAGTAAGGGAATACAGGAAAATCAAATATAAGACACATTTAATAGTGCATTCTTGCTTACTAGAGAGCAGGGGAGGATCCCCAGACCCTTACATCCAATTCCCTACTTGACATCTCTGCTTGGGTATTCCAAAAGCATCTCAAGTTCACCAATTTCAAGACAGAGTTCATGATTGTCCCAATCAAACCTCTTCCAATTTGTCATATCTAGTGCACCACCGTCCATCCACTATTCAAATTGGAAACCTGGGAGTCATCTTTGGTGTCTTATATCCTTCACCCCTTAGCAGAAATGACCACCAAGCTCTACTGATTTCTCAAATTGGTCCATGCTCTCCATCATTGTCTGGACTACTACAATGTCCATCTAACTAACGTCCTGCCTTCATATCCCCAACCCCATTCCAATCTATTCTCCATACTGTAGCCAAACTTTTCAAAAAGCAAATCAGATTATATTACACCCTCCCTACTTTTGGATTTGTCTCTCCATCTACTCAAGCTACACTTGCCTTCAATTTCCTCTTGCCACAGGGCATTTGCACATGCTATATTTATGTGTGAAATGTTGTGTCCCTTCTATTGCTTTAACCCACACTCTATGCCCAGTTTAATTTTGGATTTTATTTCAAACATCACTTCTCTGAGTAGGGTTTCCCTATCCTCACTGACTAGGTCAGATACCCTTATGGTATAGCACAGTCCTTTAGTCTCCTTCGTAACATTCATCAATGTAATGTTTTACATTTATTTATATAAACAAAATACACATGGTTCTCACCTCTATGAAACTTATAATTTAGTTGAGAGGTAGGGGAGACATTAATAATATTTACAATAATTCCCTTATCTGACTTTGTCAGGTAATTAGTGGGTTAATTGAAAGTCAGATAAATCAGAGAATCATCGCTTGATGAAACAATTTATTGTAATTTAAGGTGTATAAATATGCATTAATTTGTTAATCTTTTGGTAAAGCTTTTCCTTTATATATGGATTGTCAGCTAGTATTCCCTCGAATCTTTTCATGCATAAATGAAACAACACAATGTGTGTTCTGTGATTTTCAGTGAAATGAGAACTTTGATACTTAGAAACAATATGAATGGAGAATCCTTCTCAATTTTTAATTATTTTTCCTTTCCCCCTTATCCTTTCACACTTGTCTGTCTTGCCCGTACCTGGTTTGGCAGCAATTTTTTCCAGTGACTCACATTTATTATTAATAGCGGCTGTAGTTTTATATCGGTGTGTGACAAAGGAAGGCAGCTGTCTCACTGATAAAAAGCTGGGGACGAGGCCAAGGAAGGGCTCTGTAACCAGTCACTTCTGCAGGTATCTAGAGTCCCACCACTAGTGCACGTGGCTCCGACTCCATGCACCTTGAAGATGGGCCCTGAGTGAGATGTTTGTAGAGAACAGAAGCAGCAGTGCCCCTGTGCCTGGCTCATAGTCCCATATTTGGAGCCAAATGCTCACACAGCTGCCCTATAGCATGTCCCAGAAATCTTTAACTAGACCTATGTATATTTTTTCTAGTTAAAATTATTTCTTTTTATTTTAGGGTGGAAGGGTGAAAATACAAGATGTTCCCTAGCCATGTTTTCTTTTCCAAACGTCCATGGCTTCTCAGATACCCTAATGTGTCTTGGAGTACATGGCTCAGCAGTTCTCTTTGTTTGAGAGGGAATGGAGCACAAATAAATGTCTGGGGCCTCACTGACCTTGCATTCCAAAGGTCTGGGCCTGCTGCAGCGAGGCCAGCTCCCATTCGCCCAGTGCACTCCTTCCTTCCTCATCAGTGCTCCCTACAGTATATGCTCTGGGCTTCTTTCCGGTGCACAGCGGGCCATGGCTCTGGATCCTGTCTCCCTTGACCCTTGATGTCTAATGGGAAAGCCTTTTCCTAGAAGAGTAGCAATTAACTGACGTTACGCTTAACCCATTAGGATGGAGGATCTTCCTTTCTCTGTTCACCTTTTGGTTGGAAGTGCAGACATCTATTATTATAGCAGGACTAGTAGTAACAGAGAAGATTCCTCAGATAATTAGCTGTTTAGTCTGCTACCCAAGCAAAATCATGTAAGTATAGCTTAGCTATTTATATGTCCATGTCTCCCATTAGATTACGAAGTCCTTGAGGGTAAAGTATGAAAGGGTGGTTAAAAGCTAGGGCTTTAGAGTCAGACAGACCTGACTTCAAATTCTGGCTTTGCCATGACCAGTTCTTCTGACCACAGGCAAATGTTTAAACTCTTTGTGCCTCACTTTCCTCATCTGCACAATGGGGATAATAATAATTCTTTCCTCGTAAGATTGTTGTGCATGTTTTTGAAAGATACAGTGTAAAAAACATTTAGTACACACAGTGCCTGGTGTGTAACAAGTGCTCAACAAATGTCAACTGTGATGTTGCCGTTAATAATTCTGATGCTGTAAGCACCTTCCACGTTGCTGTAAGTATTTGCTGAACAAATGTACGGGAAGTGGGAAGTAGGGCTTGAAGGCTTTACTAGAGGCTGGAAACATTTTAATGCCATCTTCCCTGGAAAGTTGCACAAAAGCAGGTCTGATCATGGATGGAGTGCCTGCCCATGCTAATAAAATGAACAAAGATCATTTCTTGAGCAGGCACCATCCCAGGAGAGCAGTTCATTGAGTTAGTTGGGATTATTTTGTTATATCCTGCTGGAATGGTCATTTATTTATATCTATTATTAGAATTACTCTGGGAACTTGAATTAGTGGACCGCATGCATTTGTAACTGATGAGGGAAGCAAGTTGCAAGCCCAGTGATATGCATTCCATGTAAAAACAGGGATTTTGCTTTTCTTGAGGAGAGCAAGATGCTAAACTGTATTTTTAAAAAGCTGTTCTTGGTGTGGCCACAGTGGCACCAAGTCCTTAAAGATTCCTGGAACTGGCACGCCAGGTTAATGGCTGAAGAAATCAGCACATGGCCACCCAACGCAAGTTCTAGCACTCTTTTATTTTTAAATTCTGTCCTTTGACACTGTGGTTCCTTTTGTTGTGGTTCCAGGCAGCTGTTCGATATATTGCCTAGGTAAAGAGCCTTTTTAATTTTTCAATAATATGGTTTGGGTTCAAAACTTCTGGCTATGTAAATTCAAAGAATAGTGTTTATTGACTCCCCTAAAAAAATCAGACTTGTTCTCTCTCCAAACCTGCAGGAAGGCTTACCCATATGCAGCTCAATCTATGCCCTGTTGTGGGATCAGTAACACTAAGTAGTGGAAAGAGTGACGGGCTGTAGGCATGATGGCTTCATCAGCCTCGATGGATCATTCTCGATGGATACAGACCACGTCACACTCTTTGAGTCACTCAGAGTTGCTTAGAAAACCACTGTCACTGTATTTCGAGCATCTGAAGGATAATACCCTCCAGCTAGGTCTTTTGGACATAAAGTGACAGAAGTATTATGGCTTCTTTTCCTCTTTCTAGATCGGATGTTTTGACGTGGCTTCCTGCATCTGTGCTGTTTGTGGGTATCATTTATGCTGGTTCCAGAGCATTGTCCAGACTGGTAAGTGTTAGAGGTTTTGGGAGGACAGCCCTTTGTCTTTTGCCCCTTTTCCTTTTAACATATTGTGCTCTGGATCAAAGGGGACAAAGCAGCAGCTTTAATAATGGTGTAGCTAGATTAGACAACAAGTCTTGGACCTGGGGCCAACATGGGGTCTTTTACCCCCCTCCCTAAATTGAAGATGAACAGATAACAGGGAATGGCCAACTTGTTTTATAAGGTGGAGATGCGGGAAGAAAGAGTAGCGACGTTTGTGGAGCCTGCCATAGACAGGGCCAGCCTGATCTGCTTCAATTCAAGCTACCCTCAGGCGCAGGCAGAGAGGGTTTCGCCTGCTTCTTGCTTCTAGTGAACCGTAACCTTGCCCATTGGTAATGTGGCCCCAGGGCATACTGGGTTCAGTCGTGGATGTGCTTGTACAGGCCTGGCACAGAGTTAACAGCCAGTAACATGGGGATGCTAGTGAAACAAGTGTTCATTCTCTCCTCCTAGCCCCGCCCCCCCCAGGATTGAGTTCCTCAAAGGTGCGAACTGTGAAAAACAAACTTCTTCCAGTTACATTACATAGAACTCCAACATTTTAGTTATTTTGCCATCAAAAGAGAATCCATTAATACCACCATTGACCAGAGACTCAGAACATGGCTTAAAAATCAGTAATGGTAGTAATGCTTCTTCCCGTTTTGTCCCCTGACTACTAACTGGTTTTCATCAGAAAATGATTGTGTTCCTACTTTTGGAAAAATGCAAAATTTGCAAAACAATGTAAAGTTGGTTGTTATGTTGTTCTCTTAAGTCTCAGATATGAAAACAGTAACAACAGACAAGCAAGATCTGCTTAACTGGATAACAATATCACGGTATTGTTAGGACAACTCCAAAGTTGCAAAATAGCAGTTGAGAATTAATAGCAATAATTTCTAAATGAAATCATTTTTCTTTCATGCTTGATAAGCGTAAGTGGACGGGATGATGTGTGCAGTGGGGGAGGAACGTCCTGGGTGGGCCTAGGAAATGGCCCACGGTGCCTGGTGGTGCACAGCCAGAGCAGAAGGCCTGCACTGGCTTTCAGCTGCCTCTTGATGATTCTGTCAGGCTCCTGCGACTCTGCTGCCTCACTTTACAGCCTGTGACCTGCAGAGGGTGCTCCCTCTCCTACAGCAGAGAAGAGCATTTGATTAAAAAACAAAAAAAAACAAAAAAGTGTTGAGAGGTTTAAATGTCTAACTATTATGTCGCTTTGTACACCTGAAACTAATAAAAATGAATCAATTTAAAAAACAAAAAAACAAAAAAAACCACAATGTGTTGTCCAAAGCCTTTTAAAGTTTTTAATAGGATCTGGGTAGTTATGGATGCCAGAATTTTGTTACTATTGTTGTGCTAATAACAACAATATTTTTTGTATGTACCGTGCTATTTCATATGTTTACAGAGTGATCTGTTTCCTATGTCTTTGTATGTGATTCTCATAGTTACCTAAGAGGTAAGGCAGATGTTCATCACCTGACAGAAGAAGGAACTTAAGTGTGGAAAGTCTTGGTCATCTGCCTCTGGTTCCAGATAGTTGCAGCTTCTCTGACCTTTTGCCTTTTCAGATGTGCTCATTAGGACCAATGCATATAGATTGTAGAATGAGTCCAGGGTATAGCAGTCATGCATAACTTCAGACTCTTTTGGGTGCAAGTGTTAGAAAGCTCACAAACTGGTCTAAATCAAAGGGAAATTCATGGTTCATATACCCGAAAAGCCAGAGGGGTAAGAGCTGCTTCAGGCAAGGCTTGATCCAGAGGTTCCAGTGACATATTCAGAACCCAGTTTCTCTCTCTCTGTCTTTGCCCCATTTCGTAGCCAGGCTCTCCCGTCATGGGTGTTATTGACTCCAGACTCACATCCTCCATATTTTAAGTCTAATAGAAAGATAGCTCCTGCATGAGTCCCAAGATTCACTCTGATTGCATCAGTCAGGGCTACTGCCCATCCCAGGTCTGAAAGCTAACCAGGAGGATGGAACTATGCTGATTGGCTGGCCCTGGATCCTGGCCTCCCTGAACCAGTCACTGTGGCTGAAGAGACTCAGAGTACTGTTTAGCCCGCCCTCATACAGGATCCCGTCCTGGATCCCACAGACTCAGAGAAGGCATGGCAGGTCCTCTATGTTGGAGTGCTTTACCAAAAGAAGGGATAAGGCTATTAGGTGGTCAAAACCCCCTCAAAAGTCCATTGTAAATGTAGTCTAGAACATTCTCAGGCAAATGGGGAGTTCTGTAACCCAGAGCAATGCTTCTGGAGGTAGGATCCACAGGCGGCGCCAGTCTGTGAGTTCTGTGTTACCTATCCGCAGGAGATTGTGCCAGAATATGCATCAACTTTGGCATTGAACACACTGCTTAGTTGAGCTGACTTTTTTTCTTTTTCATAGCAATACTTTTTGTAGAAGGAAGCAATGCATTTACATTCTGACTGCTTATCTTCCTGAGGACCAGCACTTTGAGTGGCATTGACCTAGAGCACAGCCTTCTTTGATACGCAAAAAGAAGCTGCCACAATTCAAATTCTGAGCAAAGGGAAACAGCCAAAAAGCCAAACATACCCAGTTAGGGAAAGAGGAGGAAAGAAAGCAGGCACACATTGTTTTTAGGTGAAATAACCCAGCATCTTTTCTTTATTTTCGAGCTTTTTGTTTTTACATAGTTGCTTAAAAATTCACAAAGTGGATTAAACATGAGGCACTCATACAGCTTGTGTTAGATAGAAAACAGGCAGCAATGTGCTGGCGCCACGCTGTCAGTTTAATGAATCCATGAGGAATTGGGGGGAAAGTGCTCAGTTAAAAATCTGTGGGTGTATTGTTATGCAAAACACTTTCTAGGTAGCTCTGCTCTGTAAAGGCCTCCTTTCTCTGACTAAGACTTTAAAGCTGTTTTCCTGATGAGCAACCCCTGAGAGGAAGCTCGTTTAACTCTGCAAAGGCTCTGTGGAGACAGATCTTTATTGGTTTTTCCACCTCAAACTCACGACCAAATGATATACAGAGCTAAGGGAAAGAGATTCTTCTGTGGTTCTCCATTCAGCAAATATTTATTGGGGATCTGCTATGTGCTGGGGGCTTGACAAATAAATCACTGTTCCTGACCTTGAGAAACTTCAAGGGGAGTCAGTGAGAGATACACTGCTCACTATTGAACAGCCACCATGAATGTTCCTTTGCCGGGCACTTCCCATTGCCAACCTTCATGACAGATGAAGTCAGACTTAATTACTCCCATTTACAGAGGAGGAAACTGGGATGCAAATTATTTGACCAAGATCAATAACTCGTAAATGTTAAAGCAGAGACACAAACCCAAGCTTGTCAACTATGCAGTTCATCTGCAAAGCTTACCGTTTCCTCCTCAAATCACACCCACCAAAGGAGATCAGCCCCTCAGGACTGAGCGAGGCGGAGGGGACAGAACCATGTAGTTGCTCTTCCTTCTACTCAGGCTATTTTGGGTCTGCTTCTCCAGCTTTTCTATACTGAATATGGTCACAGCGATGGTGGCTGTGATGGCGTGAGGGCCAGTCTTTGGACGGACAGTGCTATGTTGACTGGTCATTATTACCCTTGTCATAATTTCCTGGCCAGAAACCTTCTCAGCTAGACAGGATTACCTCAAAGTCGGTGAGTGTTTAGAACAGATGTGCAAATGCATACATTAGTTACTTGCCTGTGAGAGGTCATCCCGGTATTGGTGATTTGGCAGCCCAAACCATGCTGTTTTCTTGCTTGGGGAAACCAGGGTCAGCAGTTGGAGAGACTCTGCAAATCTAAGTTAAGGCATCCTGACAGGTCTGGACTTGGTTTTTTACCCAGCTCTTTGATCTTGGTCCTTCCCTAATTGCTTGTCAGGGTTTCTGTCTTTCATGAGCACAACATTCACTCAACACTTGGGGTGGAGATCGGATGGGGATGTTGGTGAGGAAACACACATGGATAATTAGACCCATGTGGAGTAAGTTACTCAGCTAAGCACATTGGAGCGCTTGGGTCCCCTCCCCCTTGTTTGGCTCCAATATTATGTAAAGGAACTTGGATCCACAAAGGAAAAGAGCGTAAATATTGACATAGAATGGAGAGTCTTCCTCTAGTGTTCCCTGTTACTGCTGACTGGAGGCAGCTCTCCTCTTGCACATTTTCTTATCAGAGCCAATCAGAGTCCAACTGCAAGGATTCCTTATTTTGCTCTCTGGCAAAATAGTAAAGCCCTCCTCTGGATTTTAGTTATCTTCTTGCTCCGTCTAAAGATGTTCTCCTAACCCTTATAAAATGACTATTAAATAGAGCTCCGAGGGGAAACTTCACAACATTGGACTTAGCAATGAGTTCTTGGATATGACACCAGAGACACATGCAGCAAAAGAAAAAACAGACAAATTGGACTTCATCAAAATGAAAAACTTTGGTGCATCAAAAGACACTATCAACAGAGTAAAAAAGCAGCCCAAGGATAGGAGAAAAGATTTGCAAATCATTTATCTGATAAGGGATTAATATCCAGAACATACAGAAAACAGCAAAACCCAAACAACCTGGGCAAAGGACATAAATAAACATTTCTCCAAACAAGATATACAAATGGCCAATAAACTCATGAAGATGCAAATCAGCTTCACACCCGTTAGGTTGTCAATTATCAAAAATACAGAAAATAACAAGTGTTGGTGAGGATGTGGAGAAATCGGAACCCTTGTGTGTTGCTTTTAGGAAAGTTAAATGGTGCATCTCTTGTGGAAAACACTATGGTAGAGCTTCAAAAAATTAAAAATAGAATTACCATAGGATTCAACAGTTCCTCTTCCGAGGAATTAAAAAAATTGAATTCAGAAACTTGACCAGATATTTGTGTACCCATGTAAACAGCAGCATTATTCACAATAGTCGAAAGGTGGAAGTGTGGGGACAGAGTCCCAGAGAGCAGTTTCCAGGCTCTTGGCCTCATGTGGAAAGGTGCTGGCTCAGGTAGTAGATGGCTGTCAGCTGTGGCTAATTGACCATCAGCTGTAACCCGTGAGCCAATTAGCCACTGATATAACTGCCATGGCTGCGTTGGTTGGGGAGTCAGTCAGTTGGCAGGCAGAGAAGTGGACAGCAGGTTGTAGGTCATGTGACTCCAGCCTCCATTGAGACTATAGTGCCTCCAGTGAGACTACACTGGTATGAGTCCCCTATCTATGTCTCCATGGGTGTTCCTTTTTGGCCTCACCATATCCTGCGTTCTTATGCGGGGAGCGGAACCAGAGACCCCGCAGGCTGCCCCGCATGACAAATGGCACAGCAAACAGGGTCTCCCACATGAAGGAAGTGACCCAGGTATCTTATCAGTGGATGAATGGATAAACAAACTGTGGTATATGCACACATGGAATATTATTCAGCCTTAAAGAGGAAGGAAATTCTGACACATGCTACAGCATAGGTGAACTTTGAGGACATTGTGTTAAGTGTAATAAGCCAGTCACAAAAGGACAAATACTCTATGATTCCACTTTTATGAGATACCTAGGGTAGTCAGACTCACAGAGACAGAAAGTGGAATGGTGCTTTCCAGAGACTATGAGAAGGGAAGAATGGGGAGTTAGTATTTAATGGGTACGGAGTTTCAGTTTTGCAAGATGAAAAATTTCTGGACATAGATGGTGGTGATGGTTGCACAACAGTGTAAGTGTACTTAATGCCCCTGAACTGTACACTTAAAAATGGCTAAAATAGTAACTTTCATGTGTATATTTTACCCCAATTTAAAATATATATTTATTTCTAAAAACCCTGAGCTCCAGAAGAGGTTTTTCTCGAGGATTCTATGAAGAGGAGAGGATGCTGATGTTCTCCCACTTGCCTTGCTCAGAACGCCTGTGGGTGCTGTGTGACGTGCATGTTTAGTTTCACTGAATTTATTTCTATGCACTGGGGTGAAAAGTGTGAGAGGAGCCGCCGTTCACTGAGAGCAGGCCAGTCTGCCCTCAGTTGTAGCCCGTGCATTTATGTTCCCATGTGGGCAAGCTGGAGAGCTGAGGCCACCCACCCCTGACGCCTTTGCTACTCCCATGCATCTCGCCACGCCAGAGGAGCTCCTGGTATTTTCAGATGTCTATTTTTCATATAGCAAGGCCCCTACATGGGTCAGCTATTTTATGTGATGCACAAGTGAAGGACTGAAATGGCCTCCACACTTGTACTGGAGATCCACTGGGAAAGAGGGGAGTCTGGTCCTCTGCCCTCAAGGAGTTTGCTATCTAATGACAAAATAATAAAATTAATGTAAATAAACACTTAAATTTACTTCCTGCTAATCAGTTTGTAAATGTGTTCATTTATACACACATATACACCTGTAGAAAGACCTCATCACTCCAAAAAGGACGTGGGGTGGCTTAAAAAATAAACGTGATTAAAATATGATAAAACATTTTTTATGAATAGAATTTTAAAAGAAATCTTGGTAAAGTGTAACAGAAGAAGAACTAGGTGAGCCCACAGAGAGACTTAGCACATAGAAATTTATGCCATAATACCTTACAAAATAAATACAGTTTGGCCTTGAATTCGGCCCTCGGCTTTCTGTAACCAAATAAAAAAAGTTAACAAGACTCAGTGCTTATAAGAGCGGGGCCATTGCTGAAGAAAAGCAAAGCTCTTCCTTGCTCTCAGGTCTTGAGTCCTCATAAAGGTAGACAGGGCAACTTTGTGGTGGTGGGGGGTGGGGTCTTCAGTAAAATCTTTGTAACAAACACAACAGTAGCCTAGTTTCTAGAATTCTTAATGCATGTTTAAGGCATGACAACGTAGCACAGCTCAGTATGAGTTTTTCTCTGGGGCTAAAACCACTGCTGTCTAGTTTTCTGGCTCCCTTCACAGGTGGGCAGACTGCCTTTAGGCTGTCCTCTAGGAACATTATTTCTGGCATGAACAATTTTGATAAAAATTGGGCAGCCAAAAGTTCAAAGATGCATTCTTTGGAAAGGGCCTGGAGTACATTTAATCTATATTATACATTAAGGCTATGCCAACACATTTAAAAATCACCAAAAAGAAGGTAGGATTGACATTCTTTTATAAAAATTAAGAAGCTGACCCAGAACTCATGCTTCAAAAAGGAAGTCACCCCCCATGTGTGCAGAGTGACCCAAGGCCACGCTTGTGGGCCGGGCCACAATTTTCCATCGCAAACTGTTCTAAGTCAGTTCTAACACCTGAACAAATAATAATCAAGGCTTCAAAATTGAAGTCTGGAAAGTATGGGAATAATGACAATTTTTAAGTCATAATTACCCATTTCTCTTTACAGCCAGAGAAAAATTTCCAATGGTACATGGATGAAATGCTGAATTTTCAGCTAACAGACTGTAAGAATAAATAAGTTGCAAGTTGTGGCCCTAAGCAACTAAGTGAACTGGCCTGCAGTGTAGTTGAATTTGGTCAATTACATTTGTGTCAAAAAATGATTATTTGGGCTTTATGGTAGTTAATCTTGGGTCATTTTTTCCTGATGAAAGATGGCCATTCCTACAGTCGTGACAATATGGAAGACGTGCGTATTTTTCTGTTCTCTTTAACAGTAAGCAAGTATCTAGATCATCCAATTATTAAGAGGCAGGTTAAAAGGAGAACCAGAATATATCCTTTCCTTTTTCTCATCTGTATAATGGGGATGCTAATAGTATTTACCTCATAGAGTTATTAAGAAGATTAAATATATAAAGCAGTTTGGCATATAATAAGTATTAAATCTTAACTCTTGCTATTACTGTTCTCATTTCTCAAAGTTTTGATCTGATCTAACAAAAGTTAAGTCCTGCTGGCCCTCACTCCATAAAGATAACAAAGGGCTGGTTTTCTAAAATAATCAATCACTGTGGGTCTCCTGAACTATTAGTGTAGATCAGACTGGGACTCGTGCACAGTGAGAGGCCAAGGAAAAATCAGTAATGAAATGTTTACACTGCCTTAATATTGTTTGTGATAGATCTCTATGGAGGCTGACATAGTCAATTGTAGAATTACTGTTTCTAAAGCCTGATAAATTCTCAGTAGAAAAAAGTGGCTTGAGAAATTCAGATTTAAATTTTTAAAAGTAGAAATGGAAATATGCCTTTTAAAAATGGCATAGGGGGCGGCCGGATGGCTCAGTTGGTTAGAGTATAAGGTTGCCGGTTCAATTCCCACATGGAATGGTGGGCTGTGCCCCCTGGACTTGAAAAAATGGCAACTGGACTTGGAGCTGAGCTGCGCTCTCCACAACTAGATTGAAAGACAACGACTTGGAGCTGATGGGCCCTGGAGAAACACACTGTTCCCCAATATTCCCCAATTAAAATATATATATATATATATAAATAAAGAAATGGCATAGAGTTTTTACTCAGTGTTCATCCATTTTAGATCATCCATTTTAGACCAGTTTTATTACTGAAAGAAGCAAACTGGCAGGATTTGGAACACATCGGTCATAGTGAACTTCAGACAGCTGTAGGTCCAGGAAGTTTACTCTGGGGGGCTTGACATAATTTGGGTATTATAACGTCGAGGCTAGGAGCATGGGCTTGGCAGCTAGACAGGCCTGGACTGGAGTCACGGCTCTTCCTGAACCTGCTATGAGCTCTCCAGCAAGTTGCCACATCTTAGCTTCGGTTTTCTCGTCTATAAATCAAGGTAATATCATCCACTAATACAGTTTTTGGGAGGAGCTTTAAATAAGAGAATGCAATTAAAATTATTAGCCCGGTGCTTAACATATTATTGGTAGCTATTATTAGTGTACTTTAAAATCAATTTTATGCGTGTAGATAGATCCTTTTCCAGAATCTATATCTAATCAGAGTAGGACCAAGGGAGATGGAGAATAAAATTGAGAAAATTAAGCCTCCTTGAGGTCTAGGGTTAGGGTCTAGAATTCTATAATCTCAGTCCTAAATCTGATCTCATTACTGATTTCATAGTCAAGGAGGGAAAAGCATTTTAAATAAGGTCCTAATTTTAAATAAATAAGACCCAGGTTTCCTTTTTATATTCACTTTCGTGTGTCACATGATTAACCTGTCCAAGATTTTCTTTGCTATCTTCTCAAGCCAAGAACTAGAAGGTCAAGGAGCATGTTTGCAAATGGGTCTACTGGATAAAACCAGGTTTTTTTGTGTGTGTTTTTTTAATCTCTAATAATCTTAAAACACATAAAATATTTCAAAGTATAAAATGTTTTGAATAAAAAGAGGAATGAAAAGTACAAAAACAAATACAAAATACTTCAAATCAAGTTTGATTTTAAAAGGAAAAAAACCACCTTGAGTTGAACTGTTAATGAAAGATAAAAGTAGAAAATATTTTTAAAAGGCAAGAACTCTAAAAGAAATAAAACGGTGCAAGTTAGAACAAAATGCTCAAATAGGTCAATGCTATGAAGTTATAAAAGTGTTAAAAAAAATCAGGTAAAGATATATCCTCTAAAAAGAGAAAAACTGAATCCATCTGGAAGTCAGTGAGCAGCATGGTCTTCAAGCAGGTCCTCTAAGCGGGAACAATTTCTCAGCTCAGGGTCCTTGTGGAGACCACTGAAGGTCGGCTTGGTACCAGGTAACACTGAACCTTTGGAGCAGTGCTCCTGAACCACTCATCTAGGCCCTTTACCTACATTATTTCTGTTTTCCACCCGCCAATAGCTCCAGGTCATAGGTATTTGTAATTCATACTACAGAGCAGTTAACGAAAGTTTCGATAAGTGCCCTGCTCCACTGGCAGATGGTAGAGCTGAGGCCTGAGCCAGTCTGATGCCAAACCCATACATATTCTTTACCTTTCTCTGCCTTCCAAGAAACATCATTATCATCATCGACAAAGAAATAACAAAATCCCACGTCCATTAACCCTTCTCCCTCACCTTGTCAAGACTGTCAAATTAGGAGAGACTGCGGTTCTTAGCAACAGGCCCTCAATAGTCAATACGCAGTGGGTCCTCTGTGTATCTTAATAACCCACTGGAGTGTCATATACGTATATGACACCCATTTTGGGGGTGCAAAGTTGATTCCAGTCATTCCGATATTTACCTCAGTTCAGTCTCCTATTTCCTGAATGTGGATGCTCTTCATCGTCACTGCCACTACCAACTTCAAGCCACCATCTTATCATTACTTGTCTTCGTTTCCTGTGGCTGTTGTAACAAATTATACCCTACCTAGGTGGCTTAAAACAATACAAATTTATTCTCTCCAAGTTCTAGGCCAGAAGTGCAAAATTAGCATCCCTGGGCTGAAATCAAGGTGTGTCAGCAGTGCTGCACTCCCTCCAGAGGCTCTAGGAAGGATATGTTCCTTGCTTTTCCCACCTTCTGGTGGCTGCTGGCATTCCTTGATTTGTGGCCACGTCACTCTAATCTTTATCTCTGTGGTCACATCGCCTCCTCTCTGTGTCTGTCAAATCTCTGCCTTTCTCTTATACATACGTGTGTTTGCATTTAGAACTCGCCTGGATAAGCCAAGGTAAATGTCCCATCTCAAGATTGTCAACTTAATCATGTTTGCAAAGACCCCTTTTTGCTATGTAAGGTGACATTCATAGGTTCAGGGATTAGAGCACAGCTGTTTGTTTGTTTTTTTGGAAGGGGGCAATTTTTCAGTCTACCATTCTACCATACCCCTAGACTTTTGCAACCATCTCTGCCTCCTGTCCTCTACCCAGCAGCCCAAGTTCCTTTAAACTCACAGATCAAATCATGTCTCTGTCTGCTTTAACTTCAGTGGCTCCTATGGCCTTTGGCACAGCCCCGATTCCTTGGCATGGCCTGTGATTTCCTCTCCATCTTTCTCTCCCCAGCTTCTCCCTTCCATGTTATATTCCACCCGGCTCAATTTCCCCCAGTTTCCAGAGGAGCTGGGTTCACTCTCTTCTCTGGGCTGTTGTGTGTTCCTCTGCCTGCAACACTGTCTATCCCCTTTGTTTTTATTTGGCCCATTCGAGTTCATCATTCTCTTCTCATTTAGACTTTGAACTTCACTTCCTCCGAGAAGGCTTCCTCTCCCAGTGGTCATGTGTGCCGTTCTGTGGGCTCCACCAGAGCTCTTACCTCGATAGGGACAGTCTCCCTATCATGTGACCTCGTTCACAGGATGTGTCTCCTGCACCTGGCACAGTGCCTGCCACATAGTAGGTGCTTAATAAATTTGTGTTGATGAGAATACCTGTAGGAGGGGAGCTTCTACACCCATCCTACCAAGCATAATACTACCACTGAGAGCACTAATCTATGCAGAAGAATTTTTGCTGGAGAGGATTATACATGTGAATGCCAGAAGTTCCCACGGATCTTTATTTTTAAGAAGAAATCAAGAATTATGTAATTAGGAGATCAAAGGAAATATTTTCATGCTTATTGTTCTGCTTTCTTTTAGGCCATTCCTGTGTTTCTCACTTTGCATAATGTAGCTGAAGTTATTATCTGTGGGCACCAGAAGTGTTTTCGGAAAGAGGTAAATGATAACATAAAATGCTGGTTTCACTTCCCTTGCTTTAAATTTCAAAGACACACCTTTTGTTTTTTTGTGTGTTTTTTTTCTCCTAATGGCCCAAATTAGTGTCTACCTTTTCCTGCCATCTGTTTCCAGTCAAGGCTGCCTGACAGTGGTCACTAATTTCAAGGATCATGGTTTTAACATCCCTTCAGTTCACCAAACACATGTGGAAATGCTTGTTGAGCTGAGTGGAATGCCACTCCAGGCCAGGCCTGAGCCAGGATCTCCCGATTGGCTGTGGATCTGGTGGTGGAAACATTCCTGCCCACAGCTCATGCCCACACCACGTGGACATACGTATATGGCCCAACTTCACATAGGGTGCTGGAGGCATTGGCCCACCCTGGGGACATTCCCTATTCTTCCCAGCCCCAGCTTGGCCTCACACCAGTTCGAAAAAGTGTCTTCACTCCTGTGCCTCCATCCGTGAAAAGGAATGATAACGTCTCCCAACTCATAAGAGCTGTTGGGAGGATGTAACGCAGCACATGTGTTAAGTGCTTCCAACAGCTTCTGGCACACAGTAGGTGCTCTGTACATTTTAGCTGTATTTACCAACGTTATTAGAGGTGGTTTTAATGTGGTCCCTCTTTTGGGAGTTTCTTTCTTTCTTTTTTC
The DNA here is from genome assembly GCF_036562045.2 of Rhinolophus sinicus. NCBI lineage: Eukaryota > Metazoa > Chordata > Mammalia > Chiroptera > Rhinolophidae > Rhinolophus > Rhinolophus sinicus. The sequence continues at coordinate 40,561,305 of NC_133758.1, forward strand.
CCCCCTAACATCTACCCATTTAAAATGGGTTCATACCAAAATTTTGAACTTTTAAACTAGAGAGCGGCTGGTGGGCCATTCAGGCAGCATACTTCTTACAGGTACGTAGGAGAGTGGGGCGCCCTTCGCAGGGCCACTCTGCGCCCTCTGTCATCCCTGCCTGCTGCTCAGAGGTAGCTCCAGGGATACCCCCCTCGTTCATGGGTAGTTAACCTCTCCCTCTGTGCTGCCTTATTCCCCTGAGCCCATCAGCATGCTCAGTGTTCTCAGTCCTCCATGGGTAGAGCAGGCCCTGGGAGACCCACTCACATCAACCCAGCTCTGAAGGCTGTGTTCATAAAACCAGAACTCGACAGGAAAGCCGGCACCCTGCTCTGCCTGTGCACCCTCTCCCCATCCCCCTCCCCTCGTTCTTGCCCTTCCCACCACAGTGCCTGAGAGGGAATTGGCCTCCGTGCTGTCCACATCCTCATGTCTCTCACCTTGCACTGGCTCCTGCCTCTCCCCCACCGTTACCCTGAAATTGCTCTGGCTGAAGTCACTGGTGGCTTCATTTAGGGGACTCCGTTGGTCTTTTACACCATTCGTCACCCCCTCTCCCTTTTCTTGTCTCTCTTAGCCCCCTTGACCTTCATTCCCCCCCCCCCCCAGCTGGTTTCTTCCTGGGTCTCTGGCTCTTTCTTCACAGCCATCTGTCCATCTCTTTTTTTCCCTTTACCTGCCCTTCAGAGTCTCCTAGGGTCTGTCTCAGGAGCCTGTGGTTCCCACACCACACACTTTCTGTACAACCTCATCCACACCCATGCCACCAGCTACCTTCCATTCACTGGTGACTCCTAAGTCGCCATCTCCAGCCTGAACCTCTCTCTTGAGCTCAGATCCCCATGACCTGCTGGTCTCTGGTTCTCTGCCTTGCTGTCCTGAGCATCTGAAATGCAAAGGGATCAAAATGGAACTGATGTGTTTCTCCAAACCTGCTTCCCACTTGGTATTCCCAATCCTGATCATCACCTCCCAAGTCAGAGACAGCAAATGAAGGCTCACAGCCTGAAAGGGCTGGAGGGTGTCACAGCAGGACTGACAGACGGTTGGAGCAGAAGAGCTCCATAAAGGGTCACACTCTGGAGCTAGGTCACCTTGTCTCAAGCCCTGTGACCTTGGGCAACTGACCTAATTTCTCAGGGCCTCGGTGTCCTCATCTGTAGCATCTAACCCAAGACTATTAATTAACCTATAATGCAGTGAGTAAGTTAATGCATGTAGAGAGTAGCCCTCAGAATAAGTTAGCTAACCTAGAATAATGTCAGGTATTTATTGTTATTTTTGGCAGTGACTTTTGAGGAGTGTGCTGACCCAGTTAGAACCCTACGATATCATTAGGACTTATGACTGGGTAGTTTTGGGACTGAAGGGGCCTGAAAAAGTGAATGCCCTGACATTAATCCGGTAGGTGTTTTCAGAGCCTTGGGGGAATGGAGCTCAGACTTGAATTTATTGCTCATTTTTAGTCTGCATAGGTTCTGGGCTCCTTTAGTCAGAGGAGTTCAAAATAATAAAATAAAAAAGCATCAATTCTCTCCTCTGTGGAATGGGTGAACTCATTCAGGCACTGGATTGGTTTGCTGTCCTGTAATGGAAGCCCCTAAACAGTTGCCAGATGAACATGTTACTCATGGAAGAGTTGAACTATCCCTTTCATTTGTATTCTCTCTGTTCCTATTCTTCCGCCAAACCATTGAGATGTTGCTTATGTTTAGCTCAGAATCCTTTTTTTCCCCCGTGATGGGGGCAATTACCCAAGGGAGCCGGGTCACTTGAGTGTGTCATCCTTTCTGTACTGAAGGGATAGGTGTCCCCACCAGGGGGCAGTGGAACCAAGATTGGCATTGCCTCTGAACTCTACTGAGGCAGGTCCACAAAGATAAGAGACTGAAGGATCTAAAGATGCCAGCCACAGCTTCCTACACGAACAGAATCTTTTTATTAAAACAATGCATCTGGATTATATAGTAATGTGTGAAAACTGAAACTTGCCTTCATAGCAAACCCCATGTTTCTCTTGTCAGCGCTTCCCCTTTAAACACTTTATCTGAACTGGAGTTAAAAAATTGTAGTTTGTCCTCAACTAACAAAATAATCCTTCTGAAATGTTCAGAATTAATCTGTGACCCCACCTGACCGTTTCCCCTATCGTACATAGAACAATTTATGCTTCTCCTTGCTGGAAGTGTCTCCCTGAGTACAAAGGACTAATTCCCTTAAACTGACAAAAAAAAGAGGCGATCAAGCTAGAGTCTGCGTTAGAATGTCTTCTTTTTAGAGAGCTGTAAGTGCCAAGTTTAGATTTCCTCAATTTGCCTTTTTAAAAATCTTCTCTGTAGGGGTGGAGTCAAATGTTCCTTCTCCTTTTTTCTGTTTCTTAATTCACACATCATACCAGAGAATTTATAGCACCGCTGAGAGTCAGAGCTGGATTAATGAAAGGAAAATTTAAAGAGACAGGCTGAAAAAGAAGTTGAACATGAGCTTAATTTCTTTTCTTGCACAGGTTACATCGCTTTTTCTCTCTCTCCCTTTCATGGTGTGGAAGATATTGAAAAGCTTGACCCTGGTATCATTTTTTGTTTTTTTCATGAGTGAACATAAATCTAATGGTGAGAGTGGTAAAACTGCACATTCCAGGTGCTTTGCCGAGCTGACTCGACTCTGAACCTGAGTCATTCTTCATTTGGTCCAAGCAGAAAACGCCTCAGTAAATACTAAAATGCAGCAGACTGTTAAGCCCCCAATAAACTTACTCATATATATATATATATATATATATATATATATTTTTTTTTTTGCCTCTTGATCTAAATATTCTCTTTTAAGAAAAAAAAGTTTTTAAAGACTAACTATAAGTCTCTTTTTCTCATACAGAAAACTTCTCCTGCGAAGATCTGTAGGTAAGTTTAAAAATAAACAAACACACACACACCTCTAAAACACAAGATTTAACCTGATTTTTAACTTGAATGATAAACTCTTTGTTGACGATTCATGCCTAAGAGTTGACAGAGAAATTTATTATAAACATTCAGCCCAATTTTGTGTCTTGTTCTAAAATTTACTATCTCTCTTTTTCTGAACTATTTTATTCCTAAGGCAAAAACAACCCGTGCTAGATTTTAGTTGTTGATGCCCAAAACTTTACTAAGTGTTGTGCAATCCTGATGGAAAATGAAAATGAAAACATGGAAAGCCATAAAATTTTAAAAATAATGTTTGTAGTTTATTGGGTTTTTAAGAATTTCCGTGGTGGAAAAAACACTGGCCTGTGAGTCCAGGGATCTGAGTTGTGATTCTGGGCCACAGCAAAGTGCCGTCACCCTCCGTGCCTCAGTTTACTCAGCTGCACTCTCAGGCAGGTCCCTGTGGCCCAGGTGTGCTCTGACTGCTTCCTGCCTCCTCTACAGGAGCTACAAAGCTCAGTCCTGTAGATAGAAAACCAACAGAAATGCTTTGAAACTCGGATTTAGGACTTTTTGTTTCAGGTATTTCTGAACTTTCATCCAATCTTGTTTTTTGCCTTTATTACAGGCGGCTACTTGAAAAAAAAAAAAAAAGAATCATCAGGACTCATCCTGTTTAAAAGATTAGCAGGTGTTAAAGAGAGGCATTAAAGCCTTCTAATACCTGATACAATCAGGTATTGCTCAAGGCCAAGTTTGGCTGGAAAGCAGGGCTGTCTCACACCTGGCTGTTGGCCATCTTCCCTCAACCCCTAGGGGTTGTCTGTCTGAGGGGATCTCTAATGCTCATTGCCTGTGGATGGGAAGTGTCCTATGTGCTATAAAGCTTTCCACTGTAGGTAGACACTAAACCCATTAGGATTCTCCTCTTCTCCCACCTAAACCCTGCCTATTCTTGTACAGTCCCAGAAAACCTTCCTGACACTTCCTTCCACTCACCCCACCCGTTGCTTCTGAGTCCCTCAGCAATCCAGGTGCCTTGGAGTCTTTCATTTGTGTGTGTTCTTGGAAAGTTGATGAGGCTGGAGAAAAAAATGTTGGTGGGCTGGAAAGGAGAACCTTCCTGTGGTTGTCCCATGGGCCTCGGATGTCCCATGTCGTCGTCCTGACGTTCCTGGCATTCCCAGGGCTGTGAGGCCTCAGCTCTGAGCCTTCCTCCGTACCAGTCCTCCTGCCTCAGGCAAAGCCAGGCAGGCTAGTCTGTTGGGTACTCGACTACACAACTACATATGATGACAATTGTGAGGACTGTCGGGGTGTGGGGTTGTGGACAGAAGTCATTAGTATCACTATTGTCAGTATACTTAGGTTACAAATATCAGGTTGTTGTGTATTATGTCATGTGTGGCAGCCTGCTGGCCCTCTGGTCCCGCTCCCCACATAAGAACGCAGGATATGGCTAGGCCAAAAAGGAACACCCACGGAGCCATAGGTAGGGGAGCCATACCACTATATTCTCTCTGGCGGCCGGGCAAGACACACGCAGTACTAGCCACATGATCTGCAGTCCACCATTCACTTCTCCACCTGTCAACCCACCAACCAATCAACGCAGCCCCGCAGTTACATCAGTAGCCAATTGGCTAACCGGTTACAGCTGATGGCCAACCAATCACAGTTGATGGTCATTCACTACCCGAGCCAGCACCTCCCCACCTGAGGCGGAGAGCCTGGAAACTGCTCTCTGGGACTCTGTCCCCACAATTACATGTATATGTATATATGCCATATATACATTCTACATGTATATAGAATATATATTGGTGCGAGATGTCACATGACCAAGTCCTCTAAGAGTGAAAATGCTGTCTTCATTGATTCTGTTCATGCCTTTGATCCTTTGTTGCTTGCTGGCTAATGGAATGCTCAGTAGTAAACAGGCCCAACACTACATATTTTATTGCATTGTAAAATGGAAAGTGGGGGAGAGAGTATGTGGTAATGTGGGTTTTGTGCTTTCCGGTGCCTTCTTTTAGGAGGAGAGAATGGGGAAAGCTAGAGGGCAAGATCTTTTGGTATATGAAACCCAGAAGAGATATGCTAAGAACCAATGATTATTGAACCAAAAGATAACTCTAAATGGACTTTCTAATGAATGGGGGTAGCTTTCTGAAAATATCTATGATTGGCAATGTTACTTTTTTGTGCAAGAATTTTTTTTTATTAGTTTCAGGTGTATAAAACAATGTATTAGTTGGACATTTACAACCCTCACAAAGTGGCAACCCCCTCCCCCAACCTACCACCCCTCCGACATCGCACACAGCTGCCACAGTTCCACTGAACCCATACTTTTGTGCAAAAATTTTTAAAAACCGTTTTATTATGAACATTTCTAAACGCATAAAAGTAGACACAATAATACAATGACGCCCCATATACCCATCACCCAGCTTCAACAATTTTCAACATATGCCTCTACCCAGTGCCTTACTTCAGCAAATCCCAGGCACCATAGCATTTCATCTGTAAATATTTCAGCATGTATAAAAGATTTTTATAATAAAACTTTTTATTTGGGAAAAAGGTTTAAACTTACAGAAGAGTTGCAAGAACAATACAAGGAACTCCTATGTATCTTTTACCTAGATTCACCCATTGCTAACATTTTTTGTATTTGCTTTCTCCGTGTGTGTGTATACGTACATATTACAAAATAGATGAGAATATATACAATTATTCTTATTCTTTTCTTGACCATTTGAGAATAAGTTGCAGAGATCATGACTCTATCCCTAAGCACTTTAAAGTGTATCTCCTAAAAATAAGAATCTCTTGTATAAACAGTACAATTATTAAATTTAGAAAATCAATATCTTATACAATACTATTATCTAATATTGAGTTCATGTTCAAATTTGGCCAATTATCCCAATATTATCTTTTAAAGTCATCTTTTCCCCGAAAGATGTGGTGTCTCTTTTGTATCCTTTAATCTGGAACATTTCCTCTGCCTTTCACTGCCTTCACATTTTTGCAGTGTGTAAGTCCACTGTTTTGTGGACTGTCCCTAAATTTGAGTTTGTAGCAGTGTTTCCTCAGGATTCAGTTCAGGAGATACATATTTGGCAGGAATGCCACCTGAGTGGCGTCGTGCCCTTCTCAGTACAGCATATCAGGAGGCACATGATGTAAATCTGTCCCATTACTGGAGACACTGAGTTTGATCGTTTGGTTAAGGTGACGCACAAAAGGTTTCAATGTGCTTCCCGTGGTGTCTTCCTTTTCATAAGTGGCATAATCGCAGCCTGATTGCCCTTTTCCACTACTGTATTTTTGGGGATCTGTAGTTAAAAAAAAACCTTTTATTATGTTTCTCAGGCATACTGTTTTTCTCAAGTGAGTCTACCGTGGTTTTGTACATGTCCTGCAAATGCTGTCTCTGGGAAAATGACTAGCTGAGCACCAGAAAGGAGCTGTCTGTTTATCAGTGGAGCACATAAGCAGTGGGGTTCTCTGAGGATGAACAGGGGAACTGGGCTTGGTCTCGTTCAAGCTGCAATCGATGTAGTTCAACCTCCACATTCTCTGGGAAACTCTTTGAAGTTGAAAAGTGAAGCTGTGTGTTTTATTTCCCTCTCCTCAGTGCCCTCTTCCTCCTGGCTGCTGCAGGATGCCTTCCCTTCAATGACTCCCAGGTAAGTTTAGGCAAACACATTTTGCCTTCCAAGTATCTATTACTCTCTGAAGCCTGCATGTATGAGCAGAATTTCCTAGTCCTTCCTTTTAGAATCAGAATAACCCTGGCCAGAGTAACAAAGGCATTTAAAGCTTTCAAGCTGGGTCCCTTTTGGCCAGGCCAATGCTTCTCCCCAAAGATGCTGCAGTGTGGCCCATAGAGCCCTGGCCTCTGAGTGCTGTGGTGGGTGCCGTCTGTCCTCCGTATATGCCTGGAGAAACTGAGGCCAGTGCCCAAGTGGCCCCAGCCTCACGCACTGAGGCATAGTTGATTTTTATACTCTCATCCGCGGAGTGATTTTTATTTTGTTATCCTGTTTTTCTTTATTAGGCACTGAGGACACACCCCCATCCCCAGTAGTCATCTCATGGCTGAGTCTTTTTCTTTCTCTTCTTCCCTAGCATTTATTAAGTCCCCATTTAAGTGTCAGGCACTGAGCCAGGCTCTGGGGGCACAAAGAAGAAGAATTGCCCTCGTTCAGACAGAAGTTGGAGTCTAATCAGAGCAAACGGGAGGAGGACAGACGATAAACAGATAATTATAACACAGAGAGGCCGGGCTCTGTCCCGGGAGGTTTGGGGTGCTGTGAGGCACCTAAGAAGATGTGGGGACTCACGAAGTAGGAACAGCTAACAATTATAGGGAGCCTGCTGTGTGCCAGGTTCTGTGCCAATGCTTTATGTGCCTTATTTTATTTAAAATCTCACAACAAGGGTAGGACTACTATTATCTCCATTTCATAGCCAAGGAATAATGAGGCCCAAAAGATCACCAGCTAACAAATAAATGGGGATTTTAGAATTTAATGCAGCTATTTCTGATGCGAGAGCCAGGCTCTGCTTACTGGACCTAAATATTGAAGGCTAAAGCGTTAGCCAGGAGGGCAAAGTCCTGCAGGTGTCCTAAGTATCCTGGGATTTACCTTGATTGAGCACCACCTGTGTATGTGTGTGCTCCTGTGCTAATTCCTGCCTTCCTGGAATTTACAGTCGAGTGGGGGTGGAGATAGAGACAGGAAATAAGTATGGAGACAGATAAGGAAGGGAAGATGAGAGGCTGAGCTGGTGGGGGGAGGCATTCATGCTTGAGGAAGTGCAGGTTCTCTTTCTCTGGAGAGTGGGCAATAGATGGGACTGGCAAGGTTTACGGAGGTTTGTCATAGAGATCCTTCGGTGTCTTGAGTTTAGATTTTACCCTAAAGTCACTGGGGACTGTTGAATGATTTTAAGCAATAGGTGACACCATCCCATTAGCTCTTTAGAGATCCAGTGTGAGGGTAGTGTGGGATGGAGAAAGGGGTGCTGGAGGCCGAGAGCATATTAGGAAGATGTCATAGGCAACTGGGTAAGAAAAGAGGAGGGACCGACCTAAGACCCCAGAAGTCTGCCTAGGTACCCCTGCTTGGCATTGTGCGTCAGCGTTTAGCGTTTCTGGTTGCCATGCTGGTTTCTGTTTGTACCTAAAGCCATTTTTGTTTTTAATCCTGTATTACAGTTTGATCCAGATGGATATTTCTGGGCTGTAATTCATTTATTCTGTGTTGGTAAGTTTTAAAAGAATGCTTATTTAAATAAGTGAGGCTTATTATTTAGACCTTAATGTATATCCACTTTTTAGTGACTCTGGACAATAGGAAGATTAAATGCAACCTGTCAGGGTTAAAATTAAATGGGCGTTTTCTGGTTTGATTTTCCTGGTTTGGACTTTTCCTCAAATGTTTCCATTTCCAATGTAGTCTCCTCTTTTTCGTGACAAACATTCATTAACTCACCACGGCTTGGGCTCTGCTTGCTCAAGTCCACTTGTGGAATGCTGGTTGGCTTTCTCTAAAAATGGTGGGAAGAGATCCAAAAGTTTGTGTCAAAGACACTCATCAGTATACAAAAAAAAAAAAAAAAATGTAAGTGGGAGAAATGAAAGGACCATCTGACTATATTTCAGATCATACTTTGAATGTTTTTTGTCTGTAGTCCTAGCGTAAAAATACAGTGCCCTTATTTTGTTACACACTGTTCCGAAATCCAATGGTGTTTCTCTTTCTCCTGCTCACCATGCGAAGGAAACCAACAGCTTCCTGTTAATTGTATCCTTCTGTTGATCACAAGCCTTCCCACCCAGCACTCTCTGTACTAACCGGCATTATCATGGGGGATTATGCAATGCTCTTCCTTGAAAACCTCCAAAGTGTTGTTGGTCGCCCCCTGGTGGCTCTGGGGAAATCCTTCTGGGAAGAGAGTTCCTTCTCCAGGAGGATTTTGTGCTTCCCTGGAAATGGAGGCAGCCCGTGACGCAGAATGCCCTGTGCCAGTAACACGTGTTGCTTCATTTTCAGGGGCTTATAGGATACTACAGAAATCCCAGAAATCCAATGCATTAAGGTAAACTTTTAAAGTTTGGTGAATTGTTGTTTGGTTTAGGAAAGGGGTGAGACCCACGGTGTCGTGAGCTACTTCTGTTCCACCAGAGACTCTACAAGTCTGGGTTGCAATGGGGGCAGCAGGCTCTGCCCGTGAGCCCTTTGTCGTGCTGTTGAGATGGTCCAGGCTGGGTCCAGCAGGACCTGAAACAGGCCAGTCCTCAGCGATGTGTGAAGAGCAGGGGAGTTTCTGCCCTCTTCCTTCAGGGGCAGCCATTTAGGTGATGTTTTTATAAAAATTATGTGACCATCTGTTTTGGGCCCCATTTACTTCCTCCAGCTCAAGGGTACAACTCTTTTTTCTTGTTTCCCCAGCCCCTTTCTAATTTAACTAAGTTAAGACCCAGAAGTCTCCCCAGGCAGTAGCTCTGTTCTGGAGTAAAATGAGGCCTTTGTTGTGGGCAGTCAATGGACCAGCCTTGACAAATGTAAATGAAAAGAGAATTCAGGCCTTGGTTGGGCTGGAGCTGTGAGGTCGGAGCCCCTGGACTAGCCTGCTGGCTACTGGCTTACGGGCTGCCTGAAGGCCTAAAGAGAAAAGGTCTGAAGAGACTGACTCCTGGGAGAATAAGTCCTCTGAGGATGTGTGGCTTTGGGTCCCTACAGTACCTTTTGTTCTTTTAGTAAGTGTTTATACAGAAAAGGCCAGTAGAGTTGCCAGATAAGATATAGGATGCCCAGTTAAAATTTGAATTACAGTTAAGTGGTGAATAACTTTTTTTTAGGGTAAGTATATCCCATGCAATATTTGGAGCACACTTATACTAAAACACTGTTCTTTATCTGAAATTCAGATTTAATTTGTTAAATATGATAGCCCTAGAAGATGGTCCAGTGGCCTGAGGTAGTTGGCACTCCATTAAAGTGGCAAATGAACACATAAGAAATAATCGGCCACAAGTGAAAATATGTGTGATAGTACTAAACTAGAAAATGGTTTTTAAAAATGAGCCAGGAAATAGTTTTGAGTATGCGCTTCATACTATTTATTGGTAATTTATAAATGTAATAACTTATACATAGATATAATTTATTAATGTAAGATAATGACGATTTTGTGTATGTAAAACACTTTTATTATTTTACATTTACCTTTTTTTTCTCTCATTCTTTAGTGACATCGACCAGCAGTACTTAAACTATATATTCAGGTAAAATATAATTTACATTTTCAAAGAGTAACTCAGATCCTACTAGAGCTAATGGATTTTTATTTTCCAATAATATTTTGATTAAGAACTTCTGAGTCAATATGCCTGCCAGGAAGGAAAACTAAATAATTTGTGAGATAACTGAAGTTGAGGAAACCAAATAGCAGTCCTGCCCTTAGACCTGACAAGAGGGGCCGCCGTCTGGCCCTACACTTTGGAAGGCCATGTCTCTCCCCATGGGATATGGAATCTGGAAGGCTAGGGGGATTTTTTTCCCCAGAGCCCACAACCTCCCTTCTAGCTTAGGCCCTAGAATTCCCTACTCAAGTGGTCCGTCCGGAGCTCTATTCCAAGGCCTCTCTGGGTCTGTTTCCCAAGTCATTCCAAGACCCAGAGGTGTCCAAAGAAAGGTTGTTGGAGGGAGGGATGTGGCTGGAGGGTGGACATGCAGGCTGAGGTGTCAACACACAAGTGTGTGAAGCTCTCGGGATGCAGGATGGAGCCCAGGGTAGGAAGAGAAGGGGGCACATTAGGACCGCAGCCAGAGGCTGGATGTCCCCATGCTGCCACATTCTGACATGAAGCTCCAAGGACTCCAAGAATTGTACATTTTAATTTGAACTTTCAGATTGTTTTGAAGGTATATTTGTTTAGGTAGGATGAAGTTTGAGGCTTGATTTATAATATTTAAATGTGGTATATGGATTTCCATTTGTACCGTTACCCTAAGCCAAGCAAAGCGTAGGGGTCTGACCACTAACTGGAATAGCTGGGGAGCATGCTTGGATTTTGGTAGTCTCAGACCGTGTACTGCAGGACCTAATTGAGAAGCAGGGTGAGATTTGCTGCTGGGAACCCAAGTTTACCTAACGCAGCAACCTGCAGTAGAGAACGCCAAGCTTGGAGAGGTGCCTCTCAGCATTCGGTCACACTGGTTTCTGGAGGAAGTTACTCGGCTGAAAGTGTTCAACATGAGCTGTATTTTCCATTTGCAGATAAAGCTCATAAATATCTTAGTAGTTATTAAAACACCTTTTTGATAGTGAGAATCACCCCAAGCACGGCTGAGGCCTCTTTTCTGCTCAGCTGAAAGCAATCATTATGTCCATTCTGCCAAGACACACCAGCTGCCTTTTCCAGAGACTCTTATGACATTGGGCCCCTTAAGGCATTTCTTTTTTCTCCACAGAACTTATAGCCAACAGGAGCAGTAGAAGAATAAGGGGATAGAAAAATGAGCCTTTGTGACCCTCACCTAGTTCCCCTCCCTCCCTCCTTCCAGCTCCTTCACTCTGGGTGAGGATGTTCACTTCTGGTGAGGCTTCCTGGTTGAGCCCAACGCCAAGCCCTTGCCTAAAGCCACTATTCTATTCCAAGCCTTTTTTCAGTACAAGTGAGGAAGATGTGTGAATCAGAAAGAGGGCTGCTATTCACTTTTCCTCGGGCCTGGACACTGAGGGCATGAGCACTCAGAGATCTGTGCTTGTAGGTGCCGACCCGGAGCGCTGCCTGCCAGGGCCAATGACTGATTTGATCTCTTCATTTTTTTGAGACAGCCAAATAGTTGGATGGTTCTCAACGTTGGCACTTACCACTATTTTCTTGAGGAGGTATTTGCATCCTGACCCTGACTCTGGGGTTTCTTATATAGCTAGAGGTCTAAGGCTCATGGTAGGGGGGAAAGGATGAAGGAAAGAGTAAAGAAAGAAGTTATGTATGGGGCTGAACGTAGGTGGAATGTCTAAAAATGGTATGGCTTTGATCAGAATTTTGAGGAATTTAGGTAATTTATAAGGAATGCATATTATTTGATGTACACCTAGCACCACTTCTTTTTAACATAAGCAGACACCAGTCTCTGTTCATCTATTAAATAGAAAATTACTGTAATGTTCCCTGCTCGTATCCCACCTCCTTGTTTTGCAGTTGAAATTGTGTGTGTGTGTGTGTGTGTGTGTGTGTGTGTGTGTGTGTGTGTGAAAGGGAAATAGATATTCTCTCGGGTATGACTTGTGAAACAGAAAAAAATGTATTGGCATTTAGCCTGTAGAGATTATATTTTTTTCATATTTCCCCATTTTATTTCCCATGAGCACCGGAATGTTTTCTGTTGTGTTCCCCAAATTAGAACAGTACCTGGCACTTACTAGGCACTCAAATATTTGTTGAGTGAATGAATTTAAAAGGTCTGCTGTTTATCTTGCATGACATGCCTTTTATATTGGCATAATTTCTTCATTAGAGTTTACATATAATATGTAATCTTAGCACTATGGGGGGCTTCAAGTTACATTTCTCTTCAAACCTATCCCCACCACAAACACACCTAGAAGTGATTAATTGCAGTTCAGGAAACATGTGGAGTATTTGCTGTACGTCTGGCCCTGTGAGGCAGAGATGAAAAAAATATGGTTCTTGCCCCCGAGGAGGGCACAGTGTACAAATTAGGAGTGGTGTGACACTATATTTGCAAACTTCAGACAGGGATTAGCGCCCAACTGTTTCATTTAGTTATTTCTTCTTATTTTTACTCCCCAATATTTTATTTCAGGGTCACTCTTTCGGGTGATGCCGATGATGGGATTTGGGTGTCATGGCAAGCCCTGGGAGATACTTGGGGATGGAAATGTGCCCCGCATATCCTGCCACAGGAGCAATAACTTCTACTGCTGAAGTTATAACCCAAAGGGGATCCAGTGAGACAAAATAATGGAGTATGTGTTTACCAAAGAAAGAAGAGATGGCAAGCAAAGGACAGAAAGTCTCTAGTCTCGTTAGTGGTGTGTGTGGTTTCTGTAGGTACATGTAAACCCTGTCATACAAACCTGCAATTTCTGAATAGCCAGACATGGGGCTATTCTCTATTCTTCCTTCTGAGCCTCTTTCCATCAGATAACCTGTGCTTTAGAGGTAGAACAAAGGAAGAGCCTGAGAAAAACAGAAATGGTGCCAGGGAATAACCCAGAGCGGGGCAGGGCAGACGAGCTAGCCGTGGTTTCCCTCCTCAGAACTGTCCTCCACACTGTGTATAATGTCACCCACTAGAGATTTGTTGCTATGGTTCTCAGTCCTAGTGCTCTTTAGAGCCCCAGGGGCCATAACAAGGTAAAACAACTGATGCCTGGACCATACCCTCGGAAATTCTAACTTAGGCCCAGATGTTGGGCTATTCTGATGTGCAATCAGGGTTAAGAATCAGAGTAGGCCATCCAGCACTTAAAAAAAAAATTCCCTCCCATACTTGTATAAAAGTTTTATTGCTAACCTTTAACTGGATCAGCTGCCTGGATGGCATGGAGTTGTTATGGAAGAGTATAGAAGGTGGGCTTAGAGAAGTGTGAAGACGCCATACACAGGCACTGGAAGATGGGAGATGCTTCCAGAGAGGAAGATGGAAGGGAGCCAAGGATGAATACGACCCACATAAGAGGAATGCTCCTCCATCTCCTTTTCATCCTTTTTGGCATTGATTGCAAATCAGTCCAGGTAGTTTTCAGGCACATGGTGGGTGGGATGGATCGTTTTGTGGGTTACCTTCTTGGACTTCTATGCAGTTAATTTTGTGGCAAAAATTGACTTATCTCCCACTCAATAGCTAGCTTTTAGAGTGCAGCCTTTGTAATTTCAAGACTGCTTTTGTTTCGCTTACAAATTCTCTGCAGAGTAGGTGCACATGATATTCACTGGCAGCACGGCTGACCCTCAGAGTAGGGCATGCATCCTTAGTCCCTGGCAGGGTAGATGCAACCCTCTTGCCAAAACTTGAGGCATTTCAAGAGATTCTCAGTCTCTCACTGAGGAGGTGGATTTAGGCAGAAGGAGATCATTCAGTGCAGATTAGGCTGATTTCACTATTTCTAAGTAGAATGGTTGGACATGGAAATTGTTGTTCTCAGTGCCAGAGAAGCTTTCTTCACTACTCTGCTATTTCTTTTTCAGTGTGGCACTCCTGGCATTTGCATCTCATCCCACAGGTAAACATCATTTTGTTTGTTTGTTTGTTTTACATTGCCCATTCAGTGCCGTGCTCTGACCTGGTTGTATCTCTAAGGGACATTTTATAAAAGAATGTGGTTACCTTCTAGGATGTCAAACTCAGGGATTAGAAACAGCCCACAGACTTGAAACTGTTCTTAATAACCCATTCTAGAGTTATTGCCCAGGAATTTCTTGAATTTTGTTGTGTATGTTTTCATCTGGTGCAATCTGAGACGTACAGACAGGTTTCATAGCTACTGAGTAAACTAATGCTTGCATTGTCTTCTAATTCTTTCTTCAAGCATCCAGAATTGCTCTTCGGTTCTAGTGCTAAAGGATTTGGTGAAAAAGTTCAAATTCACCCTATTTCTAACTGATATCTTTTTATACATTTTTATCACATGCTATCATCTAATCTTCATAATTCCTAATGAAAGAGGTCAAGTTTTAAAACTTATGTTTACCCTGTTGCTGCCTTAATTACTCTCTCGTTGTTTTTCAGATTCAGGAATTACCCACAATAACACTAGTCCATTGTGGTTTTTCACTTTGAAAAGTTTTGAAGTTGATGCCAAAGATAAAGCAATCATATGAAGTGTGGTATGGCTGAAAGTACCTGTTTTCTTGGCCATGCTCCTTCGACTGTTTATTGACCATTTGTTATGCAGAAGGCATTTTCCAAGCCTTCAGGGTCTCAGTTTTCTTATCTGGAAAATGAGAAAAGTGGATTGGATTATTTCTAAAGTCCCTTCTAGCTCTCACGCCCAAAACAATGACAGCTTTCTGTGGGTGTTTTTACCTACCTCAGACTATTTGACCTCATATCCTTAGGGAACTGTGGGTAGTAACTTGGGTAATGTTTCTAGATTGTATTTGACATATCCAAACCCATGTCTCATAAGGATAGTTTGAATTACTTTTCTCTTAATGCATCATTTATGCTAGAAAAGGATATTTGCAAGAAGAATCAATTTTCTTACAAATTAGATTTTAAATTCAAAAAAAGAATGGACATTGGACATCAGACGCTTACCTGCCATTCCTTCTCTTTGATCACGTAGTGTGGTGAATGATTCAGGGTAGGTCTGTGGCGGGCAGCTCAGGGAGTAGTAAAGCCTGTGAGGTTCATCAGAGAGAGGCTTGGTACTGGAAGGATTCCTGGCTGCGTCTTTGGTTTGCTGCAGTTTTCATTTCAGGTAGCTGAGTTGTATCTTTGAAGAGACCAGGTATAGAGCGCTGGCTTCTGAGAAGGATTTTGCTGGACTGATGAGCCTGTCAGTGACTCTGGTGTCAATGGCAGAGGCGGCCTTGGATCCCCAGTGAAGTCCAGCGGGCCTTGGCAGCCATCACAGCAGGGCTCTGGCAAAGGCACTGGGGAAGGTGGGTGTGGGGTTCCGTACACGCTGGTGGCAGCCTTCCAGCAGAAGCTGGTGATTTCCATCTATACCAGCACCAAGTTCAGTATCTAACCCATGAGCATCCCACATCTACTACTATGTGTATTAAGTAATATAAAGGCACTCTTTTTATAAAAAGGCTCTGTGTGGTACCATGATCACATTTGTTGCTTTCCTATAGAACTATTACAAATTGTGTGTCAAGGTACCTTAACGACAGGTATGTCTGTTTCTCCATTCACCTCCTGTTTGTGGAGCACCATTGACTTGAACCTTTGGTAGATCTGGGCTTAGTCCTTGAGTGCCTGCCTTGATGAGGACTGTTGAGTAACAGAACAATTTTGGCTAGAGTTGGGAAGCTGCTTGTAAAATCCACATGAAAAGAGACTGTTCAGGCTTTTTAAAAAATGAAATATAGTTGACATTTAACATTGTATTTGTTTCAGGTGTACAACATAAATGATTTGATATGTGTATATATTGTAAAATGATCGCCATACTAAGTTTAGTTGACATCCATCACCACACATAGTTACAGGTTTTTTTTTCTTACGATGAGAGCTTTTGAGATATACTATCTTATCAACTTTTAAATATATAATACAGTATTATGGGTTTTTTTTTATTATTAGTTTCAGGTGTATAAAACAACATAATGATTAGACATTTACACACCGCACTACAATACAGTGTTGTTAACTATAGTTACCTCACTGTACATCACATCTCCAGGACTTATTTATCTTACACCTGGAAGTTTGTACCTTTTGACCACCTTCACTCATTTCACCCACCTCCCATCCCTCATTTCTGGCAACCACCCATCTCTTCTCATTATGGGAATATGCTGTGTTTTCTTTATCTATTTGCCTGTTGATGCTCACCTGGGCTGTTTCCAGGTTTTGGGCTGTCACAAATAAAGCTGCTGTGAATATCCTTATACAAGGCTTTTTGTGGATTTATGTTTTTCTATCTCTTGGATAAATATTAATACCTAGGAATAGGATTTCTGGGTCTTAGAGTAGATGTATAGTTAACTTTTAAAGAAAGTGCCAGTTTTCCAATGTGTTGTACCATTTTATACTCCTACCCAGTAATATATGAGAGTTCCAGTTGCTCCACATCTTCATCAACGTTTGGTGTTGTCAGTCATACTTTAGCTATTCTAGTGGGTGGATCCTGGTCTCTCAGTAGCATTTTGACTAAACTGCCCTTTTCGTTCATTCATGATGAGTGACTAGAAAGATAAGCTGTCTTGTAGATGCAGATGATATGGCTTTGGGTCATAACCTTTGGAATGCATTGGGACATTATGGCAGGAATCATGTCAATAGTTCTCCATGTCCTAGGCACTAGCCCTGCCACTTTTCCCCCTCTTGACACTGGGTTTCCATATTGGTGAGTGGAATCTATGTCCTCCTCTGATCTCTTAACCTCTTGGTTCATGTAGAGGCTCCAAGAATCTGGGAACCTTGATTCCCTTTGACTGTTTAAGCAGTAATAAAGAAGAGAGATTCTTCTCATGTTTGAAAGTTTGCATTCGTATTTCTACGGGGCCCCTCTGCTGTGGCGTTAAGAGAGAGAATCTCAAGGCACCGAAAAGCAGGGAGAGCCACAGGAATCTGACCCAGCAATGACCTTGTTACCTGGTGTGTCCATTACTCTGTGTGAGATAAAGCAAGCAGCATTAATCACATCTTGGAACTAACCTTCCCTTTTTCCTCTTAGTTCTGAGGGCTAAACTGTGGTGAGAGGAAATTTTCTTCCTATTCAAATATCAATTAGTCTTGAATGCGGTAAGATGGTGCCATACTTTGTACTGTGGCAATTCCATGCTCTGTAATCTTCAGAGAAATGGGATTCACTCCCTCACTCAGAGAGCCAACGGAATTTTAACTGCAGGGTCCAGGAATGAAGACTCAACCCAGACTTTATTGCACCAGCTGCATGTTGATACCACAACACATGTTTACAATTCTTGAACCACTTAATTTGTGCTTAAATTGTGCATTCTGCACTAGATGTTGCAGAGTGTTGTTTTGTGAGTATCTTTACAAATATTTTAAGTTTCTGGATTTAGTCCTCCTGTAGTTGGGGTCAGCTAGCACACACTACAACAGCTTCAGGGCTATTTGTAGCATAATCGTTAGCCTTTGCTGTTTAGAGGGTGGTATGGACCCTGTTTATTTAAGAGTGCTACTTTAGTGAAAGAGGAGGCAGGCTGAAGGCATCAGAAGGCAAGCATTTTGGGTTGGTTTGAAATGGAGTACCAGCGTATTCAACTGGAAAGTCTTTGGAACGTTCTCTCCAGGGAAAGCAGGAGGGTTTAGGTCTCTCAGATACTCTCAGTTCAGTGGTGCTTATGCTATGTCAGGGGTGGTCCTAATACAGTGAATGCAGGTGATGAGTGAGATAGAGTCCCTGTTCTCAAGGACTTGATAGTTCTAGAAGGAGAAACAGACATGGAGTCAGCTAAGTGCTATGTAAAACGTGTGTAGAGGTTTTAGAAATGGCTCAAAGATAAGAACGAGCTATACTCTCTCACTCTCTCAATAATTTATAGGATAAATTTTCAGGATTTGGGTGAAGGGTATAACCTAAGTGGTCAATTCTAAGATGGTGACTTATTTTTTATGCTCCTCCCTCCCTGTCTACCTCTGACCCCTCCACAGCCTGGGCTGGGCTGTAAAGGTTGCCCATGCGTCGTGAGTCTAGTTTGTCTCCCTGGAGTGTTTCTGATGGAAGACTGGGTGCTTAAGAGGAGGCAGCGCCCAAGCAATCTCGAGGTCCTGCATTTAATTTATCTCCTTCTCTGCCCGTTCTTCATTATCACACTGACGGCGCTGCAGTTTCTCTCACACGAAGAGGGAAATTGGGAAAGGGCCAAGATCCAACAGCTGCCGAAGAGACAGACAGCAAATCCTCCACAATGTCCCCTTTACTGCCTGAACAGAGGGCTCTGGCCGCCCTCTAGGATGGGGGTGTCTAGGGTTACCTCGGCTGTTTTTTCTGTGGGAAAAGAGACTTCAGATGGTGGTGCTCTTATGCGCTAGACGTCTGAGCCTTATGATGTCGTTTACAAACTCCCTCTACCAACATAGGCCCCCAGGAGATGACAAAGGTATTCAGTGGAATCATGGCAGACAGATGACAAGAACGCTTAACCTCTTCTTGGGCTACACAAAAACCAGATCCCATGACTCCCTCTCCTTTTAGTTAAATACACACACATATGCACAAATGAAACAAAGAAACAATAGTCATAATTTAAAAACAAACAAACAACCCTCCAAAAAACTGGAATTCAGAACCTTCTTTCCCAATACTAGGTGGTTGAATCCTTTGAAATCATTTAGGTCTCTGAGGAAGTGCAGCATGCCACTGTGTCTTTTGTCCTGAAACTGTTGGTTAATAAGCGTAGTGATGAAGCTAATACTGCCCATATGTCCCACTGCACACCTAACATACTATGGATAATGATAAAAATCAACCCTTCTTGCTGCAGTCCATCCAGCACTGACGAACAGACCAAGGTCGGGGACCTGGAAGACCCAGCTCCTCCGGTGTTTCAGAAATTCCAGATTTGGAAGGATTAAGCTCTCTGCTGTGGAAATGCTTAATTCCTTTTCCCTGGACATTTTTGGAAGGCTTTCTGCTTTTTTAATCTCCTGACTTCTTATTTGTGACCAAGTTCAAATTCCAGAGAGGGAAGCAGCCAATATGTGTGATTATTTCCTCTTGCACCAAGTGGAACTGAAAGAATGAACTTACTTCACTGGAAATAAATGTACCCTTTGGACCTTAAACTAAAATGAACATGCACGGTTGGTCTGGCCCCTGTGTCGTTTGTGCAGTAATTAAACACAAAAATGAAAAAACATGTCAGAGGCATGCATTCATATTCTTTTTTTAGATATAAGGCAGAGAAGAATAGAAGAATCTTTTCTTAAAAGAAGATTCTTTTTGTCCCACACTGTGGCTGCCTGGTGAAGGGGAAAGTTCCTAGGGTTCAGAGTGACAGGGGTTCACATTGTGGCTGCACAGTCCAAGAGTTGTGCAATCGTAGGCATATCTCTTCTCTGAGCTCTAGTTAAAATGGGGAGAAGAAAACTTCACAGAGTTGTTACAAGGATTGAAAGAGAATGTACATAAAGCTTTTAGCATGGGGCCCTGCCCAGGACAGACTCTCACTAAATGGGCATTATCACCATGTTATTATTATTATCAGAACATGCCAGTAACATAGAAACCCTAGGAATGCCAGTGTGAATTCAGTGCTGGGCAGTTCAACACTCAGAGCGCTGCTGTGCTAAAGACCCTTACCTTGCGTTTCCAGGGGAGCTGGTTGCATGAGGGCTGTGTGCACCATTGTCTCACTCTTGCTGTGCCACTTAGGTGATCTCTTCAGCGTCCGGGACTTTCCGTTCCTGTATTTCTACAGATTCCATGGCAGCTGCTGTGCCAGGTAATCTTAACTCATAAAACCCTTGCACTATTAATTTGTACGTTTCTGTACTATCAGCTGTGTCTTTGTTTCAGTGAAGTCCAGGGTCACTGCTGGGTATCCGAGTAAGTGGCAGAGTGGTGGAGGGTGCAGGTGTGGCAGCTTCCCCCAGGCCATCCGTGGGTTGTTATGAACACCCTCAGGTGCTCAGGGCCTGACGCCTGTGAGGACCCGTGTCCTGTAGGAGTTCCTCATCCAGAGCAGTGGTTTTCTTTTTTTGTTTGTTTGTTTGTTTTTTTCCCTCCTCCCTCCCTCAGAGCAGTGATTTTCTAACTTGTGGAAGAGGTAGGATTCCCACACTTTTTTTTTCTCCACGAGCAATTCTTCAACAGAACTTCAGTATATAAAACTGATGAAATTGGTTCAGTTCAAAAGAACGTTTGGGTCCACAATCCTACCCTTTCAACTACCACCTTGGCTTCCCTCTTACTCCTGAAAGGCAACCTCCAAAAAACCTCAACTGAACCCCAAGACTATGAGAAACAGATTTTGGAAACCATTGACTAGGAGATGTCTAGACAGCAAGGTGCAGTACAGGGATGTAGATCAATTCAATGGATAGAATTAGAGACACAGAAATGCATCCTCATCCTGTTTCCATTTTCCTGCCATAATTGCCACTTTACTGAACTTTATTGTGCTCAGAAATGGAAAGGCTTCGGTGGGCAATCTCAAAACCTGTGTTCTGATATGATTACAAGGCGAAAAGGCCGGACTTGGGTTGAATTCTCACCTTGCTGCTTCAGAAATATCCTAGTTTTCCCAAGCCTTAGTTTAGTTTTCTCATCTGTAAAATGGAAAAATAATGCCAATGCAGGGTTGTTGTATGTATTAAATAAGGTATATAAAGCCCTAAGTATTGTGCCTGGAATAGTAAATGATGGCAATTATTATTACCTGCTCAGATGTACCTCAAATAGAATGTCCACAAACCATGAGCAATTGCTATCTAAAAGTCAGACCACCTATCCCCACCTATATAGGATTGTGCCTTATGAAGCAGTGATTCTTTACAGAGAATCAAAAAGCTGATATGTAGCTGGGTACTGTTTCTTTTTCTTTCATGATTTAGCCAGAGACCTCCCAAATTTCTATACCTCCTTCCCACTTCCAGTAAATGCTCTCATTATACCTCCTTAGAAAAGTAGAGCTTAATGGGTTTTAAATTTTGGGGTGTTTTTATCCAAAGATCATTGGAAAACACAGATGCGACAGATATATAATAATTAGAAATTGACTGGGGCCGGCCCGGTGGCTCAGGCGGTTAGAGCTCCATGCGCCTAACTCAGAAGGCTGCCGTTTCGATTCTCACATGGGCCAGTGGGCTCTCAACCACAAGGTTGCCGGTTCAACTCCTGGAGCTGAGCTGAGCTAAGCTGAGCTGCGCCCTCCACAACTAAGATTGAAAGGACAACAACATGACTTGGAAAAAAAAAAAAAAAAAAGGCCTGGAAGTACACACTGTTCCCCAATAAAGTCCTGTTCTCTTTCCCCAATAAAAAAAAAAAACAAAAAAAAAACTTAAAAAAAAAAAAAAGAAATTGACTGGTAAATATAACAGAAAATAGTTACCTATTGACTAAAGGAAGATAAGCCTCACTAACAAAAGAATATTTTCTTCCAGTGGCGTTTTGGGATTCTTTCTCATGTTCAGCACAGTGAAGCTGAAAAGCCTTATGGCTCCAGGGCAGTGTGCAGCCTGGATTTTCTTTGCTAAGGTAAGAGAAAAGGGAGGGATGGGAAACATTGATCTCAGAGGCCTTTGTGTCCAGTGTTCTCAAAGCCTGTGTAATGTTAGGTTTGATCTTCATGAAATCATTTCTCATCACTGGCCATCGGCCTCATCTTTCACTCATTCAAGTAACAATTTCTGAGACTGTCCGCCTATTTTATTAGCATGACATCATCTTTATGATGCTCCTGGAAGGTCACCTGGGTAAGCCCCTTAACATCCCTGAGTCTTGATTTCCCCATCTGAACCTGAGAGGTTTTACCAAAAACATCTCTAAGGCTTCTCTAGTTTTAGTAGACTAGACTCCTGGATGCATGGGGGCAGTTCTTATCATCCTTTCTGGGAACTGTGAGGGTGTCCAGAACTCAAGTGACTTGCTCAAGAGGTCTCAGTTTATCAGAGGTGATAGAGAAAGGAAAATAGGTAAATGGCCAGATTGGGGGACTTGGATGAAGCTTTCAAAAAAGGGAGTATTATAAGAATGCCCATTGTGTATCTGATTGATCATGGTTGAAGCATAAGATAGAGAGGTAGGAAAGTAAGAAGAACCAGAAAAGCAGCTGTGGGACACAGGGTCTTAACTGAAATGCTTTGTGACTAGCTTCCTGCTAGTGGAGCATTTCAGTTCTCTAATGTCTGTGAAGGAGTCAAGTCACAGGGCCCTCAGTTGCTGCTTCCAAAGAGTGACATTTCTTAATTAATTTAATCTAATGAAATAATTGTTTAAACTTGTTCCTTTAGTCATCTTTTTGTTGGTTGGTTGATTTTTTCCTCCCCAGAAAACAAAGGAAACTTTTTTCTTTGAAAATCAGATTTCACAGTGATATTTTCATCTGCATGGTCTACTTTATAACAGTACTAATGATTCTAATTCCAGCAGAATGTGAAGGGTGGTTAACATATTGACTTCCAGCATGACAGAATGAGGAAGTTGACAAATCCTCTCTCCAGAAAGCAACTAGAAAGCTGGAAAAAGACTGTCTAACATATCCATTTAAGCTCTCTAACCATTAACCAAAGGCTTACAACAAATGGAGACGCATTTGTTCATAAAAACGACTCAACTTTGGGTAGGAACAACATGAGTTTATGGCATTCTTGCGTAGGGTTGCTTCCATTCCCTCCTCCCCAGTTCTGTCAGTGTACTATTTTAACCAGAGCGGGGCAGGCTATGAAAACTAGCAGCCTTGTTGCCACTTCCAGAATACTCCACTTGGAGTATTTTCAGTTAAAGTGGCCATGTCAGTGGTAAATGAAGAGCCAGTAGCTCCACTGTCTTGCGTTGGCAGTCCTCTTTGGGGCAAGCAATGGACCAGTGGTCTAGCTGGGGACTTAACAGGTAATTCTCGGAGGACAGAGAGTCATCAGGGGCTTGATAGCTCTCCATATATTTGAGATTTACCTTAGTCTGTGTACATGAGCAGCAGAGATGGAGCATGCCCAAGACATCTACACATCTCTGGCCAACAGAACCTGTGTGCACACGTATAGGAGATGTGAGAAAGCCAGCAGAAAGTAAAAGTTGGGAAAGACATGAAGACAGCTGAAAATTTGAATGTGTTCCCCAGCCTACACACAGAATCAGAAGCAAAGGGAAGACGTTCTGGCTCAAGGTGTTTGAGCAAAACCTCTGACTAGTCTTTGCCAGAACACTAAGCTATGCAGACATGGGGATGACCCCTAGGAAAGTAAGCTTAACATAAAAACAAGAAAAAAAATGGGTGTAAACCTCAGCAACTGTACCATATATGGGAGACAGAATTTACAGACTTAGTCCAGGCAAATTACTAAACGGCAGAATAACAAGACCAACAACAATGCTCGGGGGAAAAGTCAGAATCCAGAGTTGCTATCTTAGGTAGTGTCCACTATTCAACAAAGATTACAGGCATTCAGAGAAACAATAAAGCATGATTCATGCACAGGCAAACAGTAGCCAAAAGAGAGCTAGCTGGAGTGACTGTATTAAAATCAGACAAAATAGTTTTTACGACAGGAAATATTACTAGAGAAAAATAAGGACATTTAATAATGATAAAATAATGAATACATTAGGAAGATACAACAGTTATAAATGTATACACACCTAACAAGAGCAGCCCAAAATATATGAAGCAAAAAGTGACAGAATAGAAAGGAGAAATGGACTATTCAACAATGATAGTTGCACATTCCAGTACTGCATTCTCAAAAGTTGATAGAACAACTACATAGAAAAGCAAGGTTATAGAAGGATAGAGATGATTTGAACAACACTGTCAACCAATTTGACATAACTACCATCTATATGACACTCCACCCATAAACTGCAGAGTACATATTCTTCTCAAGCACACATAAAACATTCTCCAGGATAGATGGTATTCTAGGTCAGAAAACAAGTCTCAATAAATTTAAAAAGATTGAAATTATATAAAGTATGTTGTCTGACCACAAGCAGAAGAAAATTAGAAATTTACAAAAACAAAAAATCTGGGAGACCCTATGCATTTGGAAATTAAATAACATATATTAAATAGCCTATGAGGCAAAGAAGAAATCACAAGAGAAATTAAAAATATTTTAGTATATCATCAAAACTTACGGGATGCAGCTAAAGTATAGCTTAAAGAGAAATTTATAGCTGTAAACACCTATATCGGAAAAGAAAAAAGGTCTTAAATCAGCAACTAGAAATTAGAAAAAGATGAGTAAACTAAACCCAAAGCGAGCAGAAGATATAATAAAGTTTAGTGTGGAAATTTATGAAATAGAAAACAGAAAATAAATGTTGATTCTTTGAAAACGTGAGCAAAATTGACAAACCTCTAGCTAGACTGAGAAAATGAGAAAGCAGATACAAATTATCCAAATTATAAATGAAAGAAGGGGTATCACTACTGAGCCTATAGAAACTAAAAGCATTGTATAATATGAATAACTCCGGATCATGAATAATTTTATGCCAGAAAATTAGATGATTTAGATGAAATGGACAAATTCCCAGAAAGGCACAAATTAGGAATATGGACTCAAGAATAAATGGAAAATCTGAATGCACTCATAACAAGCAAATAAATGTAAGTAGTAATTTAAAATATTTCCACAAAGAAAAGCTCAAGCCCAATTTGCGTTACTGATGAATTCTATCACATATTTAAAGAAGAAATATTTTTTCTTTACAAATTCTTTTAGAAAATAGAGGAAGAGGGAATAACTCCCAACTTATTCTATAAGGTGAGTTATGCTGATATTAAGGCCAGACCAAAAAATATCCTAAGAAGAGTACAGACCAATATCCTTCATGAACATAGATCTTTAACAAAATATTAGCAAACCAAATCTGACAACATGTAAGAGGGATTATATACCATGATCAAGTGGGATTTATTCCAGAAATGCAAAGTTGGTTTAATTAATATAAATTAATGTAATCCATTATATTAATAAAAGACAAAAATACATGATCATGTCAATAAGTACAGAAAAACCATTTGACAAAATCCAACATCTATCCATTATAAAAATTCCCAACAAACTAATAATAGAAGGGGACCTCCTCAACTTGATAAAGGGCACCTGTGAAAAATCTATAGCTAACATTATACTTAATGGTGAAACTGAATGCTTTTCCCCTGAGATTGGGAGCAACATAGGAATGTTCACTCTTACCACTTTATTCAACATTATACTGGAGGTTTTGGCAGTGAAATAAAGAACAAAAATTATATTGGAGGTTTTGGACAGTGCAATAAAAGAAAAAAAAACCCATATCCTATATGTAGAAAATTCTAAGGAATTGGTAAAAAACACTAATTGAACTAATAAACAATTTATCAAGGTCTCAAGATGCAAGATCAATTTAGAAAAATCAATTGTAGTTTTATATATTAGTAATAACAGTTATGTTCCTAAAAATGAAATTAAGAAAACAATTCCATTCACAATAGCATCAAAAAGAAAAAGTATTTAGGAATTTAACAAAGAAATGCACAAGTTGTACACTGAAAACTACAAAACCTTTCTGAGAGAAATTAAAGAAGCTCTCAATAAATGGAGAGACTCAATATTGTGGAGATGGAAATTCTTCCTAAATTAATTAATAGATTTAATGGAATCCTCATCAAAATCCCTGCAGGCTTCTTTGTACATATTCACAAACTGATCCTAAAATTTATTAGCAATACAATAGCCAAAATAATTTTGAAAAAGAAAAACAAAGTTAGAGGACTTAAACTACACAATTTGAAAACTCATTATAAAGCTAGAATAATCGATACATTGAGGTATTTGCGTAAGGTTAGACATTTATGGTCTGTTGATTTTTGATAAAGGTGCCAAGGCAATTCAATGGGAAAAGGATTTTCTTTTGAACAAATGGTGCTGGAACAGTCAGATATCCATATGCCAAAACAAAAACATGCTTAGACCCTTGCTTTACATCATTAACTCAAAATGGATCATAGACCTAAATGTAAGAGATAAAATCAGATTACTCTTAGAAGGAGACACAGGAAAAAAATTTTAATGACCTTGGTTTAAACAGTTCTTAGATTTCACACTAAAAGCATGAACCATAAAATAATTGGTCAATTAGACTTCATTTAAATTAAAATATTATACAATTCAAGAGACACCATTAAGAAAATGAAGAGATAAGCCACAGCCTAGGAGAAAATATTTGCAAATCATATATCTAATAAAGGACTTGTATCCAAAATATGTATATAAAGAATTCTTACACTTCAGTGAGACTGCCTACAACCCAATTTAAAAAATGGTCAAAAGACTTCAATAGACATTTCACTAAAGAAAATATGTTATATGAATGGTTCATAAGTACATGAAAAGGAACTCAACATCATTACTCATTATGGAAATACAAATTAAAACCATGATGAAATATCACTGCATATTCATTAGGATGGGTATAATTTCAAAAATAGCCAAATAAATAAATAAATAAATAAATAAATAAATAAATAAGAGAGAGATAAAAGTCCTGTTGAGAATATGGAGAAACTGGAACTCTCATAAACTGCTGGTGGGAATGTAAAATGGTATAATCACTTTAGAAAACTGTTCGGTAATTTCTTAAAAGGTTAAGCAAAACTGACTGTACAACCCACTGATACTATTCCTGGAATTTACCCAAGAGAATTGAAAATATGTCACAAAAGACTTAAACATGAGTGCTCATAGCAGCATTATTCATAATAACCCAAAACTGGAAACAATCTAACTGTCCATCAACTGGTGAGTGTATAAACAGAAGTAGTAATCGGGTATACACACAATGGAATACTATTCAGCAATAAAGAGGAATGGATTATTAGTATATTGCTACAACGTAGATGAATCTCAACAACATTATGCTAAGTGAAAGAAGCCAGTCTCGAAAGAATATATATAGTATGATTCCATTTATGGGAAATATCCAAAAAAGCCAAATTTGTAGAGATGGGAAGCATACCTGTGGTATCTTGGGGCAGAGTGACTACAGATGAGGTGATGGAAGTGTTCTAAATCTGGGCTTTGGTGAAGGTTGCACATCATTTAAATTAGTGTATTAAATTTGTTCATTAAAAAAATCATTGAACTTTACATTTAAAATGGGTGAATTTTACGACATGTAAATCATCTCTGAAAGCTGCAAAATAGTAGTTCTCAAAGCATAGTGCGTAAATCTCTTTAAGATTAGGAAGGACATTTTTCCTGTGCATATGGCTTTGTTTATTTGGCCACCAGTTTTCATGAGTCTCCTTTTTATATATCGTATTTTTTCTTTTCTGCTTAAACTCTGAAGGAGGTTTATAATTACCTTCTCTATAGTTAATTCAAAAAGTGGAAGAATTCTTAATGGACTACTGTGGTTTAGTGCTGATCCTTCTTAAATGCAGAGGATGGGATTACATGAGCCATTACAGTTTCTTCCAGTCTCAGTATAATACGTAAGCAATATCTCTCTCTCTCTCTCTCTCTCTCTCTCTCTCTCTCTCTCTCTCTCTCTCTCTTTCGCCTTTTTCTTTTCTATTTAAAAATGAACTCTGTTATCCTCAGTGGCTTAATATTTACCCATTCTTTGGGCCACCTACACATCAAAATGTGCTGACATTTGAAGTACAACATAATTGTAGTTAGCAATACAGCATTTCCCCATGATGTCATTGTGACTATACTGAATGCCAGCATATTCAGAAAGGAACTCAGAAAGATGTTCCATTGGCCCCAGAGGAGAGTTTGGATCCTGTGAAAAACTCATAGATACAGAGGGAGTTCATTCAGAAGGGGGCTGAGGGGGCCTTTTTCCTTGCTCCGAAAGGACCCATTCTCTGTCATTTCCCAAGGAGTTGTCACATCAGCCTCATCACTTCCAGTTCTGAGAGAGACATCCATACTGCTCTCTGGTCCTCATCTTTCTTCGTATCTTTCTTGGGTCTGAGAATGCTCACCATGGAAAACAGTGCCTTCTAAATCATATATTGTTATCACTGTTGTTGTTGTTTTTCTCTCTGGGAATTTGAGTAACAGTCTAAGAAGCTAAAAATAACTTAGCAACTTTTTTTTTTTTAATGCCCCCCTTCATTTTGGTAAATTCAGCCATGTGAAATCTAACTGCATCTTCGTAAAATCTTGGAATCCCTTCCCACTTGTAAAGTAAAGCATTGATGCAGGAAAAAAGGATTGACTTTAAGAGAAAAGTGATGAAATGTGTAGACATATAAGGAAGATGTGGTATGAGTTTATATTTTTCTCCTAGTGGGTTCCTCCAGCAGATTTAAGTTCTCACATGAGAATTCTTCCTGGATTGAGTAGTGCCTTATCTCATCCTTGTTAACTTCAAAATGACCAGAGTTCTCAGCATCCATTGGGCAGAGGCAACTGAGGCCAAAGTGAGTTTATGTTGAAGTTGAGCCAGGAGAGGAGAAGCATCCCCAAACAGCAGCACTGCCCTGTTAGGGTCCTGGGGATTCAGTATTTGCTCCCCATTTCAAAGCTGTCTCTGTAAGAAGACAGTTTTCGTCCTTTAAGCTAATGTCATAGTTGCTACCACCATTTTGTATCCTGAAGGCTGTGGTAGACCAGAAATCCAAGTCTTAGTCTGTTCTTTTTATGGCCTTAGGAAAAGAACTTTCTGTAGCTTGCTTAGGATGTATCTCTTGATTAGTTTTAGTTTGTTTTTTGATTGTTCGAGTTCCATCTTTAATGTACACATGGCCAGGACTAGGGTGGCTGTTGCTCTCTCAGCCGTGCAGTGTGGAGTGTGTGTGTGATATGATTCTCAGTGTCTGCTGAGAGTAAACAAGCGGTTCTGTAATGTTGCATCCTAGGCACCTCACTGTCTCCCCTCCCAGACCCTTCCCTGACGCTGTGTCATAATGTCCTGCCTGCCTGAAACAACTGTGAATTCAATGGGATTTTTAAGGTATACTAGATTCTTACAGTTTTTGTGGTATTGGAAGTGTCTTTGAGTAGCCTTCTTTTTGGACATGGTTCTACCAATTGGTCAACGTCTATCACGGAAGTCTTTGGAGTATCTGAAAGTTGTGGGTGAGGGGAATGCATTAGTATAGGTGTAGTGTTTGCCTTATAATCCAGAGGAGAAGGTAAAAGTGACAAGGTGAGGAGACTATTAGAGAACCTTGCTGAGCCAGGTGTGACTTCAGGAGTTGAGTGAAGGGAAAACTCTGTGAATTGAAGCAGCAGAGTGGCTGAACTGGCCCCTGCAAACACTGGTCTCCTGGGAAAGGTGGGAGAATGGAATGAGGGCCTTCCAAGATGAGTGGCAGGGGCCTAAGGCAGGATATACAGGTGGGGAGCCACGAGGAAATAAATCTGAGTAGAGGACGAGGACAGTGTGAGGAATAGGGGAAAACTGGGCACAGAGAGTCAGATTATAGGAAGCTCTAAAAGCCATGCCACAGAGACCATCAGGAACCCCTGAATGAGACTGACTGACGGTCATGTTTTAAGCAGGTTAATATGCAATGGTGTTTAAAACAGATTGGAAATGAGTTCCAAGCATTTAGAGGGGAGGTGAACCAAGGTCTTAGGGATGGCAAGAATAAAGATAAAAGGTCAAACTTCATTGACAATTTGAAGGAAAATGAATTTAATTACTTAATTTGTCATATAATTGTTGTGTGATGTGATAAAAAAAATTAGACAACAAAGGGTCAGATCATTTTACAACAGGCAGTGGGTAATGATAGTTTGGATACAGGGAGTGATGGATACAAATGGCTCCAAGGTTGTAGCTAGAAACATGGGAAATCCATGGCCTTCCAGACAGAAATGGGGGTGATTGTGAAAGAACATCTTTGGAGAGGAAAGCTGGTGAAATACATTTTAGACAAATGTGTATGGTGAAAAAACATCTAAATGAAGCTCTTTTGTGTTGGAAACATTGGGTAAAATGTAGGGGAGAGCTCAGGGCTTTGCATGTGCATTTGGGCTTCGCCTGTAGAGAGATGGATTGAAATCAAGAAAATGAATTAATAGATGAACTCACTGAGAGAGTGAAAGAGTGTAGGGAGAGCAGAGCAGGAGCCTAGGACTTAGCTTAGGACCAATAATGAGCAGGAGAGAGAAGTAATAGTCAAGAGATACAAGGGGGAACCAGGAAAGTTCAGTATGGAGAAGTCTAAAGAAAAATTTTAAGGAAGAGAGCAAAGAGGTCACAGTGAGGTCAGAGATCCAGATTGAGAAAAGAGTAGAGGAAGGACCTTGCTAGACTTTGAGGAAACAGTTTCAGTAAGAGGGCAGGGATGCGAGTGGGGCTGAAGATGGATTGTAAATACTCAAGAATACTCATACATCAAGTGGATAGAAGGTTGGGCTTGGTGGTGGGCAGGGGGATAGCCAGATCTAGTGAAAATTTCTTTTCGAAGAACAGAAAGAAGGACTTGGGCATGCTTGAAACTAGAAAAGAAGACACCCATAGACAGAAAGATGCTAGAGAATGAGAGGAAATTGGGAGAGCAGGTTTCAGTAGGAGGTAAAAGGAGTATGGGAGGCTAGCTGGGGAGAAAATGGAGAGCTTTTTCCCTGAGCTTCAGCAGAAGAGCGATGATGTGAGGCAGGCTTTTCCATGAGGCACGTGGTAGCAGGACGGGGATTTCAGGGAAAAGGAAAGGAAAGAACACTCACTGTTTGGCTTTGATCACGATGCCCTGTAGCCCTCTAGTCCTCAGTTGTTTCCTACATAAAGCAAGGAGTCTGACTAGAAGATATGTGAAGATACCTCAAATGCTATGATTCTATTGAGCTCCAACAGTGTTGACTGTATCTGACATTTAAGACTAAATGCTGATGGCATTTATATTCAATTGCAGGATTATGTAGAATGATGAGCAGCTGGGAGACACATCATTAACTATCAGTCCTACCTAATAAAGCATTTGCTAAATTTCAAGTGTTTAATAGGACTGACCAGAATAAAGTAGGAAACCTTTCTGTTATCCACCCTGATCACCAAATCCACGTTCTCTCCTGGAAGATTATGTGTAAATGCTGCAAATGGTTAATTGGAATGTTTGTGTCTGTTTTTATAGAGTTTAGACCATCAAAATCCTTGCTTATGGAATGGGGTTTCCCTTCCCATTGCTGCTTAGGATAGAATTCTGCTCACACAGTCCAGGTGGAAGATGGGAAAGCCTTCTGAGACATGGTCCCATGTGAGTCTTCAAACCTGGAGTGTGTGGTGGGTGCAGAAATGGAGCCACGAGCCAAGGAACAAGGGGTAAAATATTACAAAATTAGAATATTCTAGAACTTGGACTCCTCAGTGTTTCAAGATAAAAGCAGAATATATGAGATAATATATGTGAAAATAGCTGGGGAGTGACAAAGCGCAGTGCAAACACAGAGCATTTTGTAGAGTCATATAAACTCGAACCAAGACTCAATTTTAACCTGACTTTGAGTCCCAGGTCTGCCACTTCCTAGTTTATGCTTCATTGTGTCATCTGTAAACAAATGTAATAATAATGTCTACCTTACTGAGAGGGTTGAATAATATTTAGACAGCCCTTGAATAATGAGTGCTGGCAGTTGGCCGGTCTTCCTTGGCTCTGTCAACCACTGGTTTAATTCTTTCACCAAATTAACCAGTCATTTCCGGCGTCTGAATATACCATTTATATTCACTAGTTGTAGGTAGTGAACTTAGCTGTGGACTGCCTACTCTAGACACTGCTCAGAATTCAGCCTGCATGAGAAGAAGGTCTCTCACAGCTCTTTTAATCAGACATTGTCTAACAAAAGAGGAAATTGATGCACCATTCACAATGTTTTTAGACCTATATAAAGAGTCATTGATTCAGAACAGGTGCTGTGCCTGTGAAAATGTATGTTTGATGGTTTCCATGGAAACCACCCTGCTGGCTGTTCTGTGATCACTGGCCTTAATTATACACTGGGATTGCCAGGGAGCTTTCAAAGCTGTCTCCATAACAACCCCTCCTTGTGTAGTAATATGACCACTGTCCTGAACTATGTTTCCCATACAGGAGTTTCTCTTAAAAGTGTCAAGAAGATTCTGCTGGTAAGTGTTAACCTCCGTTTGATTTATCCTATGAACAACTCTTAACTGGATAGGAATTTTTCTGAGTTTTGACTGCCTATCTCTCAGGTTGTTTTGCCAGATCTTCGGAGCATGGCCTAATGTCTCTTTTTTCAGTGACATGTCGACATTTCTCTTGAGCTATTGCCAAGATAATGAACTAAGAAGGAATCTTGGCTATGTCACTTTGCTAGATAAAATCAAACCTGTTTAAGTATAGGCTGAACTTGTAAAATGGTTGTCCACAGACTGTTAGTATTTGATATTTGGAATTTTTAAATGTCTCCAAGACCATTAGTAAAACTCTTGATGTTTCCAGTGCAATTAAAAAAAACAGGAAGAAAAAGAAGAAGTAGCTTAGTGTCTTTTTAATATGGAATCACACAGATTTCATGACTTCTAAATAATATAATTTCTTACTCTCCAACTGACTTTTTTGATGTATTTGTAGGGAAGTTCCAAAACTTGCCATTGAATCATACTTTGAACTTCTGAAGAGGTGACAAGTAAACAGATATATCAGGTTCTGGAATTAGACTTCTTAGGTTCAGTTTCTGGCATATGCACAGGCATGTATGTGCCTATGCACCCCCCGCCCCCCACATTGAGAACAGACTACAGAAAAATCCTGGAAGTGTAGTTACAATGCCCATCATGTTTTGCTTTCACTACATCAAGTCTGCTGAACAGTGTTAGTTCTCTTCCTCCTGCTATTTCCTATTATTTTTTCCAAGTTTTTATTGCGATATAATTGATATATAACATCATATGAGTTTAAAGTATATAACCTAGTGATTTGCTATTTGTGTATCTTGTGAAATGATCACCATAAATTTAGTTACCATCCATCACCGCACATAGTTACAAAAAAATGTGCAACGCATCATGAATTTCGTGTGAGCCTTGCACAGGGGCCGTGCTAATCTTCTCAGTGTCATTCTAGTCTTAGTACATGAGGTCAGACAATTAAGTTCACGAACTTGTTGCAATGATGTTACTAACCTTTTTTGATATCAGAGGGATTATTCATTATGAACTTGTACCAACTGGACAAACAGTTAACAACAGTTTGTTAGTTAACAGTTATTTGGAAGTGCTGAAAAGACTGCATGAAAAGTTAGACGACCTGAACTTTTTGCCAACAATTCATGTCTCTTGCGTCACGACAATGCACCAGCTCACACATCACTGTCTGTGAGGGAGTTTTTAGCCACCCTACTCACCTGATCTGGCCCCCAGTGCCTTCTTTCTTTACCCAGAGATAAAGGAAATATTGAAAGGAAGACATTTTGATGGCATTCAGAACATCAAGGGTAATACGATGACAGCTCTGATGGCCATTCCAGAATAAGAGTTCCAAAACTGCTTTGAAGGGTGGACTAGGCGCTGGCATCACTGCATAGCTTCCCAAGGGGCGTACTTTGAAGGGGACTGTAGTATATTCAGCAATGAGATATGCAGCACTTTTTCTAGGATGAATTCTCAAACTTAACTGTCAGATCTCATATGTGCTGCTGAAGTGAGCACATTACTTCTCTGTCTTTATCATCATCATCATCATCATCATTCCCATCATCATTGTCACTACTTGTTGGCTGTGGAGAGCCTGTTGCTGTCTTTCTTCATTTCCTGGACAGTAAAAGTTAATCACGAAACAGGAGGCCACTCCTCTTCAGTTCACCATTTGTATTTCTTCCCTTCTTCTCAGCTTCTTAAGATGCCTCACACCTTCTTCCTGTCACACTTAAAAGTTCACTTGAATATATCGCTTTCTGTGTAACAGTTTAGTGTTTTTTTCATTTTCTTCCTTCGGTTGTTATTCAGCACCTTAATGTGTTCTGGAATGTTCTGATGAAAATAAATTATTAAACCCGATGAAGCCGTGCTGTAATGTAACTTTTATGTTGAAAGAGAATGCTTAAAATCTAATTATGGCTGTTTCCTAATGAAATCATTTTTCTTTTTCACAGTCTGAATGGCTATGGCAATGAGAATAATTTTTCATGGAAAATTAAAACCTAGGGGCAGCAGCATAATTTCCTGTACAGTCTCTCGCTGGGCAATAATAACAGCATGTCGATGTCTTTCCATGACATCACTGTTGAAGCAACAGGAACATGAAGTGGCAAGTTGGGAGCTGCTCTGTTATTGTTGAGCTGTGTGGAAACAGCACAGAAGTTAGTTATCTGAGAATTATTCATTTGTGAACAAGGTTTTCCCAGCGGGCACATGGGAGGGGAAATACAGTTTTGGATTAAAGAAAAAAATTGTAATTCCATTTCCTATTGTCAAAATAATTCATGAGGAAGTGAATGATGTTAATGGCCATTTTGCTATTTTGGATGAGTTTGTTTTTCTTGTTTCCGATTATGAACTCTTAATTTTTTCTGGGCTATTTTTAGTGTCATTGATCATCACAATGTTCTGAGCTGCAAAACTATGATAACAATTCTGCGTTTCACAACTTTTGACCTGAATGAATTTGCTTTAGTTTACTTATTGAGGAAATACCCTGAATTTCTGTAAATTTCCTGACTGCAAGGTTTTTATGGGTGCTGTTATTATCCAAGATAATTGAAAATAACTAAAATTAAAGTGGATTTTGCAATGTAACATCCAATTAGTTGGGAGACTTTTACAAGGTCTCTTTTGGGGGATGAGCTGCTGTGTACTCAGATCATTGTAGGATAGTATTGAATAAGTGAATGTCGAGTGAATGCTTAAACACACTGATCTTATTTTACACACCTTTGCAAGTTTGTGCCCTCTTATCAGAAATAGAGAAAGGAGGAATTCTGCATGTATCTCGTGAAGTCTCATGAAGTAACTTCCACTGCCCCCCAGTAATGCTCCTGTGATGCACATATTCCTTTCTTTAATTGTGCCAATTCTGTTTGAGCTCGCCTTTCCTTGTAACGACCTTGAACTACATTCCCCAAGGTGTGGCCAGACGTAGCCTAATCAGCAAAGAGCTCTCTTCAGGCCCTGTGCCTGCCCAGAGCAGAGGGCAGACCACGGGCAGAACTGAAAGCCTGTGTCGTTAGAGAATGAGCTGCCACAGTCAAAACTAATAAAATGACACAGTTCTTGAAAAGTCTGAATGACCAGACTTTTATTACAGGAAAGCTACGTTTTGATGCATGATCAAAAGGAATGACATGAGGATCTGAAAGACTTAGTAGATATTTACGTGGTATGATTTTGTGCTCTTGGTGGCCTGATACTCCACCGGAACCCACCCCACATTTGTTCTCCTGTGTTTATCCCCCAAGTGGGATTTGTTTAAGTATAAATTGTCACATCATTTTTTCCTGTTTAACATTTCTCTCCTCTCTTAAAAAAAAGTAATCCAAACTTGGTTTTCCCCCTCGTGTCTCTACATCAGTCTTTTGAACTGACCCAGTCATTCTTTAGGTTGAAATTTCTGGTGTTGTTTTTGTTTATATATAAGTAGGCTGTGTCTGACTGTAAGGCCAGATCGTTAACAAGCAGGTTGTGTTTATATGACTCTAAAAAAATAGCCAGTCTGTAAAATATATGGCAAGAAACGTTTTTTTCAGTCAACAATGCTTTGCCTGGCACCATGTAAACACAACTGGCTGTTAAGTTGCATTTGTAATTTTGTTTGATTGTTTCTGTGCTCTTCTGGGGGATGTTGGGGGGAGGTCGTGTGGGGAACAGGCTCTCCCTGGCTACATTTCGACATCTGTCTTGTCATGTGACTTCTGAGGGGCAGAGGTACACAGGGGACCTGGCCCACAATCGCATCTGTCTTCAAGAAGAATTCCGTCTCATTTCCTTCCTGCATCACTTTAGGCCATTATTCCTTATTTGGGGCTTTGTGTGTTTTCTGCACAAATTTCCAGGCATGTTGTTCGGTTTGGCCTGGAATATGCTAGGTGATCAGTCAAACTTTGGTAAATAAAATGCCCACCATTTCCCCTCACCTCCATGTCAGGAGATTTTTGCTTCAGAAGAGGATTTTCACTTTTATGGAAAAGCTGTTACTGTCTTTTGTAAAAGCAAAGTGAGGGGTGAAGGGGGGAGGGGGTGGATACTCTTCGTTTTACTCCGTTTTGGCTTTCGAAAGACTTCATAGGCATGCTCTACTTTTGGATAGCAACCTGTGTTTGAAAAAAAGAAAAAAAGAAGTACCAGCCTTAAAGATTGTTGGATGAGTCTTTGGTAGAGAAACTGCGTTTTTCAGTCTGTACTGGGTTGGCTGTAAGACAATGAGAATTAAGACAGAAGTGGTATTAAATCTGAGGAACAGCACACCCACCAGAATGGCTCATATGGAAGAGACTGACAAGAGGCTGTTGGTGAGGATGTGAAATACATTTCTACTTTAGAAAACGCTGGAGCTGAATAAGGTCTATGTTATGACTGAGCAGTCCCACTCCTGATATATACCCAAGAGAAATGAAGACATATAGCCACAAGACGTGTTCAGTGCTATAGAATTAGAGATGATGGTTGCACAATTCTATGAATATGCTAATAACTATTGAATTGTGACTTTGGGTGAATTTTACGGTATGTACATTTAAAATCACAGACTGTTAGTTTTAATAAGACATATTCAGGAATATCAGTGATAGTTTTATTCATAATAGCCCCTGGAGGAAATAGTCGATATATCAGTTCAGGAGAAATAAATTGTGATCTCGCCATACAATAGAATACTATAGTGCACTAAAGAAAGAGCATGAAGCCATGTAGGTGATTTGGGATGGGGGAGTATTGATTGGGAAGGAGCATGAGGGGAGCCTTGTGAGATGCTGGAAAGTTTGGAATCTATCTAGTGGTGGTTATAGGGGTATTTACAGATGTAAACATTCAGTGAGCTGTATACATGAGATTCAAGCTTTTTGTGTATTCTACTGTATTTATGTTATACTTCAATTTTTTAAAAAATCTGATATGTGGGTGCTGGAATGGAGCCACCCTCAGAAAGCACAGCCCGCAGTTCTGAACCTCCTCTCTTGTCAGCACTGGGAAGGCCCAGGGGTTGGGGGCAGCAGCTTCTCCAACACACCCCCTCCTGCCTGTGTACTGCAGATGATGTGGGGTTCACTCACTGGGGGAAGGAAGAACCCACTGGCTGGTGTCTTGCTCTTCTGGGCAGTGGCCACCAGTTCTCTTGAATGTCATGGTGGGAGAGGGTTTCTAATAAATATTCAGCTGAGTGCCCAGGTAAAGACAGTGAGCTCAGGCTTCCTGGTAGCGTTGTGGAAGTATTTACTGTTCTGCTTATGCTCCATGGGTGAGGACCATGCCCTGTCAGCTACACTCTTCCTTTAAGGGCTGGATTAATTAAGGAAACTGGCAGACCTGCCATGCTTTCAGGTTCTTGTGGTTTGATTAAAGGAATGAATGCTCTGCTTATCACTGGGCACTCCTGCTGGGCCTGGCGAAGCAGCCTCCCTGGTGGGTGTTCTCAGGCTTGCCATATTGGCTCGTCTTCCTCGTGCCTCTCCAGCTCCTTTGGCCTTATGCCTTTGGAGCTGGAGATTGGTTTTGAACATGCTTACCAAGTTGGGACTCCCTTAGTCCCAGCATGTTGGGATATACGTGTGTGTTAGTGTGTGGTGTGGGTATAGTGCAGGTGAGGAGAAGACAGGTGACTGTATCAGCTTTATGTGGGGGTGGAGGAAGGCGTCAGATCCCTGAGG
Organism: Rhinolophus sinicus; assembly: GCF_036562045.2. Classification (NCBI taxonomy): domain Eukaryota; kingdom Metazoa; phylum Chordata; class Mammalia; order Chiroptera; family Rhinolophidae; genus Rhinolophus; species Rhinolophus sinicus. Next base: position 40,599,391 of record NC_133758.1, read on the forward strand.
GCCTAGGGGCGGTGACCACCCCAGGTAGGCCTGCATTGTCGGGTGGCATCCCACAAGCTACTGGCTCCTGCTGGAGAAAGAGAGCTAGGGCCATCCTTAGCCAGCCCCTGCTGCTCTGTGCAGAAAGAGCAACTACTGCTCCCTGGCAAACAGAAACCGTGCTCTCCCTTCTTGTGCTTTTGGCAAAACATAACATGATTTTTACTTCATAGATAGCAGCTCATTAATCGGTCAGATTTTAGATTCAGATCTACTTAACATTCATTGAGTACCTGATAAAAGGATGAATAGTGGTACAGCTACCATTGCGTGCTCACCATGTGCCAGGCTGTGTGGTTGGTACTTGGACACACATTTTTTTTTTTTAAATTGTAGAACGGATTTTTTATTTTTATTTATTTATTTATTTTTTTAAAATTAGTTTCAGATGCATAAAACAAAGTAATAGTTAGTCATTTTTTATTTATATCCCTCACAGTGTCAACCCCCCTCCCCCCATCCACTAGCCCTCTGACATCGCACACAGCCGTTACATTTCCACTGTCTCTATTCCTAATGCTGTACTCCGCTTCTTTAACCATATATATATAATAGTTGACATTCATTATTGTTCAGCTTCAGCTTCAGGTGTACAGTGCAGTGACCAGGCATCTACATCTTCCCTGAGGTGGTCTCCCTAACGAGACATCTGTCCATTGGACACCCTACAAAATCTTTGCAACATTATTGATTACATTCCCCAAATTAACTTTCGTAACCCCATGGCAATCTTGTGGTTACTGGACACACATTTCTTAATTCTCATCGCAGTCTCGTGTGGCTCAGACTATGTGCTTCTCTTCCCCCTTTACACGTGAAGAAACAAAGGTGTTATGTAACTTGTCTAAGATAGAACAAAGGAGCTCGGACTTGAACCCAGATCTTGACTGCAAAGCCTGCACCCCTCCTGGTGCGTCTGTTTTGAAAGACTCAGTCGTGGAGCATCTCCTTTGTAGTGTGGGTGACATTTGAGAGACTGAGTCTGAATTCAATTGTAATGAGTGTAACCCCCCAGGCCGCTCTATCATAATTAGATTCCCCTACACATTGTTGTTGCAGTTTTCTGTAATGAGTAACCGCACAATATAGAAAACACCTTGGGAAGCTGGGGGGCTGATGGAGACTAATGGGAAACAGAAGAAAGTAAAGGAACTCAACCTGCTGCCCAGGCAGAGCAGAATCATGCTGTCAGGATGTGTCTTAGGAACACCCACAGCCAACCATCAGAGCAGCCGTGCCTGGCTGGCCCATGGGAATGTGCATGGCACGGTTCTTGGTTAGGTCTTGAATTTTCTGGTAGGTGTTTAACTGTAGGGTGTGTTCTCCACTATTGAAGCAAATAACTTTGTCCTTAATTTGTAATTTTAATTTTGATTCTCTAGAAAAAAGTCCTCAGTCACCATTTAGTCCAACTCCCTTCACTTAAAACATTTCAAAAGGCTTATTATAGAAAATTTAGAAAGCTGAGTTAAATGAAAAGAAAAAGCTTATGTGATCCCATCACTGTGGACATTTTAGAGTATGCTTGGAGACTTTTATCTCTACACATGTAACTGGGTTTATCTGTTTTATACAGAAATCGAGATCATTCACTACCTGTTGGTTTTTATGTAACAATATTGGGAATATTTCCCTTTGCTTGGAGTGGATGAGGAAACTGAGGCCCAGAGAGGAAAAGCAGTCCATACAGCCACCCAGTACAGAGCTTTCCTGGCCTGACAGAGGTCTGAAGCCTATGAATCAGTACACTAAGCTTAACAGAAAAACAGGCATTTAGCACAATGTCTGAGGTGGGACAGGCCTTGATAAACGAAAGGACAAAAGAAAGGAAGTGGCTTCCTCTCTCCCACCCCTTCCTGTCTTCATGCCTCAGCTGCCCAGGAGTTTGTTTTTAGCAGCCTCCTTGCCCCCACCACCAATCCTACTCCCAAAGCCTCATGCAGGAGTTAGTTGCCTTTGGGGTGAACTTCGGTCTTAAGTTTGCAGAAAAGGCTGTGTCTTTCCTTTAGCAACTGCAAAATGACCACAATACACACATTGTAGCAGTTAAGTAGGGCCGAGTTCCTTGGATTTCATTAATATGCCACAAAGTACCAGAGGGCTTGGCAGGTGGTTCAGGTGGTGGCTGAGGGGCAGGCCATGGTATTACACAGGGCTAACAGGGAGCTCTTGGCCAAGATACTGAGCAAACCAGAGTTAATTCAGCATACTTTTTTGGTCACGTGGCACAGAAATTTTATAGTTAAAAATAATTATTGTAGTGATCCACTTCTGTATCCAGTCTGTGAGTGCCTGGCCCCCACAGGTTGACCCAGCCTCACGTTCTGAGAAGGTCAACAGATGGCAGATGGTGGCCTTGCTCTCTTTAGATTCCAGCAGTCCTTTGCTCTATCCCTTCCCTGGAGATAACAGCATAAAGGCTAGCTGTATTTATAACAGGTTTTCCCATTTAAGTTGTTGTAGAATTCCTATTTCTTGACTGAAAATGAAAAGGAGAAGAAGGGATGCTGAACATCTGAGCAAACTTTAAGGTTGATGTGGCAGGGCCTTTGCAGTGTCTTCATTGCACAGATGAGTGAACACCTGCTTCTCTAACCGCATTCCCTCAGTCCTGTCTGAACACACAAGGCAAAGTCACACATCTCTCAAAACCAAATCCATCAACAAACACCTTCCCCCTAGTATCCTGGGAGTGTGCTTCCCAGGGAGAAGCCCCATCTCAGTGTCTCCAGTGTCTCACAAGTTCTCTTCTATGCCCAGAAAGGTGCCTTTGGTTCCTGCCCTCTCTACGGGGCCCCACTGGCCACCTGGGTCCATTTATTCATTCAGCAGATACTTACTGACCATTTGTAGGTTCTGGGCCCTGTAGGACACTGGGGACTCAGCAGTGATTCAGATAGTCACAGTCCTGCTCCCGTGGTGCTTACAGGGTATGTCACCACAGTGTTGCGATAGCCACGAACCAAGAGCCTGCCCGAGACCCACGGAGACCTTCCACTGTTTCTGCCTTTGCTGTTTGGGCCTCCAGAAGCCAGCACTGAGCCATGGTTCTACTGCCACCTCCAGCCTGGCTGCATTTACACCGGTTGAGCCTCTGTCTGGAAAGGTGATTCTAAGTTTAAAAAGCCAACATAGTTGGTTGACAAGGCTGTGGAGGGAGCAGGCACTCTGTTCCTTATTGGTAGAAATGTCAATTGTCTCAACCCAGTGGAAAGGTGCTTGGCAGTGTTTATTAGACTTACAGACATGTACACCCTCTGAACTGACACTTCCACTTCGGAGAACTTACCCTTTACCTGTTTCCACCAGTCTAAAATGGCACATGCAGGGTTGTTAAACAACATTATTTATAGAAGCAAAAGACAGAAAACAATCCCAGTGTTCATCAGTAAGGGACTGGGGTCCATCTGACCCAAAACAAAACAAAACAAAATAAAAAACCGTGGCACTTTCTGTGTACAACCAGAGAAAGGTCTCCAAGATATATTACTAAATGAAAAATGCAAACAGTAAAACTGTATGTATAATGTGCTAGCTTTTGTAGAAAATTAAAAAACAAAAAACGGACTCTGTAGTCATATTCACTTACATAAGCATAAAGAAACTTTAATACATGAGAAACTTGATGGCCTTTGTGGGAACTGAGAACTGAGCAGATGGGGGGCTGGGAGGCAGGAAGATGCCTCACTGTGTATTTTTAGTGTTTGGTTTCAGAATCATGATTGTATTACCTATTTAAGAAATGATAACTGAAAAATAAAATGGGCTGCAACATGCCCCTAAATTTGATGAAAATAGCTGCATCTTTGCTTTTACAGAGCTTAAACCTGAGTCTGAGGATTTTGAACCAGAAAATTGATTGAAACCTGTATCTGAAAGAAAGAAGATAGAAGTAGCGATGAGGTGGGTCTCATTAGGGGAGAGAGAACAAGAGGTCCCAGGTGAGGTGACCTCCTGAGTTTGAAGAGATGTAACCTTTGAGACCACTAGGAGAGAGGGCTGGTCCTGTGGTGTTGTTTGAAGTACTGAGACCAGGCTGGTCCTGGTCTGTCCAACAGGCAGTCAAGAGCACTCTTAGAATGTGAGTTCTTCTGCTGCAGAGACCAGAGCCTACATCTTTGTATCACGTGGAATAGATGCTTAGGAGATAACCAACTGAAATGCAGCAGGGCCACCCAGATGTATTGCTGGCGCCCTGACACAATAAGACAATCTGCAGGTTCTTACTGTGTAATGAATAAATCAAGTTCCTTGGGGTACTGCCAGGGCGCTCTGAAATACGTGCTTATTGCTTTCAAAATCTTTACATGTGCCTGGGGCCATAGGTTTTATCATTTTTTCAGTGAAAAGTTGCCACTGCTGAGCACTGTCTTCTTGATGGAGGAGGGTGTCTGATGGGCTCCTGGCTGCACCCAGAGGAGGGGTGGGCCCACACCAGCACCCTGTGCTTACGCTTTCTGGTTCCTGTCATGGAACCCAGGGCAAGACCGTGGTTCAGATTTCTCTGTTTTCAGCTTCCTAAAGGGGTGTACCTCATAAATTCCATAGAGACAAATCTTCATGCTGGGTCATTACACGGGGCCTTCTGGCAGGAGACTGATTTACTAAGTTAACTGCTCTGGTTTCTTTGGAACATATATTTGAATGTCTGTAACTACATTTTCATTTTAAACGTAGGAGACTGGCATAAATGGCTTCTCCCAAACAGTCAGTGTTCCTGTATCTTAGGGATACCCAGTATGTGACCAACATGTACCGTCTTGGCTTTGGCTACCAGAAAGCATGCAGCTGAACTCATGCACTCCCCCCTCCCCTGCTCTGTGCAGCCCCCTCCCTGCTATGTAGGCAGACATCCCTGGCATGGATTTGTGGTAATGGCCTCATCTCTGCCTTCCTTTCCTTGTTTTCAAACCCTTTCCTTCATCTTTCTTATCGATTTCTAATTGATATATTTTGTCTGTAATGGCTATCTTTTTAAGCTTCTTGAAAATTCTCACTGGAACAAGTCAGGGAATGAATAAAATTGCCCCCGCTGTCTTCAAAAAAAGATATTAAGTGAAAGAAGAAAATTCAATCCCTGAGAAATACTTCATAGATGATTCCTTTATCTTGTACAGGAGGAAACGGAAATCTAGAGAGGGAATTGGCCTGCTTGAGGCTACTCTGTGAGTTTGTCACACTGCAGGGGAACACCCAGGACTCTCAGAGTGCTACCCCACTGTTCTCCCACAGCCATGGTACATAGACAGATGTGTACGGGATTGGGATAAACTCTTCTGAAGGCCAAGTCAAGGATTAACTCTGGCTTGCTGATAAAATTACATGCCCAGTTGTCCTGGGACTAACTGCCCATTGTCTTGAAGTGAATAGGATTCTCCATGGGATTTTTTTAATACCTTGCTAGAAAAAATGATTTTTTGTTCCAGCTATTGATTTTTTCTTCTCTTCAGGTTTCCTTCAGCTTTAATGATGGCCACTACCACTTCACCCCTTGCACTTCAGTTAATACTCTGTGACTCTGATGAGCTTATTAATGCTGTTCCTTCTATGTAGAAATTCCTTCCCACCATTCCTCACCAGATAATTCTTATTTGTCCTTCAAAATTAGCATGGCATCGTCTCTCTGTGGCACTCGTTCCCATAACATTCAGAGTATAGCCATATATTAGCACTTAGCATATTATATTGAAGTCATTTGCTTAGTGACCTCTAGAATCAGCTAATCTAGCATAGAGATGCCATAAAGGCAGGTTTTTGCCTTTAATTTTTTCCTCTCTAGTGCCTAGTGTGGTGCTCAGTGAATGTAATTTGGGTTCAGCTTCATTCCAGCAATAACTCAAGGCCATTTTCCTTTTTCACTTTTAAGTCAGTTTTGATTCTGAAATAGGTAGTCATTGTTTTTTGTTTGTTTTTTTAACTTTCATTGTTTAAACTCTCCAAAAGAGCAGGGGATAATGTCTTAGCTCATGCTGCCATAACAAAATACCATAGACTGGGTGGCTTAAACAACAAACATTTATTTCTCACAGTTCTGGAGGCTGGGAAGTCCAAGATCAAGGTGTCAGCAAGGTTGGTGTCCAATGAGGACTCTCTCCTTGGTATGCAGATGGCTGCCCTCTAGCTGTGTCCTCATATGGGAAGAAGAGAGAGAGAGATTGAGAGAGAAAGAGAGAGTGCGAGTGCAAGAGTACACTAGAGTAAGCTTTCTGGCCACTTTTTATAAGGGCACTAATCCCATCATGAGGACCCCACCCTCATGATCTCATCTAACCCTAATTAACTTCCAAAGGTCCCCATCTCCAAATACCATCACATTGGAGATTTGGGTTTCAACATACAAATTGCGGGGATGGGGGAACACAATTCAGTCTGTAACAGAAGTGTTCACAGGTGACCTATTGACATTTTGCAGCGAGTGCCAAGAGTTGTGTGGCAAGTCACTAGAAAGTCTTCATGGTTTATAGAAATCCTTTAGATGGAATTGAATTGGTGAAGCGAATCTTGAGCAAGCTTTGTACATGTCTAAGGAGTTCTCGCTGTCTGGTCATGTTCAACTCAGTGTGACCACACCTAGAGCCAGGACAGACCTTGACATCGTGATCTCACTTCTCCCCACTGATACTTCTTCAGGAATTGCTAGGATTAAGGAAGAAGGCTGGTCGAAGGTAGCAAGAGGGTTTTTACTAAATGGACACCACATTTCCTATCTTTGAACATTGCAAGGAGGTCTTGATGTTGTTTTTTTGGCAAAATGTATTCTTTCACCTCCATTATTGCTAAGTATAACAATTGAAGGTATTGTTAGAGCAGAAGGAGAAGAACAAATCCCCACAGCCTTGGCGTAAGGATAATTATGGTGCCTTTATGTAAAGCTTCTTTGAGCTTAAATTCATTTCATTTCTAAAAATAAACTGCAGAGATTAGATCTTCCCTTTGAGTGAATCAAGACAACTTAGAAAATAAAAATACTTAGCCACACGCCCTTCCTTTCCAGAAGCACAGCGTACTGCTTAACTTGGGAGACTAATAGAGCTTTTTAATCAGTAGGACGAACGTTTAAAAAATAACTTTGGAAGAAATTCATCATTCTAAACGTGAGTTTGACAGTAGGTGAGTACACTTACTGAGTAAAATGAAAACGAGAAAGTTAAAAAGTACTAGAATGAAGAATATTGATTTTACACCGGGCTGCCACTGAATTGAGTTTGAGGGGAAAATAGGGTAGCCTCAATTCCCTCATTTGTCTTCTACAATGGAATGTTCTAAGTATGTCTACATTATTTGGCTCTTTATACTACTTGGAAAGGAGTAATACTTGGCAAATTTTAGAGCTCTTTTATTTAAAGAAAGTTATAAAGCAAATAAAACATATAAAATCCAACCAAATCAGGTATGTTGGGATGAGCTGAAGTGGAACACCTACAGAGATAGATAAAAGGTAGAAACCCTCCAAAGGTACCAGGAAATACCACTTCAGCAGACATGATATTAATATGGCCGCTTGAGAAATGTGAGTACTAATGAGAAAAGTCTGGCATCCAACTCGAGGAAGAGTTAACACCTTCTGCATGACTGTGCTAGGAAGATTGCAAGTCCAAGAGTAAAGGCCCAAAGGTCCACAGATTTCTGAAGTTATAACCCAAGGACCACTGTCAGATGGTGTAAAAAGACACATAGGTCTTTTTATGACATAACATGTATTAAAAAGTTCAGAGTTTTAGTATTTGAACTCTACTACCCACTCCTCCTCCCTTCTTCAGATATAGAGTAAGAGAACGTATGGACAAGGAATAGTAGGCAAGTGGGAAACAAAGTTTAGTTGAAAAAAAAATCAGCCTTGGTTTAGCAACTTAAGGCATTTGCTCCTATAGGAGGCCTGGCTTCCTCCATTCCCACCCCCAACAGGTGGAGACAGAGTGAAGAGAAGTTTATTGCATGGATTCAACAGGAGAAAGAAATTATGTGGAGTCTGGGTTCTTGCCTTTAAAGCACTAGAATCCCACTAAGTGGTGTAATGAGCCTCAGTAAATATATAATTAGATGAATAATTCTTCCCATCTGAGTAAACTTTGAAAGAGAGGGAAAGGACAGAAGGCAAAAGAGTTTTCTCTCCCACAGGCAGAGAAAACTGTATCATGAGCAGAAACTGTATGTTCCCCTCACCTCCAGCCTGTCTTCGTATCACCATCAGTTGCATCATATTGGAACCCCAGTCTGAAGAGAGAGACTGTGCCCTTCAAAAAGTCCTGTTGCCCCAGGCTGTTATATACACAGTCCTAGACTAAGATTTAAACAACAACCAAAAAAAGCTAATTAAAATTGTAATGATGAATTAATATTATCACTGACCAGGAAGATAGATGTTCAGAACCAATCAAATAAAGCCTCCCACAGATCCTCACCATGACGTCCAAAGTGGCTCTAGGGAAATAGTGGTTGGCCCAGCCTGGTTTGAAAACTAGTGGCTTAGACAATCTCTCTGGGTCTTTATTTTATTTTATTAAATCTACATAATAAAGGGAAACCTTTTGCTTCAGAGTAGAATGTCGTATGTTCTGACAGGCCAACATTCAACTGATATAACTAGATGGAAAACAAATTGCAAAAATTATATTTTTAAAGAAATTGGAGATCTGTGAAAGTGGTGATAACTAAATTAAATAAATCTCCAGAAAAAGAAGAACTCTTTGTAGGTATACTGAGCAACACAGGCTATTTTTTTCGTGGAGGTTGGGGAAGGGGAGGATATTTGTTAGTTCTGGGTGTGAGCTAAGGATCTGATTTGACCAAGAAGAGGAAATATTGTGCAGGAAAAAGAAACTAGCAGAGCTTTTGGCAGTTGTGTAGAACTGACATGATGGATTGGAAACTAGAGGAACCCTAAAAACAAGTCCAATTTTCCCATGAGACATTTACTGTGTTCTGAGGACAGTACAAGAGGCTGCAGGCTGGCTCAGAAAGGCAAAGTGAAAACTTTCATGTCTTGGGGTACTTAGGAGACAAAATCCTGCTAGAAGAAGGGGCCTACAGCAAATGTACAATTGCCAGATTTTGAAACTGTGTGGTATGGGAAGCTAAAAAGCTAGGGCCAAACTTCTGAAAAGCAGAACTTTCAGGGATGAGACAGCGATCCACCAAGCTTATAAGCACAAGTCTAGGAAGGCCATACCTGAAATACTAGATAAAGTAGAGGTGAACTGAGCCTTACTAGAGCTGTAGCCCATCTCTGATTCACTCAATCCCTGATTGCATTGAGCCTATCATCATAGTAAGGAAAAGGGTAACACTTCTGGTGGAAGCTATCAGTGGGAGCCTCTACAGTTGTCTTATACACAATGTCCAGCATACAGTCAAAGTTATAGACGTGGGAAGAGTCAGGAAAACATAACTAATAATCAAGTGGAAGAAAGTAATAGAAACAAAACTACCAATGATCCAGATGTTGATGCTAGCAATAACTTAACAATGACTATGAATAATATATTAAAGAAACTAGAGGACAAGATTAATTAAATGATGGGAAATTTTTCATTTTTTCAAATTTCAATATAAAAAATAAAATATTATTGAACTGAAAAAATATATCTGAAATTAATAACTTATTGGATGGGTCTAAGAGCAGACTGGACACAGTGTAGCAGGATTAGTGAATCATAAAGATGGAAAAAGAACGGAAAGAACAGAACAAAGCATAGATACATGGGGGAAATTTTCAAAAAGTCTACTATATGTGTAACTGGAGTTCTAGAAGTTAAAGAGAGAGTGGGGAGAATCAATGTTTGAAGTGAGAATGGCTGAGTATTTTCCAAAACTGCTGAAAGACATCAACCCACAAACAAAAAATACAAAGAAAACCATACATAAGCATATCCCAGTCAAACTGTTGAAAATCAAAGATAAAGGGAAAATCTTAAAATCAATCAGAGAAAAAAGACATTACCTTAAAGAAACAATTGACATTTCAACTGAAACTATGAATACCAATAGACAATGAAATGACACCTTTATAGTGTTGAAATTTAGGGGAGAGATTGGATATCAATACTCCATTCCTCTATTTCTACTTTAAAGAATTGGTCACCAATCTTTTCAAAATTACTATGAATATATTTGGAGAACTACTACATGAAGCTTTCTAGACTCTTTCATTAAATATACAGTAAGTCCTCAGTTAACATCATTGATGCTTCTTGGAAACTGTGACTTGAAGCAAAATGACATATAACAAAACCAAATTTACCCTAAGCTAACTGTATATAGAAGAATTAAGTTCCTATGGCATATTCCTGGTCACAAAGACATCACCAAACTTCTAAATAAATACTCCAAACACTTTTAATATCAAACATTGAAGTAAATGTGAGCTATCCATACATTTAAGAAAGATTAATAAAAACAAGTAAGATAATTATTTTCTAATCTGCTTATTCCAGTTCAGGGTTGCAGAGCCTATCCCAGCAGCTCAGGTCACAAGGCGAAAACCAACCCAGAATAGGACGCCCTTCCATCTCAGGGCCCACTCACACACACCTATACTCATTCGTACTGGGACAATTTAGACATGCCAGTTCACCTAACATCTTTGGAATGTGGGAGGAAAGCAGAGTACCTAGAGAAAAACCATACAGGGGAGAATGTGCAAACTCCACACAGACAATGATCCCAGCTGGGAATCAATTTTTTTTTCTTTTTATCAGTGTTATAACAAAATGATGTTGAACAAAACAATGTTATTTGAGGATCTGCTATATATGTTTATTAGATCTTCTAAGCCCCAGATTTCTATTGAATCACAAAATCTCAGATTCATATCACATAGCATGATATTGGCTACTTTCCTAAAATCACATTGGAAACTCATTATAAATCAAATAATGTAGAACATAATTTGGATAGAGCAGTCATGTTCTAAAATAGAAAATAAATGTTTGAAGGTAGAATAAATGAATGGCTCTACAAAAAGGAAACCATGGTACAATGGTATGATACATGTATAGTGTTAGTTAAGGTGTCAGTGGAATAGCGATTTAGAATTCCTTGCTCCTCAGAATGCAGTCTTGACACCAAAAGCACAAGCAACAGAAGAAAAACATAAATTGTACTTCAGCAAAATTAAAAACTCTTGTGCTACAAAGGACACCATCAAGAAAGTGAAAAGACAACCCATAGATTAATCATATATATAAGGGATTTGTACCTAGAATGTATAAAGAACTCATATAACTCAATGGTAAAAAGACAGATAACTCAATTTAAAAATGAGCAAAGGATCTGAATAGACAGTTTCCCCAAGAAGATGAACAAATGACCAATAAGTTCATGAAAAGATGTTCCCATTAGGGAAATGCAAATCAAAACCACAATGAGATACTACTTCACACCTAGTAGGATGCTTATAAAAAAAAAGAGAGAGAGAGATAAGAAAAGGGTGTGAAGAAATTGGAGCCCTCATACACTGCTGGAGGGAATGTAAAATGGTGCAGTAAATGATGTCTGCAGTGGTGGTAGTGGTGACAGTAATGATGATGTCTTTTTGACCAGGTTCTGTCCTATTCATCAATGTTTTCAAGTGGTTCTATGAATTTTGGCAATTTTATGAATACTTGTGCTAAAACTAATAAGTTCAATAATCACAGGTTCAACCTTAGCTTCATATGAGAATTATTAGGGGATATTTTTTAATGCTGATACCTGGGCCACATTATAAGATATTCCGATTTGATCGATATAGCACAGTACTTTGTTTTGTTTTCACACCTCAGGAGATTTTGATGTGTGGCCAGGGTTGAGAACTACTTAGCCAAGGGGACACCTACAGGGTTAAGCAAAGCTACCACCAAGGGTAGCTTAGTCTTGGAAAAGGGGGATTGGCACAGGAACGAGGAGATATGGGTGTTAGTCTTGACTCTTCCCTTGTTGTGACTGTGTGCTTTGAGCAAGGTATTTAACCTCTGGGAGCTTCAGTTTTTGCATCTGTAAAATGGGACTACGCACCCTCTGTGCATGGATGTTGAGAGCAGCACATGAGCTCATATATGTGACACTGCAGAGTCTGATGTCAATCTGGAACAGTTTATGCCTCTAAATTTTGGTTACTTTCCTCGCTTGCCTTCCATGAACTGGATATTCATGTCATTTTTTTGTCTCTAATGTTATTCTCTTGTTTCTTTTGTAAAATGCAGGAGCTTGTTAAAAGTCAGCTAAGGGTTCTCTAGGTTTAAACTTTATCCTTCCTTCACATGATCCTAATCTCTTTTTGTTTCTCACCTATATTCTCAATCCCATTGATTTTATGCTAAGTGTTGTTTTTCTGATACCTGACAAAATGAATGGCTCACTGTATATTTTAATGAGGTGATACCAAATACTATTAACAGCCATGCCCAGGGTTTAGCATGAGTTGTCTGTTATTAATAATTACACCAATCACAGTAATAAATCATGGGATCGGTAATAAGGGTTCATTGAATATTTTTTAAATGCTAAATAGAGTTCTCAGCCTTAGCTGTGATTTCTGTCTGGTGGACTTGGAATGGTTCCTTGGCTCCTAGGGAAAGAAGAGAGCCTGCTCTCAGATTGTAAATTTTTGTTAGATTTACTCTTTTTTTACCTAAAAGGAAGCCTGGGTTAGTAATATTCATATGTGATTAGGTGACACAGTCTGACACACGCCTCCAGCTCTGTAGCTTGTGAGAAAGGTAGAGTCTGCCCTTCCTCGGAGATGTGGCAATACCAGCTGGACAGAGTAGGTCTTGAGACAGTGCTGGAGTTGGAGGGGGTGGAACAGAACTCTTCACATTTTAATGTGCATGCATATCACCTGGGGATCTATTCCAGTAGACACTGCTCGGTAGACATGGGGCCTAAGATTCTGCATTCCCTACAGGCTCCCAGAGGTTGTCGATGAGAAGGCTATGGAAGACATCTGTTCTGTGTGCCCAGCACTTTCTCTACCTTCCACCAGGGAAATATTCCTTTCTCCATTCCAACCATGAAGTTCAAGGGTAAACTTCCATGTGCTCATATTACTCTGCCTCCGGCCTAGTCAGTTGGTCCAGGAGCCAATCAGACTCTTCCCTGGCATTTTTGGACTTAGAACCCATAAGCCAGTCTCAGATCCTCTCTGTGGAGCTCTTTCTAGCCCCATAGACGTAATTGGTCAAAGAAGCAGAGATGAGGGGCAGAGAAAGTGTCCCTGTGGTTCTCAGGTCTAGGTTCCAATTGTCTCTAATTTTAAAATGAACAATATGGTGACTTTTGGGGTTATATAACCAGCTCTGATGAGCTAGTGCAGTTCCATAAACTGTATCAGGCACTTACCACATGCAAGTCTCTTTTGTTGGGCCCCAGACATACAAAGATGAATAGTGCATATCCTGGTTGGAGAGACCACACAGTGCAGTGGAGTTTGGCATTGCAATGGCAACGGGTTATGGAAGCCCCCAGAAGTGCCTGATCCGCTCAGATGTGTGGATGGGGGCCAGGCAGGTTCAGGAAAAGTTTTCTAGAAATGGATTTTCAAAAGGTGAGTAAGAATTTCATGGGTATGCCTGTGAAATATTCCAGGCAAAGAGAACTTGCTGAGCAAAGGCAAGATGATGGTATGAAACCGTTTTTAAAAACGACAACCAGTTTAAGTGGGGGGAGGGGTGCATGGCTGTCACTAAGGCAGTTACCGTGAAGGGCCTTCTGTGTATTCTGCAATCAGTCACTTTTTTAAAAAAGCCATATGTATTTAAACAACAACAAGTCAATAACAAACAACAAGCCTGAATCTCTGATTTTTCCCCCCAAATACATGACTATCTGGCAGGTTCCCAGTAACAACCCCTCCCCTTTATTTTCTTTTCAACAAACAGAAAATTTGTCTTTGGGTTGAAATGAATGTTTAGAAAACAAACCTGATCTGCTTTCAATACCAAACTTTGTTTAAATAACACGGAGGTTGTGACATCCGTTGACAAAGCCAGGAAGTTCAAAGCCCCGCTGCCGACACAATGTATTGAGTTCTGCTGTTGTTGGCATCGCTCTGCCCGTGGCAGCCCTGCTGTTTGTGATTCAGATCTGCGTGTGCAAGGAGACGTTCCTCAGAGCACAGGACTCTTTCTTCTTTGGGGAAATAATTGTATTTTTAAAAATGCTTTCTGGAAGCAAGAACAGTAATTGGTAGCTACTTCTGTGTCTCTTGAATGTCAAGTTTCAAGAGTAACTTAGTCTTTTTCATGAGTAGATTTTAGCCACTTTGGGGTTTCAAAAAAAAGAGTTTACACTTTTACTGACATCCATCTCCAGGACTTTTTCATCCCAAACTGAAACTCTGCACCCATTAAACACTGACTTCCCATTCCCCCTTCCTCCCAGGTCCTGGTAACCTCTATTTTACTCTGTCTCTGAATTTGACTACTCTCGGTACCTCACAGAGGTGGAATCATACAGTGTTTGTCCTTCTGTGTCTGGCTTATTTCACTTAGCATAATATCTTCAAAGGTCAATCACATTGTACTGTATTGCAGAATTTCCGTCCTTTTTAAGGCTGAATAATATTCCATTGTAAGTGTACACCACATTTCACTTGTCCATCCATCCATCATTGGACATTTGGGTTGCTTCCAAATTTTTGCTATTATAAATAATGCTGCCTGAGCATGGGTTTGCAAATATCTGTTTGAATCCCTGCTTTCAGTCGATTCTTTTTTCAAAAAAGCTGGATGGAGCTTGTGTAAACCCTTCTTGAGTTTCTGGCTGTGAGAGAAGGCTGGCTTGGGAGTCAGGGCATTGGTCCTACAGCTCCCTGCCATGAAGTAGCCGGAGCCCTGGAGCAAGTCACACACCATCTCTGGGTCACAGTTTCCCCACCTCTGAGCTTAGGGAGTCCCTTCCAGCTTCTAGTTCCACCCCTAGGTGACTATGCATGAGACATTCTGTACCCAGACTCGCACAGTCAACCCCTCTTAGCTTCTGTTTGTTCCTCTGTAGAAGTACAAGTGGAGTGGGCTCTTGACATGAGCAGATTTATCGTTCACAATTTTGAGTGTTCTTGAGTGGCCTGGCAGCCCACGGCATATAGAAATCCATCACTATACTGGAGCATGAATTTGAACCTCATACATGGTGAGGTGGATACGTGAGTGTAAGTCACCTAGTGGGTAAGTCAGGCTGACCAACTGCCCAGTGCCACCTGCTCCTCAGCCAGGTGTTGTCAGCTGCTACACATCCTTGAGCAGTCACTTTTCTGAAGTGGTAGAACTTTGGTGAGTGTGTGTGTGTGTGTGTGTGTGTGTGTGTGTGTGTGTGTGTGTGTGTGTGTGTGTGTGTCTGTGTTAGAGAGAAAAAGAGAAAGAATAAATATGTCTCCAAAACGACAGCTGACTGCTAGGGCTAGTGATGGAAATAAAAGAAAGTACAGAAGCCTAAGAAATTGAGGGTTCTTACGGAAATAGATTAAAAAGTGACCCATCTAACATCACCATAGCTCTACAGTGCAAACAAGTTCACTATACGTTCTCCACAGAAAAAAGACAAACCTATTTGTGAAATTTCAGTGAGTCCGCCAGCAGCGCATTTGTTCATTGCAAGATAAAAATTTAGAGAAGTTTGAAAAAGTGGCCCGGGAGAAAAGCAGAAGACTCTACAAACATTTCCAGGAAGCAGCAGATGGCAAAGGCACCGGTGTGGCTACTAACCCAACCTTATTGTCAACTCAAGACTGGTTTGGAAATTTTAAGATGTGTTTTTCTTGGCAAAAAGTGCAGTTCATAGGAACAAACAGACCAGCTGTCTATCTCGCAGCAGAGAGATTTTCTTCCTCAGCTAAAGAAACTCACAGAGGCACAAGTGCTAGGCTGTGACTGTTGTAGGGGGTGTGGGAGCTGTCAGCTTCACAGACTAGATTGAAAGTCATATGAAAGAGGCAATCAGAGTGTAAGGAGAGAAACTGAACAAAGAAGGTTGTGAATATATATGTGTATCGAATCATCACATTGTACACTTTGTACACTTTAAATACATGCAATTATATTTGTCAAGGATTCCTCAATAAAGTTGGGGGAGGGGGAAAAGGAAAAAAATTGCTGGTGAAAAGGAGTAAAGGAGATGGAGACAATGGTGACGCATTAGGAAAGCCTAGAGACATTTAGTGAAGTGTTCCAAGCTGCCCCCAGCACTAGTCCTTCAGCTGAATGGAGCCTTTTCAGCAATTCCAAGAAATACGTCTCCATTGGTACCATCCCAGGAAATGCTCAAGAAGTTGCAAAAGTAAAGAGAGATGAACAAGATGAACTTTGGTTAAGACTAAGAAAGGGGGGGGGGGAGGAAAAGAAAATGACAAAGGAAGAATAAACGGGAAGGTGATGAATAGAGTACAAATGAGATAAAATACTATTTCCCCAAAAAGCTAAATGTAGTAAGTTGGAAAACTTAGATGAAACACACATTTGGAAAAACTGAAAATGGCAGCCTGGAATTAAAGGAAAAGAGAAGATTGATTAGAACCGTGGCCGTTAAGATCACCCCCCACTAGGAGTTTTCACAGTAAAGATCATCTTGACACTTTATAGGAAAATAAGGAAGCTGATGAACTAACTGATGTGATTAGTACAACCTTGTTTCCAAAACCAGGCAATTGCATTGCAAGATAATAAAATTTTAGCCCCATTTGATTTACACCATAGATGCAAATATTCTAAATAAAGCAAAAAAGGAGTGGGGTGGAAGAGCATGTGCCATTTGTCTTGCTCCTTAAGATAACCCCCCCACACACACACACTCAGCACTTTGAAAAATGTCTTTCCCTTTTCCCTTTGGGTTCTGCTTTGCAATTGTCTCTTTGATCCTGTTGCCACTTCTTTTTTTGCTCCTGGAGACAACACACGTCTTTTTGTTTTCAAGGATTTTGGCTGCAGATCAATAAAAGGAAACCAACAGAAAGTGACCCCAAGTGGGTAGACTACAAAGGTTCCCAAATCTCACAAAATATGTACCGAGAGTTCCTGGTTTATGTTGCCAGACTTTTTTTGAGATGCTAAATGAATGATGATAAGTGTCATCAAGTGGACTCCTTCCTTCTGACCATCTGCTCGCTTGGAGATCTGAAGAAGCTTCTAAGACAGCATTGAAGTCCCTTTCAGTGAGATGGTAGTTGACATTTCCGAGGGCACCCAGCCTGAGTGACCCATCCCAATATAGTCTGCTTCTTACTTCTCCTTGCAAGAAAGCAAGTCCTAAGGGTGACCTTCCCCATGGAAGCTGTTTACTGGGGGGAAAACATCTTTTCCTAAGCAGACATTCCAAGTGTTGACAAAGTTGGGTCTTTGATTCACACACACTCTTTGTGCCAACTATTTAGAGGCACCGCAATAGTCTGAGTCCCATTACTGCCATTCCTAAGAGACTTTTCTGTAATGTCTGGCTGAGAGAGACGTGAGGATGACCTCTTCCCTCTTGTTTGGCTTCTAGATATTTGCAAACAATTAATTAATGATTTAATTGCTCCCTTCCCCAGGAAGCACCTGATTTCTTAGAATGTGTGACATGGGCCAGAAAGACGGAGGCATTAGGACACAGGGAGACAGTGCTATAGGCAAAGGCAGGTTGACAGATAGTTTTTATCTGGAGGCTCTAGGAACAGGTTAATGGGCACAACTGACCTTGGGGATTAATTCTGCACAGCTGAGACAAGATGGAAATGAGTGTTCTTACTGTGCCCCTGCTCTGGAGAGATGAGTGAGATGTTGGCTCTGTGCCTCCCCTTGAAAGAGTTTGAAAACGAAATGCTTCTTTGAAGATTCCCACCTCCAAATAAACTAGGATTTAGCATTTTCCATGCCAAATGCTTTGCTCAGAGACAGCACTAAATACAGAAGACTGGGAAGTACGTGGGGGAAAAGGGCATGAAGTGGAAAGAAATGTTAATGTCGGAGATCTGAATTCACTTGAACTAAGCTTGTGAAAAATGACTTTGGAGAAGGTTACTGAAATCCTACCACTCTGGTGACCTTTTGTTGGCATTATTTCGGCAGGTGATCACAGCTGGTTTATCAATATTGCTGTTTGATGTGATCCTGACCAGTGCAACTGTGGGATGGTAAGTCTTTATTTGCTCAGAGAGCGGAAATGAAAATTAGTTGTTTGGGTTTCATCAGGATACTAATTTTTGCTCTCAGACGTTGATGAAAAGGTGTATATGTTGGCTATATTTTATTGACATTTCAATATGCATTCCGAACAATGCATATATCATGAATACACAACTTGATGACTTTTCACAAGCTGAATGTAACTAAACCTACTACAGCCAGCAGCAAGATCAGGCAACAACATTCCCAGTACACCTTCCAGCCACTCATCCACACAAGAGTAACCACTATTGGGGAACAGCTATTTTATAGATATAGCTTTGTTTGGGTTTTTTTCTTTGATCCTTCCATTTATTTTCTCTTGCACAAGCTTAAAATCATCCTTGTTGAGAATGCACTCACACGTTCACTTAAAGACAGCACTGCCTCTCCCTGTGCTATCTGAGCAGAGACCTGAAGGAAGTGAGGAAGTGAGTCATGGGGTTATTGGAGGAAACAGTAAGTGTAAAGGCCCTGAGGTGGGAGTGTACTTGGTCTGCTTGAGGAGTGATGTGAGCAGAGCAGTGTGACAAGGAGAATAGTATGCGATGAGGAAAGAGAGGTAGTTGGCAGCTGACCACGTGGGGTTTTAAAGGCCATTGTAGGGGCTTGGCTTTAGTCTGAGGAGAGGGGAAGCGAACAGGATTTTGAGCCATATGTCCCTATGTTAAAAATGCATCCCTCTGTCTGCTGTGTGGAGGATATGCTATAGAGGGGGCAGGGCGGAAGCAGAAAGACCAAATAAGGGTTGTGGCAATGATCTAGGTGCAACATGGCTAAGACTGAGCTGACAGCAATGGAAATGGTAGGAAGTGGTAGGATGCCTGCAATGTACTGAGGGTAAAGGCAACAGGATTTGAGAGAAAGAAGAGTCTGGGATGACCTCTGGGTTTTGGGCCTGAGCAGGGAAAGAATGCAGTGGCCCTTTACCAAGACGGGGAATAATATATGAAGAGCAATGTTCTATAAGGTGAGCGTAGAGGGTTATCAGGAGCTGCGTTGGATCTGGTAAGGCTGAGCTGCCCGTTATATGAGAGTCAAGATATCAGTAAGTAGGTGGGTGACGAAATCGGTCTGGAGCTCAGGGGAGGGGAGAGCCTTTCAGTGCCTCGACCACGGCATGCAGATTCCCACCTCAGCGGCTTTGGGCTCATCCACTCGTCCTGCAATGCTTTCCACCCCGCTTTGCAATTGGCCACTGACTTTTCACCCTCCACGTCTCCACACCCGTTGTGACCTCAGAAAGGCCTTCCCTGAACACATTCTATGTAAGTTGCCCTAGCTGCTTCCCGTCACCTTGTTTCTTTCCTTCCTGAGGGCTCTGACAGTTGTTCCCTTGCTTATTCGTTGTTCGGCTTGTCAGGGTCTGCCTCTCTCCTAGAAGGTAGTGCCCCCTGCAAGGCATATGGGCTCCATAGTGGATGCAGGAGAAAGCTGGGGGAGAGGGTTAAGCGGGCCGTGACTTGAGCGCATGGCCACTTGAGAAGGATGGCTGAGGCAGCCGCACGGGACAATGGCTGTGGAGTGGCTACCAAGGAGATAGATGTGGTGGCTGTGATGATAACTTCAGGTCACACCTCCTGGAAAAGGCCACACAGCCCTGCACCATAGGCTTCAGAGCTGTGGTCACAAGGGGATTTGACCGACTGGTAACAAGGACAGGTAGAGGCTGCTCGAATGCATTGCTGCCGTAGTATGACAGCCCAACTGGGGCTCCTCAACTTGTCCCTTAAAAACAGGACGCTGAGCTCTCTGTCTGTGACAGAGGAAAACAGAGCCTTTGAGCTTGTTAGGGCCCCTGTACCTGCTGTGGGTCTGGTCGAGGGCCAGGTGGTCACAGCCACACTGGGAACAGAACGAAGCCATCACGTGTGTTCTACCTCTGGATATTCTGCACAGACTCTGCCCATTGAAGAGCTGACCAAGTTAACACGTTGCTCTCCTCCAAATTACAGTATGCAAACCATTCGATGCCATCATCACTGAGGGTTTGGGTTGTCATCTGCAGGGGAGAGGGAGGTGAGGGGGTCATGGTGATTTTAAATTCTTAAAACTGCCTGTGGTTCCCCTTATCAATGGGCATGCTGCATTTGGGGGGTATATACTTAGGTATTTTTAAACTATATAGTAATACATTCTATTTGGGGGACATTTAAAACAATACAGAAATGCATCAAGTAAAAGTAAAGGTCTTTCATCTCCCACTCCCACTCTTGCCACCTGCCAGAAGTCATAACAATTTGGTTAAATGGTGAGAAAAATGCATGTTTGGTGCAGGGATGTATATGCCAGTGAGATGGGCTCTGTTGTCGGCAAAATGAAGCCACCTCATTACCCAGAAGTACTTTAGTCCTTGCTGGGTCTTCGCCCCACCTGCGTGGTTGCTGTCCTGGTGACACACAGCTTTCCTTCCCTCTGACAGCTGCCTGCTGCCTGGCCCGAATCATGAATACAGCACATTATGGAGAATAATTCCTATTTGTTGTGACTGCTTACTGGTCTGCTTGCCTTTGCTTTAGAAAGAAAAACAAGCCTAGGGCCACTTTAAGATAATTCTTATTTCCAATCCCGTTTTGATATGTTGTTTGGCAGATCCCCCCACCTGGAATGGCACTCAACAATTGAGGTACAGACAAGATGTAGAATCGATTTTCATGTTTATTTACCAGTATCATGGAAAGAAAAATCCTATTGTTGTGTAGCTTTGCTCAGATAAGGCATAGTTCTAGAAAATCGGTGTTTTTTCCTCATGCTTGGGATCAGAGCAGCCCTAAGAGTTGGGTTTTTGTTTTGGTTTTTGTGTTTTGCATTTGTTTGCAAGTTGGACCTGCAGAATTGTCACCTGTTTGACTCAAAGACCTCAGTGCTGGTTGGAGAGGGCTGGTGCTGCTGCCTGGGTGTGCCCATGGCAGCCTGCCCTCTCCCAGGGCTTCTTGTGAATAACCCCCCGATGCTGTAGTAGCCACAGATACAAGGGTGTCATTTTTAAATGTCAGTAGATTCCTGCAGGATAAATGTGAGGGGCAGGACCAGACCCTGAATATCACGATGAGGAAGTAACTTTGCATCCCATGTTGCATTGGCTGGCATGGGCTTATACAATAAATAGATATTTGTTGTGGGCCTAATACGTGCCAGGAACCATTCTTGGATAAAAGTGGAAAATTGCTGCCCCTCTGGTGGCTATAGTTGCTCATCTCCTTGCATGAAGGCAGGTCTACAGCTAAACCATCCCAGACTGACAGAAATGAATCTTTTTGCTCACAGCATTCAGAAAAAGGCATCCTCATCCCTCTGGGGAGCCCCTAATGGGGGCATTTCCAGCCCCAAGAAGAAAAAATGGAAGAAAAAGAAAAATCAGGAAATACTGCCACACGCTCTTCTTCTTCCTCTTTTTGGTCCCTCCTCCTCTTTCTTTCAATAATAATAACGACTTATTGAGCAACTATTATGTTTCAGACATTTTTACATTAATGTTGTCACATTGAGTTTCACAACAATCTTTCAAGTTATCCCCATTTTAAAGATGAAGGAACTGAGGTCCAGAAACATTTAAACGATTTTACCCAAGATTTTAGAGCTGCTAAGTGATTGGACCAGGATTTAAACACAGGTCTGTGTGTGTCCAAGGCCCTATAACCTGCCATGTACTTCCCTGGAACTGACTCGGGAAACACCAAGGGTTTGCCAGCAGTGTAGACAGTGTCGAGGTAAAAGTGGGTCTTACGGGAGGTAGAAGAAAAATTGGCCTAAATGTTCCTCCTCCGACCAGTGTGATCATCTATAGAAAGCATCTAGATGATTGCAAACAGAAGGAGCGTTACCCAGGACAAGACAGCCCTAGTTCTTGTTCAGGGGTTGACACGGTGAACTAAGAATTCCAGTGGGACATTTGTACGAAAAAGATCTCATTGTGTTTGAGTTTTAATACTATAAATTATAATTGTACTAGTCTCCTAAAAATGTTTATTGAGTGACCGCTGTATGCAAAGTATGTGAAAGTCATTAAGAGGCATAAGCCATCATCCAGCCCTCAAGGAGCTTTCAGGGGAAGGGGAAGTCATCAAGATACTTTGTGGGGTGGGATAGTAATTGTCTGAATGTGCAATGAATGTGAAGCCTGAAGGAGAGAGAGAGGATGGGGTCATCAGGAAGACCTCAGAACTGTCTTGAAACTGGACCTTGTGCAGAAGGAAGAGGCTTAGCTAAGTTGAGGGGGAAGAGATTTGGCCCTTCTTGCTCAAAGGAGATAAGGAAGGATGGAGCGGCAGGAGGTGAGACGACGATTTATAAGCAGAGCTGGGGCTGTGGAGCAGGGAGCTAATCCTATGCTCTCTCCTTTCTCTACCTGTCTTTATGGGCAGGCCTGACATAAATGGTGGGCAGGTTGGCATCCAAAAACCCAATTGCCAAGATATCCTGGTACATGACTGAGACGGTTCCCAAAATTTTGGTGTCTTAACCTTCATAGTGATAGTCTAAATTCTTTCCTATACATAAGCCTTCGTCAACCATATTTTGTACAGAATTTCAGATGAACAAAAACTAAAAACCAAGGTGTTGAACTGAGTGTGAGAAATGAACGTAAGATAGCACTCAATGGGAGGAATGCTGTCCGAATGTTACAGCAGAAAGTCCGTCAGAGGCCAGGTCTCCAGGCTGTTTCACATACTGTGAACTTTATGGTGTGCCCTGGACAAAATGGAGAGAAAGGCTGTGTGTGCCCAAATCAAAGCAACTGCATGTGTGATGATTGCAAAAGGAACCTTGACGTT
This sequence comes from Rhinolophus sinicus, assembly GCF_036562045.2. Lineage (NCBI taxonomy): Eukaryota > Metazoa > Chordata > Mammalia > Chiroptera > Rhinolophidae > Rhinolophus > Rhinolophus sinicus. The sequence goes on from NC_133758.1 coordinate 40,622,318, forward strand.
GGAATTTCCTGATTTTTGAGAACTCTTGAGTTGAAGGATGGTGTGTTTTCAGCCTCCAAGAATTTTCCAACCACAAAGTGAACCACCAGAAGAGGAGTGCCAGACTGCATTTTAGATTTTCTGTCTTTTGCACAGAGCTGGTCTGCATTATCTACATACTCAGTGTTTTGCAAGCCATGGCTAGGTGAACAGCTCTCAGCTCCTGGTCTCTGTCTTGTGAGAGCTTAGACTGGCCAGACGTCACAAAAGGCAGGCCTGTTTTGTTTGCCTGGAATGTTATTGTTTCTTGTTTTCAAATCTCTATAATTAGTCAACATTTAGAAATCAGGTTATTTCCCCATAAAAGTCCAGATCTCCAGATTTTTCTGGAAATGTGGAACAGCTGTTATGTTGGGCCTGCATTTCCCCATGGCAGCTGTTGCCCGAATGGCTAGAGGCTGCCCCCTCACGTGGACATCGGCTTTCTGAGTCAGGATGGCCTCTCCCTCTCCCGGCTGGCTGAGACCAAGAACGCTGTATAGGCTGACACGCTCATATCCATTTGCTTGCATATTCATTCATGCCACAAAAAGTACCTGCCAGGCTCTGAGGCTATAGACAGCCTGTGACCCCAGTGAAGTCACCACCTAGAAGATGAGTACACATGTCATTGTCCATCTTCTTGGGCGGGCAACAGCTTAGGAGCTCAAAATAGGTCGTCATTTAAAGCAGGGTCGCTCACCCTCAGTACTGTTGACATTTGGGGCCAGGTAATTCTTTGTTGTGGGGGCCTGTCCTGTGCCTTGTAGGATTTTTAGCAGCAAACCCAAGCCCCACCCCACTAGATGTCAGTAGTACCCCTCTCAGTTGTAACAACCAAACAATGTCTCCAAAATATTGCCAAATGTCCCCTGAGGTGCAAAATTGCCCCAGTTGGAAATCACGGATCTAAAGGCTTATGGTGATGAGTGGAGAAAACACCATTTGAAATGTCAGGAGCTTGCTTATCTCCTAAGTAGAGATTTGGATCAGCGCAGGTGTCAAGTCCTCCCACACCCTCTGTGTACAGCCCGTTCAGCACACATCAGGCTGAGTTACGTGTGCCCACCCCATCTACCTGCCGGCTGTGAGCTCCTTCAGGAGAGGAACCACGTTTTCTTCACCTTTTGTTCTCTCCGCCTACCACTAAGCGCTTGCTGAATAAGCAAGTGTCCAGCCTTCTAAATACTACCTAAACCCAAGAAAAATTATAAACCTAAGTATCCAATGTTGGTCAATTTTTAAAGGCTTTCATTCAAAGCAACTGCTCTTATCCAACTAATGATTGTTAGTTGATATAAAAACAAAACTGTGGCAAGCCCAGCAATTTAAATATCCAGATCAATATTTAATTATTCATCTTTGTAATTAATAGAGTTTTATGATATGTATTGATACGAAGTCCCTCTATTCCAAAATGTCAACAAAGAGGATTCAACACGTACAAAATAACAAGGAAAAAATTCTGAACTGTGTCCCTGTCGAGTGGAATTAATTGGGGGTGCCTTCTTTTATGAATGCGTTTTAGACTAGGGGAGTCACTCTTCTCTTTGGAATGGGTTAGCTGTAAGGGGATAAAGGAATAATCAAAATGCAACCTCTTTGTTCTGAGGATTTCCTGATCACCTTCTGGCCTTGCCAGTCATTCACTGAGCCTGCCACTGGTCACGGGTACCAGCATGAGGACGGCTTGAACTTGATCCTACCATCAGCCTAACTAACACCAAGAGTCTTTAGAAAATGATCTTGCATCTTCTTTGAGTAACGATGTCTTATGCCTTTAATTTTAGGGGACTGCATAGAGACCATCCAAGTCTATTTATAGGAAAAAATGAATTTAGAGGTGAAAGAGGAACTTCTCCCAACACACTGCAAAGTGCATCTAGGATCACAATGTCTGAAATTTGTCAGTTTTCCATTTGAAATTTTAAAAATTTACACCCTCCTCTTTAAAATGCTAAGAAAGGTCTCCTAAACAACTATTGCTTATTACCTCTCAGCAGAGAGTAATTTATCAGATGATGAACTGTCACTCAGCAAGTCCCCAGGGGAATGGTACATTATATTAGGCACATATATTTTGGTGAGGGAAAGAGAAAAAAACAAAAATAGTTTGGAATATAGATGGGAGAAAGGGGAGCAAGTATAAGAATTCCATCTGTCGACAAAAGAACGTCCAAACTGATAGAAAAGTGTTGTAAAAGTTTATTTCAGCCAAATTTTGAGGACAGGCCCAAAAGCAAGTTCGCAACAGATTAAGAAAATTCTCCGAAAAATGGCGGTTTTTAAGTTCCTTTTATGCATTAGAATCAAAGAAGAACACATAAGGAAGGTACTACATGAAATCCATTGGTGGGAGATACAGGAGGTGGGAGAAACAGTGGAGACATCTCTCAGGTTGGGTAAAAAGCAAAATGGAGTAACAGTTCTCTTACATCGGTAGGTACAGGATAGTTACTAATTACGCTAACATTTACAGCACATAGAGATGGTATGCGGGGAACAAGATAACAGTGAGGGGTTCTGTGGTCTCAGGCTCTGGTGATTTTGTTCTCTGGTGACAGCAGTTGTGCCTTTGAGGGGTCTTAGAAAAGAAAATTACTCTGACATTTCAAAGGTATGTTATCCTGGATGCATAAGAATCATGGACATGGCTCGCTTAAGGTAAAGGTTGACCTTTGCTAAGGAAGCTATAAGTCTGGGGTGTGACTACCCACCACGACCTGCCCAGTTAGGAATTTATGATCAGACTGTCCTGTGTGGTGACTTTCAGTCAGGCCTGCCATGTGGCCCCCATGAGCTTGTCAGGTTTATTACATAGCCCCTTTTCATTCACACATCAGTCACTGAGTAAGTATTTATTGGGTGCTGTGTTAAGTACTGGGCCTACAGCTGGGAAGTGGATACAGTCTCTGCCCTCCGTCTAGTGGGTTCAACAGGAATTCATTGAATAACCACAATCATAAATAAATGTAAAATTGAGATGGGATGTTTGGCTCCCGATGAGAGAAAAGACAAGCACTGGAGAAAGGCTGGAAATAAACCCCTGGAACAGAAGCTAGTGAGGAATATTTCTGGCTGGGTCTGCTCTGCAATCTGATGTTTATGCCTTAGTTACATGAAGTTTGTTCATTTCAGGAATGCCGGGGATTTCAAGATTCACAAACAGTGCAGTAAAGCTCTGACTTAAATAGTTGTAATACTATTAAGATTCCTGCACCCCTGTCAGCTTCTCCTGCTGTTCAGAAAGCAACATCAAAGCTCCCCTCCCTGGCTCTCTGAACAGTCAACTAAACCAAAGTTTGTTTATATTTTAGCATTCAATAAGCTGCTTTGGTGTTTCAGAAAATAGCGAGGCCAAAGGGATGAAATGCAAGGTTCTTACACTTCAGCATTGTTCTAAGGCTGGGGGAGCACAAGTGGCAGAGAGCAAGCTGATGGCCTGCTCTTCTTAAGGGGACTTAGTGAAAACTAGGAGACACTGAGCCCCAGTTACACTTGCAGAAATAAAACCTCCCAAACCCAAAGCTCTGTGCAGCCCTTACATCAGGTCACAGTGACTCTCCACTTGCCAGGTGTAGGCGTTCTTTAAGGAATGTTGAAGGGAACAGCAGATCTGCTGGAAAGGAAAAGCCTGGTCTTTAGAGGTGAGCCTGTGTCCGAAAAGAATGGCTTCCCTTTCACTGTCACTTCATTCAAAGAGAAGAGGCAATAGAACCCTCTTTGCACGGTCCTGAACTAGACCCGGGACAACCACAAATGCACCATGTTTCAAAATATGGCCTTTTGGACTTTGGACCCCAGTTTCACACAGAAACAGTCCTATGAACGATGATTGTAGATCTAAGAGTGTCCTCAGAAATTTGTTTGGTTCATAATGTAGACACCAGCTTCAGGTACATTATTATGAGTTAAATGTGTGTTAAAGAGGGTTTATCAACTTATTGTCATGACAACATTTCTATAGGAAAGAGGAAAGTAATTCCAACTTGGAGCTGAAGACACTAGGCATACAGCTCCCTCAGGCTCCTTTCCTTTCCATGCCCGTTATTAGCCTGGGTTGGGGGGCCTCTTCCCGGCCCACTCCCCCAGCGCCTGGCTATTTGACTAGCACCTCTCCCTGCCCTCACCCAGAGGCCTGTAGTCACCTAAAAAGGAGATGATGGTGGTTCAGGGGATTTCCCCATTCTCTAGGGTTGACAGGTGGGTGATGAAGGAGTAGGTTTGTTCTCTGTTGCTCCAGAATGCAGAACTTGGATCTACAGGTGAGGTTGTAAGAAGCAGCTGTTGGGTGGGTATGAGAAAGGGCTTCCTCCTAGAGGGAGGAACCATGTGCTTCCACAAATAAGATGCCCATGGATACTTGCTGGAATCCCATGGCTACAGCTGCTCAATGGTGGGACAGGCTTGCTTTGCACAGCAGGACGTGCCCCTCACTAGAAATCTTCAGGCAGAAGTTGGCGAGTCAGCTGTGAGGGCCAGTGAGGAAGGGATTGCAGTTGACTAGAAAATAATATTTTATTGCTTGTCCATTGTAGGCCAAGCACAGGGGTAGTTTGCTTCCAGTATATCCTTCCAAGCCTCACAGAGACTGGTAGGTATGATCATCTCCTGTGGTACAGGTGAAATTAAGCTGAGTAACATTCACAGGAGTATGCAGCTATTAAGTGCCTGATCCATAATTTGAACTCGGTTTATTGTTTTTATATTCTTAAACTCGGCCGATTCTTCCCTATACTAAAAGTGGTAAATGGTACAAGTGATCAGGGTCACCCACATAGGTGATTCCTGCACCCCTGGGAGTATACTATACACAGCCTACGTGTGCTTCATATATTCAGTACCCCAGATAGATGTTAGAAATACCAGGGGTGCCAAAAAATGGATACAAGTGGACACTTTGGTCAACATTGCTCAAGCAGTAGTTCGCCGTAATCAGAAGTGTCTGGACGCTGCTGGTAACCATTTTGAGCATCTCTTGTCATTGCAGAAGTCAAACGTGACTTGTATTCATCTTTTGTTATCGGTACATACTAAGTATTAGAATTTTAACACAGTTTTCCTTGCTTAAAATGTGTATACATTTTTTTGGCACCCTCTGTATAAAGGAGCCATACCCTGAATGTATGTGTGTTGTTTATGGGTAAATCTGAGGATTGGGATATTGGGTGGATAGACGGGAAAGGAAAGGAAGAAAAGGGTAGACTTGAAAGGGCTGTTGGAACATCTGAACCAGGACATTTCATAATCAGAGGGACTCCCTCCCCATCATAAACCTTTACTGATGGCCCCGCCCAGGACCCAGGAGTGCTTTTTGGGAAGATTGACAGGGGATTCAGACAGACACCAGATTGTCTACTGAGAAATTTAAAATAGAAAATATCCAGACCTTTGGATGTATTAAATTTTAGGCATGTTAAAATATTCAACTCTTCTTTTTCTCACAGTCTTCAGTTCTCCCACTACTTTTTCATTTTCAAACCACTGACCATATTTGTTTCTGCTCTGGTGGGAAATCCACAATTTCCCCATTTGTATTTTCATCTTTAACTTTTCTGCTAGTCTAAATGAAATGAAAACATTCAGAGATTGTCACCTTAATGACAATTCTACGATTATGGACACCTGCATGACTTCCTAGCAATCAGCCCTCAAAAAGCACCAGGCAGGCTGCGTGTGGGAGCCTTCCAGTATTTCCACCAGAGAGCATTAACCCATGCACCAGAGTGCTGTCACCTCCCCCTGGTCAGGATGAGTGGACACATCACCTTCTTCCCTGAGGGAAGGTATCGAAATCCCGCTTCATAGCCCATTCCCCTCCCACTGCATAGCTGAGGTTTACTCTGGATGGACGACTGGATGGTTCCTGGGCCTGACCTAGAAGTGGGATGAGAGTCCCAACAGCGGAATGAGGGGGCATCCCTCACTCTTGTATGTGGGTGCCAGGCTGCCTCCTGGCTTGAGGGAATGGAAAGCTGACATCTTGCCGTTTTTGCAGCTTCCTGCTTGGTGGACTTGGAGAGGCCTTGCTGGTTTTCTCAGAAAGGAAAGGAGCCTAACGGCGACCACAGGAAAAGGAGGCTCCCTGGATGCCAGCTGGAGAACAGCCCCACCCACCCCCGCCCTGGGCTGCAGAGCTCCTTGCTCTTCCCTGAGAAAAGAAAGCAAAGATGGAGAGAGAACTGCATCAAGGAGAACTGTTTCTGGGGGTCTCTGCGCCACTGCAGCGGGTGCACTGTGTTATGTCTTCCACTTTGAGAGGCTCACTTGAGTCCTGCTGACTGTGCTGTTTCCCACTTGTGAAGAAACATTCAGGGGAAACCCTGCATGGCCGGGATGGCTCCACTCACCTTGACTGACATGCAGGCTTCCTCATTAAACATCCTTCACTAAACACTGCTTTCACTCCATGGTAGTGGGCCCAAGGTTTTTGGTTGCATTTTAGTTTTGCTTTGTGTTTACGTCTTTGGAGAGTCCTGGCGACGTCCTTTCCATTCTCTCACACTGATTTGTCTAGAGCCCTCGCTTACCCACTGACGAACATAGAGAAAATTCCTTGAGAGGGCTTCCACTGGGCACAGGGGCAGAGATGGGGCCTGAGGGGGAGTTCTGGGCCAAATAAGAAGCTAGCAAGGACACGGTTACTCCAGAGTAAGTGCTGAGGGCCTTCTTTGTGATTGTGTGTTGTATTGTATTGAATTCTGCACACTCTTTTTTGCCCATCATTAGGGTAACTTGGTACTAAATGATCACCAGAGGGAATTGGGTTTATAAGCACTGATGGATGTCCTCCCTGGGCAGGTAAAAACGGAGAAACAAGCATATACAATATGGATACATCCAAGTTATATTCATATTCCTTAAAGCTTTTAATCCATTTAATTCCCAGTATCTCAGAGGTTAAATCACTGAACACTGAGGTATATTTTTCAAGCCAGATTAAAAAATTGGATCCAAAGTCTAAACTTTGCTTCTATGGGAATCAAAAGAAATGAATTTTCATGAAGTGGTTATTTGACTCTGACCCCACAATGAAGGTTTAAGAAAATACTGTCAGAGACGTCATCAAAATGGCGGCGTGCGGTAAGCCTCTGTAAATCTCCCCTGGAATTTACAACTAATCAAACGACTATAACTCTACAAAGGACTCCCTGCACAGCAGACAGGCAGGATGAAGAGGCCCACTACTGAATTCACCTAAAGGTGGGCGAATTGTGCGAGCGGGGGAGGAGGGAAGGGAGAAGTGCGGAGACGGAGCCGCCCAGGAGCAGGACGCAGAGCTACCTCAGTGCTCTGAGGTCGCTGCATCCTGGAACTACCGCAGCTGCGGGAGAGGGAAGAACTCGGACTCCTAGGGCTCCGTTTATGGCCCACAAGGCTGAGGGGGCAGCATATAACATGGCTGAACCCAACGCTCACGGCAGAGACCTCGGAGCAAAGACTGAGGGAAGAAGGCTGAAAACAGTGGTTTAAGCCCTCACTGCCGAGCAGAGAACGGAAGCCTTCGGCACTGAGACTAGCCACCCCCTCCCTACTCTCCCAGAGCTCGCCCCACCCCCACCTGCGCTGTGCTAGAAGTGGAACAGTAGCAGTGTCAGATCAAAACAACAGAAAATTTGCTGTTTTGAGAACTGTGGACCGCAGACACAGATTCGCAGCCCAACTAGTTCTGGCAAAGGGGAGGGAGCTGTGGAAGCAGGACCGGCTGTGGTGGTGGTCGCCGCCATTGCTCGGGGCCACCTCTCACAACTCACCCCACCCCTGGCCCCACCTATCTGGGCGGATCCCTGCAGGAGTAAACAGAACTGCTGAAACATACGGGCTCTGAATCTGGTGCAGGAAGAGCTTTGGAATATCAAAGCTCTCTGCATACCCACATGGACACTACACCCTGTGACCCAGGTAAACTGTTATCAGAGGAGAAGCCCGTCTCCCAGGGAATCCCCGCATTGTGTGAGAAGCTGGAATAGTGCAGAGAAAACATAGCACTACCGTGTGAGAGAGAAAAAAAGGCTGCAGTTGGAGAGAAAATAAAACATTCTACCAACAAGTACTGGAAAACAAAAGAAAGACTTCCTATCAACCTGTTGCAGAAGCCACTCCTGTAGATGTCTAGGAAGAGAAATAATAAATCAGTTATTGCCAAGGCAACCAAGGCAACAAGACAGCTCAGAAAGAAAATGAAAAGTCTCCAGAAAAGGAACTTAAAAATATGGAAATATGTGATTTAAATGACAGAGAATTCAAGATTGCAGTTCTGAAAAAACTCAACGAGATGCAAGAAAACACAGAAAGGCAGTTTAATGAACTCAGAAACACAATCAAAGAACAATATGATCATTTTACAAAAGAGATTGAAATTTTAAAAAAGAACCAAATAGAATTTCTGGAGATTAAGAACTCAACAGAAGAAATGAAGAATGAAATAACCAGCTTAGGTAGTAGAGTTGACCAGATGGAGGAAAGAATCAGTGACATCGCAGATAGAAACCTGAAAATTACACGGATGGAAGAAGAAAGAGACTTGAGACTTAAAAGAAATGAAAGAACTCTACAAGAACTTTCTGACTCCATCAGAAAGAGCAATACCAGAAGGAGAAGAAAGAGAGAAGGGAACAGAGCAAATTGTCGATGAGAACTTCTCAAACTTGTGGACAGAACTGGATCCTCGAATCCAAGAAGCAAATAGAACACCTAATTACCTCAATCCCAACAGGCCTTCTCCAAGGCACATTGTATTGAAGCTGTCTAAAATCAATGACAAAGAAAGAATCCTCTAATACTAATCCTGCTCAAACTCTTCCAAAAAAATTGAAGAAGAGACAGTACTCCCTAAGTCATTTTATGAGGCCAACATTACCCTGATACCAAAACCTGGTAAGGACAACACAAAAAAAGAAAACTACAGACCAATATCTGTGATGAATACAGATGCAAAAATCCTAAACAAAATTCTAGCAAATCGAATACAACAATGCATTAAAAACATTATTCATCACGACCAAGTGGGGTTCATCCCCGGGGCACAAGGATGGTTCAACATCTGCAAGTCCATCAATGTGATACATAACATAAACAAAATAAAGGACAAAAATAATATGATTATATCAATTGATGCAGAAAAAGCATTTGACAAGATACAACATCCATTTATGATTAAAACACTTAATAAAATAGGTATAGAAGGAAAATACCTTAACATAATAAAGACCATATATGACAAACCCTCAGCTAATCTCATAATTAATGGTGAAAAACTGAAGCCCTTTTCTCTACATTCAGGAACACAACAGGGTTGTGCCCTCTCACCTCTGCTTTTCAATATAGTGTTGGAAGTCCTTGCCAGAGCAATAAGGCAAGAGAAAGAAATAAAAGGCATCCAAATTGGGAATGAAGAAGTTAAATTGTCACTCTTTGCAGATGACATGATGCTATATATAGAAAATCCTAAAGACTCCACCAAAAAGCTATTAGAAACAATCAACGAATACAGTAAAGTTGCTGGCTACAAAATCAACGTACAAAAGTCCATTGCATTCCTATATACTAACAATGAAATCTCAGAAAAAAAAATACAAAAAACAATTGCTTTTGCAATTGCAGCAAAAAGAATAAAATACCTAGGAATAAACTTAACCAAGGATGTGAAAAACCTCTATGCTGAAAACTATAAGACATTTTTAAAAGAAATTGAAGAAGACACAAAGAAATGGAAAGGCATTCCGTGCTCATGGAGTGGAAGAATCAACATAGTTAAAATGGCCATATTACCCAAAGCAATATACAGATTCAATGCAATCCCCATCAAAATCCCAATGGCATTTTTTAAAGAAATAGAACAAAAAATCATCAGATTTGTTTTGAAACACAAAAGACCCCGAATAGCCAAAGCAATCTTAAGAAAAAAGAACAATACTGGAGGTATCACACTCCCTGACTTTAGCTTGTACTACAGGGCTGCAATAATCAAAACAGCATGGTATTGGCAGAAAAACAGACACATAGACCAATGGAATAGAATTGAGAACCCAGAAATAAAACCACATAAATATGGACAGATAATTTTTGACAAAGAAGCAAAAAGCATACAATGGAGAAAAGACAGCCTCTTCCATAAATGGTGCTGGGAGAATTGGATAGCCACGTGCAAAAGAATGAAACTGGACTGCTATCTGTCACCATGTACCAAAATTAATTCAAAATGTATCAAAGACTTAAGCATAAGACCTGACACAATAAACTGCATAGAAGAAAACATAGGTACTAAACTTATGGACCTTGGGTTCAAAGAGCACTTTATGAATTTGACTCCAAAGGCAACGGAAGTAAAAGCTAAAATAAACGAATGGGACCATATGAAACTTAAAAGCTTCTGCACAGCAAAAGAAACCATCGACAAAATAAAGAGGCAACTGAATGGGAGAAGATTTTTGCAAACAGTGCCTCCGATAAGGAGCTAATATCCAAAATATGCAAGGAACTCATGTAACTCAACAACGAAAAAACAACCCAATTGAAAAATGGGCAGAGGACCTGGAGAGACATTTCTCCAAAGAGAACATACAAATGGCAAATAGACATATGAAAAAATGCTCAACATCACTATCATCAGAGAAATGCAAATCAAAACCACAATGAGATATCACCTCACCCCAGTCAGAATGGCTATCATCAACAAGACAAATAGTAACAAATGTTGGAGAGACTGTGGAGAAAAAGGAACCCTCATACACTGTTGGTGGGAATGCAGACTGGTGCAGCCGTTATGGAAGGCAGTGTGGAGGTTCCTCAAAAAAATATGAATAGAATAACCATATGACCCAGCAATTCCTCTCCTGGGTATCTACCCAAAAAATCTGAAAACATTTATCCATAAAGACATGTGTGCTCCAGTGTTCATTGCAGCTTTGTTTACGGTGGCCAAGACATGGAAACAACTAAAATGTCCTTCGATAGATGAATGGATAAAGAAGTTGGGGTATATATACACAATGGAATACTATTCGGTGGTAAGAAAAGATGACACAGGAACATTTGTGACAACATGGATGGCTCTTGAGAGTATAATGCTAAGCGAAATAAGTCAGACAGAAAAAGCAGAGAACCATATGATTTCACTGATATGTGGTATATAAGCCAAAAACAACAAAAGAACAAGGCAAACAAATGAGAAACAAAAACTCATAGACACAGACAATATTTTAGTGGTGACCAGAGGGAAAGGGGGGTGGGAGATGAGGGTAAGAGGGATCAAATATATGGTGATGGCAGGAGAACTGACTCTGGGTGGTGAACACACAATTGGATTTATAGATGATGTAATACAGAATTGTACACCTGAAATCTATGTAATTTTACTAACAATTGTCACCCCAATAAATAAATAAATAATTTTTTTTTAAAAAAGAAAATGCTGTCTAACTCCAAATATGTCTGCTCAGAATAGGTTCTTTTAATACTTTTCTACTCTGCCAGGTGTCAGTTTGGGTCGTTTTGAGATGTAGAAGGTAATGAAGTCCAGTGAGTCTTCTCCAGGGAGGAAGCCCCACCCTGCAGGCCCACCACCCACGTCATCAATGTTCTGAGAACCCCCCACCCCCCGCCCCAGCACCTGGGAAGTGAGCCTTGTCCATTTTCAGCCCTGTGAAGAATAGGGTCAGCTCAGTCAGTGGCCATTCTTTCCGCATATTTTTCTCCAACGTATTGAAAAAAGCAAAGGAAACAAATAGAAATGGATATGCATATTTGGAACTTGAGTATCTTAAATTCATTCCCTTGTCTTTTCCTGGTCTCTGTGTGTCATTTAAGGTCAAGATATTCAGAGTGGCCTTGACACACAGTTTTCATTTGCTCTTGTTCTTTATCTGGGATGTCAAACTTTCTATAGATAGAATCAATAGAAAATCTGGGTTTAGAATTTTGCTTATTTTTTTGCCCCCACAAAACTTTCTCTGTTAACTGAGGCCAGTTCTTTTCCATTTGAGGAAAGTGGCATTTGTCCAAATGTCATCTTATGCCTGTCTTTCCAAATGTCATTTATGCAAATGGAGATTCCTAAGGCTGGAAAGAACCCTGCGCAGTTAACAAGACCAGTTGCCTCTTTCCAGCGGGACTGACCGCAACCACTTTGGCTGAAAAGTTTTAGACCTTTTTTTTTAAGAATCTGTAGCAAAGGTTTTTTGTTTTTGTTTGTTTGACTTTTAAAAATCATATCCAGAGTCCATTATTTTTTAAGTCTATTTCTTACTTTGATACCAGCAAGAGGCAGAGGATAAGGCGTTTCTTCAATATACCACTCTGTCTCTTCCGCTTCCATCTCGGGCTTTTTGCTTCAAGCTTCAACCCCCTTTTATGCCAAGTTCATTTGCTCAGCTCTGAATGCACGTTGAGCCCAGAGGCCTGCAAAACTAGGGGCTGGCACAGGTTCATTGCAGTCCCCCATCTCTCTTTTTATGTGGCCCTCTGGGCCCCAAGGCCACTGGAGAGGGAATCTCCAGGTAACCCCAGTACTCACTTTTACCCAAAATGATCTGTTTGGTCACATCCTGTCTGAGTCCTGATTACCTTAGGCCTTGCAGGCCGCAAATCAAAGCCAGGGTGTTTGGGGTTTTTATTTGTACAAAGAAAGAATATGCTTTCTGTCAAGACAGGCAAGGTTTTATATGATTGTATATTATTACTATTCTGCTGTGGATGTAAGGAAAAAGAAACAATTTATTTCCTTGGTAATTTGCCTTTCTTTCTCTTCTATTCAACCCCAGCAGGAGAGTGTTGCAGAAAAGATTGTGGGGAGGAAGTTCTTGCCTTTTCAACACAGGCCCAGAATTCAATCAAAATGTAGGCCACTGAGCTCTGAACAAAGAAGGGCCACCCAACTCTTCCTTCCAGACCTGCACTGCCCAGTGGGTAACCATAGCCACGTGTGACTATTGAGCACTGAAAGGGGGTGGTTCCAAATCCAGCTGTGCTGTGAGTGTAAGTCGTACTGATTTCAAAGGCTTGGTGTTAAGACAAAAGGTGTTATGTATCATATAATAGTTTTATGTTGATTACTTGTTGAACTGATATTTTTGATATATGGGATTAAATAAAACATATCATCAAACTTAATGTCTCCTGCTTATTTCTACCTTTTTTTTTAATAAGGCTACTAGGAAATTTTCATTTCTATATTTGGCTTACCTGATGTTTCTGTCGGTCAGTGCTAATCTAGAGCAGGTCTTGTCCACTGGACCCAGAGAAGTCGCGAAGGAAAGTGGGTTGGATGTAGCTGCTGGAGTTACCAACCCAATAATAGCTAAGACCGTTTGTCATTGAGCACGTGTTGTAGGCCACGCACTGCGCAAGGTACTTCTGGTGCGTCTTGTCATTTACTCTTCCCCGTGGTGGGGCAGACAAACTTCCTCCCCGTTTTACCAAGGATATTTAGAGTTTCAGGAACCTTTCCAGGGTGACCGGCTAGGACTCGACCCCAGCTCTTTCAGACTACGTCTGTTCTTTTCAACTTCACTTTAGAGAGTTCTGTGGAGAAGGAGAAATGGAGCCCCCCAACATTTTACAGGGTGTTGTCAGTTCTCCAAGAAGTGCTTCCATGTGGAGTCCTAACATCTGTGAGGTCATTTGTGACTTTCTCCCTGGAGGCCTTGTTCCCTCCCTTCCCCCGAAGGGCCGGGGCTGTGGCCCGAGTCCCAGCTGCCTTCCCAGAGTGTCCCCGTCCCTCCCAGCAGCCTCCTCCCTCGAGTTGTGCCTGTGATCCACTCTGCATGGGGTTGGAGCAACGAGGAGCTCTTTGGGAATGGCACTGCCCTCACCTGCAGTAGAACTGTAAATGTTTCCGGAACAACCAGCCACTGTTGAATTCTCAGGCCTGGTTTTTCAGGGATTGGCATGTTCAGATAGCTGAGGAGCTTCAAAGTTGAAGGAGCCTGGGCAACAGTGACGGAGAGAACACTCTTCTCTTTGCTGGGTCTACAGGCCTCAAAAAAGAAGTTCAATCACAGATTTGGATGAAACAAGAAGCATGTAAGAATACAATGTGTGGTTGATGCTTGGAACATGATATCTTTCTTGAGCAGCTGCCTTGGACAAAGCATTGGAATAGAATATGAAATCAGCTGGAGGTTCAAGCGGTTGGGACTTTTTGGGGTCGATGGTCCTTTGATCCTTGTTCCATGGAAAGCCAGTCACAGATGCGAGGTTTGTGGGCTTCTCCTAGCTCCACCCAGCATCCTTGGCTTGAGGTTCTGTCCCTCAAGCCAACACAGAGGGAGGCATGGTGGTTTGTCCCCAAAGATGCCCCACCTCCACCCCAATGGTATTCACGCCCCTGTGTGGTTCCTGTCCCTTTCTCCTGAATCTGGGCTGGCTTTGTGTCTTGCTTGTTGCCAGTCGGATATAGCAGAAGCGATGCTACATGACTTCCGAGGCCAGGTCAAAAGCAGTCATGCTACATCTGCCCTGGTTTTCTGGAATAGTCTCTGTGAGCCCCAGGATGCTGTGTAGAAGTCTGACAAACCCAGAGGCTACTGTGCTGGAGACACCAGGTGTAGGCGCTCCAGGAGATGGTCCCCTCTGAGCACAGCCTTTTAGCCATCCCAACACACCACCAGACCTGTGAGGGAAGCTCTCCTGGACCCTGAAGACCACCCCATTGGGCAGCTGAATACCATCAAGTGTACCTCAGTCAGTGCCACATGGGGCAGAAGAATCATCCAGCTAAGTAGTGCCTGCCTGAATTCCTGACCACAAAGTCACAGTAAAATTGTTTTAAGCCACTAGGTTTGGGGAGAATTTGTACACAGCAACAGGTAATAAAGCAGAGGCCCTCGAATGCTGTTTCTTTCAGGTGGATCCAAGCTGATGATTCCAAGCCCCTTCCCTGAATAGACCCTTGCTCCAGGAGCCAGTCTCAGCTCCAGGAGCCAGTCTCAGCTCCAGGAGGGCCCCAGCTGACTGCTCAGGGCTTGCCCAGACCCCAACTAAAGGGCACGATCTGTACCCTTGGGTCAAAGTACCTTATTCATTCATTCCAAAGATATTGAGAACCCGCTGTCTGCAGGCTCTGTTTTGGGTTCTGCCATGAACAAGACAAGCCCTCATGAAACTGGCTTTCTAGTGGTGGAGACAGATAATAAAGAAGTAAATAATAGAATTTCAGAGAGCGTTAAGGGCTTTTAAGAAAATAAAGCCAAGAAGGGAAACACAGACTCTTCTGAGCATCTGATGAAAGGTAAGGAATTTATTTTCCAAAATGTACAGTATCTCTCTCTCTCTCTCTCTCTCTCTCTCTCTCTCTCTCTCTCACACACACACACACACACACACACACACACACACACACACACAGAGTAGCATGTAGCCGGGAGGATTTATTCTCTCTAAAGTCTGTCTATTAAACTTCTAGGGGCATGGATTCCAGGTTAAAAACCCTCTGGGGACACAGTGTGAAGTCAAGGACCCCCACAGGCGGAATGTGCTACCCCCTCTCCTCACTGGTTCTGGAATTGGCAGGTCAGCCAGGTAACGAACCGGCCATGTGCCCCCATAGAAGTCTTGGCCCTGCCTGTGAGATGCTCTCTGTCTGGTGAAGACTTGACAATGGACTTCATGGTTAACTTCAAGGGCGTGACACACACGATAGGGGCCTGAGGAAACGCCAGGAGGGAGAAGTCCCTTTCAGCTGTGTGGCTCCGCACTGAGGGCTGTACAGTGTTATTTGAAGTGTTTCATTCCTGTGCATCTCATTTAATTCTCACAAGAAGCCTCTGGTGGAGGAATCACTGGCCTCATTCGCTGCGAAGGCAGGCAGACACAGGTAACTAGCCAAGGACCTCAGGTAACTTCCCTGAGGTCCTAGGCTAGTTCGAGGGGCAGGAGAATTTGAAGGAGGCTGTCTGACCACACAGCCCTGCCTCTCAGCTCCCATGGTGGTCTGCCCTCCCCACGCAAGTGGACAGGGAACTCAAATGAGCAGAGTCAGAGGTTGGGAAGTCTGGCCGTGGTCAGGGAGTGACTGTCGGAGTGGCAAAGCCAAAGCCTGTGAGAAGCCGGGAGGTAGGTTGGGCCACCCCAGGCTGTGACTTGAACGCTGGGATGGGAAATAACGTTTGTGGGTTCCCGTGATGCTCCAGACAGGGTGCAGGTGACTCCCACGTGTTCTGTCATCTACACTTTACACCTCTAGTGGTCCTGCTTATAGATGAGGCCTCCTAAACCCTGGCAGGACGGGAGACCTCCCCTAGCTTACCACACCTAAGCCACGATTCCAAAGTCATCTTCACAACCCATCTGCCCTGGCCCCTCCACATGTGATAGGTTGTCTGTGGACGTTGCCTGCCCACCTCACAACCCCCCACCCACATCACTGGTTTAGAGCAAACCCAAGGAACCAACCCCCCACTGGTGGCCCTCGTGCAGGTCCCAGGGCAGTGTTGGCTGGGTGTTGGCTGCCTGCAGGGCTGCTCCCGTGTCCTCTGAAATGGGCAGTGAACCCCTGGGAAGGGCAAACCCTTTACAGAGCTTGCACAAGGCTTCCTCTGTTCTGGAAACATTTCAGAGACGGCAGACTTCCCGTGCTCTGTGGTGAAATGAGGGATTCTTTGCTCCTGCTGTGAGTTGATTTTTCAGTGGCCTGACCTGCAGTGGCTTGCCCTTAGTAAAACAAACAGTGGCGTGTAAGCCTTCATCCAGTTCCATCCTGGGTCCACTTGTTAGGGGTCTGAAGGACCTGCCCCGCCCCCAGCATCCCCCAGCTCCCCTCCCTTGGCAGCTGAGGGTAGAATCCCACGTAAACAACTGCCTAGCCAAAAGGATCATTTGAGTCATTTATTTCCCATTCTCTGTGTGAAAAAGCCCACAGGGCTGGCGAAGGCTTTACACCCATTGTCTTCACACCATCATTCTCAGTGAACCTCAGCAAGAGCAGCAGAGCCCTTGGAAATCGGGGGACTTAGTCCAGGCACCATTCCCAGGCCAGAGATTTGCCTGACAAGTACAAGTTAAGGGGGTCTGTTTAGTGTAAAAGGCTTTGAGTCAGAGATAGAACCCCAGCTTCTGTCTCAGGCTGTCTGGTCACCTGGGCAAGTGATATCAATCACGCCTTCATTTAGCTCCTCGTCCCTGCACTGAGCACTCACACACATACTGAATGCCCACTGGCGCCAGCCTCTGTTTGCTCCAGCAGAGCAAACCTGCTGTCCTAACGAAGCCAGCCACCCTGTTGCCGGAACTGAGGCCTGGCTCTTCCAACAGGTGAGGCTGTAGACAGAATCTGCATCCTTGAGAGAAGCTGGAACCCCCTTGTACTGGCAGGAGCAGCTGTGGCAGGAGTGGCTCTTGTGACTTTCTATGTGACTGTGGACATAGAGCAAATACATATTCCCTGTTCTCAGGGAGGCCGAGTCTACAAGAAGACCCACAGACTGAAATTTAAAATAAATAAATAAATAAATAACAGCTTTACTGAGCTATAATTCACATGCCTTAAAATGCACCCAATTAAAATATACAATTTTATGATTCACAGAGCTCCGCAACAATTACCACTATCTAATTTTAGAACATTTGCATTCCCCACCCACCCCCCACCCCAAAATAAACCCCATCATTCCTCTCTCCCCAGCTCCTGCTGACCCCGGCCATCCACTTTCTCTGCCTACACGTTTGCCTGCCTGGAGACTTGGTAGGAACAGGATCATGCAATATGTGACCTTTTGTGTCGGAGTCGGGTTTTTAAGTCATTCATGTAATTCTAGCAAAAGCTGCCTTCCCTAGCAGCCAAATCTCTGCCTGGGGGGGTGGGGAGGGGGGGTAG
The DNA here is from genome assembly GCF_036562045.2 of Rhinolophus sinicus. NCBI lineage: Eukaryota > Metazoa > Chordata > Mammalia > Chiroptera > Rhinolophidae > Rhinolophus > Rhinolophus sinicus. The sequence goes on from NC_133758.1 coordinate 40,640,148, forward strand.
GAGTCCTGAGCATGAGGCATGGAAAACTGGGGGTGGGAAGGAGGGAGCCTGGGTACCTGGAAGTAGGTGAGGAAGCTCCAGAGAGAGGCAGTGGAAAGGGGTGTGGTCAACACTCTTCCAGAGCCCTGGTGGCCGGGTTTAAGGTTTATTTTTCAGCCAATCATCTATATGATCCTCAGGCCTTCAGTAAAGTCTGTTATGTATAACAGCCTGGTGTCGGCTGTACTGTGGGGAATAAAAGGTCTGGCTCCCTCATTTGTGGTGAAGTTGAATGGGTGAGAGGTGTGTTCACCACTTCAAGTGTTCAGCTCCCAGCAACTGTCCTCTTCTCACTGAGGATCTTAAAGGTACAACTGAGCCAAACCCATGCATTATATTTGTGTGTGTGTTTACTTATCTATTCTAAGTAACACACCGTCTCCCAGGAGGAAGGCAAAAGCAAACGTGGCCGTTAGAAGAGTTTGCACTCCCACAGGTCAGAGTCACACACACACACGTGACGATGAGGACAGGGACCACAGCCATCTTAAAGTTCCCAGCCACAGCCCTGACAGCCCTGGTCTCACAGTGGAGGCCTATTTGTAACCTCACGTCTGGGTGTGGGGACCAGACCCTATGGATGGAGGGTCTAGGCTAGCCATCTGCCTGTGTTGGGCGTGCTTCCCACCTCTGCAGCCCACCCCACACCCATCCCAGCTGCAGCCCATGTGTCGCCCCTGCAGGCTCACCATGGGCCCATCTTCCCCCAGTGGAGCCCTGAGGCTCATCTCCAGGACCCTGGTACAGAGGTAGCCAATTGCTTACCCAATATACGTTTCCTCTTCTTCCCAAATGTTTTCTCTGCTAGGGCTGCAGTAACAAAGTACCACAGACTGAGTGGCTTAAACAACAGAAATTTATTTTCTCACTGTTCTGGAGGCTCGAAGTCTGAGATCAAGGTGTCGGGGGTTGGTTCCTTCTGAGGGCTGAGAGGGAAGGATCCGATCAGAACTCTTCCCTGTGTCTCCTCACATGGTCTCCCTCTATGCACATCTCTGTGTCCAAATTCCCCCTTTTTGTAAGCACACCAGTCACACTGGATTACAGCCCACCGTCGCAAACTCATTTTAACTTGATGACCTCCTGTTTCTTTCTTGGATTGAGGCTATGGTAGCTGGAGTTCAAGCATCCATCTTGGGCCTTGAGATATCCTTGAAGTTGGAAGCTGTGTCCTAAGGATAGTGGAGCAGCAGCTAGAAGGAACCTATGTCTTTGATGAGACGATGTAGCCACCATGCCAGCAACAGGCTGCCCACCTGCAACCTTCTTAAATGAGAGAAGATAATAAAGTTCTCCTTTATTATTTCTAGTCTCTGTTACTAACAGCCAAAGGCAACCCTAACAGAAACAGCCAACAAGGAGCCAGTGTGGTGCAGTGGGAAAGGCATGTACTAATACTTTGGGGCAAGACAAATCTGACCGAGTCCCCCTCCCCCATTCTCTTTATACACAGTGTCCCAGAGCATCGCTACTTGTCTGTCCTCCCTGCTACATTGTAAGCTCCTTAAAGGCAGGGTCCGTGTCAGATTATCTTTGTTTCCTCGTGCCTCACACAGAGCCTGCACATACAAGGTGCTCAGTGACGGTTGACCTGAATTAATTTTAAATCCTCTGTACTTATCAGTTCTGTGGTTTTTAGACTCTGAGTCTTAATTTCCTTATTGATTAAAAATGGAGGTTATAATACCAGGACTGTTGTAAAGACAAAACAATTACATGTATAGCATTTAGCACAATGCCTAGAACGTGTTGGATACCCAAGTAACGGTGGCTATTTTAGTATTATGACTACATTTTCTAGTAAATCCTTGTTCTAGTTCTGGTGTGACGCTCCACTTACTTCTGACAACCAGGCTTTTGCTTTCTCCTAAGACTAAGTCTCTGACTTACACACATTATAGTCAGTGGGTTCTCGTCTTATTCTTTGCCTTCGTTCAGTCCTGAGAACCTCATCGGTACATGAGTCCTTAGGTTGCCTGGGTTCCAATTCTGGCACCTTCCAGTCTGTCCCTTCCAGTGCACGTAAGCCTTCCATGGTCAGCCAGGTTACCAGCTAAGTCAGGATACAGGGAGCATAGAGGTGAGGAGTGGGCTTTACATTCTGCCCAAGGGTCTTGGTGAGTAGAAGAGTGTCTTCCCATGAAGAGAGTAGGGAGTCAGTTGCAAAGATGCCCAATGTTCCACTTTCCTGGTGCCCATGCCATTTGCAATATGATAGAGCCATTTCCCCACGGTCTGGGCCAGACTTGTTACTTGTTTTGGCTAGTAAAGGCCGTGGAAGTGACACTGACAATTTTGAGCTAAGGCCTTAAGAAGATTTGTACGCTTCCACTTGTTCTCTTGGACTTCTCCTCTGAGCCCTCTTCTTGACTAGGCTCTGTCCTTGGCCTGCTGAGCTGAGCTCAGCAAGATTCTTGTCGAGCCAGTTTAGCAAGACTCCCCTTCAACCCCCCACCCCCATATCTAACCAAGTTCCTCTTGGTATTTTTCCACCCACTGACTCCCTCATCCTGCTCATTGGCTATAAATCCCCAGATGCCTCTGTTGTATTCAGAGTTGATTTTAATCTCTCTCTCCCATTACAATAGCCTTAGCCCCCAGAACAAGTCTTGACCCCTATTGCAATAGTCTTGAATAAATTTTTCCTTGCCCGTTTAACTCTGTCTTGTACATGTTTTCTTTGCCCTTTCTCACCATGAGAACAAGTCTGGATTAGCCTGCTGGAGGATGCAAGAGCATGTGAAGCAGAGTGAAATCCTTCCTGGAAGACCTTCCTAGACCAGCCTGCCCTCAGCTGATTGCAAGCACATAAGTGAGCCTGGTTGAAATCAGCTGAGTTTGGTTTAGGTCAGAAGAACTGCACAGCTCAACCCTGAGATAAATGAGAAATAATAAATGTCTATTAGTTTATGCCACTATGATTTGGGGTGATTTGTAGAAATATTGTGTCAGTAGGTGACAGGTACAGAGAAGACAAGGTAAGAGAAGCAGAGCAGAAAGACCTTTTGAAAGACCCCATGTCTTGAGCTCCTCGCATCCTACAAGGTTTATATTGTATGGTTCCTATAGCGTTAGCGAGGGACAGTCCTGTCTCTTTGGCTACCAATCCCAGAAATGGGGAGATAGGTAATGGCCCACAGCTGATGATGTGGGTCCTGGATCCTGTAGTCACCAGGCAGCAACTTACAGTCCAGGGAGGATGGCACATTCGGCCAGAAGAGTCTGCCTGGCGCTGGGGTTACCTTAGCAGTATGTGCCAACTGGGGAACCATGAAGTTCTAGGTATATCCCAGATCATTCATGTGAACACACTGGGACTGAGCTGTTAATGGAAGGTTGAAGAACTCTGAAATATTAGCACCACATACTGCACTCTGGAGTGCCCGCCTCACCAGGGATATGAGCGTTGCACTTTCTTTAATACCCATCACTCCCACCCACCCCACCCCCACAAGAGTTGGGCTGCATGACTTTGGCCTTTGGGTATGCGTATCCCGGCCCCCATCAAATCTCCGAATAAAACAAAATCTATCACTCTTCCTGACCTAGCTCCTGACCAGGGGTGGTGAGAACACCCCATTCTGCATTTTCCTTTCTGCCTCCTGAGTCCAGCTGTTCTCACTGTGCACTCTGCACCACCAGCTTGCTCTCCCTCCCGTTTAACGGGGAAGCTGTAGTGTACTGAGGTCACTATGGGCCTCAGGTTTTCTCCCCAGCCCCCAGAGGGCAAGGCCCATATTCCTGCAGTAGCCTCAAGGTACCCTGTCCAGTTGTAGGTCAAAAGCTTGATGAGTAAGTATTGCTTCAATAGCAGGCCTGAGATAAGTCGGAATAAGACCCGTCCTGTGGGGCCAGAACAATCTGGTGGAGCTTGTGATCTATAGGCAGCCTGTTTGCATGAGTTGATGAGGTAAAGGAAATGATGAAGAAAATACAAAATATGACTAAATTTTCACCCTCTGCTGCCCCTCCCTGCACCCTACACCCATTTACACACACTAACACACTCACTTTCTCACACACACTTATACACACAGTCATTCACACACACTCTCACACAAACACACGTTCACACAGATACTCGCTCTCACACCTCTGCCTCAGGGACTCATGATTTTAAGAGCTGAGGTAAGAGGGCTGCTCCATACATAAGTCACAGAAGACATTTTCAAGAGGACCCTGGAGGACATTAGCAATGGAATCAAAGGTGAAACTGAGAGGGAGAGAGGGTTTTTTTTCTCTCACTTCTTTGAAAACACTGTGCTGCTCTGGCCCTTTGGCACATTGGGGACAGCACCTGGGGGCCAATGGGTGGGACAGTCGTGGCCCTTGAGGTGGTGGCTTTGGAGGCTGTGGATACCTAAGGGGAGAAGGGGAAGTGTCAGGCAGGGGGAAGGATTGTCACCTGTCAGGTGTGTGAACTCTCAGGTTGTCTTTGATCAATTCTGCCCCCAGTGGGGACAGCACATAGTAAATGCCACCTTGTTCTAGGGCATGACATTTATTTTCATTACGTGGCAAAACTGATTCTTCACTAGCAAGAACTCCCTACCTCCATGGTCTTTCCCAGCTCCCTTGCTCACGTGGGTCCACAGTTGCGTCTGTTGAGATCGGCAGAGCCTGGGCACGTGATTCTGGGCTGCAGGTGAGAAACTCTGCTGAGCCTCAGTTCTCCCATCTTTAAAATGGGAAAGGTAATTAAATCCCCTGCTAAGTTCATGGAAAGAAATGAAAAAAGGTATGTATGTTCACCATATATGTATGTGTGTATGTATGTATACCATATATAGACCATATATGTATACATATGGTGCTTAGCACTGTACCCAGCACATAATAAGCTGTAAATGTTACTGTTGATATTATCATCCAGGGTGGCTTTCCATGGCAGGAGCCTTGGAGTGTCTGAGTAAATGGAATGTGACAATGAGGGAAATTGACTTTAAAGTCTGTTGGCACTTACATATCCAAGTGAGTGTGGAACAGGCAGCCACCCCAGAAGTCCTCATTCCTTCGTTCGGAAAGTCAAAGGGTGCTTACGTTCTCTAGGTGTTCATAAGCACCAATCCCAAGTGGCTCATTCACCTTCCCCATCTCCACAACTATTCCAAACACTTTCACTTGCTTCAAAACTCTTTCCCCATTTTTGCCGTTCCCTTTCCCATTTCGATGGGCCTTGTCTCTTTCTTAAAAGGAAAATAGAAGCTATCAGATGCAAACTCTTTCACCTTCCCAATCTCTTCCATGCAAACTTGCTCACACTGGCACTTCTCTTCTGTGTATAGTTGAGGAGTACTGCCTCTCCAACTTAACATTAATCCCTCTACCTCTGCTCGTTTTGATCCCAGCACCTCCTGCCTTCTCAGGAACCTGACCATAGCTCTCTTTTGGTTATTTGACATTTCCCTCCCAACAGTGGCAGCCCCCGCAAACTCCCACTACACTGGACCTGTCATAGCCCACGCATCTTGAGGCGGAATGCAGGGCAGCAGGAGAGGGGCGTGGGAAAGGCAGGGCAAGGGTGAGAAGCCAGTGCCTCTTTTTCCCACCTGTGGATGGTGGTAATGAATAATGGCTAAGTCATGCCAGTTAACACGTGGGGGTCACATCTCTTTTCACAAGACTGCCCCAGATTCTTCAGGGTGAACCTGGAGGCAGCCAGCAGCATTTTCGACCTGGGCTCTGATTTAGACAACTTACTGATGGGTGGCAGTTCGGGCGGCTTTGTGTGACTTCCTGAGAGACTGATGGCAGGACCTGTGCAGACACAGTTATAAGACAGAGTGTCAGGAGCTCTCACACTCTAGGCCGTTTGTCAGAACGCTCTGCTCCAGAATGGGGGTCCCAGTCAAGCCGGCCGGGCAGCCCAGCCCACCCTCCTCGACACTTCTTGACCGTCTCCATGGGAAACCTCTAGAAGGGAGGAGACTGGAGGGAGAGAAGCCAACAGGCATCTCTGCTTGGCAGGGCACCACGCTGAGGGGATTCTCCAAGGGCCACCTGTGAAGACAGGTGACTTTGGCCAGGGAATGGAACTCCCCCTTGGTGGTGGTAGCTGACCTTCAAGTCATCTGGGAAGAAGACTCGAGGCCACAGGGGCCTCATAATCTCCCCACTGAGTTCCTAAAATAAGCACTCGGAGATAATGTGGGTTAAAGGCAGCAGCAAGGCATCCAGAGTCGATTTGCCTCCTCTCCCAGCACCTGGGTCCCTGTCTGCCCAGCAGTGGGGACAAGAACAGAGTGACCCCTCTAGAGAGCCACAGCGACTCCCTGAGATTGGGTGGGGTGTGAGCACATGAGTGAAGTATCACCAGAACCAGGAGGAGACTACTGGCTGGAAGCTAAGGAACTGCCTGGAAGCAGGAAATGGAATCAGGGCACTCTGCGATTTCCTGCAAAAAGACACTTCCTTGTCATCTCTCTTGAGTCTCCTGATACCACAAATAACTCCACAGCTAGGGTTCCACTGCGGGGCAAGGATAAGCAGTGTCAGCCTTTCCCACCCTCCTACCCCACACTGTGCAGCACAGGGCTGGTGCTGTCCATCCAAAGCCCTACTTAGGGGGTTCATTGACAAGATGGCCCTTCTCTTGGAAACGTAAGGACTGTGGCAATGGAAAGGCTAGCACTGGGACCCAGACGTCTCAGCCAGCTATACCACCAGTCACTGTGTAAAGCTCAGCAGGTAAAGTGTTGGCGTCAGGCCCCTCATGACCTTGTTTTTCCCCAACAGTTTGGCCTGCTCAAAAGTAACTTCATGAGACAAAGAGGGAGAGGATCTAGGAGCGTGAAATATGACTCCCAGGTGTTCACGGGCCCCTCCAGGATCTAACCTCCAAGATCTTTACTCTGACCCCTTGGAAGAGGTGACCACCTGCCTGATTTCCGCTGGGTAGGATGGTTACAGAGCTGGGTTCCTGAATCTTCACCTCCTTCCCTCATACCCCACTTGCTCTGGCCTCTCCAGAACCCTCTCCTCTGCAAAGTGGTGGCCTGGGACAGTTGGGTTCTTGCTGCCCTTCTGAACTGCCGCTCTTGACTGCCCCTGCTTATCTTACATAGCACCCATTTCATTTCTCAAGATTTCTAGGGAACCCTCACACCCTCTCCATCCTTGGACATAGATAACATGGCCTACTCATCCTCTGAAGGGTCTGCCCATTGTCACCCAGGGCTCCAGCAGCCAGCTGCCCCAGGGGACGGAGTGGGGTGGTGCTCATGTCATTGGGCTTGTAGGGGGACCACGCATTACCTCTACCCCTGGCCTCTGCCCTCCTCCCTCTTACCATCCAGCACCGCTGAAGGGTTGGGAGCAGGCATACCTTTCTCCAGCTGCCTGGCAGAACACGTCCCTTCTGGGCAGAACAATTAGGAAGGCGTCCCTTTCTCCAAGCTTATGCCACAGCGTGACTTGGTGAATGAAGCTAGGGCTGAATTCCAGTCCACCTCTCAGCAGCCCCTCAACTGGGCACGCCAGGCAGGGCAAAGCTGCACGGTCGTGCACTCCACAGTGACGCTGGGTCACCTAGACCCTGGGGGTCCAAATAAGTTACTGTGTCTTCCCCATTGGGTCCTAGATGGCGTAGCTGTGCTCCAATAGCTTCCTCCGTAAAGCACTGTTTTATTTCTATTTTTGCTAACTCAGTTCAGTGGGAAGTAAAATAATTGCTTCCATTTATTGAACTCCTACAGGTGTTTGCTGCACCATCTCATGTGCTCCTCCCAAACCCCTGTGATGGGAAGTAAGATCCCCTTCCCAGGGAGCACCTTTCAGTGACTGGCTGAGGTCACAGGGTCTGTTGGCTCTGGCTCCGGAGCCCCTTCTTCCCTTCTCTTCCCCTCTCCCAGGGTCCCTGCCTCTGGTGTCACTCAGGGCTGCTGCTGAAATTCATCCTTTCTGTTCCAGGCCCTCCTGCTTCTGGCTGCTTGCTCTTCCCAGGAGAACCTCTTGCCCACTGGCTCTCCTTCTGCCACTCTCTCCAATACACACAGGGAAGGAGAGGGGAGAGTAATCGATTCCATTTGTGTCTTGTTTTTATTTTGCAAATGAAAATGAAAATTGGTTTCATGGGAGAAGGCAGCTGCCTTAGGAAAAACTTGTATCTGCCTTATTAGGTTGCTGCAAAAGTAATTGCGGTTTAAAAAGTTAAAAATAATTATACAAACCGCAATTACTTTTGCACCAACCTGACAGAATCTCATAAAACAGTAGGTGTCACCAGGGATTATGCCTCAAAGGGGATTTGCTTCTTTTCTTAAGCCAGGGTTTACAGGATAAGAATTTATGGTGAGTGGTTATAGCAGAGGATACCATCAACTTCTCCACTGGACCCACTGTTTTCTTTTTGGTCATCATTTATGATCAGCTCCTGTTCAGAAGCCCCTCATAAAGAAGGACTCCCGAGAACTTTGAGGTTCCAAGGGAACGAATGCCCAGTCGATGGAGAGGGGGCCTGGATACCACCAGTGACCTGAGGAGGGCTGCTTCGGGGTCAGGTGCATTGCAGCAAAACTGTTTTTGTTTTTTGTTTTTTCAAAGGGGCACATGATCTTGGGCTTTCACATCCTTTCTTGATGTTTTCATGGGAGATGTTATATAGGCAAGTACCGTCCCTGGTAGGCACGTCTTCACGGTTCAAATGGTTCAGCCAGTCCTGTATTTGCAGACTTTCTGGAATATCTATTTAAAAGTGTGGATGGTTCTTTCTGGGGTGAGGGCTCTCTGAGAGACCACTCTTACATCCTTTGGTAGTAAGAGGAACTTCATCTATCTTTTTCTTCATATATATATATATATATATATATATGTACAATTTTTGATTATATATACGTATATATAGTCAAAAATTGTATACACATTTCAAGAAAGAAAAAACTGTAAGCACCTCTTGTAATTGCAGAAGTCAAACATAACTTGTATTCATCTTTTGTTATCGGTGTATATTATTACAATTTTAATAGCTTTTCTTTTCTTAAAATGTGTACATTTTTTTGCACCCTGTGTGTGTGTGTGCGTGTGTGTGTGTGTGTGTTTAACCTCAGTTCTGCCTTGCCATTGCACTACTGGAAGCCACCTTTTAAGCTGGTGTTAATGACACGTGACTCAGATTCAGCCCTGATGTTTCCTCCTTTCTCTGGCCCTCAGCAGTCCTCTACCAGGTCCTGCCATGACCTGGCCAGCACTCCTCTACTTAACAGCCTCAACAGCCCCTGGGACATGAACTCAGGCCATCCCTGGAAGAGGTGAGCCCACAAATCCCTTTCTTTGAAAGACTTCTTCCATCACTGGACAAATAACACAACAGGTAACAAAACTACCTGGCTCAAATTTACTTTGTTCTCCAGCCTACCCTTCCCCGACAATTGCAGCGTGCAGGCTGAGGAAGGTCAGAAGACCGCAGGTTCTAATGAGTTATGGAGGTGGAGGGAGAGGGCTGGCTGTTAAGATACTGAACCGGAAATGTCTGAGAGAGAGATAAAGAATTTAGCAGCAGGGGCAGTAAAGAGTTTTATTTGCTGTTTGGGGAGGGAAGGGGACAGAACAGAGTAACAGGGAGGAGGGGAAGGGGCCTCCAATGTCCCCTGCTCCCACATCAGCAAGGCAGTGGCCGTGGTACGGAGTAATTTATTTGGAGTAAGGAACTGCCCCAAAATGGGCCTGCTAGACTAGGACAACAAAAACCAAGAAAAACCATCAGCTTTGCATTTGGTGTGGATTTTCTGCTTTAATATAGGTTTGACTGGGGGAAAGGAGGGAAAGCAGTGGCTTCTACTGTCCCTGGGCTGGCACAAGCTCCGATCCCAAGGGCAGGTATTCTGCGGGACAAGGGACCAGACCCTTCCCAGGCAGGTCACACAGTGGGGCCACTGCTCCTGGAAAGGGCAGCAGCTGCCTGCTTCCTCCCCAGGGTGGCTGCACCAGCCTTTTTGCTTGGTTTGTTCCTAGCTCTTACCTGCCTTCATAGTCAAGGCTGACTACAGGAGCGGAGCCCAGGGTCCCCCAGACCACTCTGAGGAAACCACGTCAAGCAGAGTGGCTAGCACTGTCCCAAGGAACATGTGGCTGGGCAGGGTTTCCCCACAGACATTTGTGCCTGAGGGGCAGGCCTGAGGAGGGAGTGAGGCTTCTAAGGGGCCTGAACCTGCACCCTGTGGTGGAGGGTGGAAGGGCAGAGCCTCGGAGTCTTCTAGAACAGTCTGCTGAGTGGCCTCCTTCTCTCCACACAAGCTCAGGCTGCCTCCTTGAGTCCTTGCAAAGCCTAAGGCAACGGAACTGAGAGGCACATTACTGAGGGGCTCCGGCCGTGAGCTTCACCCCTCCCGCTCCCCCATCTCAGCCTTCTTGCCCTTCAGAAAGCTCATGTTATGAACCAAAAGGAAACCTCTTGACAAAAATCTTTCATCCTCAGCACCCCCTCCCCCCAATTAAAACCAATAAAATTGCCTACTCAACAAACCCGCAGGCCAAAATAGTTTAAAATTTAAGACTGGTCTTTAAAAACAAAATAGACCAATAACTTAAGTCCATCTCATATATTATAAAACCAAATAAATCGTCCCACATTCAAGAACATTCACTTGATTTTAAGACACAGGAAGGATGCAGGCTGTCCTCCCCATGCCTGTCCTAGTGGCGTGTGTCACCCACTGGATGTCCCCCCGAGCTTGGCAGGAGACGCAAGGCAGATGATAGATGGGGAGCTGTGCGGGCAATTTCTAGATGTCAGTGGCTCCTGCTTCTCAGAAAGGCTTTCCACCCACCAGGCACTCACCAGGGAGCTGAGTGAGCTGAGAACCAGGGTGGCTCATCGGAGCTGCAAGTGACAGACACCAGGAGAGGAAGGAAGGTCAAGGACACATTGTATTTAAGGTAATGGAGATGCTTTGAGCGCTTTGTGCTTCCTTCCCAAAGTTGCCTCCTAAACAGTAGGTGCCCCATAAATATTAGTTGATCTAACCAAAGAGATAACATTCATCATAGCCCCCAACAAAATCACTGTCTTAAACTGAATCCAACTAAGGAAATTTGTTAGCAAAATATTTAGCACTAAACTCGGCTACATCTATAAAATGGAAAAGGCAGGTATCCTGTTTGCTCTTTCCCCAGAGGCTCCTTGAATTTTTCCATCCTGCACGACTTTCAGATTCTTCAAGTTCTGCTACCTACAGCTGTATATGCTCAGTTTCCCTGTCGCTCTTTCTCTGGAGTGCTGCAAGAAGCTCCGAACCTGTGTGTGAAAACTGAAGTGGGGATGGTGGCAGGTGAATCAGTAATGCAGGGTGAGAGGTTACATGTGACTAAACATACACATACATGAATATAAAAACAATAAAATATTTTAATTCTCTTTGTACACGGCCACAGGCTTTCTTCAGTCAGGTGAACCCCAGTGGGCACTTGTCTTTGCAGCTATGAGGTGACGGCGTGGTCATGTGCCTCGGTACAGGTGGTCCCAGCGAGTCAGTACAAGTCACAATTAAAATTCTGCACTCACGGCCCTGGGTATGTGGTGGTGATGAGAGTTGCTGCCTCTATCAACGGACACAACCTCAGCTCAAGATGCAGTTTGTCTCAGCTGTAAAACGCCTCAAAATATCAATCACATGTCTTACCCCTAGTTTGGATTTTTATAAAATGCTTTATCTATACATATATACATGGCACAATAAATGTGCTTATTATGCACTCTAACATAGAGCACAGCAATACATACACACCAAGGAGCGTAACCCCAGAGGTCTCCACAGTGGGAAAAGTGCGAAGGTTAAATATATGCACACGGTGTGACGGCAGACAGGTACGGAGCGCCACAGTCCACGCCTTACCACGAGACCCACCCGACACCAAGTGCTTGTCTCCTTTGTCCCATGGGTGGTAGGAGCAGTAATAGAAACAATGTCATTTTCTAAGGGCAGCAGATGTCAGACAATCTGGTACAGAGGGAGTGATTGCTATCCGGAGATTATCTAGAAAGAATTGCTGAAGGTCAGCCTGGCTCATGACCCCAGGCTGACGTCTGCTCTACAGAGGGTGGGGCTGGCTTTGGGGGTTGCGGGCTGATGAGATATCTCTGACACACACACTGTCACACTCACTCATGCACCTGCCCCAGGAGAAAGTGCACTTCAACAGCTGATACAAAAATAGATTGGCACGGTCTTTTGACACAGGGAGGGTATCTTTTAAAAACTTTCCCCCAACTTCTGCAAATTCCCTTCCCCTCTCTAGAACTTCACAGTCTGAGTTGGAGCAGGTTTGGAGACAAGGCCCTGGACCACACTTGCAAGGGTTGTGTGTGCCCGGGGGGAACTGGGGAGGAGACAGCTAATAACTCTTGCGAGTGGAGAGCTGGAAGGGTGTCTGCTGTCTTCTGCACAGGTCTCCCTTCCCTCGCTGAGTAGTAAACATCTCACAGCTCATCTTGGCTAGCCAGACTGAAGAGTCCCTGAAAAGTTTCCAGCTGCATCTACACAAAAACATGCTGAGAGGAAATAAGTTTCGTATGTTGAGTTCCATTTTTGCATTTCCAGTAGTAAGCGCGGGTCCACCGGGCTCAGAAGAAAGGGTCCCTGGCCCCCCTCGGGGGCCTGTGCTAGGAGCTCTGGATCAGGCGTCTGTAATGGGGCATGACTTCGTGCTCTGGCAAATGAAGGGCAAATTCCAAGGCCACTAACACTGGGAATTCAAAGGCAATCAGTTCTCGTCTGTTCAGCCGGAACTTCTCTTCCAGTTTCTGCAACAGAATTAAAGGAAACCAAAAGCATTTTAGCTCCAAAATCAAAATCCTAAGCTTTCTCCATGTGTAACCTCTCCATCCACCAGCCAGTGTTTACAGAGAAGCCCACTGTCAGCAAAACTGGGGGGGGGGGGGAAGAAAGGAAAGCATCAGCTGTATTTCCTGCCCTCAGTCCTGGTGGCGAAGAAATCGAACCTTCCTGAGGATCCACAGTTTGTGGAAGCCTCACGTACATCCCACGACTTCACTTAATCTCTCGATATCTTACAAGGTTGATGCTACATTTATCTCCATTGTACAGATGAGAAAACAGGCTCACGCAGGTAAGGAATTTGTCCACAATGACATGGGCAGTACATGGCAACGCTGAGATTCAAACTTAATTGGGACGCAAACTTCAGTGCTCCCACTAGGTTATTCAGACTTAGAGGTAAGACGGAAAATAGTGCAAATCATTGGCAACAGTAACAATCTCATGGAAAGTTCAGAATTGCATGAGCTGATTATAGTGGACATAGCTGGGTCTTTTTATTTTATGCACAGGGACCCTGGTGAGGTCGCCTCACTTTTAGAACATCACACAACTCATGTGCATCTGAACAGGCTGAGTGCCCAGCGTGTGGCTCTGCACCCAGGGGCTCCCCTCCTGCACTGCCTCTCCGTCCTCCCAGCCGTATGGTCCTGTTGGGGTAGAAGTGATGGAGGAACAATCAGGGTGCAGGTAGGTAGCGAAGGCCTCATTCTGTTTTGGCTTCAACTCAACTGCTGGCTTAATAACAATAATAATAATAATAATAATAATAAAATCTCATCAACAGAGTAGTTGGTCACTGCATTCAGTTTATAACTGGGATGGGAGCTTGTGTTAGGCTAACTGCTACTGCAATTGGCTTGTCAAACCATTATTTACCCTTATTCTACACTAACACGATCAGCTTTTGCTGGGTGGTATTTTATTTGACTATGATTAAGCAGGCATAACATCACTTATAATTTTATTAATATTTGTTACTTCTAAAGATTCATTAAATCAGCAAATATCTATGTAAACCTGTCGAATCTCAGCTCAGATTTGGTATCATCTCCAAGTCAGGTGATTTTGTACCATTGCTTACACTCAGTAAAGCACTGACCTAAAGAATACTTCCTTCCATTGGTGGATGCATGGATAAACAAAATGTGGTATATACATACATTGAAATATTGTTCAGCCTTAAAAAGGAAGGCAATTCTGATAATGCTACAACACGGATGAACCATGATGACATTACGCTAAGTGAAATAAGGCAGATACAAAAGGACAAATGCTGTATGAGTCCACTTATAGGAGGTACCTAGAATAGTCAGAATCACAGAGACAGCAAGTGGAATGGTGGTTGCCAGGGGCTGGGGGGACGGGCGTGGGGGGGTTGTTGTTTAATGGGTACAGAGTGTCAGTTTTGCAAGACGAAACAGTGCTAGAGATGGATGGTAGTGGTGCAAAACAATATGAATGTACTTAATACCACTAAACTGTATACCTAAAAAGAATTAAAATGGTAACTTAAAAAGCAAAAAATAATACTTTTTTATGTGGAGAGTACCTACATTAGCTCCCTTTCTGCTTTTTCTCCTTTGCCACTGAAGACAGCTGCACAGCTAGACATATGGGGCATTATATTAACCATGTCTTTTGTTTTCTGTATTCTGATGCTTGGACATCTTGGAGCCTTGCTGACCCTGGAGGGGCTGTCCCTCCCAGGGTTAGCCAATTCCTAGAGAGCCCAGAGAGTGCATGTTCAAATGAAAACCCACCAATGTGGAGCACACACCCCAACCACTCTATCGGCTCTCATCCTCTGGGCGACTAGGCCCCTTCCCCTGATCACCCAGGGCCAGATGCCAGACACCCAGGGACAGCCTCTGTGCCCAGAGCCCACTAGCCACTCCTACACCTGCTCACCCTGCCTGGCCCATTCCTTCCTGTGACAACAGAAATAAAGTCTCCTGCCCACAGTCCCTCCCACTCCCTCTGAGCCCTGACCAACCCTGGGACTTCCCTGCATGGCCCCTTGTTACGGACTGAATGGTCGTGTCCCCCTAAAATTCAGTACTTTGACATCCTACCCTCCAATGTGATGGCAGTAGGAAGGGGACCTTGGGGAGGTGATTAGGTTTAGAGGAGCTCATGAGAGTGGAGAGCTCATGACGTGATTAGCACCCTTGTAAGAAGAAACCAAAGGTTGCTCTCTCTCTCTCTCTGTGCCATGTGAGGCCACAGTGAGAAGCCAAGAAGAGGGTCCTCACCAGACACCCAAGTAGATGGCACTTCAATCTTGAACGTCCAGCCTCCAGAACTGTCCGCAATGAATGTCTGTTGTTTAAGCCACCCAGTCCATGGTATTTTGTTATGGCAGCATGAGCTAAGACACCCACCTCTTGGGAACAGTAACAAACTAGCTCTTCGATGGCAACTGTGTCCTGATCTGTTGGCTTTCGTGTACCTCAACTTTTCTATGAATACACTATATTTTGAAACAGGCATTCATATATTTGTGTAAGGAGATCAGTGTTCCTTGCTCTGATGGGGCTCTCCTTTAGAAGAACGTAGGAAACACTCAGTCAAACACACGCCCTTCCCCAACGAGAAGACAACCAAGGCTGCAAGAAGCTAAGGCGTGTTGAGCCAATGTGTTTGATGGATGCTCTATGGGTCACATCTCCCAAGACCCCAGTGGTTTCTGTGGCTGTGCGAGTAACACTGGACTAGGGTGAGTGCAACCCCAACCATCAGGACACAGGCTACTTACATCAATTAAATGCTTGACTTCGTGCTTTTTGAGATCACTTCCGATTTTGGCTGCTAACAGCACACATGCTCCAGCACAAAGCTTCCGGTTCTGTTTGTTTAGCTTGCCCTTGAGGGCAAGCTTCTCAAAGTAGACAAAAGCCATGGCAACCGTGGGCTCCTCGAAGCCACAGTCCTCCTGGGCCAGCTTCCGCATCTCTCGCTTCAGACTAGAGAAAGACAGGAAAGAGCGAAGTCTTAGTCGAACTTGGAGTTTCAGGGACCCCAAAGGAAAAAAAGACTACTTCATCTTGAAAGCATTTCCTCTTTCTCATTCCCAGGAGGGTGACGTGGAATGAAATTAAATCCCTGTGAGTGAGAAAGTTACATAATGAGTAAGGAATAGACTCAACTCGCTGGGGCTCCAGACTGCTCTGCTGGTGGAGTGCCGTAGACCATGTCGACATGGGCCACAAAGGACCACACTGAATCCTAGTGGATGTGTCAGGGTTTCTCTGGAAACTAGGAGAGCTGTCCAAAGTGAGAGAGGGAAACTATGAGGAGAACTACAGTCATTCCAGAGAGATGAATATAGAAATAAATTAGGTACTTGGTATCAGCTCTGCAGAATATCGGTTACGTCATTAACTACAGCAGAAGGGCTGGAGTTACAGCACAATGACCAGTGAGTGTGCTTAGGAAAGCTACCCAGCAAGTGGACAGTGTGAAGTTAGTTTTTCTTACCTCTTTGGCTCAGAACATACCAGAATCGAGTCAGTAGTAGGATGCATGTGTACATGTGTATAGGCTAGCCCCCACGACCACACATACACACCCCGATACCCCCAGCCAGATTCTCTCTAGCCCAGCAAGGCCAGTCCTTTTGACTATTTGGTCGGCACACATGAGTCACCAGTCGATCCAATCAGCTACAGAGAAAATACAGGCCTGATTTTGCTTAGGCTGCTTTGCTGACTGATTAAAGATAGGGCTTGGCTGTCACTTCTGGAAAGACAATTGTGGGTAAAGAGTTATCTCAAACCCTACGATACCAACTCTTTTCTCTTTTGTTTTGTCTGCATTTGAGAAAGCAGGGAACCGAATGTTTCCTATTCTCTGCGTTTTCTATAACATAAATCTTAGTAAACTGGTGAGCTACAGAAAGTGTGAAATGATCCACCAAAGGAAGCTCCTCCCAGATCCTGTCAGCTCACGTCAAGAGCTCCGCTTTCTGTCCTGCTGCCCTGGGCTCTCACACAGGGGCGCGAGGCAGCCAGCATCACACGAGCTTCTTTTTGCTGAATGTGCCCATACTTCACTTGAACCATCACACGAAGCATGAGCTGAATGCCTGCTGAGAGGGGGGTTGAAGGGAAAGTTCATACCTCCTTATTTTGCTGAGTGTTAACTTAATGTGAGGAAACTTCTCTTTGAAGGTCTCGTTCATGTCCTTCTTGAGATCTGAGGGCTTCACGTAGTCGATTACTGTGGTCTGTAACAGATCAGGCAACAAGGTCATGCCGTACAGTGAGGGTCCTGGGTAATAATTACGTGTAATGCTCGGCCAGCTGACAACTTCCAACACCACCACACCGTGGGGAACCCAGGTGAGCACTAGTTAAGGGCTCTGCTCCATGCAGGAGCCCGAGCAAGGCCATGGGCCCTGGAGACAGAGGGAAACCAAATCCCTGCTCTTAGCAGAACCAGGTGACATTTAGGAATACCAGCCTCTTGACCTTCAGGGGTCAGTGCCTGGCACAGAGGGGCATCCCTCTTTCAGCTCCTGTGTTTCAGCCTGTAAGTCACACAGTGCTTGGGGCCTGCAATTTGGACTCACAGATCTGGGCGCTCTCTACACTTGACCATCACTAGTGGACTGGCTGTGGGAGGCTGATTGAATGACCCTGACCCTCAGGTTCCACATCTATAAAATGAAAACAGTAACAGTGCCTACTTCATATGGCTATTTCAAGAACCACGTGAGAAGTAAAGTGTCCTGTGCAGTGCCTGGCATACAGCAAGTGCTCAATAAATGTTAGCTATTATTATGTTTTAATTGTGGGGAAATATACTAACATAAAATTTACCATTTTAACCATTTTTAAGTGTACAACTCAGTGTCATTAAGTACATTCACAGTGTTGTGCAGCCATCACCACCATCCATCTCTAGGACTTTTTCATCTTGCAAAACTGAAATTCTATACCCATTAAACACTAACTCCCCATTCCCTCCCCTTGGCTCCTCCCGGCAGCCACCATTCTACTTTCTTTCTCTCTTAATTTCACAATTCTAGGTACCTCATATAAATGGAATCAAATAGTATTTGTCTTTTTGTGACTGGCTTATTTCACTTAGCATGCCCTCAAAGTCCATCCATGTTGTAGCATGTGTCAGGATTTCTTTCCTTTTTAAGGCTGAACAATATTCCATCCTATGTATACAATATTTGCTATTATTAATACCCCCTAGGAACTTGAGTTTCTTCCTCTTTCCCTCCCTGTTTCTAATTCTCTCTATCCTTAAAGGTTGGCTCCTTTGAGCCCTTTCTGAGTCCTCTGGGCTTCCCTGCTCATCTGTGCCTCACTTACCCTATTAACTCTGAATTAAACAGTCTCTGGCTGGGTACCATCAGGCTAGTCTCATCTCTCCTCCTCAGGAGCAACTTTCAAAGGGCTGCAACGACAACTGACGCCTCTTCTGGCTGGCGATAGGCAATAACCTTCATCAGGCAAAGCCGGAGAAAAGAGAAACTACAAATTCTAATAAGAACACCTATCGCCATGGAAGGCCGCCATTGCCAGCCTCTTCTCAGGCAAGTGCCTGGCCTTTTCCAGAAGATGCATCAGTGGTTTTCTCAACAGCTCTAAGAAACGCTGGTGGCTTTCTGTGAACACCACCATTCAGCAGACACTTGGTTCTGTGTGATTTTAGAAGAGGCACATGGAATGCCTCTGGTGTCGGTTAACAACCAAGGACAGTCCAAATTCACACTGACCTTAACAGCACTTTCTTTGCTTTTCTGGTGAATAAAGGCAAATGCAGCAATATCAGTTAACTCAAGCAATCCCACCACAGTTGTTCAGAGCTTTCTCAAATTCTGGGTGGAAGGGGACGCAGTGGGTGCAATGCCTCCACTTCTTCCTCAGAGCTGTGCTCCTTCTGGCCCTCCCAGGAAGGCACTCCCTCAGTTGGCCCAGGACATGCCCATTCTGGTAGTTGTCATGTGTGCCTGTGACGTGCTGGCAAGGAGCAGGGAAGTGGAAACGCAACTGTCCGGCGCCCGCATGCAGACATGTGCACGTGAACACATGCGTGTGAGTGCACTCTGCCAGGAGCAGAGGAGGGTACATGGCATTTTATAGAGGCCACTTACTGCCAAGGTCCAGCAGAGTAGATACCTCCACCGTCCTCCAGGATGGGCTTAGTTCCCTTCCTACTTTTCAAAACTGCTCTATTTCATCTCAAGCAAATATCTTTGCTGGGTGAACAGGATGTGATTTTTCATTTAGGAAACAGGCAGCAGAATGGGGGACCACATCTAACAAGCTTATCTAGGCTGGGCCCATTGGCCAATTACCCCATTCTTCTGTTTCCTAAATACTCAGCCCCCCTCCCCCTTTCTCCCATCCCTCCCACATCCAGGCACCCTGGAATACCAGGTACAGCCCCTCCTGCTCTTCCTCTGTGGATGAAAGTCACGAGGTCTGCAATGATGCAAGCAGGTTCAGGCAGAGTCAGTGGCCTTGGTTGGGGTCCAAAGCCCTGTGAACCCCAAGCAAGAACATCCTGGGAGACAGGGGTTGGGTCTGATTCCTCCCAGCATCTCTGCTTTTTTCTGTTTTGTATGGAGGTACATGCAACACTTTTCTTAAAAGGAGACTCCCACTGCCAAAAAAGTTTGCAAATGCATTCCAGCCACCTCATCTTACAGATGAGGAAACAGAGGGTCAGAGAGGTGAAGTGGCTTATCTTAGACCCCAGCAGGCTGAGGCAAGACCAATGCTGGGATTCGGGTCTCCCAGCTCACACCTACTGCTTTCTTGCTTTTCTGTTCTTAATTAGACTGAAAGGAGCCGGCAAGAGGAGGTCTGGATGGTGGTCAGCGACCCCACCTCCAGCAAGTTGGGCAACTCGGAGAAAGAAGCTTAACCTCCCTGAGCCTCACCTTCTCTTCTCTGCACTAGGTAGGAATACTTGACAGGGCTGTTTCATAGGTTTATCTTTCAAGATCAAACAGAACAGAATGTACCTAAAGGATACTGGAGAATTTTATCGAGCGCATCACAGGGGAAGACTGCAGCAAATTGGGCTCAGCTCCAGTCTCACTGAGTCAGTGTCTGAGGTGGGGCCCTGCTATCTGCACAGTGACGTTGCCCAGGTGATTTTTATGCAAATCATATCCTCCTACCTGGCTAACACCCATCCAGGTGTGACTTGTAATGACGCATCGACAGAATCATCTTCCTTAAACCTACCCTGTGGTTGGGTGCTTTCCCGGTGACGCTGCTTCAGTGTACACTATGATTGGGATATCCGACCCCCTTCTGGGACACCTTCTGTACCTCCCGACTCCCTTGCAGCTAGGATTCTAAATACAATTCCAGTTCTTCCTGTCCAATGTACCAGCATGAGAATGCAAAATTGAAACAGAGGCTGCTCTTCTGTTGTTTCTGCTGCCAAGAGGCATCGTGGCAGGGGTCCCTAGAGTCCTGAGTGTCCATTTTGCAGGTATAACCCACAGCAGGGGCAGCTTCCTGACCATGGAGGTGGCAGCACTGCCACGTACAGAGCTGGTGACCCATTCGGCGTCCCAGTGGCCTGGCTCTGCGGCGTGGCTTTGGGATCACTCCTGAAATCCCAATTTAGGCTGTTTCTTCAACCTCCCCAGTGATTCTATGAGCTATTTTAGTAATAAATCCCTTTTTTCTTAAACTAGCTCAAGTGAATACTAAACTATGACTGATGCATACACTGCTTTCTTTCATCGATGGCATTTATCATTATCATAATTACACCTCACTGGGGAGACATGGGGTAAGGACAGAGATTCTGATTTCCCTAAAGGCACCAATCGTAAGTTTGCAGGGGCACCAAGTCTTCGGGACCCTCACATGCCACTTCCTGAGCAGTCCTTGCTTTCAATTGACTCCGTGAGTACCAACAACCCAGCTCAGCCTGCAGCCCTAGAGCTGGGGCAAGGACAGCTCAGGCTCAGCCCGGCCTTGCAGGAGAGACTCATTTATACAAGTAGCTCTTTGGGACACAGAGCTGCAGTCTACTTCTCCTGACAGACGGATGAGTGCACATGTATATTTACTTCCAGACTGGACCCAAGAGAGGGGGACAGAGAGGGCCAGTCAGCTGATGCTATGAGTCCCTTGGCCCACTGCCAGCTAGGGCGACACACAGCTGCCGCAAAGACAGCCAAGCCCTTGAGTTCATCTTCTGGGTGACAGAATTCTTCTGAATCCTGGCTCTGCCGCCCAGAGGTACAGAAGCAGTGTTCTGTGTTCCTTTCTGTGTGGAGTTTCCAGCCACAGGGCCATGTCCTGCAACTACTCCCAGCACAGAGTAGAAGACTCACTGACAGCTTGATTCTCCTCTTACTCATCTACGTGGCCATCACCTGGGCTACTCGGAGTCTTTTCTAAACTAGATACAGTACATTTGGGGGGACGGGTGGTCTGCAAACCTCCATCATTCTGTCAAGGCCCCCCATTTCTGGACCTCCAAGTGGCCTCCCAGCCTCCAGGGGTGTGTGGCAGAGGAAGGGGGCCTGTCAGGGCAGGACAGACACAGGCCAGCTGGGCCCCGCATTCCCAGAGTGGCTGCTTTGGGAAATCCAAGGGCATCTGGGGAAAAAGACTGAGAATGCTGACTACTGGAGGCTTGCTGCTGCCCATACCTGAGGCAGGTACCCAAAGCATTCTAGTCTGTTTGCTTATATCTATTTGGGGGGGAGATAGATGGGCTATTGGAGCCATGAAATGCCTCCAAGACTCAAGATGGAGGAGGATGGTGGGAAATTGTGGATGTCTGTCTGAGCACCTTAGGCTCGTGGAGAATGTGAAAGTGGTTGCATTAATTTCCTGTGGCTGCTGTAACAAAGTACCACAGACTGTGTGTCCTCAGCAACAGAAATCGATTGTCTCACAGTTCTGGAGGCTAGAAGGCTGCAATCGAGGTGTCAGCAGAGCCACGCTCTTTCTGAAACTCTAAATAGAATCCTGCCTTTCTTCTTCCTCGCTTCTGATAATCGCAGGCACTCCTTGGCTTACAGCTGCATCGTTCCAGTCTCAGCCTCTGCCTTCATGTGACTTTCTCCCTGTGTCTGCTCACATGGCCATCTTCTCTCTGTGTCTCTGTCTTCTTATAAGGACACCAGTCACGTTGGATTAGGGCCCACCCTACTTCAGTATGACTTCATCTTAACTAATTTGTATCTGCACACACCTTATTTCCAAATAAGGTCACATCGTGAGGTACTGGGGGTTAGGATCTCAACCCATCTTTTGGGGGTACTCAATTCAACCCCTAGCAATGGTGTCTGTGTGTAGTGGTGCTGCAATGTGGCCCCGTTGTACTCTGACCGGCCCAGCTCTGCCTCAGGCACCAGGTTTTGGCCTTGGCCTTAGTTTGAGGGTGCACTTTCCGTGTTTTATCTTTCCCTACCCCCTTTGCTTGCAGAGACAGCTCTCTTCAGTCTGGCTTTCATCTCACTTCTCTGAGTTGCAGCTCTGTGGGGACGATCCCAGACTCTGGAACCAGATTCTCAGCTTTAAATCCCAGCTCTTCCACTCAATAGCTGGACAGCCTAGTGTAAACTGCTTAAGCTCTTTGTGCCTCAGTTTCTTCATCTGGCTTCTCCATCATCCACTTTATGTTGATGACTACAAGGCACCAGATCTATGGAGCTGCTCCAGGTCCTGCTCACACTCGGCTGCATAAGTACAATCAGGGCAGCTGAGTGCGTGGCCCCCAACGTGACAATCTGCTCTCAGACAGGGTCTAGCACACAGGCTGTACCTGGAGCCCACTGCTCCACACTAGCCCCACAGGGGCTAGACTCTGGGTATTGGAAGAATCACCCTGAGCCCAGGCCACCCCTCCTTCAAGCAAATTCTAGAGGGGATGACAATCCTTGCTGGCCTCAGCTCCAGTTCTCTGTAAGAAACACTTTCTGGAATTAGCAGCCAGGATTCCGCTACACGGTCTTATCTGTCTTGAGGGGGCCTTGTGACACCCTTTAGAGGCTGGACCTCCCCCCCACCCTGAGACAGTCATCCTCTTTCCAGTGATGGGAGGCTGAGGTGCAGGGGTGGGATTACCATGGGCCTCCAGCCACTCATTCATTCTGGCTTGAGAGAGATGAATTAAGAGTGAGGCCATTGCTTTGTTCTGGCTCCCCTCTCAGTCTAATTGTACAGTTTATAAAGACTCACAATGTCCTGACTTTGCTAGTGCATGCATGTTACTATGAATCCAAGTGCTAATAGACAGGCTGGGGTTCCTTCCTGGTCTTGGACAGACTAAGTGACCACTGTTTCCAATGCCACCTAATTCCAGGCCATGGGATTTGCCAGATTCAGGGCTCCCTGTGGCCCCAGCAGTGGCCGACAGCTGCACTAGGCTGTATGATGGATGGGCAGCTACAGTCCTGCCTGCGTTTTCGCAGAGGGGGGCCATTCTGTGCGTGGGGTGACAGATCACTTAAATGCACGTTCTCACAGCTGCCGGGCTGCGGAGAAGCTGTGTGTGCACAGCTGCATAAAGGGGAAGGGGAGAAGGCCAGCTGAGAGGAGGAGGCCACTGAAATGCAGACTTGTCCAGAGAGATGCAATTCAGAAAGGAGCCCTGCCACCCTGCCCACCAGAGACAGGCGGCAGAGTTAGGAAAGGAAGGGCCATGAATCCCTTCTGAGATAACAGGAAAAGATGGTAAGACCACAACTGTCTACCACATCTAACACGGAGACACTGAGACAGCCTTTGCTTTTTTAAAAACAAATAAAGGTTTGACTCATCATGAGAGAAGGGAGGGGGCCTCCATGGAACTGAACTGGGGCCCAGCCCAGCTCACGACAACAATCTTGATGCCATAACATGAAGGTCTCTCAAGCTGGGGTGGGGGTGCAACGGAAGTGATGGGGGCCAGCAAGGAGAGAACTGAGACAGCTGGTGTGTGTGGGGGGGTGGAGGTGGGGGGGGCATGCCCTAATAACACTGGAGAACAGTGAGGGGCTCAGAGCTGACAGGTTGTTGATCTGATTCCAACAGAAACAACATAAAAGGTGCTTTTCCACCGTGGGGCCTAGTATGTGCCCCACTCTCCGGCCCTCCACATCTCCCTGGGAGTTCTTATGAGCAGCTCTCAACAGGTGTTAGCTTGCTGTAGACTCTGCTACTGTTCTCCTCTGGGTCAGAGGGACCCCTGGGGGCAGGAATATTCCAAAGGAGCCAGGTTCCAGCCCCAGGAGCCAGCAGGGAGCCCCGGGACAGGCATGTAGCCTCCCGCCT
The DNA here is from genome assembly GCF_036562045.2 of Rhinolophus sinicus. Classification (NCBI taxonomy): domain Eukaryota; kingdom Metazoa; phylum Chordata; class Mammalia; order Chiroptera; family Rhinolophidae; genus Rhinolophus; species Rhinolophus sinicus. Next base: position 40,664,212 of record NC_133758.1, read on the forward strand.
CAATTTTTTTGCCTGTGGAAGGAAGGAGGGAGATAAGGCAGTGATATCTGCAGCTCCTTCTAGCACCAAGAGCCAACTGCACAACCAGGGCTAATTAACCTGCTTCTCTTGCACTTGTCCGACATTGATCGGTGCTCCAAGCTCAGCTGGGCAATGGGAAAGCAGATGTTACATGCTTGCTAAGGTAATTAAACAGAGCAGCAGCCCTCAACTAACCACGAACAGCTGGGTATTTTGGCTGTTCTATGCATTTAATCCTTTCCCTAAGAGGATAGTAAATCACAAGGAAAATATGGGAAAGCGCGGTCAGCCTAGGCAGACTTGGGCTGCATTTGTTGCTATTTCTACCCATTAGATTCCAAATACATAATCCTGGATTTATTCTGCCTTCCCTCTCCTTAGGGGAGCTGCTTTTCAGTTTCCCTCACTGAAATAAAATGGTTTGCAAATCAAGGAAACATAGGAAAAGTTGCCCCTGCTTCAGGTTTACACAACCACGTGGATTTATCAGCTAGTACAAAGCACATCCAGTTTCAGATATTTGTCAAATATATATGTGGGACTACAGAAACTATTGTAGTGTCTCCACCCGCTTGAGATGACACTTAATGTACATGTGGCCCTGTCTTCACACACACCCAGATAGCAGTAGAATGCACTTTTAAATGCATGTTCTTACATGGTGGGCTCAGAGTATGAGCCAATGAACTGTGTATATGGAGGGTCATGTTAAAAATCACAAAAACGATTATCAAAAATCTGAGACAAATACACAGAAAGGAAACAGATGCTGCAACATCTTGGGTAAAATGTAAAGCTAATATTTCATTTTGTATTATTTTTATAAGGAAAAGAAGATTTAAAAAAAAAATCCAGAATAGGTAAGTCTATAGAGACAGAAAGTATTAGGTTGGTGCAAAATTAAAATGCGGTTTTTGCGATTATTTTTAACCCTTTAATCCACAATTACTTTTGCACCAACCTAATAGATAAGTGGCTGCTTAGGGGGTGGGGGTCTAGGGATAGGAACTTCTTTGGGGGATGATGAAAATGTCCTGAAAGTGACTGTAGTGATGGTTGCACAACTTTGTGAATATACTAATAACCTGCTGAGCTGCACACTTTAAAGAGGTGAATTATATGATATGTGAATTATATCCAACATAGCTGTCACACACACACACAAACCCAAAACAGAAAAAAACCCCAGCATAATTTGACACAGCATTTAATTTTTAACACTTATACCAAAAGCTGTCAGGCCTCAAAGATCCTGCTGCTCAGCTCCCGGGCAGGTGTCTGGCAGATTTTCCCTGGAGCTGGGGGAGCTCCAGAACCCTTTCAAGTCTCAGGAGGGGCCTCCTCATGGTGTTTGTGTAACACTGGTGACTTTTCTTAAAGAGGGTCTCCTGAACTGAATAAACTGCACGCACCTTCAAACCTGAGAACCTGGAAGGAGCCTTGCCAGGGAGGGCCCGCAGGGCTCAAGCTGCTTTGTCGCTTCTCCATAAATGCACCTCGTAGATAGGTAAGTAAGTGCCTAGGTCATGAAGACAGCTTTCAATGGAAATGAAGGTGTGGTGGGCGAAAGCACAGTCAATCGCCCACCACACAGAAGGCTGAACTGGTCTTCCTTGCACTGAGTCTTCTATTTCCCAGCACTCAGCATCTCACACTGACCGAAAAATGAAGTTTTATGATACATCCCCACAACACTGGGGAGATGTGGGTGGAAGGAGGGGTTTTCCTATGAGTACTTAGATTGTAATATGAAATAAAAGAATAGGTACTCTATCAGAGAGATCAGTCCACGACATGTCCTCTTGAGATTTATATGCTACACATATCAAAAAGGTTGATAGTCGGTTTTCTTTTTGTCAAAACAATTCGAGAAGGATTTCTTCCTGAAGAAAGGAAAAGGATCCAGAAATCCATTCAAATAACACTAATTTTGTTGACATTATCTCAGCTCTTTCACTTACTTTCTCTTCTTAATTGCGCTTCACACCTATAAAGGGGGTGGAAAACCCACTACGAACTTCAGCTGCCAGGTTCGAATGATAAGTAACCACCCTCTAGTGAAACTTGAATCACAAGCCAGGCAGTATACAAAGCAGGCAACGTCCAGTTCTGACTCGAAGACTCCCACTCTCCCTCGCCACTATGAGAAACACCATCATTAGCTAAGGCCCTACAAGACCCTGCATGCAGCCAGGAGGCTCCACAGCCTTTCGTGTTCTGTGGTCACCTCCTAGAAACTCGAAGGCCAAAATCCCACGGGCAACTGCAATTTGGGTTCCACACCTGCCCCGGGAATTTTGTTGTTGTTGTTCAAAATATCACCTTTGCCCTATCACAGTGGCTAACACCGGGAATGATCTGCATGGATCAAAGTTAAAAAATATGATTGGGGGCCGGCCCGGTGGCTCAGGTGGTTAGAGCTCCATGCTCCTAACTCCGAAGGCTGCCGGTTCGATTCCCACATGGGCCAGTGGGCTCTCAACCACAAGGTTGCCAGTTCAATCCCTCGAGTCCCGCAAGGGATGGTGCGCTCCGCCCCCTGCAACTAAAATTGAACACGGCACCTTGAGCTGAGCTGTCGCTGAGCTCCCGGATGGCTCAGTTGGTTGGTGCGCGTCCTTTCAACCACAAGGTTGCCGGTTCGACTCCCGCAAGGGATGGTGGGTTGTGCCCCCTGCAACTAGAAAACGGCAACTGGACCTGGAGCTGAGCTGCGCCCTCCACAACTAAGACTGAAAGGACAACAACTTGAAGCTGAATGGCACCCTCCACAACTAAGATTGAAAGGTCAACAATTTGGGGGAGAAAAAAAAAAAGGCCTGGAAGTACACACTGTTCCCCAATAAAGTCCTGTTCCTCTTCCCCAATAAAATCTTAAAAAAAAAAAAAAAATACGATTGGAACTATGAACGCAAGGCCAATTCAAAAGGGGTACCACTTAAACTGTATAAATAATAGGCTTCTTTCTGAGCCTCAGGGAAATGTTCTCCTCTGGAACCCTCCCCCTATAAGGCACAGCCCAACTGTGGCAATGAGTGGCCTTTTTATCTTATACTAGAACAAAGAGGAATGAAAATATACATCCAACTATATCTGGGATGGCTAACATCACCTACACGCTGACTCGGAAAGCCTGATTCTCGGTATTTACCTACGAGAAGGGAAAGTATATGTCCACAAAAAGACTTATACAGGTACGTTTGCAGAAGCAATATTCATCACATCCCTACACTGGAAACAACCCATATGTCCATCAACAGGACAATGATAAATAAACTATGGTATATCCATACAATAAAACCCTACTTAGCAATTAAAAACAATTTACTGATACACGCAACAGAAGTGAATCTCACAGATATTAAGTTGTGTGGAAGAAGACAGGCCAAATAAAAAATAGAGTACACAATAGATGACTCCATTTATATGAAATGCTACAATAAGCAAAACTAATCTGTGGTGACAGAAGTCAGAACAGCAGTTGCTTTTGCGGGGAGGGAGTGAAAGGCAGAGGGGACGGTGGGCAAGAGGGAACTTTCTAAGGGGATAGAAATGTTCTGGATCTCGATCAGAGTGGAGGTTCCAAAGTTCATGAACTGTACACATAAAATGGGTGCATTTGATTGTATGCAAATTGTACCTTAATATGAAAAGAAAAAATAATGGCTGCAGCAGGATTTGATGGGGTGAAAGGACTAGCTCGTCACTTTCAAGGTTGATGGATTCTGCAGAGGCCACACGAACATCTCAGATCCTGAAAGTCCACAAGTATTGGGCACCCAAATCACTGGATGACGGCCCTCAGCTCGAGGTCTCTGCGGGGCATAGGCAGCAGGAGCCCAGAGGCCTTGGGCGCTGACATTGAGGGAGGTGGGGGGTGCTGCGCATACAGTCCGTAACCTAGTAGGTCGGCTCCCTTCCCCAATCTCCCAGTAAAGACCTCCCCCTTCACTGGGAACCCTGAAGAGTGGGGCAGAGGAACAGGGCTGCACAGGCTTCACATGGGTGTGACGTCTACCTGCAGGGCGTGCCCTGCCAACCATGAGGGCTCACACTGCAGCAGGAGTGCTCCCAGCCAGGGCTGCCTGGGCAAAATGCCCCATCTGCCTATGGGACAAAGAGGGCTTTCAACAGCCTGTGTCAAATAAACCTGTAGTTCTCTGTCCAACTTGGTAGTCAGTGCCTAGTACAAGTACATCTCCCTGCGCTTGGGTCGAGTTAGTGGAGGGTTTGTCAGGATCATCATTCTACAGGCTTGACTTCCCTACCTGTCTGTCTGTCTGTCTGTCTGTCTGTCTGTCTGTCTGTGTGTGTCTCTGTCTTTCTCTCTGTGTAGAGGAAAAGGCAGTAACTTTTACTGTTAAAAATACTGATTTTATACAAAGTCAACCTGGAAGGTCTTGTACATGGGCTCTCCCTACCAAGGCCTGGCGTGGCTACTCCTTCCCACCCTTCCGCACTCATGCTCAATGCCATTTCCTCAGGGGAGCCTTCCTTGAGGCCTACCTCCAACCTCCGATCTCCCGGTCATCTCCTACAACTTTCCTCACCATCTTCATGACTACAGTGATTTGTCTACTTATTCACTGTCTGACTTCTTCACTCATTATGAGGTCGAGGAGAGTGGGGACCATAGCTGGTTATATAAGGAAGCAGCTGGCCTGGCACATAGTAGGGCCCCAGTCAATACTGCTGAGTGGACAATTACTGTACCTGTTACCCAACACACAAAATAAAGCAAACAAACAAATCCCCCAAATCTCACACTCTTCTTCGTACAAGTTCAATGTAAAACGCATGTGAAACTGCCCTATAATTCATGCCTGCTTCTAGAGAGGAAGTCTCTCTAGGAGCAGGTTTGAGGCTCTTTGTAACGCATGACCTGTATGTACATCAATGACTTAGACAAGAATGTTGAAAAGTGTGCAGCCCACATTTTATGAAAGTACCGGTTGATATCTGTGGCCAAAAAGAAGGAGATGTAGCTCTTACAGATCTGACCAGGCAAGTGAAGTTCACGAGCAATTTCATTCTCTAAAAAATGGACCATTACAGGAAGCACGGGCTATAGATTCAATGTGGTGAAATGAAAAATGACCTACTTGGGAACATAAAGCAAGGAGAGTAGGACGTATATGCTGACTTGGCAAGTCATCTAGCACACTGTCCCAGGAGGAAAAATGACTCGTGTGCACAGGCAGACACACATAGCCTGTAGCCCAGAACCTTGAAGCTCACAATAAAATGAAAGAAAAGAAAGAAAGAAGGAAAGAAAGAAAGAGAGAAAGAAAGAAAGCACATCTGGCACCAGCTTGCCACAGACCAATAAAAGGAAAGGTCAGTGTTATCACCAGACATAACGTGTATGGAAGAGCTCCCCGCCAAACTCCAACATCAATCAAAAAACAGTGCGCTCTCTTATTTTCTTGGAAAATAAATTTGTTAAAATGTATTAAACTGTTAAAAATTTATTCAACTATTAGAAATTTGTTAAACTGTTGGCCTAAAGAATCATTTTCACATCCTCCTGAAGTTGGCAGTTCTGCCACTGACTGCTGAGGGATGTGGGATTTAGAGGCAAAGTGAGAATTGCGCTGAGCCAGGAGTTCTGGCCCCCGCACCCCACTTCCTGTCAATTGTGACTGCCTCACTCAGGCTCCCTGAGCCAGTTTCCTACCCAAGTTACTTAATAAATAAAGTGAACTTTAATAAGTAAAGCAGTGAACAACAGAAAGAATCCTTGTTCTTCCCCAAGTTATGATCTTTCACTTGCTCCCTCCTTACCATTAGGGCAATGATTCTGGTCATTTATTGAACATTTATTATGTGCAAACTTACATGAAAAAGCCCTGGTTTTTAAAAAGAAGTTAATCATATCACAGGTCATAGAGTGGGGGAAAAATAACTACACATAGCTCTGGTTTTGCTTTCTGTGTTAGGAATTGGGGAATAACAATGGGAGAGTGAGGAGTAGGGGCAGTTTTAAACTAAATGCCTTTGGTAATTGATTCTGACTCAATGTGACATATTAGAATGATCTCTGAGCTCCTTGTCAATGACAAGAGGATATACGCTGAAAGTCACTGGCAAGGGCCTAAGCTCTACCTAACGTTTGTCTGATGTCAGCTACTTGCCAAATGTTTCATGAGGAGAAAAGCTGGAGGGTGGAACCCCACTGCTGAGAACTCTAAGCTCTGAGTAAGTGTTCAGGTGCCCTTGGAGTACATGGGTTTGGGTACCACTCTGGCTTCTGCAGACACAAGAGCCTATAACAGAAAAAAGACCCTCTACTCAATGCTAGGACTAGGGCTCCTGAGAACAGCACAAGCTGGGGAGGAGCGAGGAAACAGAGCAGGACATGTCAGCTGTGCATGCCCCATCCTGGCCTGGCAGGGAGGCAGGGGGGGCATTCGGGGTCAGTGCTCTCCCACCTGAAGCCGTGTGTGGCAGGGCTAGTGCAGCGGGGTTCCCCGCAAGCCCTGCTCTGCCCTCCTTCCACAGCAGCCCAGGCTAGGCCTGCCGCCGAGTCAGGGCAAGTCTGCCCCAAGAAAGTACAAAGGACCCCATCAGGCCCCGCTGGTGTCTGGAGAAACGGCCGCCCAGAGTAGTGGGAAATGGTAGTTGGCCAAAAGCAGAAACCAAAATTACACAAAGGGAAAAACAGGAAGAGCTCAAGAAATAAAAACCAAGGAAAGGTTTTGCATTTAACACCCACATTGTCCTACTTTCACTTTCCCAGGAGAGAATTCTGTCATCCAGAGCCCAGTGCCAAATGTTTACTCGGAGTACAGTCACCGAGGAACTCCAAACAGGGCTGAACTTGAACTCAGCGCTGCCAGTGATGTGCGATTCTCTCCTAGTGGGGTCTATGGATGTAAAAACTCTGGAGAGGCCCCTCAGAGGTGAGGTCCCTAACCCTGAGCTGGTAACTGATGTGACGTATTCAGCCCAGGTGACGAGCAGAATTCTGGACGAGCATGTGCTGGTCCATCCATAACAAGCCACACTGGGGGGTCCTCAAGAAGGTCCCCAGGCAGAGCAGTGTTTGAACAGCCCCCCAAACCCAGGCAGAGCAGCCATCTTTAAGGCAAGCATGCCACCTCCCAGCTACTTCCTGGAGGCTGAGAGGGTAAGCAAACCAACCATCTTTCCACTGCTACTCACCATGTACGAAGGAAAGATCAGAACGCGTTTGTGCTTGCCACAAGGCCACTGGGGGTCATCCAGGAGATTTGGGTCGTAGTCCATAAAGTCTCCCACGTCACTGCCTAAGGACCACATGCAAAGTGATAAGTAGGGGCCTCAGACCCTATGAAGCAGAAGCTGCTGGGCTACAAATGCCAAGTATAAAGTTAAAGAAAGGCTGGCTTCAGGGCATTTAGCTCAGAGTCACGTCTCTCGCTCTGACTTTTAGTGCATGACTCTGAAAGCCAATGAAGTGTATCCTCCCGTAAAAGGATTCACCAAATTCTTAACATTCTGACATTTTTTCCATTTTAGAAAATTATGTGTTAATCTCCCTGACCCAGAAGAGCACAAAACCTCACAGAGCATGAAAAATGCAGTGAACACTCACAGATTACAAAATGTGGCACCGAAAAGTCTCCTTAGTAGTTATGCAGTGTGAGAAGCACATTTTGAGGGTGAATGCTTCCAGGCAGGTTACTGTGTCCGTGTAAACACAATTCAGACCAGATACCAATGCAAACAGCTGTAAATGACCAGAGGTGGCCGGAATATTAGGACAGTGCTTCCAAACTCAACACCTGGACAGGCCTAAGGAACTTCATATTTACTTGGAATTTCTCTGAGAATTATAATACTGCTTCGTAAAGAGCTTTCACCCTTGTGTCAACTCTCACAGAGGTTTGTATAGGCAAAGCTGGAAGCAAGCAAGTCTTCTTTCAGCAGCCGAGTTAGTTTACCCACTCTAAGGATCACTTGTCTTATTAGAGCGACAACTTCAGAGACAGTGATAGATGCCTGACCACTGCACTGTACACCTGAAGCTGAAGCTGAATAATATTGAATGTCAACTATAATTTTACATATATATATATATGGTCACAGGATGTGGAGTACAGCATAGGGAATAGAGTCAGTGGAACTGTAACAGCGATATTCGATGTCAGAGGGGTAGTAGATTGGGAGAGGGGGGTTATCACGTTGTGAGGGGTGCAAATGTCTAGTACATTGTTTTGTACACCTGAAACTAAATTTTTTTACAAAAAGAATCACAAAGGAAGTTCTCACACCAGATCCTGGGTTTCTAGCCCAGTTATTTGAAGAAAAGCCAAACCTGAGCACTATGAAAATATAGGTAAAAAGCAGGTAACTGGTGAGGTGAGGAGCTGAGTGGTGACGAGCAGCCAGGGAGTCCAGCCATCGCTGTAAGATGGCCTTGACATTTCTTCTTGTGGGCGCTCAGGGAGTTGGCAACTGAGGCATCTCATTAGAGAAATCACCTCACCGTGTGGCCTGGTTGTGAGCCTACATGGCCTGAAACCGGGCTTGCCCAAAAGTCACATCACCTGCCAGATGAGCCCACACTCTCGGGGTCCCCATTCTCCATTCTGCACACTGGGAGACCCAATCCACATTGTACATCAAGACCCATCTTGCTCTGGGCTACCAGACCCAGCCAGGTCCCAGGTTACCTGTGTCAAGGCTCCCCTGGGTACTGCTTGTCCGTCCTATGGAGAGGCTGCGGTGGCTCAGGTTACGGAACTGGGAGAAGGAGGAGGTGGAGTCAATGGTATTTCTCCGGGCTCCAAAGGCATTTGTGGGTAACAGAAATTGGGTATAAGAAACAGTCTAAAAGGTGAAGAGAAAAAAGGCAGTGATTAATCCCAGGCAATGTCAGGTTTGCATTCTGACCAAGCTACGTTGCCACCCAAGCTCAGGTCCATATGCTCCTATCTGCAATTCTAAACTCCAATGAAATCTAAAAAATGAAACTTTTTCTTGGCACTCTTATGGCAAATTTGTGCCAGAACTGACTGGAGGATACCTATAGTTTTAATTTGTCCTACCTGGTGTGAATATTCATGTTATGTGGCAGAAATATTAGTGTGTTTGATAACAATGTGCTGTCTCAGAAGCTGTTGGGGTTTTGTGTAACACACGAGGCACACATTATTATTACTTTTTATAAACCATCAAATGCAGAATTTCAGAACACATTAGGCCCAGGAGTCTCTGATAAAGGACTGTGACCTTTGGCAGATGGTCTCTATGATGTGTATCTGTTTTAGCCTCCCTCATTCCTGTGAACACCCAGCCTTTAGGAATGAACATAGAACAAGTATTTGTCTTTTCACCTGCCTGGGGAATGGCGGCTATTGTACCGTGAGCTCAGGGCTGATGTCTGGTCACAGTGGTGACCAGCTGTCCTGGGGGAGGGTAACAGGGAGGTCATGTGCTGCCCCAGCAGCTTCACACGCAAGCACACTATGCTGGGGAGGCTTTCCCAAAGAAACACTGGCATCGTGCTGTCTCCACAAACAGGCCTTGGGAGGACTTACGAAGATTGCCTGGAGTCAGCACAAGGAGGTCAAGTTCATATTTCACACTTCACTCCTCAGACTTCAACCCAGCAGCTCAGTGAATTGTGTGTGAGAGAGGAATGCGACAGCCCTGTAACTCGGGGGTCATTACCTCAGGCTGAGAGACTCTTAGCTTCTCAGGACCACAGGAAGCCAAAAATAGTTTATAGTAGTGGGAATGTTGCCTGCCGACACCATCAGTTAATGCATGTTCCAAGCACCTGTCACTCCCTCCCAGAACACGCACATGTGTGTATACGTGTGCCTGAGACACTGCTCAGGATTGTGCATTCCACCGTAGGAGGTGTAGGCAGGGAAGTTGTGCTGCTATCTAATCACTGTCTTGGTGGATTTCTGCCTGCACACTGGGGGAGCGAGCCAGGCTGGTGCCCCACCCTGGTTCCTCCACCACGAGCGAGAGTCATGGTCTGTCGCGCTGCCTGTGTCCTGACCTTTGTGGGATCGGCACAAACCCGTTGACTGGAAGCCAGGCAACCTCACCTTCCCATCAGCTCCCAGCTCCACACCTTCCAGGCCAATGATCTCTTTTAAGCTCACGGCACCTGTTGATTGTCTCCCTCCTTCCAACTTCAAGTCCCTGGGAGGACAAAGCCAAAGAAAATATGCTTTTGTTTGCACCCAAAAGAGACACGATAATGATTACTGCATGAGACAACACAGTCACACTGATGAAAATGACCAAGCAGGCCCTGGCTGACCGGACCTCCATTTGTCCCTCCTTTGGGGCTTGTCAGTGACACTCTGTGGGCAGTTCCACCCACTCTGAGATAAACAAAATCCAACCAAACAGAAAGCCTGAAGAGGAAAGTCAGGCTCAGAACCCGATGGATTACTGACCTCCTCTGCCTCTCAGTAAGGTCCCTCACCTTAGACGGTCACCGAACAGGAAGCCCGGGAGCATTCCCTGGGTACAGTGCGACAGTGGCTCTCTCGGACTCTAGCTGCTGGCTTCTTTTTAAATCTGGGAGAGACCACCTCTCCTTGGCACTCCCTTTATTAAACCAGAGAAAGAAATTCTTGTCCTAAATAATTCTCAAGTTTACTGCTGATAATGAAAGAATTAATGCCACAATAGTCACCCCGGCTACCTTGCCAGGCCAGCCACCTAGAAAATGAGTATCTTTCTATAAAAGAATAATAGCCAGTATTAACAATAAGCACTTAAGGAACACGTCACAATTTACAGACTTTCACATATCTCTTTCATTCTTAAAGATGCCCCTATTAGACAGGTATTGGTATTATCCTATTTTACAGATGAGAAAAATGAGGCCTGGAGTAGGTCAATGGCTTGCAAAGATCACTGGGATAGTAGGTTGTAGAGACTGGTTTTGCATCCAATGCTGTCGCCGTCTCTAATACACCACATTGCCTAGGAGATGCAACATGAGCTGGCTGCGGCTATGCTCAGACATAACTGCAGGCATTTTTCAAAGACAGTCCCCTCCTTATAGTTCTCAAACTTGGCTGCGTATTAGAATCACCTGGGGAACTTCGACAAACTACTGTGGTCTGGCTGCCACCCCAGCCATTCTGACTCAAGCGGTGTGGGGTGCAACCTGGAAGGCAGCAGTTTTAAACGCTCCCCAGGTGATTCTAAATTGCAGCTACATCTGGGAAGGACTCTCCCCCAGCTTCTGCTTCTGTGACACAGTGCTTGTTAGTCAAAGCCACCTCAGGCCAGCAGTATTCTTGCTGTGTGGCCGGAAGAGGCACCATACTCAGGGGCTGTCTTTCTACAACCTAAGCAAGAATAAAGAAAATGTAAAGGCAAGACTCTCTGGACCCAAGGTAAAGGAATCAAAGAAAAAGAGAAAGAGAGAAAGGGAGCCAGGTGAAAGGGGAAAAGAGAGACAGAAGCCCCCTCCACGTCTACAGAGAAACACAGGATTCTCTCATTTTGTTGGGTGCTCATCCTTGTCTATGGAAGTTCCATGGATGAATTGGCTCCCTAGTCTTATCTATAATGCCCAGTGTGAGTCATGAAATTTTCAAAAGAAATACCCAACATCTGTACCCAGTAAGGACCACATTTTTTAAGGCAGTCTCTTTGGGAAGCCATTGTTCCGCCATGCTCAATGCGTCTCTGGAGTCCCTTTTGGAATTGACATTAAATTCATGCAGAAAAAAGCAAATAGCCAAGCTATCCCAGTGTTCAAACTTTATATACATGTTTTTTCCCCTGAACACTATTACTTTAATCAGTGTCCCCACCACCATCACCACCACCATTGATCAGATTTGACTGTAAATGACTTCAGGTAATTCCAAAGATTAAACTCACCCCTTAAGGACAGTACAGAACAGGACAGTAACTCATAGAACTGTAAGCACTTAGTTAGAAGGTGCAAATCATCCCATTGAGAGCTCCAAAAATGTTCTGAGCCATGGAAGCGCTGTCAGGATGTCTGAGTTCTCCCGAGGGTGCCTCCTCTGCTGGGGGTCCCACTCAATGAGGGCCATGAGATCCAGGATGGTTTAAGTCACATCGCTTTATCAACATACTGTGCCAACAGAGAAACCTACATTCCAGTTATTGACCTCAAATCTGTAGCTGGAAAGAAGAGCAGGTTGGAGAAGAGTGGGGCCCAGCAAGTCCCCAGAGCCTCAGGACTATATGCCAGAGATCACTCGCTTTGCTTCCCCACCTCCTACATGAGCCATCCAGGGTGGCTCTCAAAAGACTTCCTCTAGCAATTAAGGATGGAGATGATGAATGCATCAGGGCACTAACAAAGCAAGAACCAGGCAACGAGGATAAAACAGCTGGTGGGTCAGAAGCAAGGAGCCCCCATAGGGAAAGACCAGGAGGTGAGCTGATACAAAGACAGCAGCGCCTTGCGTTTCATTAAAAATCCTACAGCATGCTTCCCCGGACTTTCTGCTTGCTTGCCCAAAGCCAAACGCAGCAAGCACGTGCCTCAAATTCCCAACTGCCAAACAATTGTATCCTTGTTTCTATTTTGCCAGAGAATGTTATTTAGGGCTGAAGTTAATATAAAAGCAGGGAATGTGTTTATGGGGTGAGAAGACCAAAAGAAATAAGGAGTATTAAAATAGGGCCCTATGAAGAGTGCTCCTTACACCTGAAACTAATATAATAATGTCTGCCAACTATACTTGAGTAAAAATTTATTTAAAAAGAGTGCTTCTGGATGGAGAACGGGCTGCAGGCAGGAAGAGTCTCAGTCTAGGTGTATAGCCTGTCTACAACAATGTCTGGTATGTAAAGATGTTTAAAGAAGTGTTTACTGAGCTGAGGTAGGCTGGCTTGTTGCCATCTCATGGGTGCTGGTTCAGACAGACAACATGGGTCATGGATATTTTTCCATTGTCCTCCTTTTTGTCTGTCTCAATTTGCTCCCAGGCTCACTGTTTCCACAGGCAGCCCTGCCTTTGCCAGCTGGCCATTGGCTGCTAAATGTACACACCCCAGTTTGCAAAACCAAACCATGTTCACCCCACACTCCCCTTCTTGAAGCCTCCTCCAAGGCAGATGGGGCCATAACAAAAATTATACTTTGGGTGCTCATATAAGATCTAAGACTCCTCTCCATGAGAGAAACTCCAAACCCCATTTAAAGACACAGGGATTGTTAGACCTGGTGATTATCCAGGTGCCTCATGGATACTTTGGACCACACTTTGCATCGGGGGAAACTCCATCACACCTACCCACGGGCACCGATCTCTCGAGAATGATTGTGTTGGTCTGCATACTGCAGCCGCCACTTCCCACTGGCTCTCCACTTGTATCATTCCACTTTCTAAATGTAAGAAAACAAGCTAGGACAATAGTGGGGTCACCCTTGGCTGCTACTAGTAAAACACATAGTGCTCAGCGCTGTCCACAGAAACTCCTGTGGTGATGGAAATCTTCTCGTCTGAGCTGCCCAATATGGTAGCCACGAGCCATAGGTGGCAAGTGAGTGCCTGAAGTGTGAGAAGCTGACTGAGGAAATGGATTTTTTATTTCAATTTAAGTTTAAAAAGCCCCATGTGGAGAGTGGCTACTGTATTGGACTAGAACGTACTCATCAGGACTTTGGCTACCACTAATTTATAAAGTAAATAGTCACAGATGATATATTTAATGACTTGGATTCTGTCAGCCAGTGTTCTTCCCCAAAATGGCCCGGCCATCTTCTGCCCATTGTAGGGGAGGTGGGAGGGATGCCCAGTGATATTAAGTATGAATTTCCCTCTGACTTTGTAAAAGGGGGGGCTAATAGTGCATATGAAGTAGATTCTTAAAAAAAAATAGAAATGAACCCTTTCTTGCACACGAAGCTGATGCGCTCACATCTGTTCCATTCGCACGTCAAAAACCTCACTGACACAGCAGTCAACATCACAACTGCTCTGGAAAAGTGAAGGCTTCGTGGTGGTGGTGGAAGGCACACATTGCCGATTTTTGTGCCTGAGATTCAGGGAGAAGTTGTCACTCACTTTGGGGTTGACATTTTGCTGGGCTTGAATTAAGAGCACATGTGTACACACATCTGCTGGCACAGTCACATGTCCGTGGACAACGGTCCATGGAAACACACAGTTCATCTATTTCAATGATGTTGGTTTCTTTTAACAACTTTTGAATGTGTATATATTAAGACTCTCAGGATCTGAAAAATATATCTTTCACAAAGAGGCTTATAAACTTCTCTAGGGTCGTCCGTAGCTAAGTGCTGTTGTATTGCTGAACCATTTAATGTGAACCATATGAAATTGTTGTTACTTGCCCACTTTGTCCTACTTAAACAGTGATTTCACATCGTGCCACCTAATTTACAGATAAGGTCACTGCTCAGGCCTTACATGTGAGTGTAAAGCAAGCAAGAGACCCATGGCTCTTCATGCCCTGCTTTTCTGGGAGCTGAGAGGGTGGGAGGTCGCCTGCAAAAAGGAACTCTGAATAGTGTTACTGGTTCATTCAAAGAGAGTGTTTTAAAAACTCCAGTGAAAAATAAATTAAGCAGAAGTCCCTGTGGAGTAGTGATAAAATCTTGATGTTTTCTTTGTAAGATCACTAAACTCTCATTACAATGGTGTATGAAAATAGAAATATCTTTTTTGGCTCAAAAGCCAGCATTTACCCTCCTGTACCAGGAGATAGAGCTGGACACCGTGGAACTACAGCTGAAAGTAATTAAAAGCAAACTGAAGTTGGACTTTTTAATTTCTTTGAAAAGCCTAGAAGATTATTTTTTCCCAGATTAATGTTGAGTTCAAACATTAATTTATTTATGTTCCACCTACTCCTAAAAATGGAATGGAGGCAAGTTCAAATACCATATGTGGATATTGTCCAAAATTGTGTGCAAGGTTTCAATGCTGTAGCTTGAACTCAAAAATAAACACGTTTAGTCTGGTTATAGGAAAAGATCTCATTTGAGTAGAGACACTAACAGAATCACACCATGGACAACACATGGTGTGATTCCTTCTCTTCCATAGCCCTGGATGGCACTACAGCTCTCAGTCTACTTAAGTTGCTTAACTTTTGCAGAGGTTGTAGGCAACAAACACACTTTGAAAACCCAGCACAAATATTTTTTTACAAAGGCTGGCCGGTGTGGGTGGCGGGGATGAGGGATCGTGTAAGGGGGGACAGGGGAGGGTGTCACAGAAGATTGGGGAGAGGATTAAAACAGGAGATGAAAATGCATTTGGGGAGATGGCCAAGCAGCAGTTGTACTTCTAAGCAAGCAGCAGGAATATAGGTTGGTTCTTCTTAGAGGTGTAAACCCATCCTTCATAGGATGGCACTGCAATTCACTTAATGTAGCTCTCCTTGAAAGCCTGTAACTTCATGGTTGGAAAACCCCTGGACCTCTGTCTTAGTTTTGGCTCCCACAGCATAAAGTGAATGTACATGATTTCACAGTTGTGGAGTCATCTGGTCAGAGCAGATGGCCAATCTAGATATCCTGGTGCCCAAAGGGGGTTGCCTAGGTCACTAATAACCACACAATGGCCAACTCCTGATTTCATCTTGTGTAATAGGCAAAATGATCTTTTCTTTTCTGAAAGCTTACTGAGCCATAATGCATGGAATCGATCAAACAAGATTCCCTATTAGAAAACAAGAAGTTGAAGATAAGTCCCTTTCCTTAGAGAGCTTATGGTTAATAAACCAGTATTTCTCTTTAAAAAGAAAAAAAAAAGATTTAAATACTTAACAACTGGGAAGTAGATGCAAAGTGTGTGTGACCAATTAACTAGTTCCCAGGGCTTTCTGCTTACAAGATGGGGATGGCCTGACTTCCATCAGTAATGATTTCTCCAATGTGCTCTGAACTCAAGACTTTGGCATGCCAGCTGGGAGCTCACCTAGGCACTTGCTCTTTAAAGGACAACAATAGGTGGAACACTTTGAGGTGTAAATAATTTAAAAGCGAATTAAATATTAACAAAATTTCCAGATCCTTCAAAAAAGAAATTTGCTGTACAGAAAGCAAAGCTTGAAGCTGGATTAGGAAAGGAAATGCCAATTGTGAGCTAATTTTAATAAAGAGATTACATCCACTGGAATTCAACAACAGAAGCATGAATTAGTTTAAGAAGCCCTATTTGTTTCCTCTTCACATACAATATAGTAGCTGCCATCTTGGATTGGGTCTGTTTACTTGTATCTGAGCAGACGTTATACCCCTATAGTTCAGAGTCAATGGAACAAGGCCCGGGGCTGACAGAAAAAAGTGAAATCAAAGGAGCTTTTCAGTCTTATAGTCCTGCCCTTCTCACACTTAGCACTTCATGGATAAGCCATCCCCCAAGGGTAACTGGCAGACAATGAAGGGACCTTAATGTAGCTTACACCAAAATCTTTTGTCTAAAGGCAGTTCCTATAAACAGCCGGATAACGGCATGATTCATCCATGAGATCATTCCAGAATCTGTCTCTGTGTGGGAATATGCTTGGTGTGAGGAAAGAAACACAATTTGTGAATGTGTAATTTTCCATAACGAAAAGAGGTGTTTTGGGGGAAAGTGGGTGGGGAGGAAGCAGGGATGGACCCAGGGCCGGCCTAGGCAGGGAGCATTTAGGCTTGGAGCCCCTCTCTAAGAATAGTAGAAGCTGTTCTCTGTGTCACAAAGTGATCAACATTCAGGAAATGGACCCAAGAGTATGATGACCTCATCTGAAATGCCCCAATGCCAAAAGCTAAGGACATAAACACCACATGGAAGCTGCTATTTTAAAACACAGCCCCAGAGACACCTTGGACTCTACTAGGAAGCCATTTTCTTCATCACATGGTCTCCGATACCTCTGTAGTAAGCTTACTATCAATCAATCAGCAACGGTTATCTCAATGGGTCTGTAAACACACACATATCACAGAGGCTATTTTTCGCTGCAATCGCTAGCTTGGTTATTTTACAGAATCCCCAACTACAAATTAACTGGGTTTGCTCCTACTTCCTTTCGATCAGATCCATATATACAGGAACACCTACTGATGTCCATATGTTTCAGGAAATAAAGATCATCGGGGCACTCATGTCTGTGACCTTATGCGCAGGGACAGTCCTGGGACTGGCCCTCAACACAATGCCTGCAGTCTCTCACTTACCAGTGGGTTGTGTTCCGAAAGCTTTTGAGCTGGCCTTCGGGAACTCGGAATGCATATTCCTATTGGCATGATGTTATAAATGGAGATTAGCCCCACACAATGCCCTTTTAGCCAATAACTGAACTAGCCCCATAGTCCAAGTAAAAGCTCTGTTCGTAGGAGTAACAGGTCAGAGGGTGAAAGAGGGTGAGTAGGAGAAAGCTGAGTCTCCCTCATGGTTTCTTGGTTTGGGGCTGACCTTCAGCAACATTTTAAAGGAGGTTGAATTTGCCTTATTTTCACCTCCCTCTCCAAATCTCCTTGTCTTTTCGGGACTCTAGGATCCTTTCTCCTAAGCTGTTCCTGTTTTTCATGATTTCTTCCCTTTTCTCTCTATTTCTGAACCCATCGATTCCTTTGCAGCTCTCAGGTTTTCCACTCCTGGTCCCTTGGTGATGGCACAGCAGCCCAGAGGACAGGGTGGGGGTTGGTGAGCAAGAGGAGGGGCAGTGGTCCTAGCTAAAGGTGTGGACGAGGTGTGGGGTCTGCCTACTTAGGAAAGTCGAGAAACTTGCTTAAAACTCATTTTATAAGTGGAGAGTCGCCAAGCCAAACCACAACTCCACACCAGAAATGAGAAGGCAGTGACTAATGTGAATAAAAGGCAAAAAGTCTCAGATGGGCCTTGGCAACTGTCGGCTGAGAGAAGAGGAGCTGGTTTAAGGCTGGGACTCTTCCCAGAAATGGTATAATTTAAAAGCTTAATCGGAGAAGAGTGTTTACAGCTATGGGAAGGTTTGATGTTACAGTTATAGTGAAAAAGACGGGCAACATCTGTTCCTCTTCTCCATAACCGGCTTCCAATAGCTTGTTTTAAAAGGTGGGATTTGGCAAAGCTTCTTCACACCAGCAAGAAAGATCAAAACAAAACAATCATCTCTTCATATTCCATACACGCACTAGGGAAAAAAAGACTGGAAGGAAATAGAACAGAATGGTAACGATGGGTTTGTTTAGGGGAGGCTCAGTCATTTTTAACTTCCTTTTATTTTTATGTGCTTTCCAGATTTTCTTTACCTGTACCTCTGAGGAAACCAATTTAAAGACTAAATAAAAGCAGATCTGAAGATGCATCCTTTGTGTTTGTAGAAATGCACAACTGGCTAAGCCATCATGAACCCGTGTGAGATTTGCTGTGTTGGGGCAGATCTAGAAAAAGCAATGAACTAGCTCTTGTGATTGGACAAAAACGAAACGAAAGCTACCATTTAAAGAGTATTTACCATAGCCTGGCACAGTGCTTAGAGCTTTCGTATGTAATATTTCACTTCACAGTCTCAAAAATCCCTGGGGATGACATTCTAGCCAACT
Source organism: Rhinolophus sinicus (assembly GCF_036562045.2). Taxonomy (NCBI): domain Eukaryota; kingdom Metazoa; phylum Chordata; class Mammalia; order Chiroptera; family Rhinolophidae; genus Rhinolophus; species Rhinolophus sinicus. The sequence continues at coordinate 40,682,726 of NC_133758.1, forward strand.
TTACAGGTGAGTAAGTCTGGGACCAGCAAGGCCAATGAACCAGGACCAAGGATTCGACCTGACCATCAGCTCTGTCCTATGCACCCTACTGGTACAGACGACAGGCACAGATAAGGATTACAGTTTCCCAACGGGGTCATGAGGGACGGAGTGGAGATAAGCAGGCTTCTTGTCTCCATTCCCACTGTTCTGGAAGAGCTCTGTGGTTAGCTGCTTTATTTATTGGTGTTCTGTCTAAACTTGTGTTGGAAGAATGGTTTCTACAGCTAAAAAAAGTCTAAAAACCAAAAGACTACACAGTGTCCAAGTCCCTTCCCACTCTAAAAGTCTATTCTCAGAGCTGAAGAGCGTTCCCTGTCATTCAGCTTGGGTGAACTGGCATTCCCGGGCCAAACTTCCAGGTCAGATATCTGTTAATGAATTAGCTCGGGGACACCCCAAGGAGAAGTGGCAATACCCTTGTGTCCAGGAAGGGCTTCCACATCCTCGGAAGTGGTTTCTGCTCACTGAGTTCAGCCCATGAAATGCAATCCGTCCCTGGTAATGATTAGTGAAATCCAGTCTCAAGTGCTGTGTTATCTGAAAGGAGTGAGCATGGCCTATAGCTAGTCTCCAATCTAAGCATGCCAGTAAACCCCAACATCTTACCAACACGTGCACTTCATTAGAAATGGCCTTGCTGGGCCAAGGGAGGGCAGCAAGGGCCAGGCTGTGTCTGTGTGAGGCGGGGCTGGGTGGGTAGTGGCGAGGAGGACAAAGGCAGGGGTTCAATCCACCCCAGACACTGAGAGGGCCTCCAATGACCTGGTAAAGCTCCCCACTGCCCCCTCCCCCCAGTCCTGACCTGGGAAAACCACTCTCTTCTAACTCTGCACTAGATTCAATCCAAAGATGTCCCTTGCTTTAAGCAAAAACAGTATACATGAAAGGAAAATCGTGTGTTGATCTGCTCAAAATGGAGCTGTGTATTATTTACATTTTGATCACACGATGCTCGTTTGGAGATGTTCTGACAATCTTGAGTTGATCAAGGGCTAGGTGGAGGAAACCACTGAAAACCAAGGAACTCCGTACAGCATTAGGAATAGAGACAGTGGAAATGTAATGGCTGTGTGTGATGTCAGAGGGGCAGTGGATGGGGGGAGGGGGGTTGACACTGTGTGAGGGGTATAAATGATAAATGTCTAACTATTACACTGCTTTGTACACATGAAACTAATTATATATATATATATATATATATATATATATATATATATATATATATATAATTTTTTTTTTTTTTTTTTTAAAGTCAAGGAATTCCAAAGGGGTTTGGGAAAGAGGGTGCAGAAGCCCGGGGTGACCACAGTGAAGACCCCACTGTCTGAGTTTAACCCACCCTGCACTATACCCCTCTGTGCCCATCAGAGCCACTGCGGCTTCAAGGGACCAGCAAGCCTGAATTCCTAAAGTGAAAGTACAGGAAGAAAGGACGGTTATTAGAAGCAGCTCATGTTATCTAACAGATGATTTCCTGAAGAAAGAAAACTCTGTCAAACAATACTTTAAGATATAAAATAAGAACACTTATTAAGAAAGTAAGAGAGCTCTTTAATTTAAAAAGCCCTGTTACCAATCCTTTTGTGAAGACATGTTTGGTGCTGTACTAATCCTCTAATGTAACTGTTTTACACACTTTCTCAAAGAGAAGCATTTCTCATGCATGGCGTAAAGACAGGAAGAAGACCCTCCCGGTCCCTAAATCGCTTCCCTGTGGTGTTGCGGGGTGACCTGGCTGCAGCTGGGAAGCTGCTGGGGAGATGCGAGTGAGCAGCACTTTGTCAGGAACCCGTGAAGCCCATGCACAGAGTGTCTGCATTGTGTCAACACCTGGAGAATGGGACCACCTCCCTAGTCTCTAATTCTGTAATTCATGCCTTCCTATTCTATAACCGACAAATACCCAGAGAGGGGAATTGACTCCACCCAGAGTTGCCTGGAGTTTGACCTTGGAGGAGCCAGGCTGCAGTATAAACCAGTAACCTCCAAAGCCATCAGAAGGCCACCACTCAGCACCTCGGCCACTGGCTCCCCAGAAAGCAACCCTCCTATGGCACATGCATGGAGCTCTGTCATCACCCAGACACACATCCGTCAGCTGGTGCCACCTGCTTGTTGCTGGTCCAGAGCCAGCAAGCCCAGCCCCAAAGGGGTGGTGGTGAAGGGAAACCCACTCAGTTCTCAGGTGAACACTAGCACTTCGGGACTGCCTTTGCGAGGGTGCCAGCCCCAAAGCAGAGAACCCTGCACGGCACAGAGCCTGCCTGCCTGCCTCCGACCTCTGCCACTGCTGCCCCGCCTCTCCCTGCCCCAGCCTCACATGCATAAAATGATCGCTGGAGAACTTACCTTATGAGGTGGTTCTGAAGATTAAATAAGCCAATGTATATAAAGCACTTAGAACAGTGCCTGGCATACTGTAAGCATTACTTATGTTTCAGCTTATGTTATTACCTCTATGTGTCACGTTCACACAAAGGTTTGACTACACAATCAGCTAATCTTAAGGAAAGATGCTCCTTTCTCAGATATCTGTATCTATTTATCAAGGCAGGAAAGAACAGTTTGAAGATTGGGGCAGTTGTGAACTAATCAGGGCAGTCTGCTGCAAGCAGAAGCTCTAGACATCACTTTGCGAATTATCCTACTGTCAGCTTAGCATAAGTCTGGTGGCATGTAAAATGACCCTAAAGGGTTCCTGTTCTCAAGCCTGGGTTGATTAAGCCCCAATCTTTGTAGCTCATAAGAGGAAACATACCAAATAAAACTGCAAAAAGTCACCAGATCTGAACATTCTTTTAAATCTCAAATTGTAAAACATTGGACAGAGAATGATTCAGATCGGAGCTCTCGATCATTGGTGGATGTGGAGTGTGAACAGCATGTCCCATTTATAAACTCCTTATTCAACCAGACCTACGGCTTCCACACTAACGAAGTTGACAAGGAGAACACAAAGACATGCTATCTGAGCTCACAGGATCTTTGGACTAAGAGTCTTTTGGAATAGACTCTTTGGAGTCTAGCCAAACCTCCCCATTGGGCAAACGAGGGAACTGAGACCCAAAAGGCTGAGTGATGGGCCTGTGACAGTGACATCCAGGACCAGGACCTGGTCTCCCAACATAGCTCACTTCTTTCTGCCTCCACCACCTCCCCTTCCTCACTATAGAGGCATGAATATGGCAATGGCAGTCAGCAGTGGGATTCCGCTGGAATGGTACGTTACTGAGTTCTCTCAGTAGGTCAGGCATGACAGAGACCCTGCGCAGAAGTTTCCAAGGAGCCAGATCATCCGCATTCTGACATGCTCAGAAGTCCAAATTGAGGCTGGAATATCCTTCTCCACCTCTCCAAGACCACACACTTCTACGTCTAGCTAAAGAGCCACCTTCTCTGGGGAGCACTCCCAGACCCCTCCATGTGAATTCACTGGACTCCTTCCTCAGCGCTCCACCCGCACACTGCTTAGGACTCATTTCATTGTTTGTTCTTTTGTTTGACGGTTAGTTTGTTTGTTAGTTCATTTCTGTCTCCTACCATTAAGCTCTGTGAGGAAAGAGACATTTTCTTATTCACCATTGTATCCCCACTGACTAGAACAGTTCCTGGAACGCAGTAGGTTTAATAGATCTTGTGGAGGGAATGAATGAATGCTGCTGTGCGGCGGGCGCCCTTGAATCTCTACATAGGAGGCAGGCAGGAATGACAATATACTTAGAGGGGTAGGTGGCAAAAATGAGACTTTATGTAGCAAACACAGCTTTTACTGAAGATTGCAGATTTACTGTCAATGTGGACACTGATAAAGATTTGAGGGCCGTTAAAACACTCTTTAGCACGTCTTACCGCCCAAGTCCAGCTATCTTGGCTGTTCACATGTCTGACTTCCTTGCTCAATGATAAACTCCGGGAGAGTGGGTCTTACTCATCCCTGCACCGCTCCCCCACCCCAAGCCTCCATCAGGGCCTTGTGCTCACTAGGGGCAGAAGAAATGACTGAAGGGCTAAAAGCATGAATGAATGAATGAATGAATGAATGAATGAATGAATGAATGAATGAATGGGTAGATGGTGAAACCTCTCCTAAGATTGGCCTGTTTGCCTTGGCCAACTGATGACTGGAGCCAATATAAGTGTTCAGTTCAGTTTAAAACCAAGAACAAAGCTTTGGGGTCAGAAGGGAGGGAGGGCAAGCCATGATGTGAGAGCGAGACTTGGGAAGCTCAAGGGCAGCATGAGGAGCCAGAAAACAAAACCGGAAAGAGATAAGGCCACGCTGATAGATGCTTTCCATGTAAAGGAGGTTTAAGTACACAGTGGATGAACTTTTGAGTTTCCTGTTTTTAGAACTTCCTTGTGATGAAGTTGAAATTGTACATCGCCCCTGTCAGCAGGGTGGTTTGCGCTTGTCTGGAATAATCAGGCACATGTGGTCTAGTCCACGTGCATAAGTACAACGGAAACATGGGAGCTAGAAACCACAAAGTCAGTGGGCTGGGAGGTCTGCGTCCTGGGCTCTACTAGGGAGGTGGTGAGTAGGGTTTCCAGGCAGGAATTCCCACCTATTCTTAGGAATTTTTTTCGCTTTCCCATTCCCGTATCCTAAGAAAAGTTGGTCGGGAAATCGGAAAAATCGACTCCTTGAACCCAGGTGCTTGGTAGTATCGGCCGTCACTTTGTGGAAACGATTCATCGTGGAGAACAGAAAACAGTTTATATCTGGGGATTTGGGAACGGGAAAGCGAAAAACACTCCTGAGAACGTGCGGGAATTCCTGCCTGGAAACCCTAGTGGAGAGCTTCACCCCCCTGTACCTACAACCTGAGCTGTGAAGCAGGGAGACCATACTATGTCATCTCTAAAGTCCTTTCCACCCCTGAAATTCTATGACTTATGTCCTGGTCACAGAAAGAGCTTTAGCATAAAAATAAAGGAATTTTCCACAGTGCAAAGGTATTAGCTAATATGTATATGAACTAAAGTAGTTTAAAACATAGATGTATGCAATTTACTAGTATAAATATTTTGATTATTTGAGCATAGTTGTTTCCCAATAACTAGTAAAAAAAGTCATAATTATGATAAATGGCAGCTATTCATAAATAAGAATTCTGCTCATTAAAACATTTATAAAGCAGAACACTTCTTAATCCTAGTGCTAAGTTACAATATTTTGAATTGTGCTCATAGTTTCTTGTGTGATACTTAAGTAGCATATGCCGCTGAAATGGGCACGTTCTTTTCTCCGTTAGTATTACAAAGGATCCAATTATGTGTTTTGTTACAGGAAAAAAATGAACCTTTCTGCATCTTGTTTCCTCACCTATGAAATCGGAAGTGGTGGTGAGTTTGAGTTTGTTCATGTCCAAGATGAAAAAAGTTTATATCTTGTGACCCCACATATTCATTTTGCTTCTTCATCGGGGCCAAGAGACAGAATAGCTGAATCTCCTGATAATCCTACAGGTGACCCCTTCTGAAATACAGTAGTCCCCCCTTGTCTGTAGTTTTGCTTTCTGCAATTTCAGTTATCCACCATCAACCACGATCTGAAAATATTAAATGGAAAATTCCAAAAACAGGCAATCCATAGGTTTTAAATGGCATGCTGTTCTAAGTAGCTTGATAAAATTTAGCGCCATCCTGCTCCATCCCCCCTGGGATGTGAGTTACCTTTTGACAAGAGTCTCCACACTGTAGATGCTCCCCACCCGTTAGGCACTTAGTAGCCATCTTGGTTATCAAATCAATTGTCACTGTGTCACAATGCTTGTGTTCAAATAACCCTATTTTACTTAATAATACCATATTCACATAACTTTTATTATAGTATAGTTATAGTTGTTCTATTTCATTATTATTATTGTTGTTAACCTCTTACTGCGTCTAATTTATAAATTAAACTTTATCATAGGTATGCAGTGCATTGGAAAATCATAGTCTATGTAGGGCTCAGTACTATCCATGGTTTCAGGTATCCACTGGGGGTCTTAGAATATCCCCCTCGCAGATAAGGGGTGCTACTGTAAATGATGAATCAGCACCAGGGACCATCCTGCCCTCCCACGGGGTAATGGTCATGTGTGAACAGTGTGTGGTTGTCACAACGACCAGAGGGCAATGCCAGCATTTAGTTTGCAGAGGCCAAAGCCAACACCCCACAATGCTCCCAGCATCCTACGCAGTGAACTGTCCTGTCCTAAATACCAGCAGCTCCCTGACAACAAACACCAGATGCAGTGAACAGGGGAGGGGTGAGGGAGTAAGACCCAGATGAGGAAATGAGCAGAGTTCAGAGATGGGGAATGAGGCGGGAGGCTCTGCAAGAGCAGAGACTCACTTACCTACTTTTTTCACAGCAAAAGGAGGGGCTTGTTGATCTAGAGAGGTGATTGTTTCTCTGGCCTGTTGCAAATCACATTAAGTCTGTTCCTGGTACTACTCTGCTTTAATATTTGCTCCAGCTTGCCGGTCAGTTCCCAGCCCTAAGCCCAAAATGCAAGGAGGCAGGATGCTACATGGTTTGTCTAATTCCTCTCCGGACCTACCTTTCTCCAAAAGTCAGCAAGGCCCTGTGGGATAGAGTGGGCCCTGTATTGTTCTTGCTTTACAGTGTTGGAAGAGATGACAAAATGCATATTTAGAAACAGGAGGCAATACGGTGAGGACACACATGCACACACATGCATGTACACACAAAATAACAAGGAAGCTTTCTGGTTGAAAAGGAAGTGGAACTTTTTTTTCTTTCACATTTACAAATATTGAATTTGCAGTGTCAAAGTGAGGCATGTTCTTTGAAATGGAAAGAGCAGCACATTATGCACATGGCATCACAACTTTTCACCCAGAGAACTACAAAGCAAGCATGCATATACATACCCAACGTGGGCACTGTCGCGATACGGCAGCACTGAAAATATACTACAGAAGGATCTTCTGCCACTGATAAGGACTATTCTAAAAAATAAAAAAAAGAACAAACAAACAAACAAACTAAATGCAAAGACTCTTAAATTAAAAAAAAAATTCTCTAGCAATTAAGCATTCATGGAATTCATAGCAGTATTTGCACGCTCCCACCACCTCCTCTGACAGATGGTGTTCTGAGCGCCTTATAAAATGCAACCTCAGCACAGCAGCAGTTTGCTGCCTCTCCTGATCCAAATGTGAACATGCGAGACACCAATGAGGGTCCCTAACGAGTACACATGAATCCTTTCTCTGGTGAGAGTTGCTGGCTGTGGGCGGCACATGCAAGATGGAGAGACAGAGCTATGAGTCTGGGGGTGCCCAGTGCTGAGCCGAAAGTCATGCCACATTTAAACCATTGATATTTACTCTGCAGTATACAATGCAAGAGCAACAGTGCCAGAAACCGTGAGCAGGAAAGACACTCAGATGCCATTATGATCATTAGGTTTTTTGTTTTCTTTTAATACGCTGGCAGCATGTTAGGTTCTGAGAATAAATTAAGGGAACAATTACATAATCAGTCTTAGCCTCCATTCCTGCTATAAAGATACTACTGGAAACAGTTCTACATGATGTTCTTATGCAATCAAAGGCCACTTAGAAAAACATTAAAAAAAAAAAAAAAAAAAAAAAAACCTCTCAAAAGTACTTATCCTGGCATCTGAGAATAACATTTGTGAAAATAACTGCTGATGAAAAAAATGGAGAGATGAGTGGAGGAGACTAAAAAACAACATTCTTTAGCACAACAGCCGTACACATCAGATATGGAGCTTATTGACTTTGGTAATCTCTTCCTTCAATAATCGTAATAATAAAAGCAGGAGAAAAAACACACAGTACTAGTAACGGCATCAAGGTTTAGGGATTTTGACCTTGTTTTAAAACTGTGATATTAAATTCCCTATACGCTCAGGATAAAGTCAGGTTCCCTGGCATGGCACACCCAGGCCTCTGTCTTCTAGTACTTTCTGCCTCTCCAGCCTCAACACATACGCGGTATTTCCTCCCATGCTTTACCACTCATCGTGCTAAAGGACTTGCAATGCCCCACCTTAAAGCCCCTGCTGTTTTATACCTCTGTCCTTCCCATGCTATTTCTTCTGCCTGCTGTGCCCTATGTAGGTACACTTAGTGAACTCCTATTTATTCTTCAAAACCTAGCTCAGAAGTCACCTCCCCAGGAAGCATTTCCTCCCCTCTTCGCTGAGTTAGTTACTCATCCCCTTCCACTTTCAGGAGTGCACTGATCACAAGAGCTGCTAATCATTTGCCACCCTCTTCTTCCACACAGTGAGTCCAAAGGTTTAGCACATGGCAGCCCCTCCATACACAGTCTAGGCAGCGCTGTGCTTCAGAGCAGCGCCTGAGTACCTGTCGCTGGGGGTACAACACTGGCTGTCTGTTCATTCCACAGTGTTTCATGTCTACAGTAGCTGACAGGACCAAAGAAACATTCCCAGCCTCAAATGCCAGTGTGGTCACCTTTGTATGACTTCAGGCAGCTTACTAACTCATCAGTTTCCTCATGTAAAAAAAGTAGGATAAAATTAGTAACTATCTTATTGGAATGTTGTAAAGCGTAAACACGTCCATATGGCAGATGTGGCAAATAATATTAACTGCCTGGCAAATAATACATACCCAATAAATACCAGGGGTGCCAAAAAATATAGACACATGACTTGTACTCATCTTTTGCTTTGGTATATATTATTACAATTTTAATACTCAATAAAAATGTGCATACATTTTTTTGGTACCGTCTGTATTGACTGCTTTTACTGGGGACCATGTTCTTGAGTTGCGGTAAGTTTTACCAGCCTAGTATAATACTTAGATTGAGGAACTCTTCGGACCTCTGTGCTAAAATACACAGGTCTGCTCAGATATGACAGGCTGTGCTCTTAATGACAACTGAAGGACGACACATGTGGCTTGTCTACAAAGATGTGGCACACACACAGAGGTGTGTCTCCTATCTCAAAGGAGATGTTTCTCATCAGACACCTCAGACCCAAGTCTTGGTCACTGCTGCAAGGGCAGGGTGTTGCACCCAGTGGGGCACCAAGGCCTGAAGGACAAGGGTTAAATGAATCATGAGCACACCAGCCTGCCCAACACCAGCCTGGCTCCGTGGGCGCTCACTCAGCGAGACCAGCAACAGAGCTGACGTTGCAATGCCCTGTGTCAATGTACTTAAGCAGACATAGTAACAGCTAATATTTAGTAAGTATCAATTAGGTGCCACGTTCTAAATGCTTTAACTAAGGGGGCACAAGCAAGTAAGTGATGCGCCGAAAGTGAACGAGGGGGTGTGACTGACCATGGATTCGAACGCATGCTTTATCACTATGTGCTTTGATGCTTTGCTCTTCTCTAAGACTTAGAAAAGTCTGCTCCTGTGGGTTTGACTGGGTACCCACAGACTTCTTGGATGCCAAGAAGTCTGCCTTCACCCAGGTGTTCCAGGGTGGCTTTCCAGTGTGACCTGCAGGTCACCAGGCCGAGCACGGGATGGGGCCAGAGGGTGACCAATCACAACAGTCCTGACATTAGAGCTCCTGGAGCCGTGGGTGAACCCCTCCTCCTGCTCTGCTTAGGGCCCCTTTCCTGATAAAAGGACAGAGGTTCTCCACCACCACCCCCTGCTATCCACCCAGAAGTAAAGCCTAGAACTACTCATTCCCGTCACTGGACATCTACGTCTTCTGCAACCCAGAGGAAGGAGTGTGTTGAACAAACTCAACTGTCTTAGCATAATTAATTTTCTTCGTTATGTAGTGCTAATGTGTCCTTCCTCCCCACACACCAAACTTATTTGGACATTTTTAATAGAACAAGAAAATGAGAGGATAAAAATGCATGTGGAATGGAAGCACTTTTTCCAAAGTTTCAACCACAATGTGCCTTTTAGTAAAGAAGTTGCAATGTTCTGCTCAATTAGGGCAGCACTGTGTGGTCCTCACCATTTAGGTCTAGGAGAGGCCGACAGCATGAGCTTCATTCAGAAAAAAAAAAATGTTATTCTAGCACATAGGTCAAGCTTAGCAACTACGAATATGGAACGTTTCTCAACAATTCCAGCAGGGTTGGTACTTCTCTGGTTGGCCATTCACAGGCTGCTGGAGGGCGGAGGAGGTCAGCAGGGAGCACCACATCTTTGAGTACTTTCCTTCCATTCTTGTGTCCAGCCATCCCGTAGCCCCTCACTTTCTGCAGGGACCAGAAGAGCAATCCAGAGCAGAGACCCGCATAGCAGCTCTGCAACAGGTCTGCAGCAGTTCAAGCAGGAAACAGCCAACTAAGCTCCCAAGAACACATCCTACGTGTTTCCTGAAGTACTTCTGGAATCTGGGAGGGACTTGAGGTCTTCGCCAGAGCAGGCAAATATCAACAAGTGGTAAGCTCTCGTCTTCTGTTTCTTACACGGCAACTTTGAGCAGGGTGAATCTCAAGACCTGCCCCCCCCTCAACCCCTTCCATTGTGTCCAGAACCTGGAAGGTTCATGTGAATTTGCAGCTTTGCTCTTTATAAATATCAGGCAATGCCCATCATACTGGAGGATAAGCACAGAAGAAAATCAGATTCATTTGCCTCCTCTGAGTACTTGTGTATTTGTGAAAGAATTAAACCAGAGCTAGTGGAGAATGATATAAGACGGCCAACCCCCATTTCCAATGGACTTCGAACACTGAGCACCTCATGTCTTCACTTCCAGCCACTGTAGCTATCTTTTATGCCCAAATGGAATGCAAAAAGCCCACATAATTTTCTCCATCTGTGACATATAACGCTTTACTTGGAGTCAAGCTGACCAGAAAGCATTACACAAAAGATTATTACTTCAAAAGAGGAATTAACTCCAGAGAGATGGGTCTTCAAGGAATTAAAGACCACATTTCCATACACAAACATCTGTCAGAGGAAGAGAAAAAAATAGCAAAAGAAAAGACTCCCGAGTGCTGCAGCACACATGGGCAGAGCTCCCTTTAAATACACAGTGTTTTCCAAACCCTTCCAGGAAGCACTGAGCGTGTCCGGCAGCTGGAACACTGTCTAACTTTCTTCTTCATGTAGCCTCATTTCCATGCTTAGGAAAATGTTTCTGGTATGAGGGAACTTGCAGCTTCAGGCCACAAAGCTTCCATTTCGCCGGTGAGACGCTGGAGTCTTCAGAACAGCCAGGAAATGCACAAGGGCCCCCACAGCTGCCAGTGCACCATGGGCCACTTTCATTGAATCTGTTTTCAACCCCTCAGCCCAGTTCTGACAACGTCTGAAGAGGCATCCAGGACTCTTTAAGTGTTCCCTCTTACGCCAAAAACTGGCTTCTTGTTCTATTTCCAGAACCCTGAGGAGTCTCTGTTGGCTGTGAGATGGTTCAAACTGTTCCAGGTGGAATATTCCATTAGGGCAGAAATAGTCTCTTAAGGACATGAAAACAAGCAACCAACTTCAGAAGTCAGAGTGAAGAAAACCACATTCACAAGAATGGTGGCTGAGTATAGGGATGCATGAGTATGGCCCGGTGTCCAAGGTCCAGGGGTCCACATGAGGTACTGGGTGTATATGCAGACACTCTCAGATTCTGTAGCTCATTCCTGACATGCCCAAGAAGCAGGAAAAGAACACACTTAAAAATACCAGTATTGTGGGTTGAACTGTTCCCCCAACAGACATGTTGAAGTCCTCACCCCCAGAACCTGTGAACGTGGCCTTAACTATGGTCTTTGCAGAGGTAACCAAGTTAGGCTGAGGTCATCCTGGCTTAGGGTGAGCCTTAGATCCAATGACTCTATGACTGGATTGAATAAGGAGAGAGATTTGGAGGTACCCAGACACACACAGAGGAAAGAAGACCACGTGATGACAGAGGCAGAGGTTGCACTGAAGCGGACCACAGGAAGCCAAGGATTGCTGGCAGCCGCCGGAAGCCGGAAGACGCAAGGAAGGATGGTTCCCTAGCGCCTTCAGAAGTCCCATGGCCCTGCCGACACCTTGATTTCTGACTTCTGGCCTCCAGAACGGTGAGAGGATACATTTTTGTTGTTTTAAGCTACCGGTTTGTGACCCTTCATAGGGCAGCCCTGGGAAAGGACTATGGCTGGCATTCCGTCACTTGCTTCACAGTGTTGCTCAGTGCCACACATCACCTGCTCAGAAGTCTCCTGCGCACTGTGCTACGTGTGCTGGTGCACAGACACAATACTACTCCATTTCAGGGAGCTGGGTGGAGGGAAGGAGCCTATGGACAACAAGGACCTAGAAGCCTGAGCAACTGGTGGGGCTGGAGCCTGGGACAGGCGCTTGGGGTCTGGGTCGGGTCCTGGAGGAGGGGTGGGACTCCAACAAGTGAGAGCAGAGCATGGAGTGCCCAGGATGAAGGGGAACACAGCCAACAGTGATGAGTGAGGCCATGCGAGGTGTCGGAGTGAGGGGAATTGGGGGACTCGGGGCTGGCACAAATCAGATGGGCAAATGCATCTGAAGATCTACACTAAGTGGCCCACAAATGCAAGATGGCGGTATTATCATCAGTGGGGGTGTCAGTCTCATCACGACTGCTCATACTACCACTATGTCCACGGCCACTTCCATTACTGCCAAGATTATTACGATGGCTGTGCAGGCCTTTGCTGCCTGCTAAGGTGTACCTTACCCTACAATGCAGGCGGTGGTGGAGGATTTCTGAGAAACAAGTTATATGATCTTCCTGTCCTCCTCCCTCCATTCCACAAATATTTTCTGAGTGCTTACTCTAGGCCAGACATTTTGCTGGTGCTGGGGATCCCATCATGAACAGCACAGGCAAGGACTCCATCCTTACAAAGATTACGATTGGGTGGGAGATAGGTACACAGGGGTGTGACTGCCCTGGAGCAGTAGAGGGCGCTACAGAGCACATCGGAGGCACAAACAACCTGGCCTGAGGGAGGCAAGGTGGGCTTCCTGGAGAGAGTGACAGGTAGGCTGAGACAGGAGAGATACATGGCAATCAGGCTACAAGGAAAAGATACACTGGCAGAGGGCTTGGGATGAGGCAAGGCTGGGAGAAGAAAGAGCAGAAGGCGTAGCTGAGAAACTGAGCATGGAGTAAAATTCTTCCCTGAGCTCCACTTGCCTGACGCACCAGGCTCTCCACACCCCTCTGTAAATCACTCTGAACGGCACACACACAGCTCAGGCGGGGAGGCTGTTCTCTAGAACATCCACACTGATTTGTACACTTATTAAGAGTTAGTTATGTACGTCTCCAACCTGTTTACAACAGTTGTACTTGTTACTTCTACTTATCCTTGTTCACAAAACAACTGCACAAACTAATGAAATGTGGAAAAAACAAAACGAGAAATGCTGTTTCTATAAAAAACAAAACAAAACAAAACAAAAATGATGCTGAATACTTTAAAAAATATTCAAACAAAGCAAGTCACCCAAAAAATTTTGCATTTGAGGTATGGGCAAGACATCTATAAAAGATAAGAAAAAAAATTCTAAAAGTCTAAAAGGGTTTTACACGTAGATCTTTGTGTCACTTTAAAGAAGTCCAATCTGGATATGTCAGCAATGGGTGGGTATGACGACATGTGAGGTTGATACCACAAGACAGACCCCAATCTGTGGGAACCACATGCAAAGAAAAGTCCTGGCATAAAAACAACAACAACAACAAAAACTGTTGAATGAATAATCACCAATGTGCCTTAAATTAAAGCACAATGTTTAAGCTATGTATGTAATTTTTGTGGGTATTTCTTCCAGCATTTACTAACCTCTTCCCTTCACCAAGCAATTATTGTAATATAATTCAGTATAGCTGGAGGGTGGCGTGGGGGTGGAGGACTGGAAGAAACGAGTGAGGCTGGCCAGCTCTGGAAAGGACTCCTGAACGTGTGAGGGAGCTGGTCCTGGGAAACGGGAGGCCTAGGATTAGATAAGATGGTGATGGCGACTGCAGCCGTGGTGTGGATGAGCTTCCCCAGTGATGGGGAATGAAGTGAGAAGAGAAGAGGGACCAGGAGAGCAAAGCCCAGAACTATAGTGAGGCAGTAAGGGAGTGTGTGAGTTTGCTGGTGCTGCCATAACCAAGTGCCACAGGCAGAGTGGCCTACACATAGAAATGGGCTGTCTCACAGCTCTGGAGGCCACAAGTGTGAGCTCAAGGCATTGACAGGACCATGTTCCCTCTGAAGAAGGCACTAGGGCAGGATCTGTTCTGGGCTTCTTTCCCAGCTTCTGGTAGCTTCTTAACTGTGACAACATAACACCAACCTTCACATGGCCACATGCCATTCTCCGTGTGTGTGTGTGTGTGTGTGTGTGTGTGTGTATGTCTGCCTGCAAATGTCCCCTTTTTATAAAGACACCAGTCATATTACATTAGGGGCGACCCTGCTCCAGGACAATCTCATCTTAACTAATTACATCTACAATGACTCTACTTCCAAATAAGGTCCCACGCTGAGGTACAGGGGATGGGGACTCAGCATCAGAATTTTGAGGGAACACAAGCCAACCTGGAACAGGGAGACAGGAGGAAACCGAGAGTAGTGTGGTGTCACAGAAATTAGGAGGTCCCCTCTTGAGCCCTCGCCTACTTGTTCTTCCCAGACAGCACAGGTAGCTGTGCCCTGACGCGTGGCCCAGGCCCTGAGCCGGCCACTAGCTCTAATTCCTGTTTTCCTCTCAGGCAGCTGCTGCATATCACTGGTGAGAACCAAGGTCTGGTTTCCTCCAGGCTCCCAGGCCCTCTCACCAAGCAGAGAATTAAAACAGAACCTCCAAGGGAAGGTTCTATCCAACCCTAGACCTTTCCTCTGTGACTCGTCTTACTTCTTATATGTCAAACTGGTTGAAAAGAAGCAACAAGCACTTGCAATCTGCAAGCTATTCAGCAGCATACGTCTGCACAAGCGAAACACTGAGTACAGTTGCTTATGACTGAAAATGATTTTTCTCAAAAACCTCATACAGAGCCAAAGAAAAAGCCAGCATAACCTCCATGCTTCCTAAAGAGATACAAATAATAAAACCTTACCAAACTCTAGAGTGTGGTGCTGACCCAGCGCTAGCCCCAGCTGGCCCCAGGGCACAAGCATTCCCACCTCCCAGAGGTTGGTCTGCAAGTGCAGCTCCTCCCTTCCTCCCCCCACTCAGCACCTGGGAAGAACTTAGAGTAAGTCCGTGGGTCAGTCACATTGGAGAGCAGCTCTGGGGGACCTTTCGGGGCCATAAGAGGCTGGGCCTGGAGTCTAAGTGAGGTTGGGGGATTGCTGAAGGCTCCTTCAGTCTATACACTCCCCTGTCCCACAATTGGCTATAAACACTGATGATGATGTAAAGTTCCCTGCCAGCCTCCTGCTGGGGGATGGTGGGTTTTAGTCTTCTAATGAAGCACAAAGGTTCTGAGAGGGAAAAGCATGCTTGGGAAAAGGTGGATGGTGCAAGGAGCCTCACAGAAGATGGTCACCATCTATCAAATTGGATGGATTCATTTAAGGGAGAAAAGGCAATGACAGTTTTCATCCTTCAAGAAGGCCAGTTTCAGAACTGGTAACTAGCTGTTTTATTTTTTTGAAATGTGCCACTTCCTCCAACTCGTTTTTCAAACTAAACTAGGCTGACAGATTGGAACCGATGAGATCACAAACAAGGTCTTAATTTAGTTATTACCCATCCCCCTTCCCTCCAAAATTTTCAGTATAAAAAGGAAAGGGTACAACTTGACTTCAGTTACTGCACTTTTCACTTCTTACTTGAAAAAGCAGATCAAGAGTGCCAAAATCTTTTTTATGTATTTTTGAGTTTTCCCACTGAGTTCACACTTTAAAGAGAAAACACTCTAGCTCACTTGTTTTTCTGCTCCCATCTCAAATCCTTTTAAATCTCTGAAAATTCCTTCCGAGGAATGAGATGGCCCAGTCCACTCACTGCAGAGCATTTCTCTGCCTGTTCAGAAGGAAATGAGTCTCAAAGCAGACCCATAAGAAGGGCATTTCCAGTGTACATGGCAGCCATCACTTGTATATAATACACACATTCGGAAACCAGATGACTTCCCATAGATGATAAATAATGCCCACAAACTGCATGCCTGAGGCACGGTGACACCCATATTCTTCAGTCTTCAAGCACAGCATCTCCACCTTCCATTCTGATGACATAGTTCTCTACCTGGCCAGCAATTAGCTCTCTCAGTTGGCACTAGCTCATTTTGTAATGTTTGTCATTTTCAAGGGTGTGTCTTATCCCAGAGGACTGAGATGTATCTGCTGTAGGCTAAGTTCCTTTCTCTCCCCAGTATGCAGTGGGACTTTCGGTGAAGACGCAGAGAGAGCAAAGTGACTGACTCTCCTCTACTAAAGACACAGCAGCTCCCATTAGCCAACCACCCCCCTCACCCTCCTGGAATGTTCGAGAGCCCATTCCAGATGCTGTAGCATGCGGCCACTGGTCACCCCTCTTTTGTGAGTTTGCTCATATATTCATGAAGTTTTTTAAAGGCCTCAAGTCATCTTTGAACTTCATATCAAAATTAATTCACCTTTAGAAGATAGTACACAACACACACAGTCTAATTTTCTATAAGAATAAGGTTACCAGAAAAAGACCTGCAATGCTTGCCCTTGATTTTTGGGTGGCCAGAGTGCTCCTGTTCAAGTGCAAGCCAGGTCACACCAGTCCACTGCTCAGCACGTGCCGTGGCTCTCACCCCACTCATAATAAAAGCGGACGTCTTCACAAGCTACCCTGCTAGTGTAACGGTGATCCTGTATCTTCTATTTTTGCAATTTAAACCTCTGATGTAATTCGATTTGACAGTGGTTTGGCTTGGGACTTTTTGAAAGTTTTTTTCTTTCCTTTCTTTGCTTCCTTCTCCTTCCCCCAAACGCTGATGACTGTTTACTGTGCATTTACCATGCATACCAGTTCCAATGGTTCTGTTTACTTCCGGGCCAGGCCCGGTAAGTTGGGAGGAGTATTTTGCACCTGTGTGGGGTTCACTCCTGACCCTGAGGCAGAAGAGCCTCTAAAAAGCGCTTTTTCCTGGAGTTCCCTGGCCCACTACTACTCCTTCCTTTGCTCTGCCCCTGCTTGCGTGTCTATAAAACCTTTTGGTGGTATTAAGAGAAGTAGTTAGTCTTTGTGACAGGGAGTCCACTGTCTTCCCTTAATGCTGGCATTTTGGAATAAACCTGATTTTCTTTCCACCAACCTCGCCTCTCGAGCAGCCGGACCTTTTACACAGTAACCGTAGGACTCAATCTACTTTCTCTCTCTCCCTCTCTCTCTAACTCATCCACACTGGCTTCCCTACAGCGCTTCAGGCTCATCCCAATGGTGCAGCCTCAGCGACTCTGCAATTGCTGTTCCATCCACCCTGAACAGTCTTCCCCACTGAGCTAGCACAGGGCTGGTTCCCTCATCTCTTTCTCACCTGCCTCACCTCTGCTCTAAGGTATCCCCATCTTTGAAGCCTTGGCCCACCACAGGCCCTGCTTCTACACCCCCAACCCCTCAGCTGCTTCTGTTTTCCTTCACAGCACACCTACCTCAGCTCTGACAGGATACGTTTACTTGCGTATCATCTGCCTCCCCAACTAGCATCTAACTCCTCGCAGCAGGACTTTTGTTTGCTTTATTCACAGATATATCCCATCACTTAAAACAGTGCCAGCACAGAAGAGGTGTCAGTACCTGGGTGCTGAATGGGCTAAACACTGGTATCACTTCACTCTCTGCAGTTAAGGAACCACTTTATTAAGGTATCTTTTATCCGGATGCACATGTCTCCTTCCAGAAAAAAATGGCTGTTTACACATAGGTGTTTCAATGAAATGAGACAGAACATCTGGCTGTTCCCACTTGCTATATGTCATCCATCATGTCCTGCATGGGAAAGGGGACTGGACAATCTGAGTCCACGCAAAGGGGCCATCCCAATACTCATGCAATGTCTTAAAATGTGACACTCGTGCCGATTGAAACACGACAAATGGCTCTGATCCTGGCTGGGTGCAA
Organism: Rhinolophus sinicus; assembly: GCF_036562045.2. Classification (NCBI taxonomy): domain Eukaryota; kingdom Metazoa; phylum Chordata; class Mammalia; order Chiroptera; family Rhinolophidae; genus Rhinolophus; species Rhinolophus sinicus. Next base: position 40,700,772 of record NC_133758.1, read on the forward strand.
AAGTGATAGATACATTTCTGTGACATTATCCTTCAATTAGGACGTGCTCAATTAGCTGGCTCACTCTGTAGTTCTTAGCTCCTAAGGAACATGCTGTTCACCTAAATTCCAAGATATTTTTTCCCACGAACTCCTGAGAAGTGTCTATCCTGTACTGGAAATCACTTATTCCTGCTAAATTCCGTCTCAGTGTACTGTGCCTTGCATTTTCAGCTATTGAAGTAACTGAACCTTGGTTCTCCTCTATAACATTCTCCTGCTCTCCCTGCTGCTTTTGGTTTTCCACAAGGCCAACAAGGCTTACTGGCTTTCACTCTGAAGAGGAGATAAAGCTCAAGGGAGTACCATGTGCTACGTAGTGTCCCTACACACCCCTTTAGGCAAACAACCATCAGCTAAAAACTCTCAGCTGCCGGCAGGCTCTCTGGCCTCACCACTGCCCAGCCCACAGCTCACCATTCTGTCGACTGGGACGGGCTGTAAGAGGAGCAGTGTAACATTCTGCTGAAACCAATTGTCATGTCTGTGAAGTCCCCTAATTTACTAACCTAGGTATTCCATCAATGAGGAGACGAAGTTAACTTACCATGACTTTTTCTCAGTGAGGTCATATTGACTATTAGCAAACGCTACTCTTTTATAAAAGCACCCAAACCATCTGTTGCACAATCCATTCCAGGACTCAGCCAGCCATCAGCTCTGGGCTGGCTCGTCTATGATTATTAGAACTTACCCTCTGCTACCAGCTCAGTTTCTTTCTCACTTTTTGAAGGCGACATTTGCCTAGTGTTGAACTTAGAACTTCTTTTAGTCTCCATGGTGTTTTAATGATCGTTTGTTCTGAATTCTTTCTATTCCCTCGGATCTAGTCCTGCAGACTGAAACTCATTTAAAAGGCCTCTCCATTCATTTATTCTACAAACACCAATTGAGTGCCTACTGTGTGCCCAGCACATTGCTTTGTTTGGTCTACATTTCACAGTTCTACGTGTTAAAGAAATTGAAACTAGGCCAGCAGCTGACAGCTACTCCCTTGTACCATCAACCCCATGAATTCACCCTCCCTTCCCTCCTTCTGAACATGGTTTTAAAAGCCCATGGCTATCACTGACATTTTATTTTATTGTGACGAAATACATACAACATAAAATATGCCATTAACCATTTTAAGTGCACAATTCAATGTCATTAAATACACACACAAGGTTGTGCAACCATCACTGTTATCTATTTCCAAAACTTATCCATTGCTGCAAGCAGAAACTCTGCAACCATTTAGCAATCACTCCCTTTCCCCCAGTCCCTGGTAACCTCTGATCTACTTTCTGTCTCTGTGGCTTTACCTATTCTGGGTATTTTGTATAAATGGAGTCATACACTATGCGGCCTTTTGTATGTGGCTCATTTCAATCAGCATACTGTTTTCAAGGTTCATCCACATTGTCGTACTTCACCAGCACTTCGTCCTGAGTAATACTCCTTTGTATGTATACAGCACGTTCTGTTCATCCATTCATCTGCTGATGGACACTTGGGTTGTTTCCACCTTTTGGCTACTGTGAAAGATGCTACTATGAACACTTGTTACAAGTGTCTGCCTGAGTTCCTCTTTTCAATTATTTTAGGCATAATCCTGGCGACTGCTGGGTCATGTGGGACTTTTACACTTACCTTTCTGAGGCACTGCCGAAATATTTTCCACAAGTACTGCACCATTTTATACTCCCACCAGCAATGTACAAAGAGTCCAGTTTTCTTTCCTTTATGTCCTTCTTTAGTTTATTCTGGACTTGGGTCTTCCTCCCAATATTCTTATATGTTTGCCACTCTTTCATCAGTCTTGGGCCTTTAGCTAATGATTTTTTAAAATAGAGTTGTCTCAAAATTCACCACAACATGCTGTCTACCAGTGTATGGATTTTTAATCTCCCACCCTTCCCTTCCATTGAGAGAAGCAACTTTGGAATCCGATGCTTGGATCTACGTTTCCACCACCATCTGACCCCACTTTCTAGCTAAATGTTGCAGTTTCCTCCTTTGTAAATTGGGATAAGGAGTGTTTTAGTTTCCTGTGGCTGAGCTAACAGATTACTGCAAGTTAGTGATTTAAAACAACATACGTTTCTTCTCAGAAGTCTGAAATGGGTGTCACAGGGCTAAAGTCAAGAGCTGGTTCCACTGGAGGCTCTAAAGGAGAATCATTTTCTTGCCTTTTCTGGCTCCTAGGGGCTGCTGCATTGCTTGGCTCATAGCCCCTTTCTCCTCCTTCAAAGCCGGGAATGGACAGTTGAGTCTATCTCACATTGTATCGCCCTGACACTGACTCTCCTGCCACCCTCTTCTATTTTTAAGGACCCCTGTGATGACATGGAGCCCACTCAGATAATCCAGGATAATCCTGCTATTTTAAGGGCATCTGATCAGCAATATCAACTCCATCTGTCACCTTAATTCCCCATTGCCATATAACCTAACATATCCACAGGTCCTAGAGATACAACATGGACTGCTTTGGGTGGGGGTAAGGGGCCATTATTCTGCCTGATACAACAATAGTAACAACTCCCTCATAAGGTTATATCAAGGATTAAAATGTGTATTTCTAAATTCTTTCCATTTTTTCAAGATTTAGTCCTAAAGGCTAAAACTCATTAAAAGGTCTTTCCACTCATTTACTCACCAAACATCCATTGACTTGAATGAACGAAACAAAGCCGATCAAGAATTGAGAGCTTGGCACCCAGTAAGCACTCAACAAATGTATCCATTATCACTTTATGATATTCACCATTTTATAACCCCTTTTGGCAGTATGGTAGCAGCTACACGAATCCATTTCTTAGTTTGAACTTTCTGAAATCTGTCTTTCTAAAACAGTCAGTCATTATTGTCTTTTCCAACTATCAAGTCCAACACGACTTCCCTATCGCCAACCTGTCTTTGTGTTAAGGCAGAAGAAGAACTGGAGTGTGGCAGCTCCCGTCACCACGTTCCCTACCTGCTAGAAGATGCAACACCCAGCCGGGCCAGGAAAGAACGCATCACACTGTCTGGTTCTAACAGTGGAGCAGAAGCTTCCACTGCTGGGTCTGTCAACTGTGTCCAGGCTCCATCCTTCACTCCACCTGGCCCACCGATCTGTGGCATGGCTCCCAAACACGCTCAGCTTGGTTCTCTGCACTGTAGCCACACACAAAGCCTTCTAGCACCGTGTTGCCCCGAAAGTAAGACCGGGTCTTATATTAATTTTTGCTTCAAAAAAAGACGCATTAGGGTTTATGTTCAGGGGATGTCATCTTGAAAAATCATGTCAGGGCTTATTTTCCAGTTAGGTCTTATTTTCAGGGAAATACGGTAGATCCCTAATCCAGCCTCACAGAATTCAGGGATTCCAGACAGATGAAGATGATTTTTACTTCCAATAGACTCCATCTTTCATCAGAACTACACCTTCTACTGAAGGTGGTCACTTCCACTTCACGACACGCCAGCTGGGATTTGTCTCATGTCATGGAGAGAACTGGGTGAACCTGGAGCTGGCCCAGGCCCCACGCTTTATTTCTAAGCAGGTATCCTAATATTACTGACCATGAGGTCGACCTGGGTATTTCGTTTTTTCCATAACACAAGTATAGTCTTTTACCATATTTGGTGCTCAGTTTCTATTATCTTTTCCCCTTTCTATCTTAAAAATTGACCATTCACAGTCAGGTTAGATATTGAGTCTCAAGACAGATGCTCCCCTCTCGTCCCTGTCAGCTGCACTCCAGCCCTTGCTGAGACAGGAACCCAAATCCTCCTTGAGGCTGGTGCCCGTCACACACACAGTGGGCTTAGGGACAGAGACAGCCCACCACTAGCGTCTTCAGAGCCAGAAGAGCAAGCAGGTTTGGCCTGCGGTCTGAGAGGCTGGTCTGTGCTGGTCAGAGGTCACAAGGAGACTTTGAGTGGGCAGAAGTAGGGGCTGGAGCAGGGACCAAAACCACCTGGGGTTGGGGGAGCCTGCTGTGGGACTTGGGGCTGTGCAGGCTCCTTTTCAGTCTCTTCCCCGGGTGTGAGAAGAGGCGAACATTCCAGTAACTCAGGCCATTCTGTTTCCAGTTCGGGCCTTCAGGCTCTTTAAGGAAGACTTCCAGCCTTCTCCGTAAAGCCTCATTCCCTCCCCAACACGGGCAGGCAGGCCTGAGGCGGGTGCCCCTCTTGTGTGCTGTGGTCCACTCCGTCTCTGTACACCCGGGGTCTCTGTACACCCGGGGTCTCTGTACACCCGGGGTCTCTGTACACCCGGGGCGGCTGTGGAACCAGAGACCCCGCCCAGCCATGGCCCCAGCCCCGCCCTTCTGAGCGGGAGGATCGCCGCCCAGGATCCCTTATCCACATGTCCCTAGCCACCCTCCAGCAGGACAATCTCACAGCGGCTGCCCAGCAGCACTGGGGGCAATTCTCTTTTCCTTTCTCGAAAGGCTGGGTCACATCCTCCCATTCATCAGCTCTTGACCACAATTTCCTTCCGTCCCCTCAGAAATCGTATTTTCTTCCTATCCTCCCGGGTTCTTTCTTTCATCTAAGAACAACCCATCTTTGCCCATAAACCAGAGCGGGGGAAGGAGAGCGCCTCCAGTCCTTTCATCTTCCTTCAGCACAAGAAAGGCAGGTCTCACCTAGGCAGTTACAACTGGCCACGTCACAGCCTCTTGCCTGTGGGTCTCACAACAGCTCTAAGAGCTTGCTTTCCTGTCCTAAATTCCAGTTCTCAGATCTTCAGATAAGCTAACAGTCTCTCCTGGCTCCCTCTGAAAATTCCCCAGCAAAACTGCCAGCCACTGCATGCCTTCCTGACTGTTTGTATTGTTCCTGGGTCATGGGTGTGCTGAGGAAAGTGGCTTCATAATGTACACTGGCAATCCCATTAGTCCAAATCTTTTATTAACTACATCCTCTCACTACTGAACTGTGCCAGGCGATTATCCGACTGAGTTATTCTCGACAGCACAAGGAGGCGGGGATACTATTAATGTGGCCCATTCCTTTGGCTTTGTCATTGATTTTATTTAGGAATTAAAGGCTTTCTATGCTTATCTTATGGCTAAAGGGATTATGGAAACAAACACAAATGTAAATAAATAATGAATAATTATAGTAAAAATGGCATGAATAAAGTTTGGATTTGGTAATTAAGAGCCACAAAAGACAAGAAAAACACAGTGGTTAAATGAATAAGGCATGATTGTAACTGAGCGTAAGGAGGAGAGAGAGAGAAAGTCAGAATATTTTATTTCACAGATGACAGTTGGGAACATTTTAATGAAAGCTCTGTATTTAAAATAGAAATATGTACTACGTCAAAACTATTTGAGGGAGAACTCAATTTTGCTATTCCGAAATCACTGAATAGCCATACAACTGTTCCTTATTTAACTAAGGTTTTAAAGGTACGCATAAACTTCAAGACAACAAGTCTTTAAAAATTGTAGTTATTAGTGTTATTATTCAGGTTGTATAGTGTGTTTTATACCAAATTACAGTAATGCTGGGCCTTAATCATTCCATGAGTCTAACGACTTTTTAGCTCTTTTCATTTGGTATAGAGTACTAGTGGCCTTCTGGAATTCAGGAGATCAAACAAAGTGGTCTTTGAGCAGGACCTCTGCTCTGGGATGGTGTCTATAACTCCCCCATTCAAGGGAAACCACTATCCAGGTCACAGGTCAGTGGGCGGAGCTGCCCGTAAGGGGTACAGAGGGGTACGAGCACAAGGGAACCCCAAGAGGTTTTGGATCTCTCTTCTAGCACTGCCCTTAGGCTACCATGAATGGACTGAGCCATTCAATCACAAACAGGCCAGCGATAATGATTCTGATCTATTTGTCACCAGAATAGTTTTAATATCAAGGTCCTATAAATTTCAACTGTGATAATTTTCATTTAATAGCACTTTCCAAAAGAGCAACTGAAGAACTAGAGAAACACACGCTCCAGATGTCAGCAGCCCAGGAATTGGAATTAGTGCCCAAGAGAATCTGCTGGCAAAGTCGTGATTCTACTCTCCTAAAGAGTCATCAAAGCTAGCACCAAAACCAAGTTCATCTGGTGGGACAGTTACTGACCAAGGCACACAGCCCCGGTGAAAAAAATAAAACAAAACCCAACAAAGCAGAACGAGAAGGGGAAATAACCCCCCAAAACAAAAACTCAGCTGTTTTTCTGTTCAAAGTTTTCTATAAAAATATATTTGAGTACTATTAAAAATTCAGTTTTTGGTTAATCTGATAAATCTCACCAAGCCTGTGGTCAATGTTAGGGAGCATTATTTCCTGTGGATTCTGGTGGGAGTGGGGTGGAACTCGTCTGGGAAGGTTGTAGGAGATTCTGCTCATCTTCACAGCATGGGCTTCACGAGGCTGAGGTCTGGTCATTCAAACAATCCCCTCCTCCCTTCCCCACTGGACGCACCCCTTCCTACAACCGGGAGGTGCAAGCAGCTTATAAGTGTAGTACCTGCCATTCCTCGTATCATGTTGCCGCATATTCTTGATAAAATGAATCTTCTTAAAGTTCTTTGGTCTGGGTGAACCTGAGAGAGTTCGACATCTGAAAAATAAAGTCATTTCAAAAACAGTCAGTGGCCCGCTGGACAGCTGAGACATCTCCACAAAAAGACAGGAAGGAAAGACCAGACAAATGGTTTGAGTCACCCCAAGGATAATGAGACAATATGGCTGGAAAGAAAGGAAGCTTAAAAAAAAACCCAGTGACAGACAACTTCCTTGATAATACTGATAATAATTTATATGGGTCTCTGAAAAGCCAGCTAATGAAAACTATTGTCCTCAGTTACAATAATATAACCTATGCAGATTCCAAAGACATTCTTCTTACTTGTCATCTTAAAAAGAATCCTCCAGTTTCAACACACGTAACGGGAACAGAAAACTGTATATTTAAAAGATTTAGAAAACAGTAAATTTAAAAAACTTGGAGAGGAAAAACACTGGAAAATTCATTTCAAAAGCAACCCCAAATCATTTTTCTTCCGTAGCCATGCTCTGGCCTGACTTACCTAGACAGCTGCTTCAATTCTCAACTTGACTAGGCCTGGAAGTCACAGCTTTACTTTGAATGAGAATCAGAGACCTAGCTAGTGGCTGTTTCTTTTCTTTTTAAAATAAATGTTAAATATTTGTTGAACAAAATAACTTCGATTCAAATTATTTCTTTCTGGAATATACATGTGCTTGCACTACAGGACTGACAGAACAGACCACAGGCTGAAAAGATCTTATCTGTGTATATTTTTTTCCCAAAGTTACCTGGCAAATTCTAAGTTACACAGCTGCAACAACAACAAGGGGAAAAAAGCAAAACCCAACTCAAGAGAGTCTGAAGTTGGGTGTTTTCTTAAAACAGAGAGCTGTGACTTTTCTATTTTGGTTTTTGCTACCAAATTTTTTTTTGTTTACTTAAACTTTTCTGACCATGGACCCCAAGCCCAAGGGCTGATCCTGCCATCGAAAGTGGATACTCGAGAACGTATGCGTCAGAGAGCAAGTTCCGGAAAGCAGTGCCCGGCTTCCCAAAGCCACACTGAGGTCTGGGCTGCGGCCACCTTTCAAGTTCAGTCAGTTCTGAGCTTTGAGGCTTCAGGTACAAGAATAACAAGGTGACCCAACCAGGAGGCAGGTGGGATGTGGGAGCAGGATGGGGCACAGGCCAGGGAAATGGGCAGGGTCACAGACCTGCAGAGCAATTCCAATCTTTATAATCCCCCAAGAGTCCAGCTCAAGGGAAATTAGGTGATATCCCTCGTCCAGACCTCAGGACGTACAACCCCCCAAACCCGCTTACCCACCCTCTAGGAAGGGCCAGTCTTTCCAGAAGCCTTTTCCCAGAGAGCACTGAAAATTTTTTTTTCATAAAAAATAGCACCTTAAAATGTAATTTAACTTGAAAATAATCACATTGAAGTGAATGACTGCCTACCAAAGCAAAGACATGACATCAGATATTTGATGACTTTCATCAGGAAAAGGGGGTTCCCACGGCCTTGGGTTCAGAGGAGGGAAAGCCCCCCTTTTATTCATCTCCACTACATCAGGACAAGGTCCATATTCGATGTCTATAGCCCATATGGCCCTGCAAGATGCCTCAGCAGAAACCATGGTCCTCCCAGTTTCTACCCCCAAACTCACAAGAGACCCTGATTACCAGTAGTAACATTCCTTCCCTGGCGTTGTGAGGACTAAATGTGATGATGTACACAAGAGCTTCATAAACTGTCAAGTGATTCGTTCACACACAAATATATACGTTCATGCATATGTACATACATGTAACTATTCATATACACATTTCAGGTGTGATGAGTAACAGACCATTAGCTACAGAGGGTACATATTTTGTTACTACTTGCCACATATATTGTTAAAACTGCAGCCCTTAACAGGGTCCTGAATTTTCGGTTTTAAATAGATGATTTTAAAGACTTGCAAAGCCCTGCCTCAGGGCATTTATTAGATGCGTCCTGTGGACTTCAGGCAGAATTTGAATAGGGGACAACACCCACCAATCCCACTCCCCACTACAGGCTTCTAAACCCAAATTTAGTCATTTTGGGGTTCAAGGGGATAGAGCCTCCCTCTGCTTTCTTGGGGCAGTTCTCTAAAAGCAGACCCGGGACCCCAAACTGCCTCACTTCTACTTCCAGAAATGACTGCTCAATTCTGCAGGCTGCCTAACATCCCCAACTGTCTCTCTCACACACAGAAGAAGGTTCTAGAAACATGTACTCACTGGAGCGAGGAGAACCTCCGAAAGCGTAAAGGTATGCTTCCACTGGTTTCTGGACAGGGCCACGTGTTCAGAAGTGTCCTCACACCCTTACCCCACTTTCCCTTCAAAAGCAGATCTTCCTGGGCCAGCCAGTCTGAGGGCCATGGGCCCAGAGCTAGACTGTGAGGGGACCTTTCCTCTCCTACCGCAGGGGTGGAAAGCTGGTACCAATCCCAGCCCAGAGGAGGGATGACCCCAAGCTGTTCTCTGCCGTCCGTGCCTGAAGAAAGAGATGTTGCTGCCTTTCAGGTTTGAGGACAAAATTCCCTGGGTTTCTACAGGATCTGGATGTCAGCAAAACAGCCAAAGATGGCTCTCAGCACCAGCAACCCAGACAGGCTGGGACAGGTAGTGATGACTGTCACATTTGCTGCAGATGACCTGAGGGGTTTCCTGGATACCTAGTAGGGATATCCCAGGTACTTATTTCTAGGATACTAGGTAATCACCAGGCAAGTTGAACACTCCTCAGTCTATAAACCCTCTCCTTGTAAATGTCCAATTCTTGGAGTTCCAGGTGAATACAGGAAACAAACTTACCTAACAAAACTGTGAGGCACAAGACTTTTCAAAAGAGTGCTTTAGGTCAATATCAGCATCCAATTCTGTCTGGGTGGGCCACTAATCTAGCCCTTTGTTCATAGAGCCGTTTGTTACCTTACTTTTTTTAAGCATTCAACTAAACCACCAGGGAATCTAAGAACCGCTTTAAGAGAATTGTGGCGTTAGCAACGATTGCCAAGGAAACCAGAAGACTGAGCACTCAGGTTGAATCAGGTTAAGCAAAGAACAAATTAATTTCAAAGCCACCTGCATTAAAGTGTAAATATTCATTTAAAAACATACATTTTAAGTGATGCAAAATTAAATTAGGTTAGAATTAAATTAAAAACTAATTTAATGAAAGATTAGCTCTTTCTTGTTAGCACTGATTACAGGATACACTTAATTATGAAAAAGGTTTTTAATAGATGCCTCTTGCCATTTGTTCAATGTGCTGAGTTTAAAAGCAAGTTGGGCTAATAGCCTTCCACCCCCACAGTTCCCAAAATACTTCAGTGTCATTAATGGTACATGCATTTCACAGAATCAGGAAGCTGAAAGGACCTCAGAGATCAGCCAACTTGCCCCCTTCCATTTTATAGATGGGAAAACTGAGTCACCAGAAAAGTTAAGCGAATTTCCAAGGCCATGGAACTAGTAAAAAGAATCAGGCCAAGAACTCTGGTCCCCCGACTCCCAAACTAACGTCCCTTCCTGCTATGCCATGCTAATTTTATTTCCTAGGAACAAGTAGTTTTCTAAGAAAATATATTTTTTTTAATTCAAAAAAATCCATTTGAGGAAATAAAGGCTTGTTAAACTGCCTAAATTCCCTTGATTTCTGACGGATTTTTAAATTTTATATTTACACGAGATTTGTTGGAAATTAAGTACAATATTCAGCTAGAGGTGGATGAAGTTGTAGCTGAGGCAAATAACCATTCTTACTCTGCTCGTCTGTGCTCTCAGAGGCCTGAGGGGTAGAGGCAGCAGACCAGCATGGGCAGATTCTGAGAGGAGGGTACGAATGTGGTGACAGGACAGGTGACCAGGAACGCAGTGCCCAGCTCCTCCCCAACCCCCCATTAACCACCTAGAATCCCTGAGGAGGAAGTAACATTTTTTTACCTGGTTTCCTTGGCTCACAGCTACCACATTGGCTCCTCGCAGCCTTTTGAAAGACCAGAGGCTTTTCAGCTGTATTCATTGATTTTCCTATTTGTGGTACCTGCTCAAATGCCAAAGCCACTGGTGCCACCTGAGAACATTTCTCCTCCACTCTTGCTGATTACTTTGGACTAGAGCCAGCTCTCTAATTTGACTTTTAAAGAGCATTTTGTGGGCTCCTTCAAGGAAACAGCCCTTCTCCCAACATGTAATAGTGACGGATGTAAGCACACTTGCACGCAAGCTATTTATCATGCAGCTACACGCCTTTCATCCTAGGATGGGCCCAGAGGTTACGTATGTTTCAAAAGACTTCAAAAGTGGAAATTGGACTGTCTGACCCTGGCTGTCTCTTTGGAATGATGTTATTGATGACATTCAGGGTCACCTAACACTTTTGAATAGACCCCAGGCCTGTCTATGCTTCATCCAGGTGGTCTGTGTACAAGATCTAGAAGCGGGGAGTGAAGGTCCTGGCAGGGAAGGAGCCGGCTCCAGGGTGAGATACCTCCCTCCACATCAGCACCTTCCCAGGCTCAAAGGGAGGAGCCTGGGGCTCCAGAGTCCTAGCCAGGGGCCACAGCACAAGGGACGCAGAGGTGGGTTCACAGAGGAGCTGCTGTGAATTGAGGGGAGCACATCTCCCACAGGCCTCCCCCTTGGCCGCCTGCCATGCCTGCCCTGGTAAGCCACAGCGTCCCATCTTGCCTCAGCGGCTTCTGCAGGAAGGAGCCCCTCCACGCTGGCCAGCCCTGGTCGGGCTGCAATGAGGACTAAAGGGGATGTGTTGTATGAGTATTGTGTCCTCTGTTCAAGGAGGGCCTGGTTGGACCAGGACCATGGTGCAGTTGGGCAGGACTGGGCGAAGGGGTGGGGAGGGAAGGAAGCAGCAGAGAGGTGCAGGATTAGAGGAGAAAAAGCTGCCAGTCAGAGGCAAGGCACAGCTCAGCGATTTCTGTCACCCAAAAAAACAGATGCCTTGCAAGCACTTTTGTAGTCCTCCGGGAGAAATGGAGTGCTTTCAGCCCCAGGGGAGCACTCCCAGCTGGCCTAAAGAAAGTTGCTGGCTCCACAGTGACATCGTGGTACCTCCTAATGAAGCTCTAGACCGTGACACCGGTGCCAGTGCACTTGGGAAAGCTGGAACAATGAGGAGGTCTTCATCAGGCAGCAGCTTTCGAAATTAAAGGGAACCAGGACCCAAAGTCACAGGCAGACTGGAAAATACATACCTGGAGTTTAATAGTTTTCTAGTTCTAAGGGTCCTCAGAGTGGGGATTTCTAAACTATGAGTCTGGGAATCAGAGGGTCATTTTAAAAATTTAACTCTGTAGATCAAGAACTTAAAAAAAAAAAGGGCAAACTTTCGCTGCCATCTGGTACTGCAAACCATTTATATACATATAAATGTAACACCAAAAACTTACCTCCGTAGAGGGGCATTCTCTTCAATATCTTCCAGGGTCTCCAAGGATGATCTCTGGGAGATGAGGCGACGTCTGCAGAGAGAGGCGAAAAAACTAGGAGTTAAAACTGCACTGTAAAATGTCATTTCTGTACATCTAAGACTGTTCTAAGAAATAAAGTCCATTAAAAATAAAAGATCGGACAAGAGCTGGCTTTAAGAGGCTGCCATGTTCCCAGCTTACACCCCGAATGCCAAGCCCATCTTGCCTTGCTGAATTCTGAGCATTCTCCTTAGCTATAGGGCTGCTCTGTGGTGATTGAGGAAGTGACTGGTCCTTATTATGCTGTAATTTCCCCAAAAGACAAAAAAAAAAAAAGACAAGGTGCCTCTTATAATACATGACTTGGGTACTGTGTGCAGTTTTCCCTCAAGCGTTAGGTCATACTGTTAAGTATTTAAGTATCAGTGGTCTGAACCAGATTGACTGATAAATATCAAATTTTAAAACCATATTAAATAAAATCTCAATTAGGACACAATAAAATCCTTAGGAGGCAATAAAAAAAAAGTTATGGTCTCTGGATGGTCATTGCTGATTTCCAAAGCAATTAGAAACAAGGAAGACATTCCTTTGGGAGAGTTTCTCAGAGACCAGTAAGAATAAATACTGCGGAGCTCGGCTTGTCACCTAAGCTGCTGTGCTGCCCGGAGTGGCCCGGCCTTGCATCATGACGTCCGCTCTGGAGAATTACATCAACCGAACTGTCGCTGTTATTACTTCTGAGGGGAGAATGATTGTGAGAACACTGAAAGGTTTTGACCAGACCATTAACTTGGTTTTGGATGAACGCCATGAACGAGTGTTCAGCTCTTCACAGGGCGTAGAACAAACGGTAGTGGGGTTATACATCTCAGGGGTGACAATGTTGCAATCATTGGGGAAACTGATGAAGAAACAGATTCTGCACTTGCTTTGGGGAACATTCCAGCAGAACCTCTAAACTCAGTAGCACACTGAGGGAGAATTACATACATTGAACATCTGTACATTTTTGTACAGAAACTGATTATTGAGGATGATGTGAGGAATTTTTATGAATGTGTAATCATGCAATTTTGACTCCATATTGATTCATTATAATATGTAAATTAAAATATTTTTACATTTTCTTGAATAAACATTTTTTTGCCTACATAAAAAAAGAATAAATAGTGTGGCATGGTTAAGCAATACATTAACTCTTTCAGGCTGCTAAAGAATTGCAAATCACCTGCTAACACCTCCTCAATCTAGTTTCTTTTGCTTGACCTGAAATAAGAATAGGTCCTAGTTAACAGAGACTGTCTGGTACAGGGGTCAAGGTGGGGTGGTAGTAACTTTCCAGGAAATTCGAACAAAGACCATCATTTCATAGTACATGATTGGCTGAGGGGGATAAACAGAAAAAAATCTGATGGGATCTTTCTTTACCTTGAAAAAATGGGACTAAAATTAGAAGGATTAGTCTACTTTGACCAAATTTGGGGTAAGAACATGCAATTATAATTATGCTCTAATTTATTCTAAACAATAATTTAAAAAAAATGATTTTGTTTTTCTTTCGAGGGTACTTTTTCTGACCAACTACCCTGACACCTTTTGCTTTATGTTTTGCTTTTAGTAAGACATCAGAAAGATCTTTTTTTTTTCGGAAACTATTCAAGGGCTTCATCAATTTTCTAAGAGTTTTTCCTAATCTTTAATTCAAATGTTTTCTGAAATATTCATCACACACCTTCCTCCTTCATCAGTGAACTGGTCTAATTCTCTCAGACCTTAATTCCTCAAAGTGTGAGATTCCTGAGTTCTCCAACATCACCTTCAGCGTCTTCATGACATACTAGACCTTCTGCAAGATCTGCAGTTTAACTCTGCAGTTAGCTTACAGCGAATTCCCATTTCTATAGTATTGCCAGATTTCTAGCAGTCAGCCAGACTTGAGACAATGGCTGTGGGGAGACACTGGTCTGACTTGTAAAGCTGCAAAGGGGCCTGAGGGGGCGGAGAACTGATTTTGCAGGTGGCCAATTCATGAGGAAGCAGGACTTGCCAGTGTAGTCCTGTGACTCTGGGGACTTGGCTCACCAACCGGACAGCAGCCTACAGCTGTGGCTTTGAAGCTTCCAGGCCATCAGTTGAGGTGTAGTACCTCCAGGTCCTAGGTCTGGTTGGTATGAAGTCCCAGCAGGACGGGGCATATGCCCAGTTAGTCACACCCCTACCTGTCACAACTCTCAGGGGCAAGCACCCCCATGGTCCTCAGCCACAGGACAGGGCAATTCTACAAAGGAGCACGCGTGCCAGGTTAGACTGACTTGGATTTCAGTCCTGGGGTTTGGAAGCTTTGGAGCCTTAAAAAACTTCTTAATCCTTGAGACTCAGTTTCCTCGTCTATGAAGTGGGAACATGAGAGTAACTAAGAAACAGAGATTAAAGTCCTCAGCACAGGGCAGCTAATGACAGGCAGCTACTGGGTTTTTGATTGACACTCCAGTTTCCTCCTGGAAACTGGGGCTGCACCCTGACCTGCCCTTGCCACTGTACTGACCAGGATCAGGTTGCCTGTCCTAGCTCTGTCCCTTCTTCCAGTCCTAGCCAGTAGCACGGTTACCCAAATTGTCTTGTGTATGAGCCCACCTGAGACATTACTCCTTCCACACCTGCACTCCCCTCTAAGCGTAACTAACGCTGTATGTCACCTTTGCTGATGCACTCGCCACCTATAAAATTAGACACCCCCCCCCACAACCCTCCACGCACTGTTCTCGCTAATATTTACCAGTGTTTCCTCTGCAGCCAAAAGATAGTGATTAAAATGTTTATCTCTGGATAATGTTCTGAGTATTTTAAATCAAAAGCGAAAGATTGATTTAGGTATTTAGGTATGCATATCTAGATTGTCATTAGAGATAACTTCCATCCATAGGTAAAAACAAACGTATAGGTTTCAGATCCTGGAGATCTCAACAAATTCTGTCAAACTTTGAGCCTTCCTGAAATACCATTTTAGATAGAATAGAACATTTAGATATTTAGATAGAATAAATGTTTAGATAGAACAATATAGCACAGCATAGCATTTCAAGTGACCAGTAAATAGACAATTTGCTCAATAGATGTAAATAAAAGTTTTGCTCCATAAGCAATTGTACAGCTCCAAGGAGTCCTCCTTCAGTTATCCTAGCAGAGAGCCACTGGGAAGCTCTTTGGTCTGCTCCTCCGGCAGTAAAGATACAACCCAAGGCCCCAGCAAAGACCAGGAAGATACATCCTCTTAACACATCCTGCAACCACCGCCCTGACCACACCAGCTGCAAACCTGGTCTGCTGGAAACACAAAGCTGACCTGGGCTTGACTCCTATGCTCAAGGAGCTCATAGTCAAGAGGGAATGCATGGGACAACCACGAAGGAATTCCATTAATCCCTCAAGCCCCTCTGGCATTTGGAACTGCCCCTCACCCCATCCCCAACTACCCCAGGAGCAGTGTGGGGAGCACTCCAGCTGAAAAGGCCAGCAAATCCCATGGTGAACACACGAGGCCCCTGCCAGGCAGCCTGGGACCCCGTAGGTTCTCATGCAACATTCAGACCATGGTGTTCAACCCTAGAAAATAGGTCCATTCACAATAGCACACAATCGGACAATCTCCCTATCAGAAAGAGAGCGGTGATTATTTAGAAAATAACCCAATTAGAATGTCTTTCTATACATTTTTAAAAATTTGCTTTTTAAATGCAAGTACATTTGATACTCTCTTCATGAGTTGAACACTGGTACATTCACACATTCACACTCACACACACACACACACACACACACACACACACACACACGGACACTTATAGTCTGGATTCCTTAAAGGGGAAAAAATCCAAAACCCAAATGCCCACCTATTCCTTTAAAGTTAGGAGATGTGCTTCCCTTCTTCATGAATAGAACCAAGCAGTATATTCTTTAAACTGGAGCTGCAGAGTTTGGAAAGAACTACTACCAGTCATTATAAAGAAACCGTCATATGAAAACAGAGATGTGATGCATGCCCTTTCTACATAAAATAAGGATTTGTTCACTGCCACAAAGGCATGCTCTTTGGTGATAACACAGTGGTGGTCATCTCTGCCCCTTGCCACCTTGCTAGATCCTTCCAAGGTATGTAACAAACTTTCTCCTTGCTGTCTATCCTCACAAAGCCCACAATGGAAGAGAAGGATAAGGGCAGGTGGCCAAACTTCACCAGGCACTTTTCACCCCACAATCTGATTCACAAACAAAGTCTATTACTACACAAACTCTTTATTACCAGGACAGTTAACAAGCACAGGTCTGCGTATTTTAATGACGGACAAGAATACCTAGCCTTCAACCAAATAGCATGCCCCCTTATTAACTAAGCAGACATCCACTAAGAGACGGACAGACCTCAAAACAAAAGCATTAGGCGCCGACATCATCAAATGGAAGAGTCTGAGTCTGGTCCTCAGAACTGGGAGTTCCCTGTCTTGTCTGACAATTACAATTTGAACCTTTCCACACTGGCCAAAAACACTTTAGAAGCCAACGTGGTTCATATCAACACTCACATGTAAGTCAGCCTCCCTGAAACCTCCAGGCTCATTTTACAATATTATCTTTTGAATGTTCAACTCTGCCTGAGCAAGGAATTGGTAATCCATGAAACGACTGTGTATCTGGATATATACACTTGGACCAAATTAATCCTCTTATCATTCGGGCTAATGGTTCATCTGCCAGTGCACGTGCACGTCGCTGTGTGCTCCGGGGACCCAGGGCTGACCAGAGTGGTCGTTATAGTAAATCCACTTACACTGAAAGCTTAAGGAAAGGTCACAGGGAGAAGAAGAAAGAAAGAAAAAAATCACACAGAAAAGCATGTGACAGGAGAGACAGATGACTGGATAAGGCAGGACCCAGGACCAGTATTTCTAAGGTACCTTTAGGCACAAAAATGTCACTGACTCCATTTTCAGAGCAGGAGCAGGGACCAACCATCCACACTAACTGACCAGAGGGAAAATGGGCCCAGTGGCCTGGCCATCCTGAAAGCTGGCCAAAGCCCTGTCATCATCCCAGTTAACATTCTGAGCCCCCCAGGAGAGTGAGGTGCAAAAGGGAGCTATGCTCAGGGCACCGTCGTCAGTGCTTCTGGAAGAGGGATGTCTCTTCTTAGCCTGGTAAGCAGAGTAGCTCAGAGAGAGGACTAAAGTGGGCAGGGAGGGGAGCATGTGCCAGAAGAACCTCACCAAAGCTGGACTCTGAGCTGGCTGTTAACTCTGCTGACCAGTGAAGCCACAGCAGGGTCATCCTGGGGTCCAGTGGGGCCAACTGCTCAAGGCCAACCCGCTTATGGGGTAATCTGGGGAAGCAGCTTGGCCGGAAGGCCAGTGTCAGACCATGGGCAACACAGGGGACAGCTATAGCCTGAGTTAGGATCAGCATGTGACAAGGAAGGTGACCCCTGGCCTCGGCATCAAATGAGGAAGTTAGATTAGGTCAATGGTCTCCACCCTGGCTGCATGCTGGAACCCCCAGGGAATGTTAAAAATCTTTCAGAGCAAAACAGGCTTTGACAGCAAGAAAGGACCTTGGCCATCTGGGCCAACCATTGCTATCCTCACAAAAAGGCAATTTTCTATGTGGCTCTAGTTCTCTCCAGGCAAGAAGCCCCCTTCCTGGCTGTAAGACCGGCCACTGGAAGGCATGATTACTTCTTCACAGGTGTGAGGGAAGTGAGGCCACTATGGATACCTCAATTACGCAGGTAATGGGTGAGCTGAGGTTATGATTACCTCAGATCTGCTCAGTTATTATGACAAAAAACATAAAAATAACTTATTAACTAGTCACAAGACACCCACACACTTGTAATTTATTTACTTTGTTACTTATATTTTTCTCCCACTGAGCATCTCCGTCCTCCAGACAAAACTGATCCACACTAGACAGTGAGCTGCTCTCAGGGAGGGACCCTGCTTTCCTCACCTGTGTAGTCCTAGGGATGAAGCATGCTTAGCCAACAGGTGCTTGATCAAGGCTAGCCAAATAAACTAATGAACTCACTCATCAGGCAGGTGGGTGATGGTCTGTGGATTTTCCAAGGGAGTGCCTCCACGCTTTTCCACACACGATTACTAGTGGACCTCTCTAGTCAATATGAGTTCCCACGCTAGTCACCAGAAACCCAGAAATCATGCCCAGAAAGCTTCCCAATGCCTCACTACAAGAAGTACAGGGAGGCAGCAGACCCTTATCTAGTGGAAGGAGCAGGTAGGAAGAAGGGACACTCCCCTCCAAACACAGCTGAGCAGACCACAGGTATAAGGTGTGACCTGTGTAAAATGGGTTTCTTCTGTTTAAGCTTAGTAAACATTCATTTTTCCAAGTGGAATCTTATATGTCTTACGGTAAAAAAAATTCAAACCAGGAAATAAAGTAGAAAACTGAGGAAATGACTGCCAACCCCAGTGCCCAGAGAGCACCCTATGAGATTTTGCTGTATAGCCTTTCAGATTCTTTCCTAGTTCCGCATCTACTTATAAACGTAAATATATATTTATTTGTCCATGATTAAAACTGTGAAAAGGAAAAGAAGTGTTTGCCTCTTAAAAACAAAGGCAGTCAGGAAGAACACCGCTGTGGGACAAAGCTGAAACCTGGCTCCACTGTTGGTGACACTCACAGCATCTGAGCAAGACAGAAGAATGGGATCTCAGACAGACAGCAGCCATGAGAGAACCTGGGTCCTCCCCCAGGTTGGGAAGCATCCCCAGGGCTGGGTACCCGGTTCTCCCCACACTTTCTGGCTATGGATGAGCTAGCGAGGAAAGCAGTCTGCACAGAGGGGCCACGCTTGATTGCGCACAACACCAGTTAGGGAGGTGGGGGATCAAGGACCACCGGTAGGATGAGGGCTCCATCCTCACCGTCGAGGCCTGGTCCTGATGACCACAGGTCCAGCAGCCTTCACCATGTTGAGCTTCAGGTGTGGGAGAGGTGGCCCGAGATCCTTCTAGCGGCTAGTGGACTATCAGGGCATACACCACCATCCCAGGTAGAGTGGGTGCTGTGGGATCACGGGCAAGGAGTCAGGGCTGGAGAGCAAGCAGTCCCACTTCAAGCCCGAGAACAAGGGAACCTTCCACTTTTAGCCTCCTTTTCTGACTTGCAGTCGCAAAGCTTCCAAGAGGTCTCATGAGGGCCTAGCAAGAAAAGGTTTGGGGGTCACCAGCCTAGAAAGCAGAGCTGGCCTTTTTAGCAGGTAGAAAATTCCCTCGTAAAATGTCATAAAATCCCATCCCTTGCTCCTTGTATCCCCACATCACAAACATATTATTTTGTCCTGGAAATAGTTTAGCTCAGGCAGAAAAGGTGGTCTTAAAAGCAGGATATAAATCTGTAACTTGTAGATTGATCTATTATACCATGTGTCGTGCGGGAGACCCTGCTCACTGCGCCATTTGTCGTGCGAGGCGGCCTGCGGGGCCTCTAGTCCCGCTCCCCACATAAGAATGCAGGATATGGTGAGGCCAAAAAGGAACACCCATGGAGCCATAGATAGGGGAGTCATACCACTATAGTCTCGCTGGAGGCTGGATCCACACGACCTGCTGTCCGCTTCTCTGCCTGCCAACTGACCGACTGACCAACCAACGCAGCCACGGGAGTTATAGCAGTGGCTAATTGGCTAACTGGTTACAGCTGACGGTCAATTAGCCACAGCTGATGGCCATCTACTACCTGAGCCAGAACCTTTCCATGTGAGGCCGAGAGCCTGGAAACTGCTCTCTGGGACTCTGTCCCCGCACCATGGGAACCTACTTCTAAAAGAAGCCCTAAAGAGAAGGATCTCTGTACATCCAAGAATGATACTTTCATTGATACATCTCCAGTGAAAATGCTGGTTTTCAAATACCAGACTCTCTTAAGGCCAAATACACCTCTAATTTCCCATGGTTGTTTCCCCCATTTCTCTAACACAGCTTTAAGTTGTTGACACCACAGTATCATGAGCTTGCTCTCCCGATTCAGCAACTAAGTTATGATAACTTTGTTCATTGTTGGGCAAATCTTACAGCCTAGATTCCAGAAGCTCTTCTAGCACAAGTCAAATCAGATTGTGATTACTGAAGAAGCAAACTGTTTTACAGCAATACATATGTGTTCACAGATGAAGAAAGAAAAGTCAGCTGTCACCTCTTAATAGATACTACGTAGAGTCTTAAAGCAAAAATGCTCTTGGCTTCAGCCTGAAGACATGTTCAGTAAATACGTGCTTAGTTCTGCTTTCCACAGATCTAAAGCTTTGTCTAGCAGCAAAGTGGCTGATGAAACCGAGTATGGCCCTTATTTACTCACCTGGCAATGGCTGCTTGTTAGACTGATGGAAATTGCCGAGGAGAACCATGGGATCTGACACTGCACTGGTAGACTGGCTGGGCCAGGTCATCAGGCTGGGGCGACCAGCAGAGGACCCTGTCTAGGACCCACCAGCCCCTGCAATGCCTCTGAGCAAGAGCACACGGCTGTCTTGCTTTTGGAAGGAAAAGCCTCCTCTCCCCATGGCAGCTTATGTACCTAAAGCCAGATCCATACCCAGGATACTGACAGAAGCAATTCAAACTCCCCAGCAGGTCACATAGGTCTTCCTCATAAAGGAAGGAAAATATGATTATCTTTAAGAAAAGGAAGGATGCACAGATCAAGAAACAGAGAAAATACTAGGAAACTGACTTTGAACCTGGGTACGTTTCAGTCTCCAGCTAATGAATGAGGTAAAAATCAAATTAAAATCAACACACCAAGAATGAGCCAATCAGCTTGTTTAAATAAGATCTGTTTCTACATTTTTATATGGAGGTCAAGAAAGCAACTCTGTTTACAGAGAATACAAAGGCACTCAGCTTGCCTATGTTTACTTTCCTTTTAAGGTTCTCATCAGACTTGCCAAATTCTGGAAAACCAAGGTGTGAGGTCAGCTCAGTGTCTAGGGCTTTATTAGCAGGATTTAAAAACTGGCCAGGAATTCACTCCTCAGATCTCCCTGTCCACTGCCGCCCTGCTTAACTTACACAACACCCTTTCCATCATGTCATTCCCCAGTTTGAAGATCCACAATGATTCCTTCTGGCAACAAGTTTAAACTTCTCTGACAAAGGGTAGGTCAGAAGACAGCAGCAGACACAGCACACCTGGCCATCCTGAAGGTACCTGCCCAGTCTCTTAGCTCGTCCTTGGGGTATCAGGAAATAAAGGGGCCATCCCAGGGCCATGGGCTGAGTGACAGTGCTGCATTCTAATTTCTACTCACCCTCATGGGGGGGGAGGGGGGGGGGCTTGCCCTACAGCTGGAGGGAGCAATTTGACCAAATGTGCAGAACTGCAGAAACCAAAAGCAGGTGTACTGGTTGGGGGAAAAAAGTCAGGATCCAGAAAGGTATGGGGTTTTGTGCGGCTGATGAGGTAAATGTGTCATGCAAGGTCCCGCTCCTGGAGGGTGGACACAATATGGTGAGGCCAAAAAGGAACAACAACGGAGCCATAGATAGGGGAGTCATACCACTATATTCTCGATGGCAGGTGGTCAAGACACAAAAGCAAACATCCGCCAGTACCCCAACGAGGGGTCTTCTTGCACCCCAGTCTCGCTGGCAGCCGGTCGAGACACAGGAAGTAGGATCAACACAATCCTCAATGTAATCCGCTTGCTAACCGCACTTGCTAGCCGCCATCTGCCGTCTGCTTCTCTGCCCACCAACCAACCCCCTAGCATAGCCATGGCAGTTATATTAGTGATTAATGGCTAACCAGTAACAGCTGATGGCCACCCAGCCACAGCGGATGGCCATCTGATTACAGCTGACAGCCATCTAATAACTGAGCCAGCACCTTTCCACGTGAGGCCAAGAGCCTTACTGCTTTCTGGGACTCTGTCCCCACAAAATGGCATTGTCCTTGTTATAGAATATGCTGGATACCCACGGTGGAGGGACAAGTGGGAGCCAAGCCAGGACAAGGTGAGGTGGGAAGGAAACACGAGCAATGGAAAACCACTCAAAATAAAAGAGTCGGCTTCATCCTGGAGAGAAAAGAGCCCTGTCCAACTAATACCATGTTTCGCCGAAAATAAGACCTTACCAGACCATCAGCTCTAATGCATCTTTTGGATCAAAAATTAATATAAGACCCGGTCTTATTTTAATATAAGACCCAGTATAATATAATATAATAAATATAATAATATAATATAATATAATATAATATAATATAATATAATATAATATAATATAATATAATACCGGGTCTTATATTAATTTTTGCTCCAAAAGACGCATTAGAGCTGATGGTCCGGCTAGGTCTTATTTTCGGGGAAACACGGTATAACCAATCCGAGGACTTTGAGGCCAACTCATGTATGTTCTGGGTGAGCATCAGAATTCAAGGAATCAATCCAGGTGTTCTCTGTGAAAGGGATTCCCTGAGCCACATGGTGAGGGTGGCTGGGAATCCAGCACCTGGATCCAGAGTTTAAGGCCAGGACAGACCACGTGTGGAGGGTGTGGAAGGCAAAGGAGGGCACCCGTGAGCTCAAAGGAGAGCCCGATTTAACTAGGATGAGGCAACGGAAATACGTCCTGGAGAAGGCGTGACTAGACCAGCATAGACGGTTCAAGGGATAAACCCAGGATGGACTTCTTACACACATGCTCAACAAGATGAGGCTAAACAGGACGAAACACCAGATTTCAAGGCACAGAGGAATTCCCTGAAGCCAAATCAGGGAAGGAGCCAATGGGAGCCAGGAGACAGCCAGGCCCCCAGTCAAATGGCTAGGGGTCTGTTCTAGGAGGAGCTGGAAGGACCCCCAAGGGCCAAATGAACATGCATAGAAGGGTGAAGCTGAGGGCAGGCACAAAAGTGTGCATTGCGTAAGAGCTTGCACACATGTGTGTGGACACTTATGCAGTGTTTCCTTCTGAGACCAGAAGAATAAAGGAGGTGCCAGAACCCCTGCAGGGCTTACGTAAGCGTACAAGGGTGCAGACGCAGGAGGTTGGAGTTGCTTCCTTAGACAGAGGCTGATTGCAACCTGATCCCAAGCTTTCTGAAGCCCACAAGTACCTGAGTTATAGCTGATAAATCCACGGCCTCACTCATCCCCAGCTTCTTTAGGAATCCTGTTTCATCCTGGACCCTCTTCTCTGTTACTCAGCATGGGACCATCTCTTAAACTGCACCCTGACAATGGGCCGAGAGCACTGGTGACCTCACCTTTCTTAATCATTAGGACTTGCTGGTGCTTTCCAGGAATACATTTGCATGCTGAAGACTTTCTAAGCCAGATAGATACTTATTTATTTCCCATTAGAAAGCAAAATGATGGCTCTCTGTGCCCTGCTGCAAGGGGTTTGCAGAACAAAGACTGGAGACGGACAAGAGGAAGCCAAACCCTGACTAGACATGAACTCCTCTCCCTGCTCCCCACTCCGGAAAAGCTGAGATGTCAATGGAAGCTAATTAGAACCAGCAGGGAGTCAGGCAGGACTGGTTTCTTCCAAGTAGTTTGTTTGTTTGTTTTAAATAATTTTACCAATCTCTACTTCCCCCCCTTCTTCCGCCTCCCCACCCCCCACCCCCATCCCCATCCCCCACTCCTGTTCAAGCCGTTGTTTCTCAGTCTAGTTGTGTAGGACACAGCTCCCTGGCCCATGCTGGTATTGTGAGCCTTGCGCTCCCCTCCTGGCTGAGGGAGTCGGTCACCTCTCACAGCAACTCAAGGCAGCTCTCACCGGCCACTGGCCGCTCATTAGCCCACAGCAGCTCATGCCAACCTCCAGCTGCTCACAGCAGCCCAGCTCCAGGGAGAGGCCATTGTTCACAATGTTAGCCATAGAGAAGGCACAGCTTACTGGCCTATGTGGGAATCGAACCAGCAAACTCGACGTTAGGAGCACAGTACTCCAACCACCTGACCCACGGGGCCGGCGCCTCCAAGGGTATTTAGTGGGACCTTCCGGATGCTGCCTTCCAGCATAATCACTTCCCTAAGTTTCTCCCTTGGTTTCCAGCATGATGTTTCTCTGTTCCAAAGGGCCTTCAAAAGAAATGGATTTTGACAGCTTGGAAACAGCATGTAATAATTTATAGCAAATTTGGGATTGATGGGGTTTCATCAATCCTTATTTTGTAGTTTTTCAGATTCATGATGGCCCACGCTCAACAGCAGCTTATGAAAACAAAGATTGATACTTACTTTTCTATCCTCCTTCAATCAACAATGTCCCTTTTCCTACCAAGGAGCCCAAATGATTTCATTCCTTTCTGGAAGCCTTTAAAAAAAAAATCATAGTTTCTCCTTGGCCACTGATGTTTATTCCCATTATTATAAACTGAATGGGACTGGGCACAGCTGAATTGCTGGACTCATTAGGGGTTTATGGGGTAAGGAATACACCAAGATGGACCAAATCTCAGTTAAAAAAAAACACAAAAAAACTCAGAATCCGCTTCACCAGCTCTTCATCTACCCAAATCCTACCACCCTCCTAAGGTACAGTGAAGTGTCACCTGCTCTGCGAAGCTCTCCCTGACATTTTCTGAACTCCTACATTTGGTGTCTTTGCCATATTTGAAAATATTCATATCTTGCTGCTTGTAGAATAGTTGATTTTATTCTTATTTTATCCCCTGTATCTCCCACCTGACTTCAAGTACCGTGACATCACATGTCTTCCCTTCTTTAAAACCCCTTCAATGACTAGCATATTACCTTGTCATAGTAGATCTCAATAAATCCGTAAGTACAGCATGGACAACAGTTCGCAACTACAGCTAGCCCACGAGGGGAAAGGATGGACCACACCAGGCAGTCAGATTAGCACTGCTCTGAGGGACTCTTCTAAGACCCTCCGCAAGCCAGCATACGCCCAACCCATATGAGGAACAAGGTCCAAAACCAAAGCTGGGACCTCAGAGATCACCAGATCACTGATATTCACTTTTTTGAGTGTCAGAATATTATTTCTCAAACTAAATCTTATTTCAAATCCCAAATATAAAACACATTTGAATAATTATAAATTTTATAAATCTGAATGTATAAAATTTACTTATAACTCAATCACTATTAGAGCAGTGGAGTTATTTTGATGTACAAACAAATCTGAAACCTGGAGTATGGGTGACATTTCTCGTCTAAGGTCAATAACAGCTTCTAATTTATTTATTTTGGTCTTGGTTGTACAATAAGGAGATGATCCCAACTGACACAGATAAGTAGGTGCCTATGGTAACCATTTTTAAACATCTCAGGATCCAATTTAATTAAATAGATGTGGCAGGTGAAGCTTAGTTGCAGAAAATCAACTTACTCTGGGAACGAAAGTTAATTAATGCGTAATTAACATATAGATGGTCATCAGTGTGATAGGGTTTGCTACAGCACACTACTTAGTTTTTTACTCCAGTTTTAAAAACACTTTATATATAACTATATATGTATATAAGTATATGATATATACACATATAAATTATACCTCAAAATGTTAAACATAGAATTACCCCATATGTCCTGTAATTCCATTCCTAAATATAATTCAAGAGAAATTAAAGCATACCCACACAGAAATTTGTACACAAATGTTCACAGCAGCATTATTTACAATAGCCAAGATGTGAAAACAACTCAAATGTCCATCAACTGATGAGTGGATGAATAAAATGCAATATTATTCAGCCATAAAAAGAAATGAAGTACTGACACTTGCTATAAGATGGATGAACTTTGAAAACATTTGCTAAATGAAAGAAGCCAGTCACAGAAGACCACATAGTGTATGATTCCAATTATATGAACTTCCCAGAAGAGGCAAATCCATACAGAAAGTAGATTAGTGGTTGCTTAGGGCTGGCTGTGGGGAGTGGGAGGAATGGGGAGTGACTGATAATGGCGGGGGTGTGTGTGTCTTTTTTGGGTGATGAAAATGTTCTAAAATTAGTGGCAATGATTTCACGGCTTTGTCAAGATACTAAAAACCATTGAATAGTGCACTTTAAATGGATGGTGTATGAATTATACCTCAATCAAACTGTTAAAATATTTGTATGATATATAAAATCTACATATGCAAGAAAATATATATATTGGAAAATATACATAGTGAAAATGAATCAACTATTTGTAGAACTCCTAAAGCCCTTACTGAGATCTTTATAGCTTTAGACAATACATTTTTTATTTCAAGAAGCACTCCTCATGCCGCCATTTCTGTGATGTCTATAGAAAATACATTTTTGAAAACTACAGATCGGTTCCATTTCTTTTGACTAGAGCTATGGAGACTGAGAGCTTGACTGTCCTACCCAGGCCAGAGCTAGGTGGTGGGGGAGCAAGGACAGGGCCCAGACTATCTCACTGCAGAGCTGGTCCTTTTCCTTTCTAATATGGGTTAAACTGGTATTTTCTGGGGATGTTTCCAGCAGCAGGCACCAGGTAAGAACGGAAGGTGGTGGACGAGGGGCAAGGCCTGCTCACCACTTTCACCCGAGCTTCATTTTCTCTGATCATCCACTTGGCCTCACGTGCTGCATCACCTAACACCTGCCCACTGCCCACCTGTCATCTCTTTCTCCCTGCAGGGCAAAAAGGGAACCTCTTTATTGCACACATCAAAGTGTTGTTTGTTTGGAGCTCTGAGACATCAATTTCCTTAACTTGCCATTTTCCTAGCCTCTATGTAAGAGATACCTGCAAATTACTCCCTTCTTATAAAGACTGATATACTTTTCTAGGATAGAACTCCGGACCACCTTTGGGCATCCAAGAAGCAAGAAGAAAAACAATACACCTCTTTGAGTTTCTGTCAGAGTCTGGGGAGGTAGTTTAATTTTTTAACAGCTCATTGAGAGCTCTTTGAAAATATATTATTAGTGCATCTGCCTCACAGTATACATCTGCCTCACAGTATACATAATTAGCAGGCACAGCTGAGGCTATGCCGGAAAGATTTCCAAAGTGAGTGTGCAGCATGAAAGCTGTGCCTAAAGCCACATGAATATTCACTTAGATGTAATGTGGACTCAACTGTTGATTGGATTTTTCGACAAAAGCCTATCCCAGAGGTCTGAACCGCCCCTTTAGGCCAGGGCATGGGTGTGATACCACATGGTTATTGTGGGAAATAATATATTCTTAAAAACCTGGAAGGTGGAGGATATACTGTTTTCAACCAATATTTTCAGAAAGCAATGCACTAAAATAAATGCAATCGACTGCCATTTTATTTTCCTAAGGATGGTCAATGGTGTCATTCTTTAGGGCAGGATCCTTAAACTGTGGTCCCTGGACCTCCTGGGGGTTCTGTGTCCCTTCTAAAATCAGACGCAGAGCATTCATGTGTATATCTATGTCCATTTTTCATTCTTTTCTAAAAGTATATGTGATCCCAAGAAAAGATTAGAAACCACTGTTATCAGGCAAAGGATGGTGCTGACAGGGGTAGTGGGGGGTAACGGGGCAGGGTTCTCGATCCAATTCTGTCTCTATTATGTGACTTGAAGCAAGTTGTCATTGCTATCACTCTTATCACCACACATACACAAGTAGTGGTCCTAGGTGTTAGGGATACAAAGGAGAGTAAAGAAATGTAAGACGTGGTCCCTGTGCTGGGTGGCTCGTGACTTAGTGTGGAGACAGGGCAAACACAGCTTTAAAACCTTTAAGATTTTGGTTGAATACTCACAGGCCAGAGCTTGGAATGCAGTCAAGCTCTGAGCCATGCCCCGTTCAGCAGGGATGCAAGGCTACTAGGATGTGGCAAACCAGAGTTCCAAAGAGGGTACATGTGGCAGGTGGGAGCCCAGCGAGGATCAGTGGAGCCTTTGGCTCTGCTCTGAGGGGGCCAAGCCCAGGAGGGTAGGGTTTCAGTGGGTGGCAGGAATCTTGGAAAAAAGCTGAGGGATGACTGTCAAAGCAACACAAGAGTAGAAGTGACAGCCCTCTCTGAAAACTGGGTAGATTCCTAAAAATTGCAAGGAGAAATAACACTTTGATCTGTCCAAACAGAAATAGAGAGTAGCAAAACAGAAAGACTGTAAAACTTTACCAAGAAACGGAGGCATGAATAAAGAAAGCAGGGCTGACAAGAAGAGTATATATGCCATGGGAAGGTTCACTGCACGTGAACTTTCTCCTCCACCACCTGGAACAGAGCTCACCAGAATTACAAACTATCATTCATTCGTGCATCCATCATTCATTAAACACCCACAAGAAGGTACTAGGGAGTCAAGGATGAAAAGAGCATAGTCTCTGCCTTCAAGAACCGTCTGGTGGGGAGACACATTAAGAGAGAACTATAAAAATGAAGAGTGCACTGATACATGGGTCCTAGGTGTTGTGGGGACAAGGGAGGACCCCAGACCAGCCAGGGTGGGGCCAAGGAGGAGCAAATCAGAGAAGGCTCCCCGGGTGGTAGCTCTGGGACGGACTGGGGAGAGCACTACTCCAGGTGAGGAGAACACACGCGGCCCAGGTTACATGTTGGCAAAGCCCACCAATGATGTACAACACTACCCGCTCATCTCTAAATGGAAGAGCAAACTCTCACCTTCTCTGAAACCAACATGTATGGGAAAAGGCCCCTCAAAGTGGCCCTTGCTCCCTGCTCAGTCTGAGAGTTCTGTTCCTCGATTTTGACATGTGTCCTTTGAAAGGGAAGCTTGTCATGCGTCAGGACTAGACTGTGCCTACTAAATTGGCTCCACAATTTAATGCCTCATAATCATCCAGAGCCCATTTTCTCAGGTCCATGAAAACCTAGCAGTCTGGCTTTTAAACTAATAAGAAGCATAAGGGGCATAAACGGACCCAAGCCCCATCAACATCCTGTCGAGAAGACTTGTGTCTGTGGTCTTGAAACCCAGAAACACAGAGCATAAAACGTGGAAGCTCCCCTGCCACCCAACCCTCCTCAGGCCTGAGCGAAGATGTGGGGAAAAAAGGGACCTTGATCCTATGCAAGCTTGACATTCCTTCAAATAGCACTAAGGCTCCCAGGAAGGATCAGACCAGATGGAGAAGCCAGCCAGCCCTAGTGACATGTCTCTATTTCATTTTGGGAACAGTACATACCAAGCACTCTGCTAAAGGCTTTACAGACATCTTTGCGTTTAATTCTCATATCCCTGTACTTCAGGCTGGTATTATTCTGACTCCTATTTTACAGATGAAGAAACTGAGGTTCCGACATGGCACATGACTTGCCCAAGACCACAGAGCTAGGAGGTGGTAGATAACGAACACGGCAACTTCTAAACTAAACAGTCTGAGGTGGTACTTTCATAAGGAAATTCATTCTTGTAAGGGGGAGCAGTTTGCCACCCCAAAATATATCTTTTTAAAGATACTGATTATTTTTAAGCTGGTTATGTTTAAGAAATGAAAGACTCGGGGAAAACCTTTGACCTCCCCTCTAACTCCCTAAAAGAATTTGGACAGAGGCCCTGCTGCAGGAAGGGAGCTATCATCATAGGTAACTGTAGTTTTTAATGGAAAGTCGTGTGTGTACACAGGGAAGCACCTAGCAAAGCCCATTGGATCAAAGTCCTCTGTGTCCCATTGTTACAGACGGCCCAGCAAACATTTCTTTACCAAACATTTGCTTTTCATCTCCATGAGAATTGCCTTCCTCCCCCGTGAAGTTCCAAACCAAACTTCCCCTTTCTCCTCAGCGCAAGATGGCACCTAAGTCTTAACTGCCCAGTGTGTCCTCAGTTTCATATTCTCATGCAACCCCCATACGTACATACATGATAAATTTAGTAATTTTCTCCTGTTCATCGGTCTCACGTCAATTTGATTGTTAAACCAGCCAGAACTTAGAAAGGTAAAAGGAAAATTATTTTCCTTCCTCATGCTTGCCTCTCACCTCGTACAGAACAAGCAGCTCAAAACGTGAGCCTCTTATGGAGGAAGGAGGGCTGCTCAGTGATCCCTCCCGCCCACAGGGCTGGCTGCCCTACTCGGGCCACTGCCACGCCCAGGCAGGAGCCACCTGCCCCATGGCTGCCTGTGTGACCCCATAAAGTGGCTGGCTCCAATTACGGGAAACCAACAGGATTTCAAAGGCATCTCAGGAGAGCCTCTGCAGGTCACACACCACTTCAGACCCCCTCACAGACTTATCCAAGCAACAGGACATCTGTGCCACAGTCCTTTCAAATGCTGATGAGTTCTCCAGAAGTTTCTTTCAAAAGAAGTGAAACTTTCCTAACGGTTTCGGCTATGTTTGAAAGAAAGCTGTTTCAGCTTCAAACAACTTCAAAGTTTATTTTCAAATGAAGTTATTTTGCCAGAGAAATATGAAAGTTTTACCCAACTATGTAGGAATGATGGGTTTAAAAATAAAATTAACTTTGGAACCTTGGATTGGGCCAGGGGAAGCTTTACTTTTGGAACTCTGAGGCCCCATGAACATTAGAAATAACTATGTTTTCCTGACAGAAAGGGCAGCTTCTTTGTAAAATATCTGACCTTACAAGTTTAATGTGTTTAATCATCAGATCGGGTCTTCAGGTGACTGGGAGCCTAACTGGAGATCATGTATCACGGGTACCCGGGGGGGGGGGGGCCTCTGGGACAGAACAGATGGGCACATGCACCGATCCCACTGCTTTTCTCATGATGAGGGAGGGGCTAATCACAGGGGACACAGATAGAGAGGGGAGCTTCTCCTGACAGCAGGAAGTAACGTGGCTGCGGGCTCTTATTCCAGGCTCCACAGTCAGCCCGGGCCACAGCTTAGTTCCACGCCGTTTCTTTTTTCCATTAAAAATAATTTTTTGATTGTGGTAAAATATGCATACAACGTAAAACTTATCATTTTAACCATACAATGTAGTGGCAATAAGTACATTCACATTGTAGTGCGACCATCTGTCCTTAGAAATTCTTCATCATCCCACACTGAAACGCTGTACTCGTATTAAACTCTAACTCCCTATTACCCCCACCCCCCATCACAGCCACCATTCTATTTTCTGTCTCTATGAATTTGACTACTTATCTACCTCATTTAAGTGGAATCATTCAGTATTTGTCCTTTTGTGACTGGCTTATTTCACTTAGCATAATGTCCTCAAGGCTCATCCATGTTGCGCATGTGTCAGAATTTCTTCCCTTTTTAAGGCTTAAGAGTAGTATAGACCACATTTTGTTTAGCCATTCAGCCACTGATGGACACTTGGGTTGTTTCCACCTTTTTGCTATTGTGAATAATGCTGTAATGAACATGAGAGGGCAAATATCTGTTTGAATTCCACACCTCTTTCTTTTTGTTTTCTCTCTGAAAGGGCAAACCAGCATCAGTTTCATCAGATGCCCCAGTGGTTGCCCTTGGGTGGCCCTGAGGGGCCTCAGGTGTGAAAGGAGGCAGTCCAGGAACTGCCACGCTCAGCCCTGCCCACACAGCCACAGGTGTCACCCAAAGAGTTGCCAGCTCAGCTCTGCAGTTTATGGGAACTTGTCTGTTATTTTTAAGCATGGGAATGAACAGAAAGGCACAAGTTCCTGCACGCCCTGTCTCCTTCCACATCCCAAACACACCCTTCCCTCAAATGAGGTAAAGCTACTTGCTGAGCTCCCCCAGGCCACACCTTGGACTGCAAGGGCCCTGCTGTGAGATGGCCCCTTCCCTCCTCCTTCTTGCCCCTCTGCGTGCCCCTCTGCAGGGCCCCTCTTTGCTCCTTTGGCTTCCTGGGCATAGCTCTGTCACCAAAACCTTGCACCACCCTGGTGGACGTTCTTGTTTGGTTCTTCTAAATAACTCAGGGATAACTACGTCCAGGACTGTAACTCATATTCGGTGTACAATAAATACCTGCTGAATAACTGAACATACCAAAATAATTAGCATCCCAAGATCCCAAAATAATTAACAGCATACAAATTATAACTGGCAGAATCTAACCGATAGGATTTTCATAAGGATGGCACCTTATTAGACTTGTAAAGTATATTTTGAACAAGCTAATAAAATGACAAAAAAGGCATCATCTGGTAAATAAAACAGACCCTGAATTTCCAAACAGCCTTTGAAAACACTGGTCTACAGTTGGACCATCCAGAGCCTAATGATTCTCCGTGGGGCAGTGAAGATGGCATGAGGGGGTGGGTCCTGAGCTCTGTCAGTTTTGTGGCCACACAAGTTTCCAGTCCTGGAAGAGGAAAGATCCAGGGCATCTCCCAAAGAAACCTAGAAAGTTTTCTTTTCATTTTTTTTTTTTAAGTGGGAAAAGAAAAAAGACATGGAATTGAAATTACTATTAAGCAAACATAAAATTATTAAAGCACACTCCCAGGAGGTTAGGGAAAATAATTTCCGCTGATAATGATCTTGAGATTGGTTTTATCAAGTGAATCAAGCACCAGGCAGTGAGTGAGTGATCTGGTTTCTATTTCCAGCTTTCCCCATCCTGCTTAAGTCATTCACAGCTAACTTCTACTCATTTTTTTCTACTATATGATGAGGGAACTGCAACCCTTCCTCCTCCTGACACAGACCCTTTAGGACACCTGACTTCCGACGCAGCACCAGTGAGAGAATTCACTATGTTCCTAGTATGAGAGCAGTGCTACCCAGCCACCAACAGTCACATGCAGGATACAATTTAATAACATAATGTGTTATTTAGTGAAAAAAGGAAACTCCCAAATAGTACATGCAGTTTGGTCTCTCGTATTAAAAAAGAGAATACGTACATATACACAGCAAATGATAATCACAGAACCTAACCCACCCAGGTGTGCCTGTCCTACACCAAACGTTACCTGGTCGTGTGGGTGGTAGGTTTATGGGTAATTTGAATTTCTGTGTTTTCTAAATAATTCTCACAGGTGTTCCTCTTTGTTATAAAAAATACACAGTTTTTTTAAAATAATGCATTCATATTATACATTGAAACATAAATATGTACATGTATACTGTTATGGGATTAGACGTAATATTTAAGAATCAATTGGCACCACTTTTCAAGAATATAGGTAGAAAGGCAAAAAAAAAAACCAGAATAAAAGGTTGATAAGACAGCCCATTATGATTAGGCAATTCCTTATCCAATTGCTTGCGCACACTTCAAAATATCCCTAGAACTGATTCTTTCCAGAAGACAGGATTCACTCATTTCCCTAAAGTGTAAATTTTCAGGAATCAGGTTTGATGAGGAATCACTGCATTCAAACCAACTTTCCCCTTCCCTTTGTAACCACCCTTGCATGAGAGTGCTTCTAGATAGGTTGGAAAAAAGAACAAAAGCCAGTGCAATGTACACCCGTGTTCATAGCAGCATTATTCACAGCAGCCAAAAGGTGAAAACAACCCAAATGTCTATCAACAGATGAATGGATAAAAAAATGAGGTGTAAACATACAATGGAGTATTATTATTCAGCCTTAAAAAGAAAGCAAATTTTGACATATGCTATATAACATGGATAGACCTTAAGAACATTATGCTAAGTGGAACAAGCCAGTTATAAAAGAACAAATACTGTATGATTCCACTTATATGGGGCACCTAGAATAGTCAAATTCAGAAACAGAAAATGGAATGGTGGTTTCTGGGAACTGGGGAGAGTGGGGAAAGAGGAGTTGTTTAGAGTTTCAGTTTTACAAAATGAAGAGTTCTGGAGATTAACTGCAAAACAATATGAATGTACTTAACATTACTAAACGGTACAATAACAAATGGCTAAGATGGTAAACTGTGTTATCTAAAAGCTCAAGTGTGGTGGTTTGTGCTCTCTACTCAGTTTGGTTTACAGATACACAGAGCAATTTCTGGCATCCAGAAACCCCTATTTTCCCGACATCACACATATCTTTCAGTGGCGCTTAGCCTGTAGTTAAACCTAACAGGGAAAAATAATCTCATTCTTGATTCTGCAACTGCCCACTCAGGTCCAGATGATTTAAAAATTACAACAGAAAATGCACAGCCCACCCACAAGTGGCCTATGCACAGGGCTGAGCTGCTGGTAGCCGTAGGGGCCCTGCATGGTTAGGCTGCACACTTGCTGCTGGGCTGTTGTGATAATGGACGGTGACCTGCGTCAACCCGAAGGATGGGGGAGGGGGAGCGTGGGGGCAGAGGGGACCGGTCAAGAATAACAACCACAGACTAAAGGGAGACAACCACATCCTAACTTGCAAAGTGACATTAACCATTCAAACCATATACACGGGATTCAAGTTGAAAAAGTGTTTAAGACTTTAGGGGAAAGGGGTGAAACAGTTCCACCTCCTTATAATGCTGCCCCTCTAAAGGAGTGTAATGAAAGACCACCTGGGTGGCCATAGAGTCCCAAGGGCAGTAGGGCATAGCAGATAAGAACCCCGACTCTGGAACTTGCCAGGTCCATGAGTTCTCAGCCCTGGGATCATGGATGAGCTCATCTCTCTGTGCCTCTGTTTCCACATCTATAAAACAGGGATAGCACGACCTACCTCTAGGACTGTTTTACAGGTTACATACATGTGTTAATATTTTTTAAGCTCGTTTTTCACTCGTGTTTAAGAAAATTACTACTAATGAACATAAGTCTTTATTATGGTAATGGAGGGGCCCTTCCTCAAGCCTTCCAGTCTGAAGTGACCTCCTCCTGTGAATAACCACTCCTATGTCCTTATGTTAAATGACCACAGTCAAGCAATTTGATGTTACTATAAATCCATGCTCGTCAGCCTCAAACAGACACTCCATCATCCTGCTATGTTTCTGTATCCGTCCCTGCCCCCCCTGCCCCCAATGCTCCCAAAATGCTATTTTGTGCTTTCTCCTGACTCCTTAAACCCTTCCCACAGCCCTTTCTGCATCCCCTCTCAGCCCCGCAGGCTCCCAGGCCCAGTTCCGCTTCCCCATCCTGGCTGCTCTGTCTGCTGCTAAGTCCTCCCTCGCTCAACCTCTCAGTGTGGAAGACCCTTGAGGTTTGAGCTTTTGTCATCTCTCTGTACCCCCTGCATGGGTGATTCCACCCTCCTTGGGCCTTGAACACCATCTACATGTTGGTGATGCCTAAATGTGTTTCACCAACCTGCCTAGCTTTGGAGCTCCAGGCCCTTGGATACCCAAGTGCCTTCCTTAAGTTTCCATGTGGCATTCTCACAGGCAGCTCAGCCTTCAGGAGCCAAACTCCTCCTCTTCTCTCCTCCTCTTCTCTCCTATTAAACCCCACTCCTGCAGACTGCTCCATTTCAGTTGGTGACACTGGGAAGCCAAGTCACAAATCCAGGAGTCATGTTTGATCCTCCTCTACAACCCATTCAGTACAGCACCAAGTACTGTCTGGTCTATTTCTCAAATAACCCTTGAACCCTCTGTGTGTCTGTCCACCCCAGCCTGATCCTGGCTCGTGTCCTGAGTAGCCAGTGTGAGCTAACTGGATCTTGTGGCTCTGGGCTTCAAACCCACTGACTGTCTCCCACTGCACTGAGAAGAAAATACAAACCGTTTAAGAAAGCCCACAAGGCACAGCCTCCCCTAACCCTCCACCGCCCCCCTCCAGCCCCCATACCCCTCTGCCACAGTGGCCTTCATTTCTTCTCCAAAATAGGCTATTTCTTGCCACGTGGCCTTGGAACATGTGCTCATTCCTCTGCCTGAAACTCTGTCCCACACACTCCTCACATGCTGGGGCTTCTCCTCCAGCAGCCAAAGACACCTCCTCCAAGAAACCCTCCCAGACCCTACCCTGCAGAAGCAGCTCTCCCCGCCTCCATTATTCTTTTCTCAGCTCACATTCTTTTCTTCCAGGGCACTTAACACCACTTATACGGTACTCATACTTTTATTCACTTATTTACTTATCTAATTGTCTGTCTCCTGCCCAGGACTATAAATTCCCTGAGGGTGAGAACCAGTAATATTTTGTTCAACCCTCTATGCCTAGCCCCCGACAAATGGTGTAAGCTCAATAGACACCCCCTGAAAGAATGAGCCTAATGAAAAACAATGCCAGGCACACACCTCCTTCAGCTGCCTACGTTTTTGGAAGGGTATCAGGACTTTGAGCAGCTGGGTGTCTAAGCTAACAATGTCTTACTTAAAAAGACCGTAACACACCCACAACAATCATCAGAGGTGATTACCTAGATTATAAAAACTGTCTTACAAAGGATTTATCACAATTATATTTTAGAGCTTTCTTGTTACTTTACTAATGTGGTTCTTTTTTGCCTTGAGTGAAAAAGAAAAAAGCAATTCAAAAACATGGTATGAAAGGCATGATACCACTTAAAAAATAAACGTGCATATAGGCAGACACATACACACTAGTCCTCAAACTCCACGAGAGCAGGGTTGGCATTTATCTCACGTACCTCGTCCAGAGCCTGGCACAGAGTACAGGCCCAAGAACTACGGGATGGAGGCATGAGGGATGGAAGACAGAACCCCACCCTGGGAGTCAGTGCACGAACATGCCAGCAGTAATGGGACTGCAGAGGACTTTATTTGTTATTTTTAAACTGCCACTCATTTTTAACACAACCATAATTTTCAGACAACTTTTCTGAAACACAGATTCCCAAAAAGCACCAGAGTAAAGTGCTCTAGGAAAAAGTATGAAGATGAAACATGACTGATAAAGTAATAGTGTTGTTTTTTTCCAAAGCAAAATTTTTATCACAATCCACTGGCCGGTTTGTATTTAGAAGGGACCTTCCCTGCCAAGGTAGTCTCAGGATGAAGGCCAGGCAGGACACATGGCCCCTACAAAATACACCTGGGAACCGTGTGGGAGAAATGCCCATGACTACCCTCCCCCAACACTGGGTCTTCGGCTATACTGATTTCAGACAACACATGTACCCGAGGTCCCTCCAGGAAGGGCTCACTGGACAGCCGGGCAGCAGCCCACGGAGGGGCACGGAATCTACTGTTCCCAACACCATGTCCTTGCCAATGCACCTGGGGCAGAGGGTCTAACAAAAGAAAAATGGAAAATGACTTTGCCTACGTCTTTTCCCATTTTTTGATTCAAGTAATCCATCCTCTTATCAAAATAGTTACTTGAAAATCAACACATCTTTTTGAAAGTCCTTGCTTGGAAGAATTTTATCTTATTTAGGTGATTTCGGAGTAGCCACAGACAAGAATTACCTTACACTTTACCAGAGACACAAAAGGGTCCTAGCAAGAATATTTTACCTATGTAACTTGACAACGAGTTTTTTTAAAAAAAATTCAAACCTTTATCATTTTCTCTACCTAGATTTTTATCTTTAGATGAAACGGAAAAAAAAAAATCATAAATTCTTTTGAGAAAAACATAAAGAGCCTCTGTAACAGCAGACTAATTTTAATCAGACTAGGAGCAACAACCTTTTGTCTGTGCATGTGTTTTAATTATTTATTTTTAAACTTAAACAGATGTCTTTTATAAGCTCACACGGCCATGATCATCTGACTGGAATCTATTTAGCAGTGTAGCTCGCACCATTGCCTCAGGCTAAATAAACAAAGACACAGAAGAAAGAATCACTTGTTCACTGATTAAAAAAAAAAGTGTATACAGTAGAAAAAACTATTTAAGGTACATGATCTACTTAAAATGTGTCACCAAAAACTTGCTTATAGGAAGGTGCCCTTTCCCCTTAAAGAAATAGGAGTTTTCTAACAAGAGAACCCTGTCAAGTTTATATTTATGAATGCAACAAGGTTAGGCAACGCAAAGCTTAATATTAGATAATATGACAAATGTGAATTTAGGTCTGCAATTTTTGTAAGCATAAAAACAGTCACCTTACACCCCAGGGCTGGAAAATTCCAAACTCCGTTTCTAGAAAGTAAACAGGAATTTCCCACATTGCTCTCATAGTCTGCTGCCTTATGCCCTTGTCCCTAACTGAAGCATCCCACAAAAAGATTAATTTTGTGCCATTCAACTGTGAGACCTGGGTCCATGGAGGGAAGAACAAATGCAGAGAGTAACTTGACTGCCCAAGAGTGGGGCTTCCAGAAAGAAGATAAAAAGAATTGATTTTCCACATCACTACCATATCATAATTATACAGATGTGGAAATAACTCTACGTCCTTTGTAATTATCTCCTGCTGGTGACATGAAAGGTGTTACCAAAGAGATGGACTGGCTGCCTCAGGTCTGTTTAGAAAGGTATATATCTGATGGGTGCAGGGATGACTTCAGTTTGAAGAACCTCCACACGACGTGGTCTCCCTATTCCTACGGGGCATGCAACTGCTTTTTACTAATATCGGTACCAGATGCTGAGCAGAAGGAAGGGAAGGAAAATTCTGGCAGTTTTAAACACACTGTAGTAGCTGTAAAGATACAGGTTTTGGGGTGACACACAAGTTTACTCTTTACATGCTTTAATTACCGTAGTATTTCCCCAAAAATAAGACCTAACCGGAAAATAAGCCCTAGCACGATTTTTCAGGATGACATCCCCTGAACATAAGCCCTAATGTGTCTTTTGGAGCAAAAATTAATGTAAGACCTGGTGTTATTTTTGGGGAAACAGGATATGCTCTGACTTGTAACATCTCATATCCTTGTCTTCAATCACTTGAATTAAAACCCAGCAGGTTGCCTGGCTCCCAGCAGGTGCTCAGTAATATTTGTCAATGTGATTAGCTGTCCACTCATCAAAAATGACACAGACTTGACAAGTCTGTTTACAATCTGCTGACTGCTGGCAGTCACACTGGATGAACAGAGCTTTAAAACAGATTTTCCAGGTCTGAACTAGGGAACTCAAATAGATCAAAAGGACTGGAAAACTGCAAAA
Source organism: Rhinolophus sinicus (assembly GCF_036562045.2). Lineage (NCBI taxonomy): Eukaryota > Metazoa > Chordata > Mammalia > Chiroptera > Rhinolophidae > Rhinolophus > Rhinolophus sinicus. Next base: position 40,739,582 of record NC_133758.1, read on the forward strand.
TCTCCTCTTGGCTCTGAGTCGTGCAGTTACAACCATACTTTAGCATTTCTCTAATTTTTAAATTCATCATTGATTACTCAACAAGCACTTCCTGAGTACCTATCATGCTAAATGACAATCATGGCGAATGCATACAGTGGACCAGGCACAGATCTAAGTGCTAAATATGAATTAATTCACATAATTCTCACATTAACCCCACACATTGGGTGTTAATACTATCCCTATTTTGCAACTAAGGAAACCAAGAGTCAGAAAGGTTTTATTTTATTTATAAATTACCCAAAGTCACATAGGTAGGGAGTAGCAAAACCAGGATTTAAACCTAAGTCAAGCTCCAAAAGTTACGCTCTCAGTCATACTGTACTTTCTGCTGGGACCCTAAGTCACATCAGTTCTCTGGTTCTTGGTTTCCTCATCAATCAAGGAAAGACAACAAAGTCAGCCCTTCTTCCTCCCTCAAGGGTGTGATCAGGAATAAATATGAGAATGAATGGGGCAGACCTTGTAAAACAGAAAACAGACTCCTTCGGAGACATCCCAGTCTTGGGAAGCCTCCAACACACAGCACATACTTAAGAAACACCTGAATAAAGTACCGTAGTCCCCCCTTGCCTGAGGAGGGTATGTTCCAAGAGCCCCAGTGGATGCCTAAAACTGCGGATAGTACCAAACTCTATGTATACTATATTTTTTTCCCCTATATATTCTTGTACATACCTTTTCACTTAAAGGAAACACTTTACAGCTTCTCTTTGGCATATCCCAATTGCCAGCATCACTTCTTTCATGCTTTGGGGCCATTATTAAGTAAAATAAGGGTTACTTGAACACAAGCACTGTGACAGTCAATCTGGTAACCAAGATGGCAGCTACTAAGTGACAAACAGTCGGGTAGCATATACAGTGCGGATGCGCTAGACAAAGGGATTATTCACATCCGGGTAGGATGATGCGGGACAGAGTGAGATTTCATCACACTACTCAGAACAGCATGCAATTTAAAACTTACGAATTGCTTATTTCTGGAATATTTTGTTTAATATTTTAGGACCGTGGTTGACTGTGGGTAACTGAAACCAAGGGAAAGGAAAACCATGGATAAAGGGAGACTACTGTACAGTTGATTCTCATTATTTGCAGATTTCATAACTGCCAATTCGCCTACTTGCTGAAACTTACTTGCAACTCCAAAATCAATGCTTGATGCTTCTTCCATCATTCATGGACATGTGCACGTGCAGAGCAGGGAAAAATTTAAATAGCTGAGATGACAAGATGAGACTCTGCCTTCTTGTTTCAGCTCTCATACTGCAAACAAGTGTTCTTTATGCAGTAATTTTAGTGCCATGTTTTGCATTTTTATGCTTTTTGTTGATGATTTTGCTGTTTAAAGTGGCCCCAGGCAAAGTACTGAAGTACAGTCTAGTGTTGCTAAGTGCAAGATGGTTGCAATGTGGCCAACAGAGAAAATACATGTGTGAGAGAAGCTTCCTTCAGGCATGTGTTACTGTTGGATGTGAGTTCAATGTTAATGGATTAACAATATATATTAAATAATATATCTTTAAACAGAAACACACATAAAACAAGTTTATTAATTGATTGGATGATGAAAATGTGACCAGAGACTCATAGGAACCCAACCCTGAATTGCCTTTGGGAACAATGGTTCAGTATTCAGTGTCTGCAGCTGGTTCAGCGTTCACATTGGCTTTATAGAACATAACTACTGTGAGTAATGAGAATCAACTATATAAGCTAAAACTTTTATAATATAAATTCACCCCCTTACAGTAAAGGTGCTAACATAGGAGGACAAAGTTCAGATGCTGAGATCCAAGAGGAAATGCAGAAGTATTGGAACATACCATCTTGGCACCCTCTGAGTCTCCATCCAAAGCTGAGAAGCCTTTGGCCAATATTATCCCCAGTGTGCAGGGGTGAGGGCTCTCATCCTTTCGTGCCAACGTACATGGAGCTCAGGAGTGCATGGCAGCTTCACTTCTCTGGGTCTCTCTGCGGTCCCTTCTCATCCATCTGCAAGACCATGGCCCAGCTGCTGTAGGAAATACCAAGGCCCATCTGGGGGCCATGGAGCAAACTCACTCCATTCCTCTGCTGTGATACTCCAACCACCCAGCTCTGATATTCTTCTTTCACAGGCTGAGCCTCAGAGAGTGCTTCTCACCAAAGTCTGACAGCATGAACGTCAGATCTCAACTTATTGAGAAGTCAAAGATGCGGAGCCAGAATTCAGACCCAACCAACTCTCCTGGTCACCCAGGCAACACTCCAACAACTCAAATGGGAACATCAGCATATATTTTTACATAGCAGCACCTTTTAGAAAGTATTCAAGGAACGCAGCAGAGGTGTCAGGCTATTCGAAACTTATTTTACAAGTCATTCAAATACCAGCAAGAAAAACAGCCTGTAGGATAAGGGAACACTGTTGAGACCAAACCTAAGACTCAAAACTAAAAGCCACTTTTTTAAACCATAGGGGAAAATGTGCAAGCCACCCCATGAGCCTGGGTTCCTGCCACATGGAGACCACATGGGGCCAGCTGCCCCAGACAGAAGTGCTCTTGTGTTTCTCCTCTGACCTGCGGTTGAAGGAAAATGGAAATGAAGCTACTAGCTCTGGACATAGCCACTCAAGGCTGAACCAGCTCCCAGTGCAAGTGGGAGATGCCAATGCTAATAAAATGTCACCTCAATTACTTTTGCCAGGGTTATAAAAAGAAACTGGAGACTTCCTCCCGTGGGCATCTTCTTGTTAATTGTCATTTATAAAAGTTCTGTTTGCTGGGCCTGTAATATGCATTATTTTCCCTTTGAAAACAAAAAGAAACTTCTAAAATATCCATCAGCATTCCAAATGGCAAAGTGATTTGTTTTCCAACTCACATTCTCGGACCAGCTTGGGAGTCTGTCTGAAATGCAGGCATCTGGTATTAATTTGTGACAATATAAAATCAAAGCTGAATTCCCATGTAAATATTGTTTTTTAATTCCAGATTTCACCAGCCTGCATGTTTCTTATATGCCAGTCCTGACTTTTATTTTCCTGGCTCCAAAAGAATTAAAGTTACACATAACAAATGTCACACCTCTTAATAAGCTCTACAGGTTAAATTCTTTCCAGCTCTGTAAAATATAGCTCGCCGTGAGGGTATATCCAGATGGATGAGTGAATTTAAATATATTGTTCCCATCTCCTTCAATCTACATGGCCTCAATTATTCACTGACGTTTGGAGGGTCAAATAAAAAAAAATCTGGTTTAGTCCCTCCATGTACACATAGCATCTCCCACTACACATCCACAGTCAAATACGGGCTGGATAGGAAAGTAACACAATCATCAGCATATATGCTTAGACAGTGAAAGTGTTAAACAGTGCAAGTGTCAAGAAACACAACCTGGATTCTACAACAGAACCCATTTTGCTCAGGAAGGTGAGCAAACAAAACCTGTTTGGATAAAACATTACATGTGTCAAAGGCAATATAAAGCACAGGGGCAGGACTGTGGGCTTCAGAATTAGACAGGATCCCAGCTCTACCAAGCTCCATGTGCCTTGGCGAGAAAAGTTAACTCCCTCGTGCTCAATTCCCTCATTTGTGTGGCGATGTCAGCCCCTACAAAATACAGACCAGCACAGCATCTGGGATATAATCGTCACAGCAAATATTTATGGAGAACTAACTTAGTACCAGGCACTGTGCTAAGTGCTTTACAGAAGTCATCAGATATAACCCTGACAGTCATACTATGAGGTATCTGATTATTAAATATTATTTCCTCCCCTTTACGGAGGAGAACTGAGGCTCACAGAGATTACAGAATTTACCTAAGGTCACATTCCGGAAACAGCAGATCTGGGATGTGAAGAGACTTGAAAGGCTTCATAGCTCAAAATGTTAGTGTCCAATAAGCATGCCATTACTGTAACCCCCTTACCTGCGATTTTGCTTTTCATGGTTTCAGTTACCCAACATCAACCCTGGTCCTAAAACATTAAATGGTAAGTTCCAAAAATAAACAATTCATATGTTTTAAATTGTGTGCCATTCTGAGTAGCGTGATGAAATCTGTCACCATCCCACTCTATCCCACCCGGGATGTGAGTCATCACTTTGTCCAGTGTCTCCACACTGCAGACAATTCCTATCTATTAGTCACTTAGTAGCCATCTTGGTTATCAGATTGACTGTTGCAGTATCGCAGAGCTTGTATTCACATAACTCTATTTTACTTAATAATGGCCCCAAAGCACAAAAGTAGTGATGCCGGCAATTTGGATATGCCAATGAGAAGCCATAATGTGCTTCCTTGAAGTGAAAAGGAGAAAGTCCTCGACTTAAGAAAAAATATCACATATTGAGGTTGCTAAGATCTATGGTAAGAACGAATCTTCTATCCATGAAATTGTGAAGAAAAAGAAATTCGGGCTAGTTTTGCTGTCTCACCTCTAATTGCAAAAGTTACAGCCCCAGTGTGTGATAAGTGCTTAGTTAAGGTGGAAAAGGCATTCAATTTATGCGTGGAAGACATGAACAGAAAACGTGTTCTGACTGATGACAATGTGTTGTGCCAGGAAGCACTGAGCCTACACGGAGACTTCAGTAGGGATCCCTACATGAGTGTCCACATTCCCATAACTTTTATTACAATATATTGTTATAATTGCTCTATTTTATTATTAGTTATTGTTGTTAATCTCTTACTGTGCCTAGTTTATAAATTAAATTTTATAATAGGTATTCATGTATAGGAAAAAACAGTGAATATAGAATTCAGTACTGTCCATGGTTTTAGGCATCCACTGGGGGTCTTGGTACATATCCCCTGCGGTTAACGGGGAACTACTGTATTACAAAAAACTACCAATAAAATAAGAAAAAGATGCAGTAGCTGCTGGAATACTAAGACTGCACCCCAGCTTTACTTTGATGTTTGAAATCATGCGGAAACTGGGCACTTGTTTAGTCACTGCAGCAGACCATGATGCAGTTTCGCAAAGGCATTTTTTCTTTTTCTCTTGGACAACACATCTATACTCTCCACATTCAACATCACCCAGACTTCAGCCCCTGGTAATTAGTTGCAAATATGTGCAAGCTGAACTGGAGACTGAAAAATCTTACGATCTCACTTAAGGATATTATTTTTTTCTGTAATAAAGAGAAATTATATGTCTTTAACTGAGATTAAATGAATAAAATCGGATTTGGGGTGCTTATTTGAAAATGATATACTCAACACTTACCTTAAAAGGTAGTATTAGAATTTTTAGGCCAAAAATTTAGGAAAAACTTGAGATTATCTCTCTTTAAGTATAAACATCATTCTCTACTTTGGAAGAAAAAGGAAAATGCCCATCCTCACTCAAAAGGAGTGACATATAACCTCAAGCTATTTGGAGAGTAAAGGCACAAGTTTACAGAAAAAAGTAAAAATAAAGACAATGAAAAGAAATAGGGCCATCTTCAGTTCTATAATTTTCTTCTAGGTACCATGTTTCCCCAAAAATAAGATCTAGCCAGACTATCAGTTCTAATAAATCATTTGGAGCAAAAATTAATATAAGACCCAGTCTTACTTTTATATGATATAAGACCCGGTTCTTATATTAATTCTTGCTCCAAAAGATGCATTAGAGCTGATGGTCCAGCGAGGTCTTATTTTCAGGGAAACACGGTATTATTTTTTAAACTCACAGTATTGCATTGTGCCACACACTCCTCCATGTCACAGGGTGGCACTGCCATTCGATCAGTCAACACACTAAAAGGGGTCTCCATGATGCCTTTGTCTTCCCCACCCTCCACAGCCATTCCATCTCCAAGTCCATTCCACTGTCTCCTAAATCTTTTGGAATCGGCCCAGTTCTCCCCACCCCCATCACTACCACTCTAATATAAGTGGCCACCATCTCCTGCCTGGACTATTGCAGTTGACGCTCTGATTTCCTCCCATCTGCGGCTTCCCACATCTGTTCTTCCACACTGCAGCAGCACAATCCTTTTAAAACACAAGTCCCATTCTGATTCCACCTGGCTGAAAACCCTTTGATGGCTCCCGACCACTCTCATGATGCAAGTCAAAAATCCTCCACATGACCCTTATTTCATTTGTTCTCTTCTGCTCTCCTCCTCACTCTCTGTGCTGTAGACACACTGCCCTTCATCTACCTCCTCCAGGGCTCCCTTCTCTTTCCCACTAGAAAGTCTGCCGCTGGTCCTGTGATCTGACCAGTCCTCCCAACTGTTATTCATCCTTTAGACCTTAGTTCAGCAGTCACCTCCAGAAACCAGCTTTCCCCACCACAACCAGGTCAAACCCATCAAGATGCTTATTATAGGCTCCAACAGGACCAAGGACCTCCCCTCTATGATATGCAGTACAGCTGGATTCTTAACATTTGCTGGGTGATTATTCAAGCATCTCTCTCCAGCTGGAAATAAGCTCCATGAGGGCAAGGACTGCCCAAGTTACCTACAAATTCTGTCAATTCTATCTCCAAAATGCACCTTGAGTCCATCACCTCCTTACCATCTCCACCCTAGCCCAGGCCACCGTGTCTCTCAGCAGGACATTCCCTGGATGCAAGAGCTCCCAAATGTCTCCCCACATCCATGCCTGTCCTCCTTTAATTCCTTCGCCCCACAGCCATCAGCAGAACCTTAAAAGGTAAGCCAGAGCACACCACTCCCCACCATAACACTCTCCAAGGGCTTCTACTTGCAGTTATAACAAAGTGAGAACTCTCCACCGTGTTCTATAAGGCTTGGTGTGCTGTGTCCACCCGCCTCCCCCCAATTCTGGGGCCTTGGCTCCCCCCAGCCCTGAGTTCACCATGCTCCAACTAACCTGTCCTTTTCTTCCTTAAACACAGCAAGCATGTTCCCATCTCAGGGCCCTGGAACATACGGTTCCCAGTGCCTGAAACCCATGTCCTGTCTTAGGTGTCTAACTGCTTTCTCATCTTCCTCAGAAAGGCCTTTAGCGGCCACCATGTCTAATAGACATTCACAGACCTCAACGACTCCATCCACAGCATTCTTCAGAATTTATTTTATGTGTCATTGTATTCAGTTGCGCTTTTTTTCCTTTTTCTTTTTTTGCCCATCTCTCACACTAAGATCTGATGGCAGGAACCCCCATTTCTCTGGTGTCCCATTATATCCCCAGTCCTTGGCATGTAGCGAAGGCTTTCAACATATCTATTTGAATATTTGAAAACTGCTAAGACTGTAAAATAAAGGTAAATATAAAATGCTTTAGGACACAAATGAGAGCAGAGATACACCAGACAGAAGTAGGCAGGGAAAGCTAATGTGAAAGGAATTCATTAGACCTGCATCTACAAGTTCACCAGATCAATAGCGTGATCATGTGGGACAGAAAAGGAGGGTTGAACCTCATGGTTGTGTGGAGCTCAAACCTGAAGCACCTAGGCTCTCAGCACAGCCCTGCATCAAATGATTTCCACTGATTTGTGCTAAAATAAATGCCCTGAAGCAAAATAAAAATATTTCATGTAACACCAGCACTATTTACACCTTCTAGGAGGTACAGTAAAGGTTGACACACATGAGGCTTTGTCTACAGCAATTGTTCCCAAACTTGAACGGGCCCCAGACACACCTCTCGAGGGCTTGAAGGGACAGACTGCTGGGCCCCACCCCCAGAGTTTCTGATTCAGAAGGTCTGGGGTGGAGCCTGGGAAATCGCACTTCTAACAAGCTCCTAGGTGCTGCTGGTCCAGGGACCACATTCCAAGAAAGACGCCAGGCCAAAGAACTGAACAAAAATAGAATTGTTCAACACAGAGCTTAGGTTTTATTCCCCAAATTCCACGGCGCCTCAGCCACCTACAAATGCCCCCATTCAGGCTCTTCTTTCCATTGACTTCTGTCCAATCCCACTGGCCAGGGAAGAGGAAGTCTAGTCCATCTGGGCAGAGACCTGGATCCCAACTCTAATTCTGAGGTACATTTTCTAGGGCTGCCATAACAAATCACCACAAACTGGGGAGCTTCAAAAAGCAGAAATTTATTCTCTCGCAGTTCAGGAGGCTAGAAGTCCAAAATCAAGGTGACAGCAGGGTTGGTTCCTTCTGGAGGCTCTAGGGGAGGGTCCTTCCTTGCTTCTTCCCAATGCTGGCGCTTGCCGGCAATTATTGGCATTCCTTGGCTTGTAGTCACATCACTCCAATTTCCATTTCTGTCTTCACATGGTGTCCTCCTGTCACTGTGTGTTCACGTGATCTTCTTACGAGGACAATGGTCATTGGCTTTAAGGCCTACCCTACTCCAGTACGACCTCATCTTAACTAATTACATCTGCAAAGACGCTATTTCCAAATAATACCACATTCTGAAGTTCCAGATGCACATAAATTTTGGAGTACACTATTCACCCAGTGCACACAATATCTGCGGAGGTGGGTGACCCAAAGGACTTCAGGAACTACAGGAAGTGGTGCCACTAAGGGATGTGCCCTGAATCCGTGTGGTTACTAAGCACACAGTGACAAGTGATGATCAGAGGCCTCTGCATCCAGGCCCCCACTTTTCTCTGGGACTCCCCCCCCCGCTTCCTTGCTGATCGTCCTCTCTCAGGGACATATGTACAGGTGTCCATGAACCCCATTAAACTCTTTCTAAAATTCTCTATGTATAAAAATAGATGAACTCTCTACAACAGAAAATTTTGAATGCGCACAAGTTCATCTTTCTGAAATGACAACTAGGACACCAAAAAGCACTGCAATTACTCCTCCGGCCAACCTGCCTCTAGCTATCAAAAACCCAGCTCTCCTTACACCTGTCCCTATTCAAGAGCCTTCCCCTTTCCTCTGAAATAAAACTCATCTCCGTAACTGAGTATTCAGCGTGCTACGCCATCATGCCGACCCAGCTCAAGGGCCATCTCCAGGACGGCCACCTGCTACCACTGCAAGAATGGGAGTCCTGACCACTCCTGCTACCCGGGAACGCAGCTACCTTGGGCTGTAACTCTCCTTCTTTTCTGGAAGTTGGGTGTTGACTCTAGTAATCTCTGAACAACCAAGTCACTTGTCACACAGAGGTGTGTGAACAAGCTGGCATGTAGAAGGGTGTGGCTTGCTGCTGACCCAATGCCAAGTGAAAAAGCCCAACTCCGTCTCGCCAGGGGTTCAAAAGCAGGAAGTGGGGCCAGATGCAGACAGACTTGTGAACAGGGAGGAAAAGCAGTGGGGGAGGGACGTGAGGCCTAATCACCAGAGTAGCATACACAGACTCTGTGCCACGGCCACACAGGCCCCAGGGATCCCTCCATTCTGGGGGTATTCTGCTTAGAAAAAAGGCACAAGTGGCAACACAAAGACCACAGAATGAGGGACATGGCTTCTGCAAAGGAAGTGAACCAAGGTACATCTTCCAGACTTGTCCTTGGAGGTACCCGCCCCTCCCTTCACATGTGCCCCAACAGGGCTGCAGGGATCCTCCAGGCAGGGCAGCGTCCTCCGTGTACCTACATGTAGGCCAGATCCACTGTCACTCTTAACCTTACCACTTTGCTGCTCTAAGGGTACAATGCTGAATGTCAATTCACCCCTTCTTGCTTCCCTGTCCCCAAGACCTTTACTTTGGCAATGGAAATTGGCAAGAGTCCAGCGTAACTAGGGGCAAAATGCAGCACCTAATGGAGGGGGCATTGTTTTTCTTTGCTGCTCCAATTTTAGTTTACTACTATTTAAAATTAAAACAACGCAGCAAATTATCTGTTTAGTGTACCATAGCATTAGCTCCACCAAAACAAACAGCTCTGCTCCCAACGATCTCAGCAGACCTTGCCAAATTTCCAAACTGCTTCTTGACCGTGTAGGGCGCAGGACAATTGTGAACAGAATTAACAACTACAGTTTTATTGACCAGCCACCAAGAGCCACACCTCTGCCAGGGACTTCATGTTCCATTCTTATTTTAATGCTGCAATACCCCAAAAGGGCAGGAATCATTATTCCCATTCAGTGGATGAGGATGCTGAGGCTCAGAGAAGTTAAACAAGTTGCCCCAAAGGTGCCGCTAAGTGGCAGAAGCTGACTCCAAAGCTGGTGTTTCTTCTCTTGAATCTGTTCACCCAATTTGTTGAGAAGGAGGCTGAGCAGCAGGGGTGCCCGAAAGGAGGAACTGACACCAAAACTAGGCTTTGGAGAGAGCTGTAGTTATTGGGAAAATTTTCCACAACTTGGGCCCCAAACCAGGGTTCTGTTGGCCTGCCCCAGAGGTTATCACATGAAAATCAGCATTCTGGCTGGATGAGAAGGCGCTGGCTAGCCAAAACTATAGCACAGTATTTCTTTGTACTTTAACATAGTGACCTTGATTGACTCTAGCCCATAGGTCTGAAATGGATGAGGCCCTAGCATTTTTGTTCTCTTGAGGTTAACTAATACACAGTGGAAGATTTGGGGCAGGAAGAAGAATCAAATTTTATAGTACTTAACAGAGTTCTTTGTTTTTCTTAAGTGGTACAGCGACGGTAGAGTTTTCTGTTCATTTTAAGAGTCTTGACTTAAAGTGACAAATGAACTAATAAAACGAAACTAATAAAACTCATACATACAGACAACAGAATGGTGGTTACCAGAGGGTAAGGGGGTGGGAGAAAGGAGAAATGGGGGTCAAATATATGGTAACAGATGGAAACTAGACTTTTGGTGGTGAGCACACAATAGAGTATACAGATATTGAATAATAATGTTGGACACCTTAATTTATAAAAATTTTTTAACCAATGTTACCTTAAAAAAAATCAATTTTAAAAAAAAAAAAAACCAACTCTCAACTTAGAATTAGAAAACATTGGTTTCAAAATTCCAGTCCTGCCACGTAGTAAGTACTTGACCATGGAGTAGTCACTTAGTACCTTATGGTCTTGACTTTCTAATCTATAAAATAGCTACCACGTTGCCTTTTACAATGACTTGATAAAATAAGATATATGAAATCACTTTGTAAATTGTAAAGCTCTAAGCAAGTAAGTAGAACTTATATTATCATATATTCATTTTGTAATGGATAAATTGAACCCCTCAATTACCCACATAATTTCCTGGAACATTTGTAATCTCATCTTCCTTCTTCACTACTCTCTCTCACAAGCAAAATTTATTCGACTCAATAAGACATAATACTTCATTGAGAATTCGCTTTCAACATCAGATCAACCATTTAAACCCTAACATGCCAAGTTTTGTCATAAGCAAAAAACTATAGACTTTGCCTTTCTTCCAGTCCTTCACATTTCCCCCCTCTGTCCCTTCCTAAAATAATCAAAGTAAACATTTTGCTTTATAAATCATTGGGTCAATGAATAAAGTGCTTTAAAATAAAAATCAATGTGTTAGGCACATAGAAATCTTTGGCATTCTCGAATATTTTATTAGTCTCTTCTTGAATCGCCTGTCATTTATTTATCATGAAATGTAACTTAAAGTACACCCGGCATTTAAATCAGGGACAGGACTAGGCCATTTAATGCCACACATTATTACACTGTTCCAAGTCCTAAACTTCTAGCATTTGCATGTTCTGTTTTATAAGCTTTTGTCTTTGTGACTACATGTGCAGCAATAAACCCCAAACCACATTAATGATAAGCCTGTTAAATATAATTATCCAAATGCAATTATCCAAAATGCTAACACAAACAAAAAGGAGGGGGTGGACTAAGGAACTCTGATTGAATGTATGTTCTTGGAGGCTTTTAAAAACTAAACAAAAATAAAAATACATTACAGTTTGTAAAGAAGAGTAAGGGCTAATAAATGATTGTATGATTCCTACATGTAATACTAGGCAGTCTGTTTGAGCCCCACAGTATCTGTGAAAAGTTTGGTTTTTAAATTGTATGTCTAATGAAACTTGAGGGGGTCAGACATTTTTTTGAAGTGCAAAAATCGGTGATGGTGACCCTTGAGGGAAATTCACAAAATTATGTCAAGTAACAGATTCTTATAAAAAGTCTGGTTTTCAACACTCTTCCTCTGATGGCAACGTTTTGCACAGCCCCTCAAGGGGAGAATTGAACAAAAACATATGTGGTGTAGCCCTTGGTACACGTGCTGGTAAAACAGCTCTCTGCAAGAAGGAAAGAAAAAAAAAAGCCCTGGCTTAAAAAGTTGGCTGATTCCTATGGTGTAAATACTCCCACCACGTCAGATTTCAGGCCCATAGGACTACTGGGTTTAGCAGAAACCCAGCTTAGAAGTCAGAGAAACCAGGTGCAAATTCTAGCTCTAGATTCCAGTTATGAGGCCTCGGGCAAGTTTCATTAACCCTTCCAAGCCTCAATCTCTGTAGCTGTAAAATGTGTATAATCCCCAGGGGAACAGCGGTTACAATGGTGTCCAGGGGGTGCCACGGCTGCCTCACATGGAATACAAGGAATGTAAAACTGACAGGATCGGTGTGGGTTTCCGCCAGGGGAGAAGGTATTGGCGGGTCCAAACAGAAACCATGAGCCTCCAGAAGGCAAGGAAAGTGATGGTAGGCCAAAAGGGACCTGGGACCATGCTCACCTCCGGGGTATAGAGCAATGGACTGGGGTAGAGGGTCACACACTTTTTTTGTACGGAGCCAGAGAATGAATAGTTTAGGCTTTTCAGGCCATGTGGTCTCTGCCGCAACTACTCAATTTTGTCCTTAGAGCACAAGAGCAGCCAAAGACAATACAGAAATGAACAGGCGGGGCTGTTTCCCAGAAAATGTTATTTATAAACAGCCAGTGGGCAGATTTCCCTATAGGCCGCAGTCTGCAGACCCCTGGGCTAGGGGAAAGGGTGATGATGAGAAGATCATGGATTAGAACCTGGTCACAAAGTAAGTGATGGAGCCAGAGCAACAAACACAATTCCTGGGGGTACCAGGCTCATGCTCCTATTCCACCACAATCTAAACACAAGGCATGTAAGCACCAGAGGCAAAAGAGAGGCAACAAAGATGACGCAGAATGTGGTATAGCTGAGAAGAGAGGAAGCAGGCCTGGGGCTGGGCAGGACTGAGTACTGTAGCACAGGAGTCTGTCTACCATTCACTGTCCTTTGGGCCTTCAGACAGAGATCCTTCCTGAATGACAGAAAAGCAGAAACCAAAATAAGGAATCTACAGGGTGAGTAGTGCCTTTACAGGTCATTTAGGCCACCTTCTGCCCAGTTCAAGTGAAGCCAGTTTGACAAGCAATTCTGAGCCTGACACACTCTGGTATCAGAATGCATAGCTTGGAACCCAGCTCCCACATATAGGCTGAGAGATCCTGGGAAAGTCACTTAACCTCTCTGTGCTTCAGAATGGGTGTGACAAAGTAGTGCTGTCTGAGGGTTATTATAAATATGAACTCCCCATACAGTACTTAGAATAATGTCTGGGACATGTTTGTTAGATAAAAGTACTGTGTCAAGGCATTGAGTTAGGTCCCACAGGGGAGGGCCTGAAGTGTCACTGCCCTCGTGGGGGCTCAAACAAGAAGCTCCCCTCTAACCAAGCATCCATCACTGGAATCAATGGCCTATTTGCGTACAGTCTCCCAACAGACAAGGACCATGTCTATGTCTCCCATGACTAGCACAGTAGCGCTCTCAAATTTGATATTCATTACCATGTTTCCCAGAAAATAAGACCTCACTGGACAATCAGTTCTACTGTGTCTTTTGGAGCAAAAATTAATATAAGACCCGGTATTATATTATATTATATTATATTATATTATATTATATTATATTATACTGGGTCTTATATTATAGTAAAATAAGACCGGGTCTTATATTAATTTTTTCTCCAGAAGACGCATTAAAGCTGATGGTCCGGCTAGGTCTTATTTTCGGGGAGTTTAATATTTGTTGAATAAATGACACAAGGCCTTAAGTCGCAATACTGGAATTTCCCCACAACAAACCTGACAGATAACAAAGCACTTACTCTGTGACCTTGGATTTGTGCCCTTCCATGTCTACAAAAGTATTTTGTTTACATTCATTATTGTCCAGCTTCAGCTTTAGGTGTACAGTGCAGTGATCAAGCATCTACATCATCCCTGAGGTGGTCTCCCTAATAACACAAGTGTCCATCGGATACTCTACAAAATTTTTACATTATTGGGGGGGGGAAAAAGTACTTTGTTTACAAATGTAAAGTTTTATAAACAAAGGTTTACCTGAAGGCCCTTCAGCAACAGAGAAGGTTACTACAGATCATTTCTGAAATGCGGGTGGTGGTGGTTAGGGACTGATCGCCGCACTGGGCAGTCGCTTCCTGCTTGGATGGCCTCCTAAAGCTGTCTGTCCAGTTGTGACACCTCCACTGCCAGAGGGAGCACAGCTGAAGGTGTTTTTAAGTTCTCCCTTACACTGAAGGAAACCCATTCATTCATTCATTAGCGCACGTCCTGCCAACTGAACCCACATGGAACAAACTTAACACCACGTCTGCATCTGATTCTAAGGTTAGGTTATCCAAGCATCTGATTCTAGGTTAGGTTATCCAAATATCCCCAAGCTAAATGCGCCCCAGCCTCTGCAGCAGGCCACAGTTCTAAGACTCTTAGAGCACTCAAACTGGAAGAGCTGTAGTTTCCCTGGCCCAACTCTTTAATTCCATAAGGAAACTGAGGCTGGGCAGGGGGTGAGGCAACCTGTCCAGGGTTACTAGCCATGGCAGGGGCAGGCCCAGAATCCACGGTTGCCAAGTGCCAGTTTGGCATTCCTGATTCACATCACATCACCTCACCCAGCCTCACCTACCTTTCCATCCCAGTGTGTTCCAAAGGCTACCTGCCCTTGACCTTCTCTCTACCTAACAACTCTCCTTCCAATGGAAAAACGTCCAGGCAGGCAGAGCTTCCCGGGACAGCTCTGTGGACACAGTGCAGAGCCATGCTGCAGCTTCCCCCGCCATTCCTGGAGGGTAAAAGGTCACACTTGAACTTGCTGCCCTCTCTGGGTACTTGCCAGGAGTGAGCAGGCTTCCGATCTATTTCCCCTTCTGAGTGTACTCATGCCATGACGGGCTTTGTGACTGCAAAGAGGAGGGCAGCAGGTGAACCTCAGACGGCTCACCTCAGGCCCTGGCAGAGCACTGCATCCGCCAACCCCTGGGGAGTGTTCATGCCAACCACAGCCTGGCCTGGCCTGGGACTGCAGCTTTGGCTTCCATAATTCATGGTGCTGGAAAGATGGCTCAATAATAACTTGGGTTTGCTTACTGCTGAGGAGTTCAAAGTGTTTTACGGACTTCTGAAATGCAGATGGGTTAGGTGGCTTACAGCTGGAGCACACAGAGCGGTGACTTGCCTGCAGTCATGAAGCAAGATGGTGACAAAGTTAGCAAATGTTTTATTCCCCTCTCTCTCTGGTTGTCGATCCCCTAGTCTCCCCTAGTCGGCACATATTTTTCTTTTCAGTAAAAACCAAGACTACAGTTACAGCACGAGCCCAGGTTTCACCCAAGAGGGGCAACGTAGAGGGAGTAGTTAGAAGATCCAAGGCTGCAAAGCAGTGGGGTATGAAGTGAGTCTGAACTCTGTCCCAATGTTGACAGGGCTCTCTGAGCCCTGGTTTCCTTGACCTTACAGTAGTAACAATGAAAGTCCCCCTAAAGTTTGCTCCCTCAAAAGCCCATTTGCATCCCAGGGAACCAGTTAGAAATGCAGAATCAAGGTCCCTCCCAGACCTGCAGGATCAAAATCTCCCTTTTCTGGAGATCCCCAGGTGACTCTAAACATATTTACATTTGAGAAGCCCAGATTATGTATAAAGCATTTATTATTACATTCCCACGCATAATCAGCCCTCAATAATAAATGTTAAGTGCAATTACCACTTGAAAGAGCCCAAGACACAGGCCAAGGCTCTCAAGAGGAAACAGACTCAGAAAAGCTGATTAACTTGCCCTGGGTCATGCAGTGGCATCAGAATTTGAACCCAAGACTTGGGGTTCTTCTGCAATACACGACCTCCTTCAATTTAATACCTACCTCTCCACAAGGCACAGCGCTAACTCAGTTATTCTCAGAATCAAAACCCTCATGGTTATTTTAAAGTAATACCCTAGTCACCATTAACCCCTCTGGTGAGTAGTAGCCTAGACTATGTGCTTCTGGGTGTCTGTCTGCTATTCTTAAGATCTAGGAAGTGGGGTAACCCAGGACTGCTGCCAGCTGCTGCCTGAGATGAAATTTTTAAAGTGAAAGGAAACCTTAAAACACACTTTATAAATTTACAGTCCTTTTCACCCATTAACACCTTCCTCATTCAGTGCTTACTGCCCAAGCAGAGAAATAAGACAGGGTGGCAAGCTAGAAGGCATCTTTTTGACTTCTCACGTCTGACTCCTAGCCTGAGAGCAAACCTCAGCGTGCTGGCTTCCCAGGGCTGGAGTCCCTGCTTCTCAGCCCATCATCCTGGGTTCCCCAAACACTACAATGGAGACTGGCAAGTAGCAGCAAAGCTGAGGCTATACTGGGCCTGTGAAAGAATAGCCATGAGGATTAAATGGGATGTCAAATATCCAGCCCAGAGCACAGAGACTGTGTGATTAGTCCATCGATATATCTGTGCCAGGCCTGGGCACAAAAATTTTCCTCTGTGTTGTATTTCAAAGTTTGGAAGTCAAAGCAGTATTTGTGATTGGTTTCACAAGTGTTCAGATGTAAGTAACAAAAAAGAACAGGTTTCCAGATTTCAGATGGGATAATTCTGATTTTTATACACCTGTACCAAACCTGATACATGAAATCTCAAGTTCATTAAAAAAGGCAGATTTCAGATAACACTATAGCAATGCTTTCCAAACTTCTATTTGTATATGAATCAACCAGGATCTTGTTAAAATGCAGATCTGGACTCATGTAATCTAGAGTGAGGCTTGAGAGTTTGCATTTCTAACAGCTCCAGTGAAGCTGAAGAGCCAAGAGCCCACGCTTTTGAGCAGCAAGGTTCTGTAGAAGTCCTTAAATCACAAGAAACAAATCCAAGAAAAGCATAATTTGATTTTAAAATGACATGCCAGAAGAACATCCATGAAGAAGCATATGAACCACCCAGGCTGGCAGGGTTTCTTCATGGGAGGCACACCAACAAAGCAAATGGCACTCTTTGGGCTGGCCCTGACCTTTCTTCAAATGAGTTTGTACTTTATATCAAGCTTTGTCTCGGTAGGTGAAAGTACTCTTTAGTGATGGTAAAAGCAGCATGCTTCTGACAAAATTCTTGAAAGCAGGGCAGTGTAGGGAACAAAGCATCCTAGGATATTTCAAGTTCACTGCCACTCCAACAGCTTGTAGGCCAAGATAGCTTTTTCAAGCCCTTTCTTAAATCAAGGTTTACCCATTTAGCTCCTCTCTGTACATTAAATTTGATGCTGTTTCTGTGGATAGCTGTAATTTTTTTAAAAAATGCCTATCAAGTTGCCAGTGATGGAAAATTCCAAAGTAGCAAGATGAATGTGATTGTCAGGTAAGGAAGCACCTTATATTGACTAACTCATCTTAATGTGTGTGTTGCGGGGAGAGATCAATAAAACATCTAAGAGCTTCAAATTGATAGGATCAGAGATTAAATTCTGACTACTCGTTGGATCAGAAACACTAACACAGACCATCCTCCATATTCCCTTAAATGAGATTCTCAGAGACAAAGTGTGAGGTAATCTGATCTCCAGCTGCTCTTAGCACAGGAACACATCTATCTATGGAGACACAGTCCAGCCTTGCACACTGGCTTAGAATAACATGTATGTTTATTACAATGCCTGTCATGACCCTCTGGACTAGCTGCGCTTATGCTCAGCCTGTAGACATGAGCCAGTGAGTGATGTCAAGCGGTAACACTGAGCTGCCCAGAAACTGCTGAGTGCGCACCACTTACCCTGAATGGAAGGGATTTCCCTCCTGTGTACTCCTGGGCTAATGGGGAGATGTCTTTAACAAGAAATGCCAGGGCCAGGCTGTCACCTGTGCCCTCACTAACTCATCCATATAATCACAAAGCTGCTTCCCCCACTCCACACCCCTGCCTTCAGCCTACGTGCCGCTACATACTGAGTAGGGCCATGATTTCACCCACTTGGGAAGAAAGAGACTCAGCAAACTTCTGGATGAGCCTGGCTTGTTCTTTCCTATTTGTCCCTTCGGGGAGGAAGTTAAGTTTTCCAATAAGCCACCTTCTTACTTAGGCCAGAGCAAGCCTGAGCTTTCAGAAGAGCATTACAGGAGGGAGGAAGGAACAGAAAATGTTCTCCCTTCTCATCTTGAGGCCTGAAAATGTTAGCAAGGTCCCAACCAGAAGGGGAAACTAAGGCCCCAGGAGGTTAGATTAGCTGAGCAAAGGTGGAGTCAGTGCTTTAACTGACTGCATAGGAGGCCTTATTAACTCATAAAGGAGAACAGATACTCCCTCTCCCAGGCAACAGGCCTGCATTCCCCAACCCCCTACTCTGATCCTCTTCCAATCTCCAGTCCCACTGACTGACAAATCTAACTAACTGTCCCTTGAACATATGGTGACAAGCTTCAGCTATTTCCTGAATAAGCCTATTTCCAATACTTAATGTTTTTGCTAAGATGCGAATACCTGCAGATAACGTAAACTAGCAAGTACAACAAGCTTTTAACTAACTAGCAAATTCATCTTGGAATGGAAAAAAGAATCCTCAAGCCCTATCCCCGCACCGCCCCCCCCCCCCGCCCCTCCACCCCCAAGGCCCGGTTCAAGGGAATGTAAGAAGGACTTTAAATTTTTTTAGGAAAGTAAAAGGAAAACGCCAAGTTTTCCTGAGACACAGGAATACTTGAGCGTATGCGGGAATTTCTCAGGAGGGATTCACCGCGTCTGCGACAAGTTCAGGCTCACACGTGCGACTGAGACGTGAAGGCCGGACCCACTGCTCGACTCTGCCCCTCCAAGTCTCGCCTGGGATGGGGAGAGCATGTCTCCGGGTTTGAACTGGGTTTCTGGAAGTTCGAGATCGCTTTGCGATGGGAGGGTTTAGTGCTGCTTTTTAATGATCTCCCGCAACTCCTAACTCCGGACCCACTGTATGAAGGTGGTGCTTCTGCTCTGCGAGTGCTGGGCTGGGCACACACGTGTGAACACATACTCTCTGGGGACTCTCCCTCTTTCGAGTGCCCTTGTGGTTTGGAATTCGGGCCAGAAGCCCGGAGATCCCGCAGGGCGCGGGAAAGTGGGAGCAACCCGTATCCCGCAGCAAAGAGCACGCGGGAAGGGACGCGGGGTTAGACGCGCGTAGTGTCCTGGATACTCACCGGGATCTCTGCAGTTGCTCGAAGGCGCTGGTGCTGCCCCCCTGGCCCGGCTGCTCCAGGGTGCAGTAGTTTTGCGAGGTCTGCCTGGAGAAGGCGATGGGCAGGATTCCCTGAGTGAACGAGTTGAGGCGGCCCCGACTGCCGCTCGCACTCCCGGGAGTCCCAGAGCCCAGGAAGGCGGTTGCCGGCACCTGCACGCTGGTAAAAGCATCGTCCTCCTCCAACTCCTCTTGCCCGTCGGATAGCTGCAGATGAGCGCAGGCAGCGAGAGGCGCCGGCCGGGGCGACTGCAACTGCTCCCCCGACGCCCGGCCCGCGCCCAGAGGGCTTGCGAACCCCCGGGTCACCCCGAGTCCCGGAACAGACGCGTGGCCGCCGGGAGCCAGGGGCGGCAGCGGTGAGGGCTGCGGGAGGCAGGATCCTGCTGCCAACGCCGCCGCCGCCGTGCCCGCCGCCACGAGCGCGTTGCAGCCTCCCCGCTCGGCAACGGCGAGCATGCTGAGCCGAGTCCTCCCGCCGCAGGCGCTGCCCGCGCCCGACTTGGCCGCGCCGCTCTCCTCGCCGCCGCCCCACTCCTCGTCCTGCAGCGGCGGCCGGCCGTCCAGCGAGATGTTGGTGAGGAAGGAGAGAGCAGCCTGGCGGCGCCGCGGGTCCATGCGCGGCTTCCTGGGGGGCTCCGGCGGCGGCTGAGCCGGCGCAGTGGCCGCGGTTTGAGTCTGCTGCGGCCGCTGCTGCAATCCGTTGGTGCCCGCGGCGTCGGTGCCGCCGCCGCCGCTGCTGCTACTGCTGCAGGCGGCTGTGCTGGGGGTGGCTGCAGCCGCCGCCATTGTGTCCGTCTGCGGCGATATTTCTGCGATACCCCAACAAGCGAGCGGCGCCCGAGTGCTAAGCCGCGGGCGCGAGCGCCAGCGACCCGGGCTGGGCAGGGCGCTGGGCGCTGGCGGCGTGCGCGGCGGCCCAGCCCCCCCGCGGGCGGGCCATACTCGCCCCTCGGTGCTGGGGCGGGGGTCGCCGCCGCCCCGGCCCACGCGCTCGGCTCGTTTGCTCGCTCTCTAGCTGACGGGCTGGCTGGCTGTCCGCAGGCTGGCTGCCTACTTGTCCCGGCGCTGGCCCTCCCTGCCCCAGCGTTCTCCCGCGGCCGGCCTGGGTGTCCGTATTTATAGGTGCGCGCGCCCCGCGCTCGCGCTCCGGAGCGCTCTTTGCAATAACACAGTATCACGTGTGGGGAATGAAACCTGGGAGGAAAACAAAGCCGCAGGCGGCGTCCGCAGAGGCAGACGGCGGGAGGCGAGGGGCCGGAGAAGAAGGAAGAGGAGGAAGGGAAAGTCGAGCGGGTGGCGGGGCGGGGGATCCGCCGGGAGGTCCTGGTCGCCCGAGCTTCCTGCGGGGAGAGTTGGTGGCTCCCGGGGCGCACCGTACCCAGGGGCAAGAGGCGAGCACGTTTACCCCGCGCGCTCAGACTGGAAGTTGGGGGGTGCGAGCAGAACCTCTTGAGTCACCGTGTGATGATGTTGTCCCAGAAGAGTTGTGGGTCTGCGGGATAGTTATTTGGATCAACGCCTAGATTTGGCCCTCGAGCTTGTTAACTGGACGCCGCGCTGCTGTTGGACCCTGAGAAATAAGTGCTTATTACTGGTTACACGGGTAGGTCAACAGCCCCTTACATGGACTTACAACAGTCCCATCTTAAAGCTGTCGCTAACCATTGAGGTTGTGTCTCATTCATTCTCAGGTTGAGGAAGCACCCCTAAGATAAATGCACGCCCCGGGTGCTTAAGAGTCCAAGCGCGTGAACATCTTCCGTGTGGCCAGACTAATTTACACACCACCATTTGATGGTGCTGTCACTTTTCATCTCTTTCTTAGCAAAGGCCAACATAAATTTTTACTTTGGCCCTGAAATGTGCTCTGCTTTCTATGAATACTGAGGTGGGCTAAAATGGCCTCACTCCACTTTCCCCTTGTTACTTTGCAAAATTTTGTGATTATGATCTCTTTTCCTCCCGTATAAACTGGGACCAATATGTACAGTTAACTACCATTCATTTGATAACATCCGTTTGGCACCTACCATGTATTCTATAAAGATGGGTTCCTACCCAGAGCTGCAGCTCTGGATCTGGGAAGAATCGCTGAATGCTATACCCCAGAACCATCCCCAGGGGTGTATGAGGGAGGACCGGCGTTACGGGGGGTGGGGGGTGGGGGGAGTGTTTAGGAGCGATCTGAAAACGTGTTCTGGTTTCCCTACGCATTTTGGGTGACTTCCCAAACGCAGTAAGGAACCAACGTCATACTGGGTTAAGCTCTGCAACATCTAAGAAACCTCTGTACAGGTTTCTGAGGGAGAAGCAATGTGTTTAAGATCAACGGATTAATTTAATTAAAGGTTTAAATTTAGCCCTGGAGCTAATGGGTAACTAACTCTACATTGAAATTCCACTCCATTTCGAGTTCAGGAGAGTAAATTGAGTAACGGAGAGCAAATACACCCTGTCCAGAGATGTGCAGCCAACCTGGAGGATGAGATATGGGGGAGTTTCAGGTTACATTTGCTCAGGACAAACATGGCACATGGCCCTTTACATGAACAATTGTTCATATTTTATTTTATGTCATTTTTAGGCCTTTTGAAAAACTGAAGCCCATGTCTATTTATAGGAGTCTTTCAGCAGCTAAGTCAAAGCTTGGTGACCAGCTCTGTGAAGTTTCATTAGGATTTTAATTACTTTGTTTAACTAACTACCTAGAAACTTCCAAGGCTCTTTATTACAATTAACTTATTTTCCATTACCACTGGCCTGGTTGTGCTGGCAGGCAGTGTTGAATGAAAGACACCAACTCTGCAAAAGAAAACACTAGTTTTTTAATTATAAAGGTGATATATGATAATTGCAGAACATTTAGAGAATAAGATAAGCAAAGAGAAGTAGGAAAAAAAATCACTAACAATCTCATCTATGGAAATAACTTAAAATTTTGACTTTTGTTCTGTGTGTATTTTTAAACAAAAGTGAAAACAGGCTGTTTGTGTTTTGTGATTTTTTTGCTTGTTGTGTTGTGATCATCTTTCCATTTAGAATATTCTTCTACAGCATCATTTAAATAACTGCATAGTGTTCAACTGAGAGAGAGACTATGATTATTAAACTTGTGCCCATATTGAACATTTAGGTTGTTTCCACTTTTACTGTTATAAAGATACTGGTGGTCACATCCTTTGTTCTTCTAAATTTTGCTACCAGTCAGTATTTTTTTCTTAGGTCAAATAGATTCTGGATCAAGCAGCATATCATGTTTCTAAGGCTTTCCAGCTTAAAAAAGGTTGTTACAATCCACTTCCTTACCCTCTTGCCAGCACTGGATATTAAAATTTTTTCATCAATATTAATTTCTTTGCTCATTTGATATAACTCTGCTTATTTTAAAATTACAAATATGCAAACTAATTTAAAATATTAAAGCATCAAACAAGAATCAACATGTGTTTTACCTCCAAATTGTTCCTGTGATCCTCGTATGGGACGATGAGAGAGATGATTTACTGTTCACCTACTGTGTGCCAGGCACAGAATATTTCTAATCTTTAGACCACCCTGCGTGTGTGTGGGGGTGCATTATCATCAATATTTTACAGATGAGGCTCAGAAAAAAAATAACTTGCCCAAGGTAACCTAGCTCTTAAATAAGTAAATTTGGAATAAGTCAGGGGGTAAGTAGACTAGGATGGATAAATAACAGTGGCTGGGCCAGTATTACAAACCTTATTCCAAGACCCATTCGTGTTCTGGCGCCCTCTGCTGGTGAGGATGTTTTATGGGAGGGGGCCAACACCAGATTTAATCTTATAGATGTACTTGAGAATCAACTACAATGGAAATAATAGAAACTTTGGAGGAAGAGGATCTGGGTGTCAAGAGCAAATCTCTTAACCTCTCCAAGCCAGTTTCCTCTGTGGGTTATTATGAGGTACAAATGAGACTGAACAAGAAGCATTTTATAAACTTTAAAGTACTTTTAAAAACTGTTATTTATCCATCCTAATCTACTTACCCCCTGACTTATTCCAAATTTACTTATTTTTTTCACCCATTTATTCACTGATCAAATATTGAGCAACTTCTATGGGCACAGCGCCACCTTGTTACAAAAGGAATAAAAAGAAGTGTGGCCTTTAGCCCTTGAAAATAGTGGAAAACAAAAGCTCAGGTCACATTTAAATAAAAATGCAAGACAGACTGATTAAGTGAGCAATCTGACTGGGACTGTAAATGTTACCAAATCTTTATTTGAGATGGGGGGGGGGGGAATTTAAGCTGACCTGGGAGATAAAGAAGGGAAGGAGTGGCCACTTCAGGGAGTGGAAATTCTGCAAATAAATTCCTCGTGGATTGCAGGCATAGAGGATTACAACTTAAAATGTATTTTTTTTTTTTTTTTTATCAACCAAGGTTTTATTTATTTCATTTACTTTCATAGTGCCCCTTCCAAGCACCCATCCTGAAAAACATTTTCTGGCAGGTATGAACTGTTTTGATTGACACACATGAGTGTCAATTTTACCAAGAAAGAAAGAAAAAGAACCTGCAAGTAATGGCTGACCCTTTAAAATGAGAAATTAGCAGACCACGAAGTCTGAAAATTAGCTTAGAGATGACAATGGCTGTCATTCATAACAGAAACCATTGGATATAGTGGAAAACAAGAGACTCTGATGCCCGCTTAGACTCTTGCAAGCTTGTGAGCTTTTGGGGCTCCAGGTCGGCCCCAGCTATGTGCACAGGCTTCCAGATGAAGGCTCCGCTAGACTCTGCATAAATAGACAGGTCTAGAGAGCTTTGTGTCTCCCAATATAAAAGCATTATTTTATAGTGTTTGCGTTTGTTCAGGTCATTTTCAGGCCATCAGAGTGGGATGGATGTGGCCAGATTCTGGGGAAATATCACCACTTTGCCTGCCACTGGGAAGTTCAGTTGGACTAACTGTTGACCATAGTTACCTTCTCTGATAGATGGGCAAAAACATGAAGCGACAGCTCACAGAAAGTGAAATGCAAATGCCTGGTAATTGCTTGAAAGAAGGAGAAATAAGAGTAATGGACACTCTTATACTGCTGATGGAGTGTCGATTGAAACAACCTTTCTGGGAAGTCATTTGGCAATAAGTATCAGGAGCCTTAAAAAGTTCAGGGTTGACTACATGAGCTTTAGAGTCAGACTGGCCGGGTTAAATTTTGACCCCACAATCATGGCTTTGAGTGCACTGAGCGTGTTACTCTACTTATTTGTGCTTCTGTTTTTGTCATTTGTGAAATTGGAGTGATAATATCTACTTTACAGCCTTGTTAGGAGGATTCCGTGCAGTAACAGTACAGTAAATACTTGGTACATGGTAAGCACTCAAGAATATAGTTACTGTAGTAATCCTAAGGGGCTATTGAGAAACAAGGTCAAAGATTTATGCACAAAAATATTCATTGCAGCATTGTTTAAAATAAAGACAACTTGAAAAAAACAAATCCTAAATGTGAAACAATGGGACACTAAGTAAATTATGGTTTACTCAAACAATTGGCTATTGTACCTCTATTTGTTTAAAATTATCTTTACCAAGCTTTCTTAATGATGTGAAAAATGTGTTTTGAAACAATGCTAACCAAGTAAGACAGAACAGAAACTAGATCGATCACAATATCTCAACTTTGTGAAAAACTGAAGGGAATTGTTTTAAATACTAATATGTGTCTAACAGCTACATGTGACCAGAGGTTAAATCGCTGCTTAGTAAGATTATGGTGATTTGTATTCTGCTTGCTTATTTTTGCTAACTTAAATAGAAATAAGTGTGTGGTCATAGAAACTGCTTCTCAATTAACAGTTTTAAAAATATGTTTAAATGCATGGAAACAAATCTTGGAAGAAAATATGCCCAAATGTTAAGTGGTGGAATTATTGGGGACGTTTTTCAATTTCTTTAGGGCTATTAGAAGGCAACTAGCTTTCTCTGCCACAGGTGAGTATGACGTAATTAGACAGAGAAGAAAATGCCAGTTGACGGGGGACTAGGTATGAATGAAGGTGCAAAGACAGGGATAAGAAAGGAACAGACTTTGGAGAAGTGGCTGGCAATGAATAAACCTGCCTGAACAGCTAGATGAAAAGGATTATAGCGGTGAACAATGGGAGATAAAGTTGAAAACCAGTATATAGTGCCAAATCATGAAGGCCTTGAATCTCAAACAAGGAATTTGAACCTATAGGTACTAGAGAGCCATAGACAAGTTTTAAACAAAAAAGTGACACGTGTATTGAAAGCCAAACTAAAGGAGAATTAATTTTGCAAATAAGAATATGCGTAAGGGATTGAAGAGAAAGTCTTTCATTTCTGTATTGATTCATTCAGTATGCATTGAGCTGCTTGCTCTATCCATTCATGCTCTCTGCTAGGCACTTAGAGTAAGTCAAGGTCTCAGACTGATAAGAAAAGGGGGGAAAGAGAGCAAAGGGAATAAGGGTGGGTTCTCTTTTATGTGCAAGCCCTGAAATGGCCATTTCTCCTACATAGTTTGAGTTCTCGCCACAGTCCTGCTATTATCCTATCTGACAGACGAGACAGACGCTTACCAAAGTCAAGCATGGCGATGTGCCTCTGGTCACACACCTGATCCCTGGGTAGTTCCTTCTGTAATATCTTAGGGTGGAGGTTTGTGTCAGCAAGGACCGGCCTAATCCTAGGGGTCAGAGAGGCCCCACAGAAAAGGTGATATTTAAACTTGGACTCTAGTTCACGTGTGAGATAGGGTATTTCAGGTCATGCAAAGACACGGGAACAATAATGTTAGGACTCTATTACAACAATTCAGGCCTAAGGCAATAAAACTTGGAATTGGCAGTGAGAATGGAAAAGAAGGGTCAAGTGCGAGAGACATTGAGGAGAAACTAACTGGCTTGCAGATTTCCAAACGGGGTGGGGGCAGCTGTAACTTCTGAAAGAACCAACAGTACCCTAGGGAGGGGAGAACAGATGAGAGGGTAAAACGCTGGCTGAATTTTGGCCTGAGTTCCTGTTCTATACCATCACACAGTGGCCCAATGAAAAGGCTAAGATCTCCTTTTTCTAAATCACAACTTCACTCATCTTAAAGAGAAGTAGGCTTTGAGTCTGTACCTCCACAATCCTCCAATTTGGTTACAGATGGCCGCACACAGTAGGTTTCTCTGCCATAGGTGGGTAGGGCAGTGGCTGACGACACAGGCCTCTGGAGCACCCTGTGCTGGCCATAATCACACAATCCATTTGCCCTTTGAGACACAATTCAGAGGCAAAACAGCATTCTGGCCCCCTTTTGTGATATACTGAGAGAAGTCTTTGGAAAAAGAACTATTCCAGGGTCATGCTCATTTCAGCCATTATAGGACCTCTTTGAATGTCAGAAACCCAAGTCAAAGCAGCTTAAGGAGAATGTATTCAAAAAATACAGGCGGGTCTCAAGAAATATATAATCGGGAATACAGTTGAAGCCAGCACATAGAGAATTGTGCATGTAAACACTTGGGGACTCACCTCTTCTCCAGTGCCCAAGTCACGTTCCATTATCTCCCTCTACAAATTAGGTTCCTCTGCTTCTCTGGCCCATGGGGCAAGAAATGTGCCTTTGACAGATTCCCACATTTATAACTTACCAAGACTGGCCCCTCTAGGTTTCCATTTCAAATTTACAAAGAAAGACCATGATTGGCAAAGCTTGTATCAAGCAGGTCCTGGACCAATCAGCTTGGCCAGGTCTCAGCTAACAGGTATTCACTCCTGGAAGCAAATGGATGAGGTGTGTGGGGTGGGCAATTTCCAGAAGAAGGGAAGTGCATGGTAGATAAAACAGTAGGGGTCTACCCTGGTGGGGCACTTCCTTAACTTCTCTAGGCCTATTTTCCTCACTTGGAAAATGGAGATACACGATCTACCTTGGAGGTTATTATTGTAAAAACTAAAGAGGATAAAAAGATGGTGGTGATACTCAGACTTTCCACTTAGCGCTCCCAAACATAAAGAGAATAGACTAACAGCCTGAGAGGTCTGTCAATGAAGCTTAAAACAGGACATTTCTTTGAGGTCTTCTTTTTGGCTTCAAAATGTAGGAGCTATGGAAATTTAGCATATGGTAAAATTGACATCTCAAATCAGAAAAGAAAAGATACATTATTCAGTCAACGACGTTGAGACAACTGGGTTGCCAATTGGGGGGGAAAAGGTAGATGCTTCACAGTTTGCACCAAATTAAATTTGTGCTGAAAGAAAGATTTAAATGCAAGGGATGAAACCGTGGGAGTACTTAGGAAAAGTACTAAAGACCTTAGCGAAAGAACTTAGAACATGTACTCATGGTTTGTTTTGTTCAGTGCTGCAACTCCAGCACCTAAAGCTGTGCTTGGCATAGAGTCGGAGCTTAGTAAATTTTTGCTGAAATGAATTCATGAAAGAATATTTTTAAATCACCTAGATAGGAGAAAAGCCTTTCTAAGAATAAAACCCAGAAGCTTTAAAAGCAAAGATAAATTCAGCTAGTAAAAAACAAAAAAATTATAAATGACTATAAGGGGTTGAGGGGAGCAAACTAAATCAAAAGACAAACGTACTGGAGAACAATATTTGCAATTCATATCATAAAAGGTATCTTTCCTTAATAGTTAAAGAAATTCAAAATATTAAGGGAAAAGCCAACAATCCAGTAGAAAAATGGACAAATGATATGAAGAAACAGTTCCCAGAATAAGAAATACAAATCAGTCTTAAACATATAAAAAAAGATACTCAGCCTCCTTCATATTTAAGAAAAGCAAATAAAAACCCAATGAGATACAAGTTTTCACCTATCAGATTGGCCAAGGTCAGAAAGTCAGGGAACACACTGTCTACTGTGTGTTGGCTAAGGGGCAAGGAAACAGATTCTCTGACACAGCGATTGAGAGATTGAAATTCTCTCCAGAGTGTGATTGGACCATACAGTATACCTGTGACCCATTTCTAGGAATTTGTCCTGCAGATATCCTATCACGTGTACAAATGAAGAATATTTAGGGTTATATTTGTTGTAGTGTTTGTAATAGGAAAATATTGGAAATAACAATCATAGGGCTAGTTAACAGATTCTGGCACATCCATACAATAAAATATTCATTGTTCAGCTGTTAAAAGAATGAAATAACTCTTTATGAATGTGTTATGAAAAGATCTCCAAGATGTGTTTATCTGAGAAAAGCAAGCTGCAGAGTAGTGTGTATTTTATGCTATCATTTGTACTAAGGGGGAAAAAAAAACCAATTCACATTAATAAATATTTGGTTGTACTATGTATAGATTATCTCTTGGACAATTCCTAAGAATCTGGAAATAGTAGTTGCCTCCTAAGAGTGAAGCTGGGTGATTGGAGAACAGAGATGTAAATTTTCATTCTAAACTCTTTTATATCTTTTGAGTTTTGTTTCAGGAACATGTGTTACCTATTCAAATAAATTAAATCAGGAAAAATATGTGTTAACTTAGCATTCTGCTCCATGATATATCCAAGACGGACATAATATAAAAATAATGTTTTAAATTACTTACCTTACACTAATTAACTTTCCCTCACAAAATCTAGAGTGAAATTAACATTCTAGAAAGACACAACACATTTATCCTGGGACTTTTTCTTTTGGCCATACCAGGAAGTATCCCTTTTCCATAGAGAATGGAACTTTGCACTGTTTGGCACATTGAGTAGCTGCCCCACAAATGTGAGTTCCTCTCTCTGTGGGAACGGAACTTTTCCTGGCAGAGGAACCGGAGGGAACCACTCCATTGGCGAGGTCAGAAGGCTGCTGAGTGTCTCATGCCCTAAGTAGAGGTTGGGAGGTATTATCCCATGAAATCCAAGGTTTCATCATCCCAGGAAATCCACATTCTTTAACCTGGACCAATGCCTGGCATATAGCAGGTTCTCAAAAAAATATACAGAGGATGCCAAAAAACTGTATATGCATTTTAGATAACATCTCTTAAAATGTGTATACATTGTTTTAAAATAAATTTTATTAGGGAATATTGGGGGACAGTGTGTTTCTCCAGGGCCCATCAGCTCCAACTAGTTGTCCTTCAATCTAGTTGTGGAGGACACAGCTCAGCTCCAAGTCCAGTTGTCATTTTGCAACCCTGTTGCTCAGAGCTCGCACTCTAACCAACTGAGCCATCCGGCCACCTGGAAATGTGTATACATTTTTTTGGCACTCCTGGTATTTCTGGAATGAATGAGTATACCAAGAGTTGGGGGATCTCACCTGAGAGAATGGCAAATGCTGTTCAGAAGCTTTCGGGAAGTCCCATAAATAGGCGACATTGAACCTGGGGCTTAAAGAAGAAATTCCTCATCTAGAAGACAAGGGAGGTGAGTCGGCATTTCGGCAGAGAGAAAGGCTTCTCTTTGGCCATGAAAGTAGAGGGAGAGGAGCCTGGGAAGGCCAGCGGTGCAAGGTCATGGAGCTCCTATCTGCCCACTTGGAGCAGCAATCAGATGTGGTCAGTTACCTTGGGGGATATCGCTTGTGATGGTGGTTATCTGACAAAGTTAATTTGTAAAGGTCCAGAAGCTGACAGGCAGGAAAGAGACTAACCAGGTAGTATTCACTGGAATTCAGAGGCTTTGGAAAGGGAGAACCTCAGGGAAAGACTGACTTTGAGCTGGTGGGCAGAGCTGTGCTCTCAGCCTATCAGATCCAGTACTCCCTTCTTATCCCCCTCATTATCACGAAGTGAGAGCCATAGACAACAAGAGAACCACAATCCCTATCCAGAATCCAAAACGCCTTGAAAATCCAAAGTTTTCCTTTTTTTTTTAAAGTTTACAAGCAACATCCATTGTTAGTCAGCAAAACCTGCCTGAAGGAGACCGGAAGGTACATAGACCATTCTAAGTGTCTATTTATATGTTTTGTTGTAGAAATATTAGTGTGCTTGATTATAGGATATTGTTCCGGACACCCCTGAGGCATTATATAATATATTGTATGTGCACCATACTACTTTACTAAAATCGGTGAGATTCTGAAGTATATCTGGCTCCCAAGAGTTTTGGATATTGAGTTGTGGTGTAATATAATTGACCAGTACACGTAATGTTTAAAAACAAAAAGTAATATAATGCCCTGAGTGTAAAATAAAGAAGATAAAAAAGAGTAGACATTTACAATAATATAATATATATTTCGATATGTGAAGGCTGGGGTAGGGCTGCACTTGAAGACCTAAGAAATGAGTTGGGTGCTTGCCCCTACAGGTAGGAGCTCCTTAATGTGACAATTCAAATGCAACTGATAAAGTTGTATATACTTTTTTTGCAATTCAAATACTAGGAGAGACATTGCTGTGATTTTCCAAAATGATGAACATCTCTAGGTAAAGTTCCAAATATAAAAAAAATAGTCTCTTTCAATGTACTCAGTAGTTGCGTTCCTGGAAAATCTAGGGCATACAAAAACCATGCAGAATTACTTTGTGTGCACTTGTAAAACATAATTAGGTTTTAGGATATAATTATAATGAGACTTTTTGCTTATAAGATACATTTTAATGAGATGTTTGAAAGTGTTCAGGATGCAGGACAATTGTTTGTTGTGGGCGACGCCTCACACATGGCAAGGTACCTCGTGTCCCTGGCCCCACATGTTAAATATCAGCAGTGCCCCCTATTAGACCACTGACAACCAGAAATGCCCCTCACATTTCCACAAAGCCCCTAAAGTGGTAACTTCAGGAGGGGAACACCGCTCATCCCCAGTCTGCTGGGAACCACTGGGGTGGAAGAAGCTGGCAAGGGCTGGCGGATGAGCCCATGGAGTCCCAGGGCGGGCTCCCATCCAGCAGGGGAATCCCAGTCAAGTCCAGACGAAGCAGTTTGGATGTGAAGAAACTTGTTTTCCCTGGAACCTAAGCCTCAAATAAACAGACTGCAATTGCACACCTAAGTTCCTCATCAGGTGTGCCAGCATGGAGCTGTGGCACTCCCATTGGCCAACCGGAAGGAGATTTTGGCCTCAAGCACCTGTCTTCCCTGCCAGCACGGTGGCGCCTTCTTGAATGGGCTGATGGGCCACATGGTACTCAGATGATGGGGAGTTTGGGGTGTGTCAGGCAGCCTGCAGGCTGTGTGGCCTCCTTTAATTCACTCCTCGAAGAGTTAATGTATTTTAGTGATTAAGAGTTAAACCCAGAAAGATAGTTTGGGAACTATAATCAATAATGTTGTAAAGATTTTGTAGGGTACCAGAGGGACACTTGTCTTATTAGGAAAACCACTTCATGGATGGTGTAGACACCTGACCACTGTGCTGTTACACCTGAAGCTGAAGCTGAATAATACTGAATGTCAACTATAATTTAATATTTATATAGTCACGAGATATGGAGTACAGCATAGGGAATAGATCAATGGAATTGTAACAGTATATAGGAGTAATAGATTGGGGGAGGGTGGTTATCACTTTGTGAAGGGTGTAAATGTCTAACTATTACATTGTTTTGTACACCTAAAACTAATTTTTAAAAAGATATAAAAAATCCAGATATTGAAATAGAACACTTAAATTATATAAGCTTCAGTAGATCCCTAAAACCCAAACTGTAACAATATTTTAATACCCTACTCTTAGAAAATGAAAATGTTACATGTACTATAGGTAACAAAAATAACAAGATGATTTTTTTTTTTTAAGTTAAGTACAGCAGCATTATTCACAATAGCCAAAAGGAGGAGGCAATCCAAGTGTCCATCCATTGGTGAATGGACAAAATGTTGTGTATACATACAATGGAATTATTATTCAGCCTTAGACAGGAAAATTGAGATACCTGCTATTATGGATGAACCTTGAGGACCTTATGCCAAGTGAAATAAGCCAGTCACAAAAGGATAAATACTGTATGATTCCACTAACTAGAGCAGTCAATTCAGAGAGACAGAAAGTAGAACAGTGGTTGCCAGGGGCTGGTGGACGAAGAAGGAGGAATGGGGAGTTGTTGTTTAATGGGTACAGAGTTTCACTTTTGCAAGACGAAAAGAGTTCTAGCGATGGAAGATACTGATGGCTGTACAATGATGTGAATGTACATAATGCAACTGAACTGTATATTTTAAAATGGCTAAGCTAGTAAATTTTATATTATGTACATTTCACCACAAATAAAATTTAGAAAATAAATTAAAAGCTAAGTCTCTGATGGAAAAGTTACCAAGCAAGGGCTCACTGTTGAAAGCACATAGAAGCCAGTATTATGGCACCGGCTTTTAAGACAAGAAAAAAATGAAATCAACTGGCAAGGAGACAAGAGGCAAGGCTCAATTCTGTCTCCCCCATCCAGGATTCTGGGAAGATTTAAGGCATTTCAGCACCAGTTCTTCCTGGACAATGAACCCTCCGCTTCTGAAAGGGTTCTGGTGTTCAGGTTCTGGTGACCCCCTAGTCCTTTGGTTCTGTGGAGGGAGTGGGGAGCAGTTAAGGAGTTGTTACTGTGCTAAGGTCTGGCTGTCTGCCGCTTGAAAAAGTTAAAAATCAAGAGACAAGTTTGGTGGAAAGAAAAGCAGGTTTATTCAAAATGTTGGCATTCTGGGAGGATGGTGGTCTCACAAGTGTTACTTGTAAATGGTGTATCCAAGGTTTAATCTTTGGTTCCAGGTCTTGTTAGAAACAGGATAGGGCGAGTTTGAGCTGGTTCTGTGCTTCATAGAAAAACTAGTAATTAAGTTCTGGCTTTACTATTTACCAGGAAGTGATGGGTCTTGACTACGTTAACCTGAGTTTCAGTTTCCTCATCTATAAAACAGGGATAATGACTGTACTCTTCTCATGAGGGAATTATAGGGTTCACTGGAGATCGTGTGTATAAATCAAGGGGCACACTCCCTGCCGGGCACATTGTCAGTACTCAGTGTGATTATTGTCGTGCATGCAGGTTTCACATAGTCTCTGCTCATGGAAGCAGTCTTTCCCCCTCAGACACTCCCATGGAAGCATTTGGGACATTTAGTTAGAAAAATACTGACAAAGAAGAAAGATTGCGGGCCCAGGGTTGTGCGCGTGTAACCTTCGTGGGGCTTCCTGCCTGTGGGTCA
This sequence comes from Rhinolophus sinicus, assembly GCF_036562045.2. Classification (NCBI taxonomy): domain Eukaryota; kingdom Metazoa; phylum Chordata; class Mammalia; order Chiroptera; family Rhinolophidae; genus Rhinolophus; species Rhinolophus sinicus. The sequence continues at coordinate 40,773,042 of NC_133758.1, forward strand.
GCCTTCTCCCCACTCACAGCAAACCTCAAGGTTCTCCAAGCAACTTTGCTGTATCTAGAGAAAGCCCTTCTTAATTGACCTTCAGAGGGACACTTCTCCTTAAATGTAAAATCTCCACTATTTCCACTTAGACTCATAGGGAGAGTTGATAATTGTTGACAGCAATAAAAGTTCATTTTCTTTTGTTTGGATTAAACAATAATTTGATTGGAAAATGCTTCCTGGAGCAGTAATTAATGACTGGCTGCAGTTGCTAACTATAGAGGTAAAGCCAAAGGCACTTAACACAGCTAGTCATTAGCTACCAGGATATGTTCGACCTAGAGGGTATTCATTCACTGCTGGTACAAACCCTGAAATTCGTAGGAAGAAAAGTGGGGAAAAAACACTAAGCAATTTCTTTTTATACAATGAAAAGTTTAAAAATGGGGCATTGTGTTGCCTTGGACACCATTTCTGGCTCTGGGGAGCTCTGGGCTGTCCTCCACCATTGCCTGCAGACCTACAACAATTAGACACGGTTTTCAGCAGGGCAGCTGTGCCTCCCAAGTACCTATAATGAGTATCTGCAGCTCCAGGCTCCCACAGAAATCCTCAAGCCTTCACTTGTCACCGTAATTTCCTTGGGAAGTGTTTCTAATTACACATTTCTTGCTGCCTGCTCCAGGTCAAGTCTTCTTGCACACAATATATGAATTATATGAAACCACAAAACAGCCAGGGGACCCTGGAGTGGTCCTAATTGCTATGTAGTTGTTTTTAACTTAGTAGTTAAGCATTACGGATGTAATAGGGCATAATTTGCATGAGCAAAAACAACATTAAAGCAACAGCACGTGCCTCCTTCTTTGTAACTCTGTAACGGTCAGGACCAGTTTCAGCAAGACAGCTATAGAATTACAGAATTTTCAACTCTAACACGTGGAATGTTTATTTTAACTATTGTGGTAGGGTCTATGCGAAGAGGGACTTAATTTTTTTGGATTGTCCCTTGGGACCTGCCATTTAGGGAACTTCTGGCAGTTTAGTTTCCTGGAGATGGAAACAGTTACCTTTGGACTCTCTTGGTTTAGGAAATTATGCAAGATGTAAGGCAACGTTCACCAACTATCCTTAGAGAAAACTGAAATCAAGTGAAATCTAAATCCAGATGCTACTATTTGGATGTTAAATTTTCTCTCTCTCTTTCTCTGTCTCTGTCTCTCTCTCTCTCTCCTGCCCCCACCCCCCCCTTCTATTGAGTTGAGTAAATTGAAGAATTATTTAGCTCTTATAGAAGGGCCAGCAGTCAGTCGCCACCGCCATCTCCCATGGCCGGGTATTCTGCCGCCTGGGCCTTGGTCCCGATTCCCGCATCCACTTGTTGAGGAACTTGCTTACCGGACTAGTGCGACACGAACGCACCGAGGCATCACGGGCGCGTCTGGACGAGATGAGGGGTTACGCTGAGAAGGAGAAAGACTTCATCCCAAAGCCATTTCAAGAACTGGCCCCTCAGTACCAAGGTCAGCATGGCGGCTGCACAGGAATGCTGCAGATCCCAAATGGGAAAAGCAGCATCAGACCAAGATGGCAGTGATCGGGTACAAAGGAAACTGCCTCCCAGCCCTGCCCCTGCCTCGCAGGGACAACAACCTTACTTTACACCCCTAAATCAGCTACTTCAGGGGCTGCGGCAGGACCAGGAAGCAAGCATCCGCAACTCCCACACAGCTCAAACACCAGCGATTTAACTGGAGCCAAAGGGTGTGTGGCCCCCATCAGTGCCCACGATCATAGGCCTTTGGAACTCTTTTTATCTCTAAGAAGAACTAGAGCTAGAGTTGTGAAATGGACAGTCTTAATGGAGCCCAGAACCTTCTGGGGAGCCAGATAACCCTCTCTTTGCACAATAGATAAAATTCCTTGTATGAATATATGTAAACTGATTTTTTTTTTCCTCTCCCCTTGGGATTTCTGACAATGAGAATTATCCAAGTGCTCAGTCTCCGTGGGATAGTAAATTCACAGTGTATGTTTCTGGCTCTTAGATCTGGATTTTGTTTGGTTAGACAGTTTTGTTTTTATTTTTCTGCAAGATGTAAGGCAACGTTCACCAACTATCCAACCAACTATGCCCTATTACATCCGTAATGCTTAACCAACTAAGGAAGGAAGGGATGCCAGTTAATATGGGCATGAATCCTATAATTCCAAAATGGCCCCCAAAGTTGACTGTGTTTTGACATAGAGACTGAGCCCCTGGGATTTCTTAGAGAAAGATTACTTCCTGATAGGAATTGGAGATTGAACATCTAGAAGTGAAACTTCCATAATAATCTGGTACACTTCAAGGAACCAGATTCCTTCAAGGAACACTACAACCATTCTGTCTCTAAGCAGGATGACATATTACCCTCATGTGCTCCCCTCCAGCCCTGAATGGGCCTCAGAGGAGAGGACCTGAGAACTCAGATATACTACCATCCTGGCCAAGGGTGTAGAATCATTCAGCAGAGGATGTGAGACTCCAGATAAGCTCCTTCCTCTTGGGGTGGGAGTTGGGGTGGGGAGAAGAGTGAAGGAGAGGGTTGAAGTTGGACGGGGATTAGGAAGTTACACCTGGGAATTTTCTGGAAATTGTTTATTGTTGTCAAATCTGGGCCTCTCTGGGAACTCAGAAAAGGGAAATTTGGCTTCAAAATGGCCAGAGTATATAAGAAGTAGGAAGCCTAACTGGGCCCAGCTGGGCTGCCCATCCCTCGAGCCTCCGAGGCTTGACTAGGGTGGTGGTTCTGGGAAGACTTTGTGCTGTCATCCCAGCCGAAACATTTGATAGCAGGGCCTGACAGTTCCCATATCCCTGATACAGTGGAAAGAAGAGATTTTATCTTAGGCTGGACCTTCAGATTGTATTGGGCCCACCAAACCTGTCCATTGTCTGAGATAGTAAGTGTGAAGGTGGAGAGGTCACTGGTCTAGCAGAATGATACCAGCTTCGGTGACAGAGGTATTCTGGTACTATTTCACTGCAGTTCTTCTAGTCTGACACTCATCTACTCCCAACAGAGTTCTCCATCTCTCTCCCTGCTCCAATTTGTCTGTCACAAGCTCTTTCTGACATTACGAGTGACATAGTAGACACTCAAACCATTTATTGAATAAATCTACAACTCTGAATGCTTCTTCCCTCCAAAAAAAAAATAAAAAAAAATTCATCCCCTACCTGTCTTGACATGAACAGCTTAAGTTTCCTTAAACTTAAAACCACATCTTTAAGAACTGGTAACAGGTGGGTCATGGCTGACTCTCATAACTTTTCCTCCTGACCCCAGGAATATACCCATCTTTGGAGCTTTCAGCAGTTCCCTGAATGCTTATTAAACACCTGCTAGTATCCAGCATCAACTTAGGCACTTAGGGATATAATCTTTATCAAAGTGTTTGCCATATGTTGAAGCCCTGGGAGAGATACTAGGGAGACAGAGATGAGAAGAAACCTCTTCCTTCAAGGAGCTTACAATCTAATGTCCCACTCCCAATGCTACAGTGGCCTCAAGGGACACTTTAATATTTTGGCACCCCCTTTAATAATGTGGCCCTAATAAGAGTATATGAATCCTAGAACTAACTAAAGGCTCAGGGATAGCATGGGAAATACCACTATCGGTTTTACTAATCTGGCCCTTAAATGATAATTTTTCTCCTTAGTTGTTGGACTATGCCCTCAAGTCCATCTAGGCACCTCGTTAGTAAATTGCAAACCCCCAGGAGAAGGGCCTAAATGCACTGGAATTCCCTCGCTACTTTCAGAGCTTTTCTGTCTCAAGATCCAGTTCTTTACTGCACGGTTGACAGGTATGCCCACTTCCTTCAGAAAATAACAAATGAACTCTAGCCTGTAGGGACAATAAAGTCAGTCAGGCTTCCTTCCCCCGGCCAGCTGGTGACACTAACTGGCCTGCTGGTCCGATAAGCTAGAAGGTCGCACAGGCGCCATCCATCCTGATGTTGCTGTTTATGTACCCTTATGTCAGCACCTTGGCTGTGTGCCCTTTTTGTCTCTATGTGGTATAAAAGGGTCCAACTACTTTAGGGGGCTGGCGCGGAGACCGAGGGCTGGGGCAGAGAAACGGTTGAGACCGTAGGCTGCATTGTACAGAACTGCTGAGAAATGGGGCTGTGGGGCCCGTGCCCAAGGGCGGCTGCTGTGGGCTGCTGAGAAACAGGCTGCTGTGAGTTATGAGGCTGCTGCTGGCTGCGGGTTGTAACCTGAAAATGTCCAGCTGTGTGAAGCAGTGAGGAACTCTGGCTGTGTCCCAGAAAGCCTGTGAATAAAACATGTCTGCTCTGAAAAAAAAGAAAGAAAAAAGAAGGGGTAAAATGAATTTCTAAGAGCATGGATTGAACTAAACTGGGGCAACATTTGCTCCACAGGAGGGGTCTATGTTCACCCCGTACTCACCCTTCCTTGTGTTATGGAAGATTGAGCACCTGCAGAAGCAAGGGGTACTGACTATCTGATCATCTAGGTGGGCCCAAGGAGTTGTGCCCAGCTGATGACCCAGGCAGTGCCCACTTGGGGAGGGCTGGTCCTGGCCCCAACTTGCAGCTGATGCAAGAAACTATCCTGTCCTGACCCCACTCACTAAGGAATTATAGCAGGAAGTGGCAACCACTGCAAGAAATGGCATTTGCTCCAGGCTTCCATCTGCCCACTGGCTCCTCCTCCCAATCTCTAAATGTTAGGTGTCCAGGGCTCAGTCCAAGACCTCTTCTCTGTCTAACTCGCTACCTGAAGTGATCTCATCCAATTACAAGGCTCTAAATAAATACCATCTGTAGCAGATTACATTTTCCAGAGTTGGCCACAATACCTCCATCCTACATGCTCTTCTACAATGTGATCTTCATACTCCTTCCATCGAGACAAGGGCTCTATGTCCAATCAATCACCCTCCCCACCCAGCCTTGAATCTAGGCAGGCTGTGACTCTCTTGTAGACCATAGAATGAGATATAAATGATGCTGCATGACTTCCAAGGCTAAGTTAGGAAGGAGGATGCAGCTTCAGCCTTGTTCACTGGCACACTTCTGGAGCTCTGAGCTGCCATGCAAGCAGTCCAACTACTCCAAGGCTGCCGTGCTGTAAGGAAATCTAAGTCACATGGAGACGCCGCTGTAAGTATTGCAGTGGACAACTTCTCTGAGACCCCAGTGACTAGCCAGCCTCAACTGCCAGATTTGTGAGTAACAATGCTTCCAGGTGATTCTAGCCCCAGCTATCATGTTGCCTCCAGCCCTTGAGTCTTCCAAGTTGAAGACCCACAGCTGTGGAGTAGAGAATAAATATTCTTGCTGTACCCTGCCCTGAATTCCTAACTCACAGACTGATAAGCACATGAAATACCTGTTTTCCGCTAAGTTTGGGGGTCATTTTTTACACAGCAGTAGTGTCTGGAACACCACCCATATGCCAGTGACCCCCAGTTTATATCTCCAGCGTAAGCCTCTGTCCAAGCTCTAGCCTGTTGATGTCTAACAAGCTTGTCATAGAACATGCCCCAGGTCAATCTATTCACCTATCCTGCTCTGCAAAGCTGCTCTTCCTTAAGGTGTCCTCATCTCAATAAATGACACCATCACTTACCCAATACCCAAGTGCTCAGGCTAAAAATCTAGACATCATCGGTAACTCACATCATGAGTCTCAACTCCTCCTCGTTCACTTCTCTGGCTGTTGGCCAGGAATTGGGCTGGGGCTGTTGGTGAGAATACTCTCCTTCAGCCTCTTCGTGGGGCCTGGACTTCCTCACAGTATGGTGGCTGGGTTCAGAGAGCAAACATCCTGAGGGAGAGAAAGAGTCAACTAGGAGTGACTTTTAGGATTTAGCCTTGGATGCCATGTAATAGCACTACTGTCACATTTTTTTGGTTTAGGCAGTTACAAGGCTACACCCAGGTTCAAGGGCAGGGAACCTAGACTCTACCTCTCAATGAAGCCTGTTAATGTCACATTCTAAAAAGAGCATAGGAGATGGGATACAATCTGCCACACCATCCATAAAGATTTAACTACTTAAGAAAGAAAACTGGACACAAAACATACCACAAGCAAAATGTAAATGCAAAAGACATCATAAAGAAATGCTAATTCTTTTCCCTAAGCCCCTCACTGAGCGCCTTCTCTGGGCATTGTGGGTTGATTACAAGCATATTTGGCATCATTTTTTATAGTACTACAGGGAGAAAATGGGTCAACTGTGCCTGCTTCCTCTTCTCTTTGAAAGCAGTTAGAGCAGAATGCTCTCTCCTTCATCACCACCTGTAAGACTCATTTCAAATGCCATTTTCTCCATAAACATTCCCTGATCCCCACCGCATGAGCACCGAGAGTTTTTACCCCTCTCACAGGGGTAAACTTTCTCCCTTGTATTACAGTATTCACCTGTTTCATTTAAATCTTACCTCTCTTTAATCCCTCCAGAATGGATTGATGTACAAATTTCTCAAGGGACAGGAATGTTTTGTTATTCGTCACTCTTCCCTTTTCACCTTGGTCTCTGTATTGTCCACACATGTTAATTAATTGTCCAATGCATGCTGGTGGAATTTACAAAGAAGCAGTGTGTACCAGTATCATTTCATCTATATTTCATAATCCTGGAACATAATAGGTGCTCAATTAAAACATGTTTTTAATAAATGGATTGCAATTTACTAAACACAGGACACTTAAGGGAGAAGTCAGTTTAAAAGTTGATCCTGGCCTTTAGTTATTATTTACACCTTGCACAACTATAGAAGAGCTATTACAAACAGTACATGACTATGATTTATTGACAAAAGTCTGAAACTTAGAGAAAGTTTTTCTAAGCCTATGAAGCCAAACTCAGAAAATGTAAAAATGAAGATTGATTTTTTCACCTGCATAAACATGAAACACTTCTGTACATCAAAACACATCATAAATACAATTAAGGCAAATGGCAAATGAGAAAAAATTTGCCAGTATATTAACAAAGGGCTACTATCCTTAATATTTGAAGAGGTCTTCTATATCAGCAAGAAAAAGACTTTTTTTTTTAATTAGGGAAAGGATATAGTCAAAACAAAAAGAAAACTATAAATGGTTAATAAACAAATGAAAAAACCTTCAGCTTCATTAGCAAGTACAGAGATTCTTAGTAAAACCCCACTAAGATAACATTTTTCTTTTATCAAATTGGCAAAGTATTTTTTGTTAACATGCAATGCTGGCAAGACTAGGGAGACTGAAAATTGATGTATAAAGTTGCATGTCAAAACCTTTGAAATGGGCATGCTCCGTGACCCAGCATTTCAACATCCCAAAATTTATGCCAAAGAATGTATCGCTGAGGTTTGCCAAGATCTGTACACAAAGATACCCCATGAAATACTGGTTTTAACAGCAGAACATTGGGTCAATGTCCAGCAATTGGGATTTGGTTAAATAAATCATAGCACTACACTTAATGCAATATTTCAAATGCCGGTAGGAAATAATATTTAATAAAGTGGGAACATGTTTATGTTATATAGTTAATTTTTTTAAAAGAATGAGTTTATCAAGTCAATGTAGTCTCATTGAATTTTTCATCATATATATATGATGTGTGTATATATATATGATATATGTGTGATATATCATACACACACACACACACACACACACACACACACACACGGTGCCAAAAAAATGTAGACACATTTTAAGAAAGGAAAAAACTGTATTAAAATTGTAATACTCAATATATACCAATAGCAAAAGATGAATACAAATCATGTTTGACTTCTGCAATTACAAGAGGTGCTCAAAGTGGTTACCATCAGCATAATTTTAATGCAGTTTTTCCTTTCTTAAAATGTGTATACATTTTCTTGACATCCTCTGTATGTATATATATGTGTGTGTGTGTGTGTGTATATATGTATATATATGTGTGTGTGTGTGTGTGTATATATACACACACACATATATATATATATATATATATATATGCTCCATAAACATAAACATTCATAGAAAACTTGAAAGATTTATACCAAAAATTTTAGGATTCTGTGATTTTCTTTTTCTCATCTCTTTTTTATATTTTTAAACTTTCTACACCAACTTACATTCTTTCTTATTCAGGAAAAAAAGGTACCATGATTTCCTTTAAGTTGTGTGGAAGTTGCCCCTAAAATATACAAGGGAATGCCAGTTCTGGCTGTTCCCTCTAAAAACACCTCTAGGCCCACGGGCACACACTTACAACAGCCGATTCTCTCCTGAGGATAGAGTGGGGGTGGGAGGAATTTGGGTGACTGCACTTGCAGCTCGTCCTGCAGGAAATCTCGAAGACTGTGGGAATAGGTGCTTTGCTTGCCATGGAACTGGTGAATGTACGACAGGTTGCCTGCCCTGTGTACATCATGCGGAAAGATCTGTGAGAGGAGGGCTTTGTTAATGTAAATGCCACTTCAACCCCGTCAGGAGCATTTCATTTTCACAGGCAAATGCTCTGAGTTGCTTTATTTCCTCTCAACAGAAAAAGAGGGATGATACAGTCAGTCCTGTGCACTGCACATGGCAGGGGAGGTAAAGTGAATTACAACATTCTGCAGCAAAGTAAAAATGACATGGGTGTGAGAAGTTGGATCATAAGAAGGAAACAAAGTTTACTTATTTTCTCCTTTTTTTAGGTCTCAGTTTTATGAGAATACACAAAAACCACACAAAGAAATCTGATGGGATTAGTCTATAAAATGAAAAAATAACATAAACCAATGGTTCAGCCAACATGAATTCCTCAGATTCTATTTCCAAATTTAATTCCTACATAAAACTACCCCATTTCACTTTGGGGACCACTAAAACAAGTGAATATTATAGGACAACAAAAAAGAAGAAGTTGTAAAAATGTGTGTTCAAATGCTTGCATCAGATATTAAAACCCATCAGTTCACAAGGCAGAATACCACCTGCCCACAAGTATAAACAAGAACATTTCCTTTGACTCCCAGGTATTTTTTCCATTTTATTATTGCTAGTATCAAAAGATTAGGAAATGTTTTAAAATGCATAAGTGATTTTGTTGATTTTTTTTTTAAAGATTATATTGGGGAAGGGGAACAGGACTTTATTGGGGAACAGTGTGTACTTCCAGGACTTTTTTCCAAGTCAAGTTGTTGTCCTTTCAATCTTAGTTGTGGAGGGCGCAGCTCAGCTCCAGGTCCAGTTGCCATTGCTAGTTGCAGGGGGCACAGCCCACCATCCCTTGCAGGAGTCGAACTGGCAACCTTGTGGCTGAGAGGACGCGCTCCAACAAACTGAGCCAGCTGGGAGCTCAGTGGCAGCTCAGCTCAAGGTGCCATGTTTAATCTTTAGTTGCAGGGGGCGGAGCCCACCATCCCTTGAGGGACTCAAGGAATTGAACTGGCAACCTTGTGGTTGAGAGCTGGTGCTCCAAACAACTGAGCCATCCAGGAGGCAGCTCAGGTCAAGGTGCCATGTTCAATCTTAGTTGCAGGGGGCGCAGCCCACCATCCCTTGCGGGACTCGAGGAATTGAACTGGCAACCTTGTGGTTGAGAGCCCACTGGCTCATGTGGAAGTCGAACCGGCAGCCTTCGGAGTTAGGAGCACGGAGCTCCAACCGCCTGAGCCACCGGGCCGGCCCTGATTTTGCTGGTTTTTTATGAGGTTTCTTTTGGATTCAGGAAACTTTGAATGACATAAATGAGCTCGGGACAGATGCTTCTACAAGGTTTATGGCTCATCTCAGAGGTTCCCGGAGATGATCAACTCCATCACACCTCATAGGACCCATGACACATGACAATGAAGTCAAAGAGGCTATAATTGTCTCGCGACCTTCTTCAGGCTCGAGACCTGGGAGTGCCACAGAAAACAATAAATTCAATGACACATCTGATCGGTGTCCTCCCTGTAGCCTCACCCACGAGGGGCTCAGCTATGGTGGTGTCTTGGAGTCCTTGAGCTGCTGGAGTTTATAGGTGGGGGTGAGAATGGAACCAAGGAGAGGACGTTTATTTAATAGGCTTCTGAGTGTTTCTGTTCTTATGTCACTCTTGGACAAACTGATGAAGGAAATGGTTTTCAACAACCTACGTGATAAAACTATTTCTTATTTAACTGAATTATCTCTAAAAATGCTAAAGGACAGTTTAATAACCACACAAAGTCCCCCTACTCTCTCTCTCTAAATATAGCTCATATGTCCTATAGCTGTCTCATGAATTTCTCTCCTCCATTCTTCCACAGTCTCTCAAATTTCCCCCCAACCCGGCCTACTGTGTCACCCTTTTCTCCTTTATTCCTTCTTCCTGTAGCAACTCTCTTTTCTTTCCCATGTAAATCAAATCAGCCTACCTTGGTCCTTCTCATTTTCCTCGTTTATCCCACACAACAAAGTCCAGAATCTATGAGGAAAGGTAGAATTTTCCTCATTGGGTGTGATAACTCTGAGTTTCCTTATTGGGTGTGATAACTCTGAGTATAACTCACTTGACAGATGAGAGACCCAAGATTTAGAAAGGGTAAATAACTTACCCAAAGCCACGCAGCCCTCAAGTGACAGAACCAGTCTTTAAACTTCCTCATTCCAGCGCTTGGGCTCTTTCCAAAGTACAGGGGAGGTTTTCAGGGAGGGCTCTGGGTGGATGCAGGACAGAATTAAGTCATGTTTGCTGACAGCCACATCCTCCCAGATTCATGGGCGTTGGATCTGCTTGCTTGCCCAGGACAGGAAACAGCCCTTCTCCCAGGAAGCTCCCTGTGGTGTGTGTCTCCGGAGAATCACCAGCACGTTGTGGAAAAAAGTTTGCTTGTTCTTAAAGGCCTACATCTGCACAACACCAGGCTGAGCATTCATACTGTGTTCCTGTAAACGGTGCCCCCTGGAGTTGTGTGAGACCTCCACCCAGGCTGCATAGTTCCTTTATTTCTCATGGTGCTATTTTACTGTTTTATTGGAGGTCTTGAGGGGGAAGAACTGTGACATCTGCTCTTGGAATGTTTCCCAGTCCTGCTGAGGTTCAAAGCCCACATCTGTTCCGGGGTCTTTAGCTTCTGGTTCTTCCCGTCTGTTCTCACATATACTTCAGGTGGAGACCAATAACCTAACCTCAGAACTCAGATTGTGTTATAAACCTGGAAGAATCAGTTCCTCTGGTTGTTGAGTATATTTCAAAGGCATTGAGAAAAAAGTACCCCAAAAATGAACATGTAAATATATGACCATATTCTCTAGAAGGTACTGTTATAGAAAATTCAAAAACTTTTAGGTGAGAATCTGTGAGGCTTTTTGGTGAGTGCAAAGGTATGGGAGGGGAAAAGCAGGAAGAAGGAGACTTCAGGATTTCTGTAGAAACAATTCAACAGTAGGGGTATCTTTGCCTCTTTCCTCCATCTTAAGTAGGTCTCCTCAATTTTGCTGAGCCCATCAGTGTCAGACTCCACTTTCTCACGGCCAAAGTTCCATAGCAGTTTCCTAGCTTGACTTCCTGGGGAGCTGGTGACCAATGGGAAGAACAGCTATAGTGAGAGAGCAGTCTTGAGCAGTGGACCAAGGGCAGCTTTAAAGGAGTGAAACTCCATGTGAACAAGCCTGAACCTCCTAACTCATTTCCAGTCCCCATCTTTGATCTGCTTTCAGTATCATGACCCATCAACAGACAACTGGCCCACAAGAGCCAGAATGGAAGGTTAAATTGAACGAGCTTCTCAGAAAGCAATGCTAACCTAGAACAAATCCATTTTTAGTGGCTGCGAAGGCTATCATCTGCCAGTAAGCGTCTCAGGTGGGATTAGGGGTACTGAAGCAAAAAGAAGGGAGTTATGGGTTTTGTCCCGCTATACTGAATCAATAAAAGCAACAAACCTTGGGTGATTACACTAAGAAATATGTATTTGGTCTTTGTCACCAGTTCCTGATGTAGAGCTCCTAAATCCCTTGGAGTTTCCTGGGTGAGGGGAACTTCTTTTATTCTAATTAGATGACTTTTGGCCCCTAAATAGTTTCCGAATGGAAGTTGGTGTCCAGAATGACCAAGCCATTACTACAGTGTTGGATGGACAGGGGCTGGGGATTGATTTAATGGCCCATGACTTAACCAATCGTGCCTATGTAATGAAGGCTTCCTAAAACCTCCTAAATGATGGGTTTTGAAGAGTGGCTGGGTTGGTGAACACGTCATGGTGCTGGGAGGGTGATGCGCCCAGAGAGGGCATGGAAGCTCCGCACCCTCCACACCGTGCCCTATGCATCTTTTCTATTCAGCTTGTTCCTGAGTTGAATCCTTTACAATAAACTGGAAATAGTAAGTAAAATGCTTTCCTGAGTTCTATGAATTGTTCTAGTGCATTATCGAACCTGAGGAGGGGGTTGTAAGAACCACTGAATTTTTAGCCGGTTGGTCAGTAGTACCAGTGACAACCTGGGACTTGCGGCTGGCATCTGAAGTTGGGGCAGTTCTTGTTGGATGGAGCCCTTTAGCTATGGGGTCTGCACTAACTCTGGGTAGTTGGTGTCAGAATTGAATTCAATTTTAGGAAACCCAGTTGGTGTATTCGTTGGTGTGGAAAAAACCTCTCACTTGGTGTCAGAAGTGACAGGAGTGAAGACTGTACCTTGTTACAAGTGTTCTTTTTTGAGGACTGAGAATTCTGAAACACTGCAAAGAGTCAGCACTGGGGCAAGAGAGGGGCACATTTAATAGACTTCTGGCTGTCTGTTCTTGTTTTATTCTTGGACAAGCTGATAAAGGAAAATGTTTTCAAACAGCCTATTTGATATAACTGTTTATTTGAGGGTTTTTTGGTTTTTGTTTTGTTGTTTTTAAGCTAAATTAAAGTTAACTGATACATAGTGTTTCAGGGAGCATACTGGCAATGCTGCGCCTTGCTCTGTCAACAGTGGGAAAGATTTGGCAGGCTGGGATCCAGGAGTGACCTGCTGACTGTGTCAGTGCTGCTGGACAAACAGCTGGGCGGTAGACAACACACTTGAGGAATGTTTTCCCAGCCTGGCCCGGGAAGTCTGTGCATTTGTCTCGGATTGTTGACCTGCTTTCCACAGCCAACATAGGAGACAGGTCCAGAAGGGGCTGATGTCACAAATCAGTGGTATGTAAACAATATTCAAAGCTATTCACATATTTTGTGCTATGTAAAACTAACATTAGGTTTACATTTTGTTTGTTAAAATCAAAGAGTATTCATTATGCAAAAACAAGTTGACAACATATTCTGTACATATAGCTGAAGAATTTTAAGAAACTGAAATAAAATTTTTAGACAGAAGCACACTTGCTTTCAGTGAGTGAAACTCCAAGTGTTGGGGTTTGAATAAGCCTGAACTTCATAATTCATTTTAAATATTTGTCTTTGATATGCTTTTTGCATAATGGTTAATCAATAGACATTTGAGTGAATACTTGAACCTTTGACATAGCAGACACTGTGCTGGATTATCTCATGTCCTATTTGGACTCCGAAAAAGAAAAACATTCTGTCTAGTTAGTTTAGTGTTAGAAGAAATCCCTTCCTCAATTTATGTTGGGATTAGCAATTTAGAGCCAATTAAAATATGGAGTAGAATAAGATTGAACCTTTAGAATAAAGAGCTGAGTACAGGCTTTCTAAAAACTCAATTATAATTACACTAAAGTGGTATGTCCAAGTTGTGGTCTTCCTAGAGACTGTCTAGAAAACTGTCTTCATAGAAACTCTCTGGGATTCACCCCCAGCCCCAAGTGTTTTATGCTGAACATGTACGTGAACAGCATCAACTGCTCTGAGTCTCCAGTTTTTCCGGAGGGAAACATGCTGTTTTTATCAGGCATCTATACGTTGTGAAATTTTTGCAGCTTCTCCAAAGCTCTTCATTAAGAGAAATGTGCTCCGACAAGGATAGCAATAATAGCCACACATGCACACACATACACGCACACATACACATGCACACACATCCTTCAAAAATTCAGAACATTCATGCCTGTGTCAACATGACTTCTGATAAGCAGCAACCCAAGAACCCAAACATGGTGATGGCAGAGCCTGTAAACAGAGAGAAAGCACGGCGCTTGGCTTGCCCTCACCTCATCCACCTCCTCGGGTACCGGGTACTGTGTTTTAATGCATGTTTATTATACGAGTATATAGCCAACCATCATGCTAATTTGTGTTTACTTGGTATTTTACTAAGAAATACAGTTTCTAATATTCAGAAGGAAAAAAAGTGTCACTTCATTACAGGACTATGAGTGGTAGTAACTTAATTAAAGTATAAAAGATATATGATATGTAGTTTTTTTAAATCGCATTTACAAGGAACATAATGATTTATTTCAGGCTATCATGAGTATTACAGGCCCAACATATACATGAATTACACAGCAGGTTTATTTTCGTCACAGTTTATATCATGACTCATGGATTTATTGACTCTTGGTAAAGCTGATGAATCAATTCTTTTTAAGCTGATTCCAGGTACCAAACTGCTGCTGATTCACTTAGCAACATTTTAGTAAATATTTTTTCAAAAGCATTCCAGTCTGTATCACTGATGTATCACTGATACATCAAATGTATCACTGATGATGCATTTAAGTGAATTTCTCTATCAGGTTTGGTACCGATTTTTAGAAAATAAAAAATGAATAAATAAAAAGCGATCTGGCAAAGCATAAGGAGAAAAAGATAACTTTTTGGACAAACTTTTCCCTTGGATTTGATTACATGAAAGCTTCTGATTCTTCAAAGACTGTGACTTTGATTCCCCCTCCAGTGGAACGGCTGTGTTCATGCCTTTCTTGGGAATGTGTATGGGTTGTTTGCCCAGGAGTGGCCGGTGACACTTCCTTGTGTTAGGCCGAGGCACTGATGGCATTCAACCAAAAGATACCTGAGGAATCTGAGGCAAGAGTACATGGAAACCCAAGGCCTGAGCAGCGATGAGTCAAAGGCAGGTGCACCACAAGTCAAGACCCCAGGAATATTCAAGGGCTGAGAGAGGCAAGAAGGCCAGAGTCCAAGTATATGCCAACTAGGACAGCCATTGGACTGGAAGTCCTAAGTCAAGATATGGTCAAAGGATGAGGTCTTTGTTCATTTTCTTTCCTCCCCCCAATTCTGTTCGGTCCACAAATATGCCCCCTCCTTTTTTTCTATGGTTATTTAAAACCTGCCTCTCTTTTAAGGTCAGCGTCACATCCCTTTCATTCCACAAAGCACCCCCTGCCATCTCAAAGCCACAGCTATTCTTCCTTTCTTTGGCTTATGCTGTTCACCATCTGTGCAACTCATTTAGGACTAAATCTTATGGTGTCTTTTGACATCTTCAGAATTGTTGTTTCGATGTGTCTTGCTTCACCAGACCAGGTGATAAGTTCCTTGAAATAAACACCTGATCAATCGCCAGTGAGATAGGCCAAACCAGGAACCCTATTTCCAGAGGTCAGGCTTGCTCACCCACTGATGGAACCACTGGTCTGAGGTTTATTAGATTTTTCTGAATTGGGGGGAGGGTGGGGTGGGGCTGCTTCCAGAGCCTAAGGTGAGGGTTAAGTCTTCCAGGATAAGTGGTCTTAACACAGTCTCATTGGAGGATGGGCATAAGTTCCTGGTGGGCCTTCTCCTATTTACCCTCTTACCATTGAGCTCTCCAATTCTCTTTTAGCCACGGCTGTGCTACATTTTCCAGATTATAGGAAATTCTCCCTTCTTTCTGATACCTACAAATGCTATATTCTTATTGTATCTCAATATTGACTTTTGAATCTTGGCAAGCCTCTAATCATTCAGTCTTTGGCTGTCTTGACTCAATTCTTACAGTTCCATGCAGGTCTTTATTATTCATCCATTACTATTTATTTTTCCCGTTCATCGGCCATGTGCTTTTAAGATCAGATTAATGGAAGAGCACCCTCAGTGGCCACTTTGGCACTTTGGTTTCCTCATATCAATGCCGTTCAATGGGGGTGCTACTGTCGTGGTGGTGTGGGGGCCCAATTCTGTGGTCCCTGGACTAATGGAATTTTAGCATCCCTGGCTTTCCACCGAGAACCAGCATTGCTGCCAGTTCATGACAAGCAAAAATGCCCCCGCCCCCCAGATTTCCAAATGGCCCTGGTCAACTCACGCTGCTTTAGATGCTGCCTCCCCACCCTGTACTACAAACTCACACACATTTTCTCCCTAAATGAGATTGTTTGTGTCTCTGTGGATAGACTGTTTCTTTTTTGAAAGCTTGTAATATCTATAAGTCATTCTTCCTTTTAGAGGTTTTTTTTTTTTTTGCCTTGGAATGAGTCATATATTATTTTCTTTTGTTTTGTATTGTTTCACTTATTATTATTATGGTAAATGTCAAGTATACACAATAGTATAATGAATTCCCATGGATGTATCACCTAGTTTCAACAAATACCAACTCAAAAAATCCTGTTCTTTCCATACCCCCACCTATCACCCACTTGCTGCTGCCACTAGATAATTTTGAAGCAAATCACAGACATCATTCATTGTATGTAATTTTTTGATAAACTTTTTTTTTTTTTTTTTAAGTCCATAAGGGTTAAGGTGAAACCCTTGCTTAACTATCAAGGGCCCCACCCTCCGTATCACCTACACATTCCTTCTGGCTCTCCAGACTTAAATCTAATGTTGTAGCTACCTTCCTTGCTTCCTCTATATTCTGAGACAAAAATGCCAAGACAAGTCAAGAATTTACCAAATGCTCTGTTTTTAGCAGAAGGAAACTTAAAGTAGCTATTTGGATCATGCAATCCTACTTATTGCTCTATGTGTGTTTTGTTTTGTTTTTCTGTGTTAGTTTGGTGATCTGTAGTAGGCAATTGACATCCATATCTTCTCTCAAGTAAAACAAAATATATTTCAACACCATCCAAATATCACTCTATTTCTGCCTTACTCTGTTTCCTGAAAAGCTCTCTACCATGCTGGGAAATCTGGGACCATAATTAACGAACCCTCTTGTTTCATTCCTTGTCTATGCTGCTAATTTGGAAAAAGTATGTCCTTCTGCTGATATACATTTCCTATCCCAACTGTTAATGAAACCAAAGAGATTGCTTTTCAATTGAGTCTATTAAGATATTTTGAAAATAAGGTAACTCATGTTGAGTTGGTTAATAAGGTTGAGTACTAACATGCAATAGAAGATGAAATGTTTGGTTCTGTCATGACTGGTTCTTGAATGATTAGTACAGTCAAATGGTGCGTCCTGCTTCCTGCTTTCCTGCCCCTCTCGGGATGCCTCTGCTGGCTATTTGATTGCCTAGCAGTTAGAATTTATTAACCCTGCTGCCTTTGGGGCAACTCTTTGAAGACAAATTGATGAACCGTGTGAACCCTAAGCTTGATCTGGAGCATTCATAAGTGCCAAACCATGGACTCTGAGGCCCTTGAGCTCTCAATGTATGTGGGGAGCCATGACCTCGGCCTGTAATGAACTTTTGAGCCAGTCTCTCACCGAATCACGGCTATCCCCTTGGATTATTTTCCCCAAATGTAACTCCCCTCCCACTTCTTGCTTATAGATGGATGTTCAAAAAGAGCAATCTGTGTTAGGAACAATTTGAACGATTCCTGGATATCTTGGCTGTCAGCAGCTCTACTGGAAGGAAGGGGATGTTAAATGCTCATGTTAAACACTCCAAAGGAATGATGCTTAGATTGGTATATTCAATTAGTAAGGGCTCTGTTGTTTAGAAAAGTCTTGTCAGAATACTTTTCAATCTAAGCTCCACCCCTAAAAAGACACATAGTTTTGACTGCTTTATCTTCCTCTGTGCTTATAAACATTAACCCTAGATTAGAGGGTGCACTATTATTATTATCATTATGGCATTGACCAAACACTGACAGCGATTTAAGTGACTTGCCTAAGATCAAATAGTTCATTAGCTGGGAGTCTGCCACCCATGTCTCTGCTAGAATAGGAAAAAATTTGCCATGCCTTGTCCCCTCATTCTGTCTACTTTTGACAAAGTCATAGTTTAGAATAATTTAGTCCAGCATGACCATTTAAGTGGCCATCGAAATCCTAGCAGGTCACCATCATGAGTTGTCAGTGTGCAAGCACCTTGAGACAAAAGGGATCCTCATTGTTGCCTACTTCTCTGAGTTGTGTGGCAATTAAAAGTGCAAATGTATGTGACAGTTCTCTATAAGCCATAAGTCCAAGTCCTAGTCAAATGAAGATAATAACGATGATACTTCTAGCATATTATGCCTGTGGAGTGTTTTCAGTTAGCCAGTGACTGAGCTGAATTCTTTCTGTATCATCTCATTTAGTCCTCATAACAATCCTATAATGTTTTTGTTACAATTATTATTTTCATATATGTGTAAGTATATATGGTATAACATAAATACAGCAATATATAAAAGTATTTAGTAAGATAGCTTTTAGTGCTGTAAAGACTACTCTGGGCCAATCCCACTCCAAATCATTGATGCCTACTAGGAAAATACAAAAGGAACAAGAAAACTCATAGGCACCCTAAATAAATCAAATCAGGCACTTAACCATACCTTCTCTGGCATTCAAAATTCATCACTCACTTAACAGGGATTTCTAAGCATCTGAAATATATACGTACTCTTAAAAATTATGTCAGCAGTGATGACTCGAAATTTATAAACAACAAGAACAAGGTTTATGTTCTTCCAAATCATTGCTTTAATAATTACCCATTGCCACTCCTTTGGTTGAGTTCCTCTAAGTGGTGGCCTCTTTTCTCACTTCTACTCTTCAGCATAACAAAAGAAGAAGCCTTCAAATGCAGTTAATGTGAAACCAAAAACAGCTAACAGAGATAACCCCAGTCTGGCAAGAGCATATGCCAGCTTCTTTGAGGATGATGTTACTTCCTTTCTGTAGACTAAAAACCAGTCTTTTCATATTGCCAAAGTATAAGTAGCAATGTGGTTCCTAAATGTCTAACAAAAAGGAAATAATTTAATAAATTACAGTACAGTTGTACAATAGAATATTATGAGCCAATTGATTTTTTTAATGGGAAAAATTATTGTATGGGGAAAATCTTCAAAATAAAATGGCAAATGATAAAAATCAGGATATAAAATGATTTGTGTGGTATGTCCACAAGGTTGTTTTATGCACACACACACACACACACACACACACACACATAAACACACACACAAGATGTGCATCAAAACGTTAACAGAGGTTAGCTTTGGATGTTGGAGTTACGAGTTTTTCAAAAATTTTAATTATTATACTTTTCCTTATTTTCCAAATATTCTATAATAAACACTATTATTTTTGTAATAAAAAGGTGGATAATAGTAAAGGGGTTGCATATTGTGATTTAAACATAGATAAGAGTTTCTGAAGATTATCGTTAATGTGTGGTTTGAATAGTCCCATTTAATTGTAAATTGAGATATGATTTTTTTATGTTGCTTCCCCATATTATAGGATGCTTCCCCATGCTTTTTAGTAGATTCCTATTGTACTACATGATTCAGATCTTCCCAGCAGGTACAGAATTTCACAGGAGAACATGTAAAAGGTTTTGGTCAAATGACTTTAAGATGACTGGGGCTCTCAGCCTAACAAAGGAATTCTACAGTGCACTAAGAGTTTCCTTCTAATTTAGAGGAGATTATTTAAATTTGCCTAAAGCTCCCAAAGTGCTACTTGAAAGTTCTGCTAAACATAGAACAAAACCAAGAAAAACCTCTAGGGAATAAATGTAGCAAAAATAGGACTGAGATGTCTTTTTATGAGCAGGTATTTGAATATTAAATGTTGGGGGGGGAAAAGACACTTATTAATTGGAGATAAACTCCTGACAGCCACTTGACATGTAAATATGAGACATGATCATAACGTAGAGGTATTAATTTCTCCCTTAGAAAATTATTTTAAAGAGTTAATTAGAAAAACAAGACAGAACTTAAATTGGTGTTTCCCAAAATTGACTAGCCTCGTGGAGAAGAGAGGGGTACCCAGTTATTACAGCTAGGGCTTGTTCCCATGGGATTATGAGGTCGGTGAGTAGACCTAGATTAGACGTGGGCAATACTTGATGTGACAGAGCTTCATCTCTGGAGCTCAAAGGCGTGGATTGTGTTCCTTTTTTGCTGTCAGACCCATTCTCTATCTCTCCCCAGCTGCTATCTGCTGTTTCAGGGAACTACACTTAGCCTCCTTGCCCTCTGCCTTGCTGAAAGCTTGATTGGCCAAATAGAAGCTATTGGAAGATTGGAGTGAGGAGACGGGCAGAAGCCATGGTACTTTTCTCCCTCTCTCTACCTTGGACAGTGT
Source organism: Rhinolophus sinicus (assembly GCF_036562045.2). NCBI lineage: Eukaryota > Metazoa > Chordata > Mammalia > Chiroptera > Rhinolophidae > Rhinolophus > Rhinolophus sinicus. Next base: position 40,793,371 of record NC_133758.1, read on the forward strand.
CTCTGGTAGCAACTTTTTCTCCTCTTTGACACCAGCGTCTACCAGGTGATGCCCAATCCTGGGTCCCATTAACATCCGCTACTTCCTGTGCCCTTCCAGCCGTAGTAGTTTCCAGCTGCGGCTAGTCTCTGTCTTCTCCACTCTTTCATCACTTATGTAATGAATTCCCTATATTAAATTCCCTCCCTAATACCCAAATTGGTTTCTGCTTTTCTCACGAGACTCTGCCAACACAATTGGTTATAATTTAGGATCGTGCTGGGAACTGCACCCCAACTTAAGGGAACAGAGATAACATAATGGAGGAAAAATGAAGATATTTCAAAGAGCCATTGCACCATCAGATATATTTCTTGTGATGACAGCGGGTAAAATGCAGGGGTTGCATAAACTGGGGTTTGTTTATGCACAGAGATTTAGAGAGGACTTTAGCATGTGTCAAAAGAAAAACAAAAATTGGCTATCTTAACAATCCGGGTCTGATGCTTAATAGCTGGTGGGCTGTTTATGTATCACGTGGAAAAGCCATTTATTTCCTTTGGAATGAACTTTTTGATCCCAAGAGCTTGTGCTCTTGAGGAGAAGCCTTCTGGGAACACCCAAATTTAATAAAACTGAACAAAGCCCTAATATAGGAAGACATCGCTCATTGCTATGCTAAGCATGATTGGGTAAGAAAGCGTATATAATTTTTTAAAAACCACTCTAGGATAATTACTACCTGCTTTTTAAATTTTAAAATCCTCCACTCTATATTTATTAACAGGACCATAATTTGTGAAATAAAAGAATTACCAGTTCCTACAGTTTTGTCACCCACGGGAAATTCTTATGATAGAGGCAGGCATAAAACACTTACCAAACGTGCCCTATAAAGAAAGAAGGCAAACACCAGATATGCTCAGTATCGAGTAGACAAAATCTTTGTTGAATGAATGGATGCATACCAGAAATCATCAGTGAACAGGAATGAGCAATTCATTCTGTCTGGACTTAGTAGCATTTTTTAAACTAGACTTTGAAGAGTGGCAAGGACTTGTGCAGGCAAGAGCAGGATGGGATTTCAGAAGACCCAAGAGGCAGTGTGGAGAGTGAATAGCAACCAGCTGAGGCAGGAGTAGACTTTCTTTTGTGAGTGAGAGGGCACAGAAGTTTTTCTGAGTTGAGGAGTGATATGATAAGATCTCTGCTTTGCAAGTTTTTTGCATGTACAAGTTCAATAAATAATAGTCAAATTACATTTTTGAAAGATGATAATGGAACAGCAGCTAAAAATTCTTCTGAATATAATTACAGTGCTTTTGGCTGGGAGCATTTTCAAGCTAGGTGTGGTTAACACCTATTGTTGGTTTCCTAGCAACCATGCATTTGATTTCTGGAGAAATTAGAAGGGTCATTTGAACATCTCTACTTAGAATCACTCAAAGGACAATATTGATGTGGGTGATGTTGGATCTGCCCGCAGTTTCTGATTGCGGGCTGGGATCCTGTCTCGTGAAGCTGAAGAATGGAAACATGGACCAGGGAGAGGCAAAAAGTTTTAAAAACAGGATAATTTATTAGAGGCAGGAGAAGAGGTTGCAGCTCCCGAACAGAAGGGATCCCGAATGGGGGTGCCCCTGACTGAGACAAAAGCTCTTACTTTTATACCTTCCCTTGCCTGCTTGGGGAAGGGGAGCTGTTTGGAGAACGGAACTTGTTTGAACAAGGGAACTAGCGCCGTCTAATGAAATTTGTCTACCAGGTTTGTTCTGCTTGCCCATCCTGGAGGAATTAACAAAGTAACCCACTCTTTACCTACCAGATCTGCTCCATTTGTCAGGCCAAAATGAATTTTATGATTAACCTCAAGGCCTTGTTACATTATGTCCTGGAGCGAAGGAGTGATTTCAAAACCTGAAGTTTTAGGATATGGCTGTCTTTTCTTTATTCCACCAGGGACCTCCCTGTCTACCTAGGGATATGCTAGCTAACCTGTATCAGTGTGTTGCAAAGAGACGTTTATCTCATTTGTTCCCTCAGCTTCCAGGGCAGAAGGGATGACTGAGGTTTGGGGTTAGGGTGGGACTGTGCTTCTGCAGGAGGATTGGGGAGCACAGGATGGGGGAAGCAGCTCTCCTGTCATGCATGCTCCTCCCATCAGATTGTCTTCATGAAAAACTTAAATACAAAGGAACTTGCAGAGAGAGGCTCAGATGATATGGGAAACTGTCAGAGGAGCTTTGAGGGTGAGATATGGGTGAGGGAGGACAAAGACCAGAAGTGAAGGACAGAGACATCATCAAGACACCGAGCATCTTTTCAGTGACCCTTAGGAATCTGTTATCACGCCCAATTTATAAGACGAGCAGAGACCCATGGAAGCTAAGTGGCTTGACCAAACTGGGCAGCCCAGGGCCTCATCACTCCAGGGACACAGGTGCCAGCACAGAACTCATTGACTCACTTTGGTTGCCAGTGGCCAACTTGTGCCAAGACCACTCTTTGCTGATTTTCCTTGGCTTCTCCTTGGCATTTGCTCCTTTCTCATTTCTTCCTCAAAACATTGCATTGTTCCTGTCCCCACCCCCATCCGGACTCCTCCTCCACCTTCTACCTCTCCAGCTGTTCCTCGTAGGCATCCTTGGCAGGCATAGCTTCCTCGGGCCACCCCTTCCTCTAAAAGCTGGCATTCTGGGAGCTCTATAGTCTCTTCTCTTCTCACCTGTAAACGCTATACTGTGATTCGCCTACTGCCCTGACTTCAATCTCCACTCACATCGAGCTGAGGACCCATAAATATCAGTCTCTGCTTCAGACAGTTCAGCTGCCTCCAGTCCCATAAGTCTCAGTATGTATGTGGATATCGCACATCATTTCAAACACCAAAGCAGAACCCATCATTCCTACCCTGAAGCCCCTGTTAGATTAAAATTTTCTGTTATGTGTTCCTCTTTAGAGGACACTGGTTCAAAAACATGGCCATTGCATCTCTGGGGTTCCTTTCAGATTTCAAGGGTCCAAGTCTATGATTATAGAAACTGAAATTATGTCACACCCAAAATTGATGCCAGCATGTCTTCTCCAAAAGGGGAAAATAAATCTCAATCTGTAATGTGCATGTTAGAAACTGGATTGTAGCTTTGTCCCAGACATGGGATTTGGTCAGTAAAGCTCTCACTCCCCGCTCCCACTTCCACTAGCCTGGGTGATCTTTTTCTTGACTCTATCAGGTGAGAAGAGGGAAATGAAGGAAAGGAGGGAGGAAAGGAGACCCTTATAGAACAGGGGTCAGCCACTTCTAGGAATGAAGTCAGTTGCCTAGCAACAGTGCCCTCTGCTCACCTCCCCCCAGATATCAATTTGTGATATTCCATTCCTTCCTCCTTTCTTTCAGGACTGCTCTCAGTATTTATTTTCACTAGATTTTACATATTAAAAATTGGAAGGTAGGAGATGCATATTCTCATGCTTACATAGCTGAATATGGAATTCACAGATCATAGAAAAATGCACAATTCTTCAAATGAAGATGCTCTCTTTGACCATTATTTAACTGGTGTTTGTTAAATGTGTTTGCAATATGCCTGACACTCCACAAAGTATTAAGTTGAAAAATCTTCCATAGGAAGTTTCAAGAACAGAAATGAGTCCCTTGTGTCCAAGGACTAAGAATTGGCCAAGGGATCGCACATTAAAATTCTAACTTTAAGAACATATCTGTATTGAATAACTATGATGGACACCGGAAACCAATGTAATATTGTATGTTAGCTACATTTTAATAAAAATCTTAAAAAATAATAATAAAAATAAAAAGTAAAGCACATGTGTATTGCTGGACATATTATTAATATATCAAAAATCACATTACTATACACCAGCAATAAACATCTGAAAAATACCATTTATAATATCAATAAAACCTCAAGGCACCTAGGCATTACATTAACAAATGATGTGCAAGATTTGTGTGGAGAAAATTATATAAAAGTCTACAGAAAAAATATTTTAAGAAATCTAAACAAATGGAGATATTTACGTTTGTGGATGGGAAGACATACGAGTTGCCAGACCTCGTAGATACATTTATTAAAGGAAATTTTCAGAAAAGGTAAATTCATGACTCTCATACAGATATAAAGTATAAAGATTTTATGTACTTCATTATTAATGAAGCAACCAGGGAGATGTTACAACCATTAAAAGGAGAAAACAGAACCATAGATTTATATGGAAGAAATGGAATATTGAAATTAATTCACAAATGGACGTGAAGCTGGCTTTTTCCACAGGCAGGATGGGGGAGGAGGATTAAAGGGTGTGGGCAGAAAGAGTCAACAGAACCACCAACAGACAGAATTTATTTTCATGTCTAGAGACAAGAATTATTTTGCATTGCTATCAGTATCTTAAAGTTATAAAATAGTTCAAAGCAATGAATGGCTAAAATCCAATAACCTGGAGGTATGTGCTCTACACAACGCATGATTTCCCATTGAGAACACCCAGTAATCTTTAGTGTTCATTTTTTCTTACATATTTGACTACATTAAAAAATATCTTTTGCCCATCAAAAGACATCATAAATAAAGTGAAATAATAAGCAATAGACTAGGAGAATCTCTTTGTAATGCCCCAAGTTAACAAAGGATTATCCAAAGTATATAAAGAATTCCTACAGATCAATTTAAAAACATAAAACAGGCAGTGGAAAATGGACAAATAATATGAACAGGCAATTCAAGAAAGAGAAATTCAGAATGACAGATAATT